>NW_006408519.1:34688549-34734220 GCF_000296735.1 Chrysochloris asiatica
ATTTCAATTTTTATTCCATCAATTCCTGGTGCCTTGTTCTTTGCCAATTCTTTCAATGCTCCTTGGACTTCCTCCTTCAGTATCATTGGCTCTTGATCATATGCTACCTCTTGAAATGGTTGAACACTTGAAATTTGGAGATTTTAGTCCACTCAGAGACTACTTGAAAGAAGTCCTGATGATTACTTCTGCAAAAAGCATCCATCGAAAACCTTCTGGAATGCAGTTTTACACCGATAGACAGGAGGCTATCATGAGTTGGAACTGGCCCATAAGCAACTGGTTTTAAAGTTATAGAATGAACTTGGGAGGTACCAAAGTCCTGTCCATGCCAAATCTGGATGTTAACCAATATAGGAGTAGGATGGAATATGTTCCCCCTAGCAAGGTTGGCTGGAGTGGTGGTGTGGCACTGTAGAATAAGCACTGGACAGCAAAATCAGTTTGAACCCCAAGGTCGGTGGTTCCAACTCACCAGCCACTCCTCGGACACCCTATACAGTGTCCTTATGGGTCGGAACCAACTCTGAGGCACTTAACAACAACAGTAAGGTTGGCAAGTGTCCTGGTATGGCGCTTCAGGATAATGAGCTGGACTGCAAGGTCAGCTTGAATGTCAAGGTCAGCAGTTCAAACCCACCAGTCACTCCTCAGAAAATCTATACAGAGTTGCTATGGATTGGAAATCATTCGACGACACTAACAACAACATCAACAACAACATCAAGTTTGGCAATTCAAGTTCACCAGCGGCTCCTTGAAAACCCTATACAGAGTCACTATGAGTCAGAACCAACTCCACAGCACTTAACAACAACAACAGGTGTGACACCAAGCTCATCACAGGAATTCTTGAATAAAGTCTTTGGTACAAAAGTGAGAAGAATGAATAAAAGTAAAGTACAGGAGAAGACTGGGTTCTCCCCAGTTTATTCCCTCCTAGAACTGCCTCTTGGACTCTGACAGGAAAAACAATGATGATGTGAGATGCTGGAATTCCTTCAGTTTGTAGGCTTTTAATTCCTAACAGACCTGGGCACAAATCCCAGGCTTGGTATTACACAAATCTTCTATCTGTGTTATCCTAATGAATACCTACCACCCAGGCTTCAAAAGAGATAGGTAACACAACTCTTCCAGACTTGGACTTCAAACTAGAGAAAAGTGTGAGTCAAACGTAAGAGACTTTACTTATCTCAGACATTTTCTTGTTAATCCAAGATCATTTTCAAGACAGGGCACTATAAGGATTCATATTTTCACAGAGAAAGACCTTTAAGTGGAGGGATGGGGTAGGAGATATGTGTTTCCTGAGCAACAAAGGACTAGCCTACATTATACATGGTAAAGTGGAGGGTCAGCAAAAAAAAGAAAGACCCCCAATGAGACGGAGTGACACAGTGGCAGCAGCAATGGGCCCAAGTGTAAGAATTGTGAGGGTGTCCAGGCCCAGGAAGTCTTTCGTTCTGTTGTGTAAAAGTCACTGTGAGCTGGAACCAACTGGATAACACCTAACAACAACAATAATCCATCAAACTACCACATTGTTGTCTCCAAAAAAAAAAAAAAAAAAATTATTTTTCCAACTTATTCTAAGCCAAATGGATTCTAACATGAAGGATATATCTTAAGTATGATATACACTTTCATTTCTGCAAATTTATCAGGATTCTCGTGTTACCCTCTCCTTAGAGGTTTGGAAGATTCGCATTGCCTTCATATAGCCCCAAAACTCAGCATGATTTGTTCAAAATTTTACTAGTCAGCATGGAAATTAAAAAATGGTCCATCATGCACAGTGATAAACTACCCCATGTGGTTAGGATAAATTAAATACTTTAAGCCTTCAGTCTCCCTAATGATTTGGAAATGAAACAGCTGTGATTTATGATGCCAGCTGATAGGCTAGATCTGAAGTTTACACTTTGAAAAATGTTGCATTTAAATTCTCCTATAAATAAAAAATCATATTGCTCTAAAATCTAGCCTAAGCCATGTATGTAATCAATTGGAGATCCTCATGTTGGATGGGGCATATAGGACAGATACCTTTCCTCCCTGGCAAAAATGCACTCAGTGAACCCCAAGTACATTTGTGTCCACACACCACCCCTTTGCCAACAGTTATTTCTATTTTCTGTACTCATTTATTGTCCCATTTTCATGACCACCGTTGGAACCATCTTCCTCAGCACATATCACTCAGGTGATATATGATGGTTTGTACATCCAGATCAAATAATTATTTTAATCAGGCTGTTTCCAAAGTCTTGATACAAACAGCATTCTGAGTTCCTCGTCCTTAAGGAACTGGGTGGCACAAACAGTTTGCACCTGACTACTAACTGAAAGATGGGTGGTTTGGAAGAAAGGCCTGGTGACGTGCTTCTGCAAAGATCACAGTCAGGAATATGCTATGGAGCTCAGTTCTACTCGGTAACACATGGGATCACCATGAGTCATGATGGGTTTGGTTTTTTTATGTTTTTGTTTTCTTTCACGATTCTTGTCTTGTTGATTGAAACGAAAAGACTGCTCTTGGCCTCTGCTACACTTTTCCAAAAAATAGTCAAAGGCTGGTAAGAAACATGGCACAGGGTAGACAAAAGCATTTGGAGAGGAATCAGCCAGCCCAAAAGTACAATTTGACCCTTGTTGCTGTTGTTGTTGTTAAATGATAAGTTGCTTATTCCCTCTGACTCTTAATTTGACCAGGTATGATATAGGGATCCAGACTCCTGATAGGGCTTGTAGGATCAGCACTGGACTGTGAACCACAATGTCAGCAGTTCAAACCTACCAGCTACTCCTCAGAAACCCTATCTAGGATTGCCATGAGTTGGAACTGATTCAACAGCACTTAACAACAACAACAATATAGGGATCTACCACTCATCTGTCAGTTTGTCATACTGTGGTGGCTTGTATGTTGCTGTGATACATGAAGCTATATCACAAGTATTTTAAATACCTGCAGGATCACTCATGGTGGACAGGTTTCATCTGAGTGTTCAGGCTAAGACAGTCTAGAGAGAAGGAGAGATGATACGCTTTTAAATGTTTAGCCACTGAAACCCTTACGAATAAAAGAGGAACATTGTCAGACATAGTTCCAGACCATGAAAACATTATTAATGTTGTTGTTGTTGTTAGGTGCCATCGAGTCAGTACCGACTCATAGAGACCTTATGCACAACAGAACGAAACACTGCCCAGTCCCAGGCCAATCTCACAATTTTAGCCTCGCTTGAGCCCCCATCTCACTGGGGGACTTCCTCTTTTTCTCTGTCCCTCCACCTTAACAAATATGATATCCTTCTCCAGCAACAGGTCCCTCCTGACCATGTCTGAAGTAGGAGAGACAAAATTTGGCCATCAAGGCCTCCAAGAAGCATTCTGGCTGCACTTCTCCCAACACAGATGTTTGTTCTTTTGGCACGTCACGGTACTTTCAATACTCTCCTCCAACACCATAACTCAAATTCATCAATTTGTTTACAATTTTCCTTTTTCACTGTCCAGCTTTCACATGCATATGAGGTTACTGAAAATACCATGGCTTAGGTCAGGTGCACCTTAGTCCTCAAGCTGATATCTTTGCTCTTCAGCACTTTAAAAAGGTTTTGTGCAACAGATTTGCCTAATGCAATACGTCATTTGATTTCTTGACTGCTGCTTCCATGAGTGTTGATGGTTGATCCAAGAAGAATGAAGGCCTTGACAACTTCAATCTTTTCTCCATCGATAAGAATGTTGTTTATTGGTCCACTGGTGAGGATATTTGTTTTCTTTACATTGAGATGCAATCCATATTAAAGGCTGTGCTCTTTGATCTTTATCATTATTGTAAATCATCTTCACTTTCAGCAAGCAAGGTGTCATCTGCATATCTCAGGTTGTTAATGAATCTTCCTCCAATCCTGATGCTATGTTTTGCTTCATATAACCCAGAATCTTGGATTATTTGCTCAGCATACAGTTTGAATAAGTATGGTGAAGGAATACGACCCTGTCGCACACCTTTCTTTATTTTAAACCATTCAATGTTTCCGTGTTCTGTCTGACTCTTGGTCCATGTACAGATTCCTCATGAGCACAATTAAGTGTTCCAGAATACTCATACTTCACACAACAGAATATTGTGAAATGTAGTGAAGTAAGATGAGCTCCTCAGGTTGCAAAGCACTCAAAATACGACTGGGGAAGAATAGACTTTTCAAAGTAGAGTTGACTGTAATGATGTGAATGGATTAAAGCTTTTGAGATCTTCATTTACCGAAGGGACACAACTCAAAATGAGGAGAAACAGCTGTAAACATCCATTATTAATTGAATAATGGAATATACAAAGTATAAATCTAGGAAAATTAGAATTTGTCTAACACAAAATGGAATGAATAAAGATTGATATACTAGACATTAGTGAGATGAGATGGACTGGTATTGATCATTTTTAATCTGACCATCATATGGTTTACTATGCTGGGAATAACAAATTGAAGAGGAATGGCATAGCATTCATTATCAAAACGAACATTTCAAGATGTATCTTGAAATGCACTGTTGTCTGTGATAGGATAATATCTACACATGTACAATGAAGACCAGTTAGTATCACTATTATTCAAATTTACCGCCAACCACTAAAGTCAGGGATGATGAATTTGAAGAAGTCTACAAAATTCTTCTGTCTGAAATTGATCAAACAATGAAATGAAGATATATTGATAATTACTCACAAATGGAATGTGAATGTTGGAAACAAAGATGAAAGATCAGTAGTTGCAAAATATGGTCTTGGTGATAGAAATGATGCAGGAGATCGTATAATCGAATTTTGCAGGGCCAATGACTTATTCATTGCAAATATCTTTTTTAAATAATATAAGGCAATCATACACATAGACCTCACCAGAAGGAATATACAGGAATCAAATAGACTGCATCTGTGGGAGGAGATTTTAGAAAAACTTAATCTCAGCAGCTCAAATAAGGCCAGGGATAGACTGTGGGGAAGAAACAAAATATCAATTGCTCATATGCAAATTCAGGCTGAAGCTGAAGAAAATTAAGCAAGCCTGTGACATCCAAAGTTTTACCTTGAAGATATCTCTCTTGAATTTAGAGACCAACTCAAGGACACATTTGATGCATTAGACACTGATGACCAAGGGTCAGAAGAGCTGTGGGATGGCACGAAGAACATCATTCAGGAAGAAAACTAACGATTATTTAAAAGACAGGAAAGAAAGAAAAGGCCAAAATTGATGTAAGAAGAAATTTTGAAAACTTGTTCTCCAGCACAGAAATGCTAAAGAGAATGGAAGAAATGAGGAGGTCCAAGAGATTGACAGAAAATATCAAAGGACAGCTTGAGAAGATAAAGTAAAGTATTATAATGAAATGTGGAAATATCTGGAGTTAGAAAACAAAAAGGGAAAAACACACTCAGCATGTCTCAAGCTGGAAGAACTAAAGAAAAAGTCAAGCCTCAACATGAACTATTGAAGGATTCCATGCACTAAATATTGAATGATGCAGAAAGCATCAAAAGAAGATAGAAGGTATATGGTCACTCTACCAAAAATAAATGGTCGATGTTTAACGATTTCAAGAAGTAATATATGATCAAGATCCAAAGGTACTGAAGCAAGACGTCCAAGTAACACTGAAGGCACTGGCAAAAACAAGACTCCAGGAATTGATGGAATATGAATTAAAATCTTTCAACAAACTGACGAAGAATTGGGAGACACTCACTCATCTATGCCAAGAAATTTGGAAGACAGCTACCTGGCAAACTGATTGTAAGATATATACATTTGTGCCCATTCCCAAGACAGTGACCCAATGGAATGTGGAAATCATAGAACAATATCATTAATATTAATTTTGCTAAAGATAATTCAAAAACTTTGGCTGCAACAGTACATCAACAGGAAACTACCAGAAACTCAAGCCAGATTCAGAAGAGAACATGGAATGAGAGATATCATTGCTGACATCAGATAGATTTTGGCTGAAAGTAGAGACTATCAGAAAGATGTTTACTTGTATTTTATTGACTATGTACAGGCTTTTGACTGTGTAGATCATGACAAGCTATGGATGACAATGTGAGCAATGGGCATTCCAGAACACTTAATTGTGCTCATGAGGAACCTGTAAGATAGACCAAGAGGCAGTTGTTAGAACTTAACAAGAAGATACTAAATGTTTTAATATCAAGAAAGTTGTTGGGACTGAATTCATTCACCCTACTTACTCAATCTGTATGCACAAGAAGATGGATTATATGAAGAAAAATATAGCATTGGGATTGGAGGAAGACTCATTAACAACCTGCATACACCTTGCTTGCTGAAAGTGAGGAGGACTGTAAAATTCTTACTGATGACGATCAAAGATCACAGCCTTTGGTATGGGTTGTGCCTCAATGTAAAATAAATAAATAAATCTTCACAACTGTACCAATAAATTACATCATGATAAATGGAGAAAAGACTGAATTTGTCAAAGATTTCTTTTTGTTTGGATCCATAATCAACACTCATGGAAGCAGCAGACAAGAAAGCAAGTGACATATTGCAATAAGAAAACCAGCTGCACAAGACCTCTTTAACTGTTCAAGAACAAATATATCAGTTTGAGGACTAAGGTATGCCTGACTGAAGCCATGGTGTTTTCAATAGCCTCATATGCATGAGAAAGTTGGACAATGAATAAGGAAGGCCATTAAAGAAATGATGCATTTGAGTTATGGTGTTGGAGAAGAATATTGAGAGTACCATGGACTGCCAGAAGAACAAACAAATCTGTGTTGGAAGAAATACAGCCAGAATGCTCCTTAGAAGACAGGATGGTAAAGCTTCATTTCTCATCTTCAGACATGTTATCAGAAAGTACCGGTCCTTAGAGAAGGACCTCATACTTAGTTAAGTATAGAATCGGCGAAAAAGAGGGAGACCCCCCCAACAAGATGAATTGTCACAGTGGTAGCAGCAATGGGCTTAGGCATAACAATTGTGAGGATGGTGTAGGACCAGGCGGTGTTTTACACAGGGCTGGTATGAGTCAGAACCTAACAACAACAATGTAGGAATAATTATCCCTACCAAACAAAATCATCATGATTAGTATGCAAAGTATCTGCCAAATTTCATAGCGCATAGTAAGTTCTTCATAAATAGTAGTTGTTGTTATTATCTTCATAATAATTATTAGCATTCTCATTATTTTAGTAGACAATTAACAGATGTTGCAGGGAAAGACAATGAACATATGTTTCAGTGAGGTAACACCCCAATAGGAGGCTTCCCTTATGTTTATTTCAGATCCCTGGCACCCAAATCAGCAAGAGGGAAAAAAGTCATATTTGCCTTATATGTTTGTTGTAATTATTATGTAAAGCTGTAGATATAAACACTTAACTTTTCCCTACCCCATAGTAAATGCTCAAAAGAAAAGAAAACTTGTGATATTACTATATATGTGATGCTGATCATCATCATCATCAATATTGACTGTCAGACACTTCTTCTTTGCCCCTGCTAACCACAAAGCATCTCAGCTTCCAATGTTTCAGATTCCTTCCGGGGTCACTTCCTCTATGCTTTTACTCAACTGTCATACTTGAGGCCCCTCATCCTCTTTCCATTTCCTCTGCTTCATTTTTATAGAAGTCCTCATTTTGCTGAGAAGATGCTGTTTCATTTATGATTCATGAGGCACTGAGTATACAGATGGCATTATATAAATGTTTAATAATCACCATATGGTTTCCCCAGAAATCCTGTCACTCAATGAAGAATAAAGACTGAAGGTTTCTCATATGTAAAATAGATAAAAGGCAGGCCTCTGCCTCCTTCCCCCTCCTTCACAATGATGCCTCATAAAATTGAAGGGAACCATTCAGACCAGACTAGTAGATGCTTAGAGACCACCAAATTTAGGAGGGTTGTAAAAATATAAATGCCTCTTACACTGGATATCACTCTTCTGTGTCAAAGATAGGAGCTCAGCTGCTCATGTAATATCCCAATGACTGTTTAAATTTTTCTATTATAGAGCATGGTTCTAAATGGCTGAGTCACTATGGGATTTTCACTTGGATCCATGCCCATTCTGACCTCGTTTCTCCTGGATGTCTTCTCAAAGGGCTTTGCAGAAGCCATTCATTTGTGTGGTACTGCAGTCCTGTATAGAGCTGCATATGCAATGCACATTTGACAAATGGGAATCGAGATTGTCTGCCCTAATGACAGTTGTTGAGGTGCTCTCCTGACCTGTAGATGTTGCAGCTGACTGATTACAGTAATTGATTGAGAAAACATTTGTCAATAGTCTTCTAATGAAAGAGGAAGGTGAAAAGAGAGACTACTGAAGTCCCTGGGAGCTGGATTTCGCTTCACAAAGGTGCACTGTGCCATGCTATACGGGGTAAACACTGAATTCCTTACCCCCATATATGAAATGAAAATGCAATTCATTTAGTCAACATTTGTGGCGCACTTACTATGTTCGAGGTCAGGGGCCAAAACGTATGGTTGACAGCTGAATATGACTCTGGAACTTGGTCTGTGTGCTTTGCTCCACTGATCTGTACCAAGCTTTTGTTAAAATTGGGAGCAAATTGGAGTTTTTAAAAGCAGATGAGTGGTAACTGGGCTTGAGGGACGTTCACTAGTATTCAAAGCTGGGTCTCCTACATGGAAGATGAGCATGCTACCACTGAGCTGCCCACTGCTTGGAGATTTGGTATTGTTTTCATCTGGTACCATTGAGTCAGTTCTTAGTTGACTAATGGGAGTTTTCACAATAAAACCTAGATTTCTAGGATTTTTTGGAGAAACCAAAATTTGAGCATTTGGTCTAGTATTTCTTCAGGGCAACAGTTGTCCTAACTTGGGCAGCTGCTACCTTCTGGAGACAGACCATGTACTCCGAGTTTGTTCCATACCCTTATCATTCCATTACATCATTCATTAGAGTGCATCATCTGAGACCTGCAGGAGTTCCAGTTGCTGATTCATGTTTTAGGTTCTGAAGACAAAAACATGTAAAAATATGATTCCATCCCCTGTCTGGACTAGTTCTTTCCTACAGTAAGTATTACATTTCTAAAAAAGAGGGAAAATCAAGTTTCCTGGTTTACAAGTCCCTCCCACATTTACCATAATAGCTACCATATACAAAGGAGCACTGGTAGCATCGGATTAAAATGCGCCTGACCCAAGCCATACTAATGCGTATGAAGGTTGGACAACAAATAAGTAATAAGACCATAGAAGAATTGATGCCTTTGAATTATAGTATTGGTGAAGAATACTGAGTAGACCCTGGACTGCCTAAAGAATGAAAAAACCTGTATTGAATGAAGTACAGCAAGAAGTTCCTTAGAAGCACGGATGGTAAGACTGTCTCAGGTACTTTGGAGATGTTGTCAGGAAGGACCAGACCCTTGAGAAGGACATCATGCTTGGTCAAGGATCAGATAAAAAGAGCAAGACTCTCAACAAGATGGATTGACAGCATAGCTGCAGCTGGGAACTCTAGAACAACAATGATTGTGAGGATGGTATAGGACCAGGCAGTGTTTCATCTTGTTGTTACTGTAAGTAACTGCCTACTCTTCTTTTCATAGAGAATCCTTCAGACGAGATAAAGTCCTATGCTTGTTTTTAATGGATTCAAGATAAACTGGGAAACCCAAAGAATTCTTCCTCTGGACAGCTGACGCATAAGCACTCAGAATCACATCTGGCTCCATTGCCCAGGCCCACACTTTAGTTAATTAAGTTCAGATGGTTTCCACCCACCTTTCATTATACAGGGGTGTGCGGGTATTCCCAATGCAACTTTAGTTCTTCCCTTTGGTGCTCTTTGAATGGATGACAACACATGTGTAAGAACGCTGAACATGCAAGGCTCATAGTATTTCAACATAAAAGTAGATTTGGGTGTTGCTGTCCCCTTAAACCTAACCAATGGGGAGAATCCTCTCCTGCCATGGTATCCCATGACTTTTCAGATCATTACAGAAGAAATTCCCACAGTCATTTCAAGACTCAAAGTAGTCTCCATTCAGGAATCACAATATTTAGAGTCCCAGGGACAGATGATCCAATAACCAAGGTGCACACAGGGTGAATTGTGCTTCCTAACTAATCTATTGTAAATAATTTCACCACGTTGTTGACGTGGTACACCCAGGTGAGATTGTTCGCTACAGATTAGTAAGTAAGTACAATTCAGCCCATGTGAACCTTGAATATCATAAACCGGTGCTTACTCTACTTACAGGTTAATCCACAGCTGACCATATGTTCATCAAAACCATCTTTATTCAAGGATAAAGCTTCCCTTCACTGTGGTCCACCCTAGTAACTCGGGTCTGCTGTAGGCAAGTAGCCTGCTTGGGGAAAGGCCATTTATCGCTTTCTCATTTACCACCTTCTCCTCTGGCTAGTTGCTGTTTCTGGCTCTTCCTCACATTGAGAAGGGAGTAGAAGATGGAAGAAAGAGAGGTAAAGGGAGCCAGGAAGTCCCTACTTAGCTGGTACAAGAAACCAAACCCATTGCCTTCAAGAGGATTAGAACACATGGCCATCCTATATGTTACAGATTAGAACTGCTCCAAAGGGTTTTCTTGGATGTCATCTTTAGGGGAGCAAATTACCACACAGTCACACTAGATGGGTTCCAACTGCCAACCTTTAGTAATCAAGTGCAAGCTGTTTGAGCTATCCAGGGAGCTTACTTCACTGATAGTGTTGTAAAATGGCTCTGCTGGCTCTGGAACTGACAGATGAACAAATTCTATGGACTCTGCACTTTCCAGAAGGCCAGCCCCAAAATGGGTTGAATTTTGGGCTACTTACTTCATCTCCAATTTTATAGATACAGATTCATGCAAGCCTATCAATAGAGTCCAAAACCCACCCACCCCAATCTACCCAGCAGTCTCCTTGGCAGAGGATAGTAGAGCTTGAGGCCAGCTCTCCACTCTGTGTGCTCATATCTGTTCCAGAGCAAACACTCATGCATTTTTTGCCCATGACAAATTAGCTGTGTGCAGGGAGTTGAAGTCATCTCTCCTTTATGATGCCACCAAGATCTCCAGCCTGTCACTCATCCATCCAGTATCCACTCCAAACCCCCAAGTACATATAGTAGTTCACTGAGTGGTCCCACTGAAGCCTCACTTAGCTTGAGTCCTGACTCCTTAGAGAGGGACTTCCAGTCTTTCAGCAGATCTCCAAAAGCAGCATCCTCCTCATATCATCCTTCCCCTCCATTCATCCTTGACCATTCTTCTGTGGGTGGTGGGAATTTTTAAGTGAAAAAAAGGATTCCCAGATATTTCCTTTGAAGTTCTGTAATGTTGGCTTCTGATATCTACTTAATCTTTGTAGTCCCATTAATTGAAACTTCAAATATGTTCATCTTTGGTTATGTCTACCATGATGTCCTTTTCAGGATTATTTTTGAGAAAAGTAATTCCTTGAATGAAACATATAAAAATACAAAAGTCAGTGCTCTAGGAAAATAGTTTGTTCAAACAGAAAACTGCGATGACCTCAGACTATTGGCTTAGGCTCAATCTCAGCAGAATTCTAGGAAGATACCAATATATGCAGACAATGGTGATCACTCTTTTATTTTCGGTAGGCCAACCCCAAGGTGGAGGGTACAGTTATGGCCCTTTCTCCAAAGATGCTATGTCACATCTGTTTTGCCACTGTTTGCACTATTTACTGCTGCTTCCCAGTTAGGCTGAGAATCCCCCGAGAACACACCCGAATGTATCTTATGCACCTTGGCATAAGATCAGCAATGCCCATAGAAGTTCAACTTTCGTTGCTGTTTTTAGGTGCTGTCAAGTCAACCCCCGACTCATGGTGACTCCATGCATAATGGATTTAAACACTACCTGGTCCTGCACAATTCCCATGATTGGTTGCTGATCAGACCATTGTGACTCTGACTGTTTTCATTGGCTGTTTTTCAGAAGTAGATTGTCAATTTTTTCTTCCTAGTTCATTTGAGTCTGTAAATTTCACTAAAACTTGTTCAACATTCTAGCAACATACAAGCCTTCACTGACAGAGGGCTAGTGGGTAGTGAGGCTGTACAGGAAGTACACAGGCCAGGAATCTAACCCAGGTCTTCTACATTGTTGTTAAGTGCCATAGAGTAGTTCTGAATCGTAATTACCCTGTATAGGATTCTCAAGGATGTAAATCTTTGCGGGAGCCCTATCTTTTCCCTTCAGAGTGGATGTTGGACTCAAACCACCAACTTTGTCACTCACGGTCCAGTGCTTTAGCCCACAGCACCATACTGTCCTCCTACATGAAGTCAAGAATTCTACCACTGAGCCACTGCCTTCAGCGCAACATTTGGAAGATGCTAAATAAATCTTAATTCAATGGAATGAAAATATCCCCCCTTTTCCAAACTCACTTCTGATCAGTCTCCTCAGCCACATTGTGCGATGGAAATGACTGTTTGCAACTTAAAGCACTTTATCTTCCAGTCTTACCTATGACTATATCAAATCATTAATGAAAAGGCATAAAATTGATAGTTGAATTTGAGGAGTCCACCTTCCTTATCCTCTAAAGGTACAAGATTGGGCATATAAACAAAGAAGGATCTGTAACCTTTTACTATACAACAAATGGGGTCCAGGCATGACCTGACTGCCTTCCAGGTACCCCTTGAACACACACCTGTAACATGACCAAGCATACATTTGTTATTTGCTCATTTTTTTCTTCCTTTTTATTCTTCCATGAGCATCCTTCCTCATGCTAGTTACCTCTCTAATTTGATAGGTTTGGGGAGTTTTCAAGGACAAGTCAATGCAAATAAGATCGTGGCAGCTTATACTGCTTACTCTAGAAGTCTCTGAAAGTGGCATCTACAGCTGTGAACTCAGCTTCTCTTCTCCTGCGAATCAAGTTGCTTGATTGCCCTTTTCACCACCTCCTCGCTTTCTTGCCCTGTGATCTCGGAGTGTTACGCACATCCTTCAAGCCTAGTCTTTACCCTGCTCTGTGATGGCTAGTTCACACATGTCTGTCCCCTTGAGACTCAGCTCTTTGGGGGAAGGGATTTTGTTTTATTTATCTCAGAAAACTCAGCACCCCAAACACGTAGTTTTGTCAAATGATTAGATGTTAATATTCCTCATGTGGATGGAAGGCTGGGTGGGTGGATGATGGATGAATTCACCTTTTGCATATTTATGGGCAAACTGGAAAAACCCAGTATCTCTGGCTGCTCTCCAAACCAGGCACTGGTCAGAAAGGACAAGGAATAATCACTCTGTCATTAACAACTGTACCAATAATATCTCAAAGTTGCCCACTATTTTGAAATTCGAATGTGTTTACATGAGTTTTGTTTTGTTTTGTAATTTAAGATTAGGAAGAAACTCTACATAAGAATATTTAACCACACGATTTGATAAAAGTTCTTTTACTCTTTGCTTTAAAAATAAACTATTAAATTTTCTAGGTAAACCTGATGTTCGTGTGAACTGTCTAAACAGATTCTAATTAGAACGAATATCTGTTAATATTGTTATCCTTCATCGTTTTGTACTTCTTCAGATAACCAGACCTGGTTGCCCTCTTGAAAACCACCTCTCCAGCACCACTCCACACCCACCTGTCAGCCCAATCAGAATATTGCTTTTTCCTGGCCTTTCTGATTGATTGGGGATGACTATCTGATCCAATCAAAGTCACAGTGATACAATGAGACGTTGACTTGGAATTCTGGTGGAGTCTACCTCTTGCCTACTATACAACAAATGGGGTCCAGGCATGACCTGACTCCCTTCCAGGTACCCCTTGAACACACACCTGTAACATGACCAAGCATACATTTGTTATTTGCTCATTTTTTTCTTCCTTTTTATTCTTCCATGAGCATCCTTCCTCATGCTTCCTCTTGCCTGCTTCACTTGAGCTTGAAAGAATATGATGTCTGGTTTCTCAGCAACCATCTCAGTGCCATGAAGAAGGTAGATCTGCCAGAGAATGATACTGACTTTGAGAAAATGAAAAATATGATAGAGGGAGAGAGAAACTGACTAGGTTGTGATCACATGATTCAAGCAAATCCTTGACATCTGAAATCAGAACAATTTCTAGACTATAATCAGGTATGTATACATGGGGCTTTAAAAAGTTCATGGACATTTTTCATTATATTTTCATTGGTTTTTCCTCAGACTTTTTGAAACTTCTTCAGGTGTGTGTGTGTATATTTTTCTTTACCTTACACTAAGTCAGTCACAGTGTTTTGGGCTTCCAACCAGAAGATTCTAGTGAATTCACTGTTCTTTTTAGAAAATAAATCCTAGCATGAGTTCATGTTGTTACATTATTTGTATAGAGAGAGAGATAGGACAAATGTCACAATTTGAAAAGCTTGTGTACGGATTTCAGGTATTCCATACACAATAGTCTGCACTGATTCATCCAGGCACTGTGCCAGACACTTGTTATAGCTGTTAGATGCCTTCCAGTGTATTTCCAACTCATAGCAACCCCATGTGACAAAGTAGCAGTGAGCTGTCTCATAGCATTTTCTCTATAGGAGCATGTTGTTGTTGTTTTGTGCCGTGGAGTCGGTTCCGACTCATAGCGACCCCACACAGGGTTTCCGACGCTATAAATCTTTACGGGAGCAGACCGCCTCATCTTTCTCCCGCGGAACCGCTGATAGTTTCGAACTGCTGACCTTGTGGTTTGCAGCCCGATTCGTAACCACTACGCTACCAGAGCACCAGGTTTTTCTCTTTCAAAGTCACTGAAATGGGTCACAACTGGTAACCTTTCAATTAGCAGCAAGTGCTTAACTGCTGCAACATCAGGGCAATCATTTTCCCCAAGGAGCTCACCATATAGATTAGATTTGTAAGTAACTAACTACAGTGATATGAAGGGAGTCCTGGCGTGGCACTACAGGATAAACACTGGACTGTTAATCACAGTCAAGGATTCAAACCAACCAGCCACTGCTAGGAAACCTTATACAGGGATGTTAGGATTCAGAACTCACTGACAGCATTTAACAACAACAGTTATGTGAACAAACTTCACAAAGGAATTTTTTTAAATATCCAATTTCTTTTCATTCTATTTTTGCACAAACTTTCTGAAACCCCACATTTGTGAAAATAGTGTTGGGGGGAGCTTAAATGAAGCATCAATTAATTCTGATTTATGAATTCTCTTTCTAATCTATGGTTGCAAATGAGTTAAAAGGTAAGTGGATAGATGGACAAGAAGAAGGATCTCTTTTCATCCTGGTTGTCTATTCAAATTATCTGGGAATTTTAAAGAATTCAGACAGTAGGGCCTCTAATCTAGAGCAACTAAAACAGACTTTGAGTGAGGAGGCACCAGACACTCCTTTTCTGTAGAAGTTCCACAAGTGATTCTAGTGTGCAGCATCTTTGCCAACCTGTCTCACAGAAATGGTTCTCAACCCTCTGTGCCTTTGCATCACCTTGTGGAGTTTATAAAATGTACAAATGTCAGGGCTCCAACCTGAGAGATTCTTACTCAAGTGATCTAGGCTAGGATCCCAGTGTCAGTGTTTATAAAACCTCCCACGATGAGTCTAATGAGAGCCCTGATTGAAAACCATTGATCTACAGAAAGCCCATCATTTTGGATATGACTACAAATGCTACCAAAGGAGCTCTGGTAGCACAATGGGTTACTCATTGAGTTGCTAACCACAAAGTCAGCAGATGAAATCCACAGCTGCTCTGCAGGAGAAAGATGAGGATTTCTGCTCTGGTAAAGATTTACAGCCTAGGAAACCCTATACAGGATAGCTATGAGCTGGAACCAACTCGATAGCACACAGCAACCACCACCAAGGCTACCAAACACTACAAATCACACTTCTTCTTCTTCTTAAATGCTGTCAAGTCAGTTCTGACCCATAGCGACCCTGT
Source organism: Chrysochloris asiatica (assembly GCF_000296735.1). Lineage (NCBI taxonomy): Eukaryota > Metazoa > Chordata > Mammalia > Afrosoricida > Chrysochloridae > Chrysochloris > Chrysochloris asiatica. The sequence goes on from NW_006408519.1 coordinate 34,704,535, forward strand.
GTAGGTTTTCCAAGGAGTGGCTGGAAACTTGCAGTTCAAACTTACCCTGCAGTCCAGTGCTTATCCTACAACACCACACCAGGACCTGATTTTCTTTCATCTGCATAATAATCTTTCAAATTAATTAGCTTCATGTTATAGATGAGCCAGACATTCTAAAAAGGCAAAATAATGTGACTGAAGTGACCCATGGAAGTAACTGAGGGAGCTGGAATTTGAACCTACTTTTGTTGCGAAGTATAAGTATTCTGGAACACTTATTTGTGCTCATAAGGAATCTGCACCTGGACCAAGAAGCAGTTGTTTGAACAGAACATGGGAACACTGAATAGTTTAAAATTAAGAAAGGTGTGTGACAAGGTTGTATTCTTTCACCATACTTATTCAACCTGTATGCTGAACAAATAATCTGAGAAGCTGGGTTCTATGAAGAAACACGTGACATCAGGATTGGAGGAAGACTCATTAACAATGTGCGATATGCAGATGATACAACCTGGCTTGCTGAAAGTGAAGGGGGCTTAAAACATTTACTGATGAAGGTCAAAGAGCACAGCCTTCGGTATGGATTACATCTCAATGTGAAGAAAACAAAAATCCTCACCACTGGACCAATAAACAACATTCTTATCAACAGAGAAAAGATTGAAGTTGTCAAGGACTTCATTCTTCTTGGATCAACTATCAACACTCATGGAAGCTGAGTCAAGAAATCAAACGACGTATTGCATTAGGCAAATCTGCTGCACAAGACCTTTTTAAAGTGTTGAAGAGCAAAGATGTCAGCTTGAGGACTAAGGTGCACCTGACCCAAGCCATGGTATTTTCGGTAACCTTATATGCATGCGAAAGCTGGACAGTGAATAAGGAAAACCATAGAAGAATTGATGCTTTTGAGTTATGTTGTTGGAGAATAATGAAAGTGCCACAGACTGCCAAAAGACGAATAGATCCATTTTGGAAGAAGTGCAGCCAGAGTGCTCCTTGGAGGCCAAGATGGCCAAACTTTGTCTCTCATACTTCGGATATATTGTTAGGAGGGACCATTTACTGGAGAAGGATATCATGTTTGGTAAGGTGGATGGTCAGAGAAAAAGAGCAAGACCCCCAACGAGATGGATTGGCCAAGTGGCAGCACTGATGGACTCAAGTGTGGCAGCGGTAGTGAGGTTAGCCCAGGATCAGGCAGTGTTTTGTTCTGCTGTGCATAAGGTTGTTAATGAGTTGGTACCAACTTGATGGCACCTAACAGATTGTTTGGTTCCAAAGCTCAAATTCTCTGTACCACAGCATTCATTCATTCATGAATTCAGTCTTTCATTGTCAATCAGTCTGTCATTCTTTCACCAGATATTTAGAGTAAGTGTGTGACTTAGCTCCTGGAACACAAAATGTCTCCAGAGATTGAATGGGGACCTCAGGGTGACCATCTACCTCTTAGAAACTTCTCATATTGGAACAAAGTGTGAAGGACAAGTCACTTGGAATACACTAGGTTTAAGCCATCCGCAACATCTTGGGCTGCCACTCCAGTTGTGACTTCATAGAAAGCCACATGAATTATGCTGTGAATTTCAACACTTTAACCTAGAAGGTGGAGTCCTAGTGTGGCACTGTAGGATAAGTACTGGATTGCTAACAGCCAGGTTGATGGTTCAAATATACCAGCCAGTCCTCAAAAATCCTGTTCAGGGTCATTATGAGTCAGACCCTACTTGACCACCCTTAGCAACAACAACAACCCAAAAGGCAAAGTATATGGGTGGCACTGTGGGTTAAGCATCAGGCTGCTAACCACAAGTTGGCAGTTCAAACCCACCATCTGCTACTCAGGAGAAAGAGAATATTTGCTCCCACAAAGATTTACATTCTCAGAAATGGTGTGGCACTGTAGGATTAGCACTGTATTGCTGACTGCAAGTTCAAACTCATGAGCCACTCCTCAGAAACCCTATACTAGATGGCTATGAATCAGAACTGACTCAACAGCACTTGATGATGACAATGAGTCAGAATGGGCTCAAAGCAATGGGTTTGGGTAACTCAAAAGCAAAGTATATGCAAATGCACCTGATGCAACTCTGGTCAGATGACTGTTTAAGAAGGTTTCCCAAGGGGTGGGGAAGACAGAGGGTAAAGGCCATCTTGGTGTGATGAGCAATATTTGCCTGTGGGTACAATGAAGAGTTTCTTTGTCTGTCTTAGTCCCAGGACAGCTTGCCCTTTGTAATCACAACTGCCAGCAGTTCCTGCCTGAAGAACTGGAAGCGCCTGTCATCCTGGCAGACAAAAGGAGGCATCCAACATCTGAGACAGGGCAGTCAATGAGGGGGAAGACAACAGTACACTTCCTTCCCCTCACCTGATGGCCTTCTGTACAAGTGCAGCCCTGCCACTGCAGAGATGCATGCCATGCCACCATCTGCATTCAGAATGTTAGAATTCAGGTATGTTCATCTCACTGCCCACACACCAGATCTTTTACCCGGCTTGGAACAGCTGGGTTCCCACTTACATTTTAGCTTCATCACTTGCCAATACCTATCTGCACCGGATGATGCTTCGAGGTATTCCCACCAGTTTAACCAGTTGCTATGACGTTGACTCCAACTCATTGCAACTCCATGTGTGACAAAGTAGAACTGTGTTCTACAGGGTTTTCAATGGCTGGTTTTGGGAAATTTGGGCATCAAGACTCTTCTAAGTGGATTTGAACCTCCCAGGTTAGCAGCCAAGTGCCTTAACCTTTTTGGCACTCAGGGGCTCCTTCAGTGCAGTCACCATGGGCTCCTTATCCTTGAGTCTTTTCTCACCCACCTCCCTCTGCCCAGAACTCTCTTCTCACCTTCTTCACTTGGCAAACTCCTACACACTTGTGTGCCCTGCTATGAAGACTTCACAGGTGTACTGGGGAGCAGAACTCACCTTCCATGTTTTTATCATTTTACTGATATTACACGCATCTCAGAGTGTTGGGATGAAATCATCTTTAAATGCATGACTCGATCATATCTTTCAGAGACTCCTGATGTACCCATTTTTCACCTTCAGTCCATGGCCAGAATATTTGCCTTCTTCCATTCTCCCATAATAACTTCCCCCAGCTAATGTTTGCTAGTGTGCATCAGAACAACCTGGAGGTCTCGTTAAAATGCAACTTACTAGATCAAGTCCCCTAAGTTCCTGATTTAGTAGGCCTGGGTAGAACTCATGAATTTACATTTTTCATGAGTTCCTAGATGCCAACTATGTGGTCACACTTTGAGGACTACTAACCTAGGTGGTGGTACTGTGCTGTGGAGTAGGTTCTGACCCAGAGTGCCCCTTTATAGGTTTTCTGAGTCTGTAAATCTTTTTCTCCCTGGAAGCAGCTGGTAGAGTTGAGATGCTGACCTTGCAGTTAGCAGGCCAACACATAGCCCTCTACACTACCAGGACTGTTTATTGGCCTAGAGTTAACTCAGATGTAATTATCATGTGTAAATTATAGCATGTGTTGTAAATTACTTGCTTATGATGACTCCGTGACGGCCCACTCAATCAGTCAAGGCAATATCAGATAATGAAAAGCACATTAAATAGACCAGAGCACATTAGTTATCTATTGCCACCTAACAAAGTACCCCAAAACTGAGCTTATAACAACAAGCATTTATTATTCCATAGTTTCTGTGGTCAAGAATCTGAAACATCTTAGCTGGATGGTTCTGCCTTAAGCTGCCTCATGAAATTGCAAATTGCAGTGCAGCTGTTAGCCAGACTGCAGCCTCACCTAAGACTTGATGGACTAGGACCCTTATCCGAGCTCAAGAATACCGTATTCCACTGCCATTGTGTCAACTCGGAACCATAGCAAGCCTATAGGACAGAGGAGAACTGCTCCATCCTGTTTTCAACACTGTAAATCGTTTTTTGTTTGTTTGTTTTTTTAAGTTTTTATTGTGAGGTTTACATGGGAGAACATCAGCTTTATATTCATCCTATTCCATTTCATTGAAATGATTACAATCCCCTCCATGTATCATCAAACAACCAAAGGGTACACCACACAGGCCCGACCCCCGGCCATCAACACACAGCCCCTCTCCCTCCCTGAGTTCAGTGTCCCCAGCTGCTCCATCTGTCCACGTCATCTTCTCTGTCTCCATCCCTGGCATTACTGCCTCTCTGGGTAGGGTCCCGCTCTCCATTCTTCTCACTTGATGGTCCCAGGGATCTCTGATCTTGGTATGCAAAATCAATCACTCTCCTCCTCTTGTCAAAAAACATCTACCTCAATATTTCCTACCCTCACAGTCAGTCCTGATGGCAATTATTCACTATTGTAGCACAAGAGTCTTATCCCCATTTCCTTTCACCAGCCCAGTCCCAATGGATTGGAAATCATTCAGTGGTGATTCTACCTCCCCCTGCCCCATCTGGAACTAGGCTCCCTCTTGGAACCTTGTAAGCCAGTCACTTTTTGCCTTTATAGTGTCCCCATTTTGAGTAGCCAATGTCTAAGTGGCCCATCCCTGTCAATCCTGTGTACCAAGGGGGTGGGAGTAATCCTTGCTGTAAAGATCTTTTACCATTTTTTTGAGCTACTATATCCATAAGTATAGATAAAGTTCATCAAATTGTAGCAGGTTACTCTTCCCTCCCCCCCTCTTCTTTCTTCTTCTAGTCGAGTTCTGATAATCCAGCCATTGAAGCCAGGTCAAGTGAGTGCTATCGCCAATTATGGGCATTCTTGTGCCTCTCCCCTCGCTTCATATCAGCTGGATGATTCACTCTCTGCTCTAGTCCTCTGTGGCCATGTCACTGCCTCTCAGCCCAGGAGTCCTGGGTCTTGCCATACTGCTGGCCATCCAGGTCTCCACCCGGGTTCACAGGGGTCTATTAAATGAGCTTAGCTTGCAATTTCATTGCTGTTTTTGTCCCCTATTCCCCTTATCAGTGACCAATGAGGTCACCAGTCAGACCACATGCCTGCTCATGTATTCCCCGTGAGTCTCAGTCTTGGAAGGGGGTTTGTTCTGACAGGTCCCAATCACTTGCCTTGATGGCTCCTGTCCTTGTAGTAATCAATCAGATTGCCATTATTGTTTCGGATTTTTCCTGCTGGTCTTTCTTTCAGAAAGTATGTTCTGTTCTCTAGTTGCTCCTGGCTGGCCTACTCATCCTTTCCTGTGGAAATTTCCTACCTCAGTCGGTTCTGGATGGGGTTCTGGATTCCACCTATGGTCTTGTGCAGTGTAAAGGCTCCACAGGATGCCTCTTTCACTGGGCAACTTCTAGCCCCCTTTAAAGTATTCCTATCAATTGTAGGCTGAAGATGGACTTATAAACCTTCTGTAGTGATGATTCTAGCTATTCCTTTCTCCCCCACTCAAATGTCTATTTTACAATGGTAGACAAGGGAAACCAAGATTCAAAAGACAGCCAAGCATCTTAACATTATTCCCCTCTTTTGCCCCTTCAAACCAAGCCTCAATCCCTGTATCCCAAAGCCCTGTTGTTCCAAGGTTGTGCATACATCATCATTTACCTCTGTCAAACTTAGCCCATGCAAACCTGCCTAACTGTTTTTCCATCAGCCTTGCTCCTCCATTCCCCTCCCCCTTCTTGTGTATTACTCTCCCGCCCTCCCACCACCACACACACACCCAAGCTATCCTGTGTCTATTCCTTACCCTGTGCCCTCTCCCCTCCTCCCCTCTCTCATCCCATACTTCCTGGTGATCAGCAAATATATATATAATTTGTTCTCCTTTTAATGTGGGTTATTTTTCTTATTCTTTTATAATAATGGTCCTACACAGTATTTCTCCTTTTTGTGACTGACTGATTTCACTCAGCATAATGTCCTCAAGGTTCCTCCATGTTGTACGGTGGCTTGCAGCTTCCTTGTTGTTCTTCAAGGTAGCATAGTATTCCATTGTGTGTATGTATCAGTTTGTTTACCCATTCTTCAGTTGATGGGCACTTAGACTGTCTCCATCTTTTTGCTGTTGTAAATAGAACTGCTATTTACATTGATGTGCATATATCTACTCGTGTTATGGCTCATATTTCTTGTGGGTAAATACCAAGTAGAAGAATTACTGGATCATAAGGTATTTCTATTTCCAACCTTCTGAGTAAGCACCATATTGCTTTCCAGAGTGTTTGGAGCATTTTGCAATCCCACCAACAATGTAGGAGTGTCCCAGTCTCTCCACATCCCCACCAGCATTTATTGTCCTCTACTTTTTTGATCTTTGCTGTTATTGCTTGTATGAGATGATATCTCATTGTTATTTTGATTTGCATCTCTCTAATGGCTAGTGATCGTGAACATGTCTTCAAATGTTTGTTGGCTGCCTGGATCTCTTCCTTGGTGAAGTGTCCATCATTTTTTAATTGGGTTATTTATCTTTTTCTTGTAGAGGTGTTGTAGTTCCTATATATTTTTGAAATGAGTCCCTTGTCTGATGTGCTGTTGTAAAATATTTTTTCCCGTTCTGTGGGTTCCCTTTTTACTCTTTTGGTGAAGTCTTTTGATGCACATAAGTTTTTAATTTTTAATATGTCCCACTCATCTATTTTGTCTACTTTTGTTTGTGTACTTTTCAAAATGTTTGGTAGTCTGTGTATTCCCTGTATTAGAGCCCTCACATTTGTTCCGATTTTTTCATTGATGATTTTCATAATTTTGGGATTCGCATTGAGGTCTTTAATCCATGATGAGTTAGTTTTTGTATAGGGCGTGAGGTAAAGGTCTTGTTTCAATCTTTTGCACATTGCTTTCCAGGTCTGCCAGCACCATCTATCTCCTCCCCATGTAACATACCTAGGCACTTTGTCGAAAATCAGTTGGCTGTATGTGGATGCATTAATTTCTGGATTCTCAATTCTGTTCCATTGATCAATTTATCTTTCATTATACCAGTACCAGGCTGTTTTGACCACAGTAGCTGTGCAGTAGATTTTGAGACTGGGGAGTGAGAGGCTTCCAACCTTATTCTTCTTCTTGAGCAGTGTTTTGCTTATCCTGGGTCTCCTTTCTTTCCATAAAAAGTTTGTAATTGTCTTTTCCATTTCTTTGAGGAATGTTGCTGGAATCTGAATTGTGCATTAAATGTGTAAATGGCTTTGGGTAGTATTGACATTTTCACGATGTTGAGTCTTCCTATCCAGGAACATGGTATGTTCTTCCACTTTTGTAAGTCTCTTTTGGTTTCTTGTAGTAGTGTTTTGTAATTCTCTTTGTATAGGTCCTTTGTTTCTCTGGTTACGTTCATTCCTAAATATTTCATCCTTTAGGTGGCTATTGTAAATGGTAACACTGTAAATCTTTATGGAAAGAGACAGTCTCATCTTCCCCCTATGGAGTGTCTAGTTGGTTTGAGCTGTCAACCTTGTGGTTAACAGTCTATGCTTACCCCACTGCTCCATTCAATTCCTCACTGGCTATTGAGCAGAGTCTTCAGTTCCTCTCCATGTGGACCTCTCCATTGAATACCCAAATGTCCTCAAACCATAGCAGCTGCTTCCCCTAGAGCAAATGAGCAAAAACAGACAGCTTATACCAGAGATGGAAAACATCACTTCTGTCCTATGAAACTGATCTATATAAATAGATCAACCCTAGCTCAATATGAGATAGGATGTCACAAGTCTGTAAATACCAAGAGGCAGAGACCATTGGGTGCCATCTTGAATACTGGCTACCATACAGCATAGCCATAAGAAATGGAAGTAAGACTCTTATGTGGGGGACCTAAAGAAGAATTCTTTGACAAGGTGCTATGAAAATTGAGACCTAAATGAAAAAAAGGCAGTTAGCTGTATGAATACTTGAGGCAAGAGAGTTCCCAACAAAGGATAGCAAAGTCCCTGAGTTGAAATGAACTGTGTGTGTTTGAAGAAGAGAAAGTCAGCTAGTGTTGCTGTATCAGAGCCCACAAGGGGAGTGGGCATCAGTGGGATCAAAGGGTGAAGACTTTTTCTTAACATCAGCATCAATATCTTTTTTTTTTTTTTTTTTTAAAGCAACTACTGTGCTCTGGGTCTTATTGGCAATATAAAAGTTAAAAATATGTCATTCCTCACCTTGTAAAACTGACCTTTGAATTGAAGAAACACACTTTGTTTTGCAATTAGGAAAGCAAGAAAAAAAGGTCTAGATAATTCAATATCAATGCATTGCCATTACTGCACTCACCATTTCTTCCTGTGTGACTTCTAATTATGTTTAGTCAATCCAAGAGCAAGGGTTCAAGAAATAAGTACAAATTAATTGTATGCATCCAGGGCCATGCTTTGTATTTATCAAATTCAGCAAGCTCGGGCATTTCAATATTGGAGAATATAAAGCCTGACTCACAACAAGCTGGAAGAGACTTCAGGGATCATTTCATCCTTCCCTCTTTACTTACTGACTTGAGTTTTGAAACCAGTGGGATACAAAGACCAGCTTATTGTCTAAAGTCACATCATCTTTAAGCAGCCCTTCATCATTCATTAGATTAATGGACTGAGTGAGCACCCATCACAGGCCAGGTGCTCAGAGTAGCAGCGGAATGAACTATGTTCTAAGTTTCAGGATTGCTAGGTTGGCCTGCTTTTCCCAACTAGAGGTAGCCCCGAGGTTGCTTTTGGCTTGGGATGAAGTCGGGGAAAGATGAAGGAGAGAAAGGAACCCTAGAATAGGTTCTTCCTTCTTCAACCAGAGCTGTGATATTTCTATGTTTTATAGGTAGGATTTTATAAATGTCTGTTACTAAAACATTTGAAAATCACTTCACAACACTCTCTTTCCTTCTCAGAGAATATAGCCCAGAGGGTAGCAAATTCCATTCCATATGCTAAATTCTACTCACTGTCTGTTTTTATATGGCCTATGAGTCAAGAATGGATTTTATATTTTTAAATGGTTGAGACAAACTCAAAAGCAAAATAATACCTGGTCACATACACAGTGATATGAAATTCAACTTCCAGTGTCCATAAATAGGGTTGAGAACTCAGCCACACCATTTGTTTCTAGCATTGCCTGTGATATGTTGGAGTTCTGGTGTGGTGCTTTGGCTAAAGCACTAGACTGCAAGGTCGATTTGAAGCACAAGGTCGGCAGTTCAAATTCACCAGCTGCTCTTTGGAAACCCTATACAGGGTTGCTATGGGTTGGAAACAAGTCCACGGCCCTTAACAACAACAACCTTATATGTTATGTGGGAGAAAGATGACGTTTTCTGCTCCATGAAGATTTGAAGCCTCAGAAACCCTATACAGGGTCACTATAAGTTGAAAATCACTCAACAACATTTAACAACAGCAACATGGCTATGTTAAGGACCCCTGGTTGAAGACTTGGCTGACTACTAATGGAAAGGTCAGAGGTTAGAACTCATCAGAATCTGGAGGGGTGGAGGGAAAAATTGGACTTGGTAATCACTTTCCATGAAGATCACAGCCTAGGAATCCCTATGGGGCATTTATACTTTGTCCTATAAGGCCGCTATGAGTTGGAATTGACTTGATGGCACATGTAATAGTTAGGGTTCTATGTCAACTTGACTAAGCCAGGATTCCCAGTGGTTTAGCAATTGAGATATGCTTATCCCCATGGTGATGAAACCTAATACAAGCATAGTTCGTTTGCTGATGAGGATCTGTAAGCAGCCAAACAATTGAAGGGATGCTTCATTGGGGGTGTGGCCTGCTCCCAAAATAATGGACACATATAAGGGACTCTCTCTTTCTCTCTTCCACTGGAAACCTAACTCCACAATTGTGAGCCGTTTCCTTGATATAAACTTCTTCTTATATATGTACATATATGTTTCACTGGTTTCACTTCTAAGATAGACTACAATAACAATATGATTATATTGGTCCTACAACAGCGAAATTTAGTAGCTGTAGTAGAAACCCTATGGACTGCAAGTTTAAAATATCTACTATTTGGACTTTTTGGTCTCGGGGTGGTGCAAATGCTGAAGCAATATACTTCTAACCAAAAGATCGCCAGCTTGAACCCAACCAAATGTGTCTTGGAAGACAGTCCCGGGGGTGATCCATTCCCAAAAAGTTACAACCTTACAAACTATATGGAGCAGTTCTACTCTGTTCATGTGGAGTCACCATGGGTCAGAACTGACCTGACATCAATTAGCAAACACGTTTGATGCTTTGAAGAAATGTCTGCTCATACCTGGTATAGCGCAGGCTCCAATATACTCTTCAACTTTTTCTTCATGCTTGTTTTCCTGCCTATTCTTTTTCCTCCTTGTCTTTCCCAAGAAAATATTTTTAAGAAGATTTTCTTCAGAATATAGTTAACTGGGACCCGTAGTTCTGCTTTGTGATAATTACATTTTTTGGTTTGTGATTTAGGGACATGGTTCCAGTATCACAGAGCAAACCACCCATGCTACTATCGGCTTTTTTGTGTAACATCTCATAGTCAGCATAGCAGAAGGACCTTGAATGAGTACCTCCCACACTCCACACAAGGAAATCCCAATGGAAGCAAACACTGGATGATGTAAGTTGCCCCTTTTCTGTCCCTTTGGCCATAAACAGGGAGTTTTGGTGGCACCGTGGGTTAAGTGATGAGCTGCTAGCCAAAAAGTTGGTGATTTCAACCCACCAGTCACTCCTGGGAAATCCTATAAAGGATCACTATGAGAACCAACTCAACAACAGTGAATAACAATAACAACAAGCTAGAACTAAAGTATAAATCAATAATTATAATATGTATCAGGACTATTAAAATTAAACAAGAAGATACATTGTGAAGGTGTTTATTATCTCCAGCACTGGACTGCTAACCACAAGATTGGTAGTTTGAACCCACCAGCCATTTCTCTGGAGAAAATGAGGCTATCTACTTCTGTAAAGATTGACAGTCTCAGAAACCATAAAGAACACCTCCACTCTGTCCCATAGGGTCACTGGGAGTCAAAAAAGACTCAGTGGCAGTGGTCCATGGGTGGCACACACAGTGAAGCACTAGACTATTAGACAAAATGGTGACAGTTCAAATTCACTCAGGTTTACCTCAGGTGACACATGTGACCATTTGTTTCTGAAAGGTCACAGCCTTGAGAACTCTATGGAAGAATTCTAGTCTGCACACATGAGGGCTTCATGAGTCGGGGTCCACTTGACTGCTACTAATAACAGCAACATTATCATCACTGCTAATGAGAGTCTGCAGATATTCCTTCCACCAACTAAAATAATATGAAAGATAGTTTTAGTAGGCAAAACCTAGTGCTTGTAGGGCCATGAAAAAGGAACACAATATACTGAATAAATAAATTCAGAAACCAAATCAGTAAAATAAATTAGCAGTCAATGTAGTTGAGTCTTGACAAAGGAATTCTGCTCTTGGCAACTCATTCTAAGGCACAAATTAAAAAACAAACAAACAGAATTAGCCTCATGCCAAGAAACTCATTACAGCATGTTTACAGTTTGTTAAAATAATAACAACAACACATACATATACACACACAAAACCCTAAAGTTAAATGTCTGATAAATGTTTGGATTGATTGAATTATGATAAATGAGTCCAAAGTAAATATCTTGGAATCATTAAAATGATCATATTGCATTGTGGAGAAAAAAAAAAAAAAGTTGGAATTATTAAAGTAGAAAAAAATCACACAGAACATTTTATATATGTTGCAATTAATGTAAAAATATGCAAACATCCTACTAAAGATTAGATAGAAACCTTCTAACAGTTCTTTACTGTTAGGCATCAGGAGACTATGGGTGAATATTTTCTGTTTTAATTTGTTAAAGTTGTTGCAATAAAAATGTTATTTTATTTATAAACACACCAAATTTTCAAAGAAAACAAGGAACATGAAGAGTAAGGAATTAGGAAATTATCTTTATAATATTATTTTTAGGGACACTGAGCACAACATTTGATATGGGAGAGACTAGACTAAGTCCAGGGTCCCAGCCTGTAATGCAGAGAAGGGATGGGAGGGGACCTGCTTTGTTCTGTCCCAGAACGCTTATGATAGTGGCATTGATAGAGACAGATACCTCTGGAGGGAGAGGATGGCTGGGCCACTAGAGAAAGTGACTCAGCAGGGCCAGATGGTATTTATTCAAGAGCTCATTTATTTGGATCAACTAACAAATGAAATAGCAGGGACTCTGACAAGGATATGTGATACCTCATTTCCTTGAAGATTAAGAAGCTGCAAATGTAGTATCTGTCCTCTAAGAGAGCTTGAGGAACACAGAGCGAGACTCAGAGGTGGCAAAGCACTCGAGGAAAGCCCAGGTTCCAAGGTGCAGATAGAGACAAAAAGTCTTCCCTGAAAACCCTTGACAAAGGAGAGCAACCCTGAGCCAGTTATTCCTCCGTGCTTATCTTTAGGGTTTGTGCAACTGCTCATAGCTTGTACCTTAGTGATACCCAAACCAAATAGAAATGACCTGGCAACTGGGGACCCCACTTAGCCCTTAAAAAAATACACAAAGCATCAGGTATGCTATTTATTAGCAGCAGACAGAGGAATGAAATTGATGGGTTAAGGATAGCCAGAGGATTCAGATGGCCAGACCCTGTTATGTAGATTGGAATATATATAGCAGTTGCTATTATGTTGTTAGCTACCATCAAGCTGATTCTGACTCATGTTGACCCCAAGTATTCAGAGAACTGCTCCATAACACTTTTAAGACTGTGACCTCCCAGAAACAAATTGTCATACCCGTCTTCTGAGGTGTCTCTGGGTGTTTTAGAATCACCAAATTGTGGACTAGTATTTGATCACTTGACCATTGGCACCACCATGTACTCTAAATGATGGCTGTTGTTTTGTTAAGTGCTGTTGAGTTGGTTCTGGCTTATAGTGACCATGCATAGGGTTTCCAAGGAGTGGGTTTGAACCTCCTACCTTGTGGTTAACAGTGCAGTACTTATCCTACAATGCCACACCAGGACTCCAAATAATGGTTAAGCATGTGGACTACTTGGATGAGGAGTTCAGATCTCAGGTACACCACTTTACCACTTTACTAGATTCTTGTTGTTGTTAAGTGCCATTGAATCAGTTTCAACCCATACCAACCCTCTATAAGGTTTCTGAAGAGCAGCTGGTGAGCTTGAACCACCAAACTTGTAGTTCAAATGACTTGGAAGTCTGGTGCATTAACTTACAGTGCCACACCAGTATTCCACTTGACTAGCTAGGATCCCATAATAAGTTACTTAACTTCCCCCTGCCTCTGTTGCCTTATCTGTAAAATGGGATTAATAATAGTTCCTACCAAAAAAGGGTTGTTATGAGGAGTAAGTGAGTTAATAATTTAAAAAGTGCTTAGAACTGTGCCCAGCATGTAGTAATAAATATCACCTCCACCCTTCCATGTATGTTGTCATATTTAATCTTCTCAGCTACTACTGCTAAATGTAGATTCCATTAGGTTTATTGATAGCTAAAGACACTAAGACTTAAAGAGATTAAAGAATATGCTATATACTCAGTGTCACAGGCCACATAAAATAGACCAGAAATTAGTAATCCAAGAAGGTGTGATGGTGAACAAAGCAGGAGTGTGAGGTGTGAGTCAGGAACCTTCTGGGAAGGCAAATTGGATCTATGTTGTTGTTAGTTACCATAGTGTTGGTTCCAATTCATGGTGTCCCTGTGAATGAGAAAACCAGACAGTAGCCAATTCTGTGCCAACTCATGATCATTGGTAAATTTAAGTCCACTGTTTTAGTCATTTTGTGTCAATCCTTCTATTGAGGGTTTCCCTTGCCTTTACTGTCCTTCCACTTGAGAAAGTATGATGTCTTTCTCCAGTAATAAGTGTCTTCTGATGATGCAGCCAATGTAAGCGAGTTGAAGTCTTGGATAATATTCTGTAATCCATAGACTCTTCATTGGATCATTTTCTTCCCAGTTTGTTTTCATACAGCCATTGAAACCTGTGGGCAACTCTTCTCGTATTTGAACTATTGGTTTTATGGCTTCCAGTATCATAGTAACATGAAGGCATCACAATATGACAAACTGACAGATGGGTTGTAGTCTAGCTCCCTAGTCCACTCTTTTTCCACTGCTTTACTGTCCTGAGGTCCTAAATTCTGGTTGACTTGTCACCACTTTGCTGCACGGGCTTCAATAAATCCTTTGCATTTCTCACCCTCAGCTCTATTAGTCAGATGATTCTTTGGACCAGTTGATGCTCTGCTGTGGGGCCTATCTTGTACATTGTACGAAGTTTGGCAGTATCCTTGGTCTCTACCCACTAGCTGCCAGTAGTAACCACTAGTGTCATGAATATCAAAAATATCTCCCAGATATTGCCAATGTTCCTGGGGGAGGGGGTACAAATCTCTCAGTTGAGAATTATTGATCTACATAATATGAATGAAGTACCTGTGAAATTGCCTCATAGAGCCATTCTGAGAGGCACATTGGATAAATATATATATTTTAAATCTTTGAAAAGAAACGGAATGAATTTGCCAATAAAAGATCTCATCGTAAGATAAATTGAATATTATTTATTAACTGGTTTCCCAGTTGCTATGAAGAAAAAGTCTAAAATAGCCCCCCTACACTCTATTCTTCAATAAAATTATAATCAAGAAGAAAGAAAAGTACAAAAGGCAATAAGCATCATTGAGGTCAAAAATCCTAGAAAGAAATCACCTTCAATTGAGCTGAGAAGGACAATTTTATAAAGGAAATAGAATCTGAGCTGCTTAATGAAGGATGAGAATGATTTCTGTAGAAATAGACTGTCTGCTAAGGAAAAGGTAAGTAGCTCAATGGATTCAGGTCTCCTGATTTCACTTTTGGTTTCCTTTCTGCTTCAAAGGTCTTTCACACTTGCATTCTCATTAAAAAAAAAAAAAAAAAAAAAAAAACTATTACCATGGAGTCATTCTGATGCATAATGGTTCTACATAGGGTAGAACTACCCCATAGGGTTTCCAAAACGAAGTGACTCTGTAGGATAAACACTCCACCACAAGATTGGTTTGAACTGCAAGGTTGGTTGTTCAAATACACCAGCAGCAATTCAGAAACCTGCTATAGGGTCGGTATGGGTTGGAACTAGCTCAAGGGCACATAACAACAGCAATTATTTACAGAAGCAGACTAGCACATCTTTTTTCCATAGAATGACTAGTGAGTGTAAACTGCCAACCTATTGTTGGCACTGTCCCAGGGCTCCTTTTAACAATAATAAATCTGAAAACTGCCACTGAGTGGATATAGGGACCTTACAGGACACGGTAGAATGATCCCATAAAAATTTCAAGCCTGTGATCTTTACAGAAACAAAGTGCCACATCTGCCTTCTGTGGGGTGGACTGCCAATCTTTCCATTCACAACCGAATACTATAACCACTGTGCTGCTACCAGGGTTCCTTTGTATTCACGTAAACAAGTCTTAGTTATCCCTCAAGAGTCAATTCAGATGTCTCCTACACCAAGAAGACATCGCTGAACTCTTCAGATTTGGCAAGCTACTCCTCCTTACTCCACTTTGCTCTCAACAGCCAATTTGTGTCACTGAATTGGGCTGATACTGGCAAGAAGGGTGGGCCAATTCTTCATTAAACAATCGAATGGGACCATCTCAAGCATGATGGGAAGATTAGGTAGCATGAGAAGAGTTTCACTCCCTAAACATCATTGATAACTCCCCAGTCATCATGATGACCAAAAATAATTGCCTGCATTCTCTTAACTATCTCTAAATGAACAATATCATTCTCAGTATAAAGCCAATTCTTAGTATTTGCATCTTATCTGAAACCACCCATGTTTGTGTCTGTCTTGTTCACTCAACAGTGAGATCCTTAAGGAGAGGGGTTCTGTGTCTCATCATACCTGCATGGCTGGGACCCTAGTCCAGTGCCTGGTTTACAACTGGCCCTCGATAAATATTTATTGATATATTAAAGCAGAGGTTTTTGTAAGGGAACTGGAAAGTCAGAATTGAAATATAAATTGAGGACATGCAATGAGAGATTGAATATGCTAAGAAAATTAACTTTATTCTAATAGGTAAAATCATAGGAAATTTTCATTTTTATAAGTCAAAAATTCTCAATTTTCAGCCATCTGATATGTTGTTGTTCTTAGGTGCCATGGAGTCAGCTCCAACTGTTAGCAACCTATGCACGACAGTACACAGTACTGCCCAGTCCTGTACTTATCTCACAGTCATTGTTATGCTTGAGCTGCCATTGTGCCAATCCATCTCACTGGGGAGCTTCGTATTTTTTGCTGGCCTTCCACTTTACCCAGCATGATGTCCTTCTCCATCCTGACAACACAAAGTCTGGCCATAATAGCTTCTAAAGAGCATTCTGCGTGTACTTCTTCCAACAAAGATTTGTTTGTTCTGGCAGTCCGTGGTACTTTTAATATTCTTCTCCAACACCACAGCTCAAATGCATCAATTCTTCTACAGTATTCCATACCCACCATCCAACATTCACATGCATATGAGGTTATTGAAAATACCATGGTTTGGGTCAGGCACACCTTAGTCCTCAAACTAAAATCTTGCTCTCGAACACTTTAAAGAAGTCTTGTGCAGCAGATTTGCCCAGTACAATATGTTGCTTTATTTCTTGACTGCTGCTTCCATGAGTGTTAACAGTGGGTTCAAGCAAAATGAAGTCTTTGACAACTTCAATCTTTTCTCCATTTATCATGTTAATTACAGGTCCAGTAGTGAGAATTGTTGTTTTCTTTACATTGAAGTTCAACCCATACTGAAGGTTGTGATCTTTGATGTTCACTTGTATTCACTTGATGTTCACTCGTTCAGCAAGCAAGGTTGCATTATCTGCACATCATAGGTCATGACTGAGTCTTCCTCCAGTCCTATGTCTTATTCTTCATCTAATCGAGTTTCTTGATTATTAGCTCAGCATACAGATTGAATACATATGGTGAAAGAATGCAACCCTGATGCACACGTTTCCTGATTTTAAACCATTCAGTGTCCCCTTTTCCTATTGAAACAACTGCCTCTTAGTTGATGTACAGTTCCTCATGAGCACAATTAAGTGTTCCAGAATACCCATTCTCTGCAATGTTGTCCGTATCTTGTTATGATCCACACAGTTAAAAGTCTTTGCATAGTCAATGAAGCACAAGTATTTTCTGCTTTCAGCCAAGACTCATCTGATGTCAGCAGTGATAGTCCTCATTCTATATCCTCATGTGAATCTGTATTAAGTCTCTGGAAGTGCCCTGACAATATACTGTTACAGCCATTTTTTAATTATCTTTAGAAAAATTTTACTTGCATGTGATATTAATGATATTGTCCTATCATTTCTGCATTCCGTTGATTTACCTCTCTTTGGAATGGCACAGATGTGGACCTCTTCCAGTCAGGTGGCCAGGCAGCTGTTTCCCAAGTTCCTTGGCCTGGATGAGTGAGTGTGCTGCATCAGGTGTCCATCCTAATGTAACCCAGTGTTACTATTTACTTAATAATTATCTTTGATTGGAATACATTTTTTAGCTTAAATATCTAACCTGGTCTTATCCTGGAATTCCTTGAGTGACGTAAATGGTTAATGCACTCAGCTGCTAACCAAACAGTTGGTGGTTTGTTGTTGTTGTTGTTGTTGTTGTTAAGTGCCGTCGAGTCGGTTCCGACCCATAGCGACCCTGTACAGGGTTTCCGAGGGTGTAAATCTTTACGGGAGTAGAAAGCCTCATCTTTCTCCCGCGGAGCGGCTGGTAGTTTCAAACCGCTGGCCTTAAGGTTCGCAGCCCGATTCGTAACCACTAGTCCACACAAAATAATGTGGAAGAAAAGCCTGCTGATTTGCTTCTAAAACGTCAGTCATTGAAAACCGTAGGAGCACAACTCACTCTGCGCATACGGGGTTGTCATGAGTCGGACACAACTCTATCTCATCTTAAGCACTAATATCAATAAAATAATGGGTTGTTGTTTTTAAGTGCCATTGAATCAATTCTGACCCGTAGTGACCCTGTATAGGGTTTCCAAGGAGGAGCTGGTGAGTTTGAACCACCGACCTTGCAGTTCAAATGACTTTGCAGCCTAACACATTAACCCGCAGTGCCACACCAGGACTCGGATGTACTGAATTAAAAATAAACATTAAAATAGGATTTATAATTAATGTAACATTGTATTATAGGCTACAAGTAGACACAGGTCCTGCTGTCAGACACAGGGGTCTAAGAAGCTGGAATTCATTGCACACTGGGGATGGGGTGATGCTATGGTAGTAAAATGGGAAGGGATCAAACAGGAGGCAAATGAGGAGGAAGAAAAGAGAAGGATGATACTATCAAGAAGAAGGAAAAAGAGGAGAAAAAAGAATACAGAAAACAAAAAGACAAAAACAAGGAACAAGCTAGGAAGAGATGGGAAGAGACAGGAAAAGGATGAAGGGAAGAAAAGGAAGAAGGGAGCAAGAAGGAGAAACTGAAGAGGCATGAAGAGAAGACAATTGCTATGGGCTCTCACACATCCCTCACTTTGTCCCAGTTCCACCCCAGTGTTGCTGCATAATCAGCTCAGAGTTTGATTATCATGTCTGACATAGTGTATCACCTGCCTATTTTTAGATGAAATTAATCATTTTCTCTTGTTATTTTTGGTTCAGATAATGGCCCAAGTACACAGCAGCTTCTTCATTAGCTGCCAGCGAGGATGTAAATAGGGTTGAATCGCTGCTTGGCAGATTGTATATTCAGCTCTGCCATCAGGAAGCAGAACTCCCTGGAATGGCTGACTGTCCTGCAGGCCAGAAGGACTGCCGAGGGAGATGAGGACCAGTGGTCACAGTGAGTAGATAGACAGGAGTGGGAACCACTTTGACCAGATTCTTTCTGTTTTCTGTTTGCAACAGACTCTATTAATTCAGCAATACTAGAGTGATGCAAATGGCTAATGTGCTTGGCTGCTAACCAAAGGTTGGTGGTTCAGACCCCACCAAAGATGCCTTAGGAGACAGGCCTATTGATCTACTTCTGTAAAACTAGCCATTGAAAACACTATGGAGCTCAGTTCTATCCTTACACACACAGGGTCACCATGAGTTGGAATCGACTCATCAGCAATTCATTACAGGATTTGACATTTTAGATTGGAAAATCCTTTGTTGTGGGTGGCTGTGCTTTGTGCCATGGTGAGCAATATCTCTGGTCTCTACCACTAAATGACAGTAGCAGCTACCCACCAAATCATGACAGTCAAAATTCCTCAAGATGTGGCCAATGTCTCCTGAGGAACAAAGTCATCTCCAATTAAGAACCACTGTTTTAAATCAATAAATTGAAGCCATAATAATATAACCCATATTAGAGTCCTGGTATGGCACTTAGGGCTAATGAGCTGGACTGCAAGGTCTATTTAATCCACAAGGTCAGTTGTTCAAACTCACCAGCCACTCCTTGAAAAACATATACAGGGTCGCTATGGGTCAGAACCAACTCAACAGCACCTAACAACAATAAGACGCCCAACCACTTTATTGGCACAAAGGAGAATTTCCAGGGATCCTCACAGAATGTTCTTGTTTGTCTGCTCTTGCCTCCAGTTGGCTACTGAAGATGTGTGGGAAACAGCTGCTTCACAGGGCCTGGACACTAGGCTTGCTGTGGAAACCATGGCTGCTGTTCACCCCTGGCCTTGGAGAAACCATGGCATTCACTCTCCTCATGTGCTTAAACCCAGCATGCACCCTGCTCTCTTCTTTATGTCTTCCGTAATTGTTCCATTTTTCTAAGGTTCAAGGCTCCAGTAGGGAAATATAATAAAATGCTGGACTGACTTGGGTCTCACTCAGTCTCTCTCTTTGTGATTAGGGGCAGCAAACTTTCCACTGAACTCTCTCAGTAAGCTCCAGCCAGATCATGAAAAATTAGCCATGTTGTATCCACTCCTACACCTGAGCCCCACAGAAAGGAGGTGTGAACCTCCAAGTCTAGAGCAACACTTGCTTTCTGATTACTCATTACCCATCTTTGGAATCATATAGGCCCAGGATAACAGGCAATGGGGACAGAATTTCTCTAAAGAGGCTTCAGTTTACATACCAAGGTGTAAACAGATATTTGTCCTCAGAACCATAACCACCCAACTGGCTGCATCATATGTTTACCAAGTGTGGACATGAGTATTCTAGAACAAGCTTACTCTTTCTCCATTTCTTCTTTTCAGGACTAAAGTAAAATGCCAGGAGATGACTCCACATGTAGATAATTGTAGTTCAACAGGGTAAGGTGTTACCGAGACTAGAAGAAGCACCTGACCTGGACTGAGGTGACAAAGGAGGAATTCCTGGTGGAAGAGAAGCACACGTGGCATGAAACGTGAGCAGAAGTTAGCGAGATAAAGTTTAGGAGGTGTCAACAGGGAGAAGTGAGGCTTATATTAGATGGCATATGCACCATGGAGGAAAAGAAGGATACAAGAAAAGGAGATTTCCAAGAACATAAGTTTGGGACAAATTAGAGAAAGATCAGATTTGGATGAGGTCAGATTCTGACCAGGAAGACAAAAAGCCAGGATTTGTTCACTTGATTCTAGAAGATGACACCTGGTATGTACTGTGACACCTTAGCTACACTTCCTGTTACAAAGGGACATTAGGATCAGTTTCCAATTAAAAAACTATTCTTACATTCTCCAACCATAATGGATGGGATGGAGGGAACTAACTCTTTTTGCATATGGCAGGTGAGAGTGAAATGAGAGCTCAAATCTGATTAGAAGACAGCACCAACGTGAATGAGATAGTAAAACAGATCATTCCCTTACAACTCCTGGTACAAGGCTCAGAGTGTGTCTTTAGATGCAAAGTCACACATAGTCAGATCCACAGACCAAGTCAAGGAATCTTTGTTCCTCCAGACGAGGTGGACCTCTAGCTCCTACTATATCCTTCCCATCCCAAACATGAAGAAAGAATCAAGGAGGAAAAGCTGAAGATTGTTTACCTCAACATATGTTCAGTGCTAGCACTGTTGCTTCACCTGAGCCATAGACTGCTGGTTGGTAGTGATTTTCAGATAAAATTTTCTAATCCAAATTCAAATATCAGATAGTGATCAAAACCTCAAAGAGATTGTAAAAGAAAGGTCAGATTAAGTTATCTCAGCAGATTACTCAGACAAAATAGGTATTCCTCAAGGAGACTGATACCACAGACATGTCTCATTAAAGGAAACCTCCATAGAAGGAAGACTGGTGGGAGGGTTACTGGACAGTTGACTTTTTCAGCATATACAGCTAATAACTTCTGTACTAGAACTGTGGAGAGATTAGCAAAATGTCCTTAAAATCTAAGAGACAGGTTTACATTTATAGCCAAAATCTAGGTCAGCGATGACAAATAACTTTCATCCATGCTACAACTCTAATTAGCCGTCATAATTAGCCATTGGGAAGAATGATAAGATGTAGCAAAGCCCCCTTGGAAAGAAAGCTGTGGGGACTAGATGGGTTACTGTCTTTACATATGATAGGGATTTCCCATCCATGGAATATGATTTTTGTCTAAAGTCTTTGCGCTTCAACTTCCAGCAAGATGGTGGAATACCAGGTGCACTACATGGACCCTCTACAACAATGATACAAAAGATCAAACGAAACAGATACAGACAAAAAATCCTGGAACCCTGAACTTTAGAGGAAAGGTTAGAAGAGTGAATTGGATGCTTCCTGGGAAGAGAAGCTGAGCAGGGATGGCAAGAGAGGGAAACTGACTCTTGTCAGGTGTGACGTGACCATCATGAATTTTTGTAAGCAGGTTTGGCAACAGAAGATGGTCTGATGGAGCAGATTCACACAGGCAACAGGAAAGGTATGATTTTTTTTTTTTTTCCCTTTACTCCATGTTCTCCTGGTGACCAGAGGTGTAGCCAGCTCTCATCCTCATCGACCCCTAGCACAGACCATAATTTCTGGGAGTTTGGAGCCCTGAGGATGTGAACCACACCAGTGGAAAGTGAGGACTGGCTGGGCCTCTTTGGTACCTGAATTCAAGTGTGTTTGGCTCCAGACCTGTAGCGCCACCAGGTCAGCAGTTGTTGTTGTTGTTGTTGTTGTTGTTGTTATGTGCTGTAGAGTCGGTTCCGACTCATAGCGACCCTGTACAGGGTTTCCGAGGCTTTAAATCTTTACGGGAGCAGAATGCTTCGTCTTTCTCCCACGTAACAGCTGGTAGTTTCGAACTGATGACCTTGAGGTTCGCAGCCCAATTAAAACCCTCATAACCAGCAGCCCTGCCACCAGCTATCGTGTTGTTCTAACAGACACTGAAACCAGCTCCATCAAGGGACCTCCACAAACTACTTCTAGATAGAGTGCCCTTAAAATAGATAACACCTGGACCCAGTGTGGTGTTGTGAGTTCATGCTCCAGACTGCAAAGCTGTTTGAACTGCAAGGTCAATGGCTCAAGCTCACCAGCTACTCCTCAGAAACCCTATACATGGTTGCTATGGGTCAGAATCAACTCAATGGCACTTAACAACAACAACAACAGGCCTATAAGAGGAATCTTGGTGTTGTGCTGTGGGTTAATGCACTGGACTGCAAGTTCAGTTTGAACCGCAAGGTTGATGGTTCAAGCTCACCAACCACTCGTTGTAAAGCCTATACCAGGTTGCTAGGAGTTGGAACTGACTCAACAACACTGAACAACAACAGGTCTATAGGAACTCTTTCTATGTCCAGAAACTCCACTTTCACATCACTCCAGCCCTTACCTCATAAGTATCTTGGTTGGCAGGAGCCCCCCAGAGATTTCTGCTCTCCGGGTCCAATAGCTTCCCTCCTTTTCATGTTTTGGGTTTTTTTCTCCTTTTGTTATTTTTGTTTGTTTATTCTTTCTTCTCCTCTTCTTGTCTTTCTCTACCCTTGATTTTTATCCTTCCTGTTACTGCTTTTATTTTTCCTTCTTTTGTTGTTCATCATTAGCCATCTTCTTTTTTTTCTTTCACCTTCTTTACTATCTCTATTCTCTTTCTCTTTTCATCTACCCTCTCCCTGGGTCTGTGTGTGTGTGTGTGTGTGTCTGTTTTGTTTCTTCCTTTTATTTTGTCTCTTATTTACTGTAACTCCTGTCCCACATTTCTCTTTTTAGCTATCATATTCTTTTTTCTGGTTATTGCTTGTTTTAATTTCTTGTTTCACCTTTTTTATTTTTGCTTATCATTTTGATTGCTTGTTAATTTATTCTGTTTTGTTTTCTTATGTGTGGGGGTGGGGAGATGTCAGTTCTCCTCTTTCCCACCTAACAGAAGACAGCAACAATGCCATACAGCCCAGCCATATCTGTATCCTCTACGACTCCGCCCACTAGAGACAAGAGTCAATATCAGCTCCTAAAACACCTGGTTAATGATAGACAGCAGCCTACAACAGCCAAACTCACCCTAAACTGATGTGAGTAAACAATGAACACGCTTCCATTCTCTAACTACACCCACAGGAGATAGTTGGTGAAAGCCTAAGAATATATCAACATACAATCATCAGTTAAATACAAATAAAATACAGTGTCATGTCACACAGATAACAATTTTAGTTTATATGAAGACACAAGAGAGAATGAAAAAACATAAGGAAGAAAAGATAATGGAATTAACTAAAAAATAATTTTAAAAAATTATATTTAGGTACCTTCCGAGGACTGACAGAAAGATTGAGGGAAACAAGGAGAACACAGAGAAAAAAAAGAAGAATAACTCAGAAAAACACTACAAGAACACCCTGACAAAAAAATGTCAAAATAATACAAAACCTGTGATTAGAAATCCAGAAGATTAATACTAAGATTTCAAAAAGGGACAATATATTGGAAGGGCAAAGAAGTAGATATGAAGCAATGGAAGCCTGAATTAGTGAACTTGAAGAGAAATCCCTCAAGACTATGCTAGAAGAACAATCAGAAAAGAATTTTAAAATTCCAAAGAAAACCTAAGATTTATGTGGGACATCATGAAGAAGAATAAATTCTGAGTGATTTGGAATTCCAGAAGAGGAAGCTACAATACAAAGCACAAGTAAAACTGTCAGAAAGTTGTTGGAAGAAAACCTCCCTAACATTATAAAAGATGAGACAATAAGCATACAAGATAGACCCCAAAAGAAAATCACTAAGAAATATCATAATCAAACTTTCCTAAACCAAAGACGAGGAAAGAAGCCCTGTGAGCAGCTTAGGAAATATGAAAAGTTACCTACAAAGTAGAACTAACATGACTATATTGCTTTCTCAACAGAAACCATGCAAACAAAAAGACAAGGGGATGACATACACAAAACTCTGAAAGAGAAAAAAATAGCCAAACAAGAATCATATACCCAGGAAAGTTGTCCCTCAAAAACAATGGCAAAACTAGGACATTTCCAGATAAGCAGAAATTAAAGGAATTTGTAATAACCAGACCAACTTTACAAAAAGTACTAAAGAACATCCTTTGAGAGATAACCAAGTACTTCACACATTTCTGTGGCATGAGGTCAGTCAACTCAGAAATACTAGGTGGAGACAACACGCCTAATGCAAAAGATGTTTTCATGCTGGAAGTTCTCATTCCTGAGAGACATCCCTTCAAACCTCCTAAGATCTGATTTCTGACTCCAATCTATCATCCAAACATTAATTCTGCTGGAAGAATGTGTCTAGATGTCCTCAAATTGCCACCAAAAGGTGCCTGTCGACCATTTCTCAACGTTGTAACTGTGTTGACTTCAATTCAGCTGCTTATGTCAGAACCCAACCCTGATGACTCACTCATGGATGATATATCCTAAGAATATAAATAAAATAAGCCAGTCTTCCTCAAGAATGCCAGGCAATGGTCACAGAAACATGCAACACCAAAGCAGAAGGCTGATGAGGAAGACATGCCGGATCATCTACCAGATGCCAGTGACCCATAACCTCAGAACACAGCCCAAAAAAGGAAAGTCATGCAACTGAGAGGGATAGAAAAGAAATTTCATTGTAATGTGTAGGGGATTTCTCTTGGTCTGTCTTAGTTAATACATCTTCATTCTTTGCCACGGTGTCTCTAATTTGCCTACCTTTCTTTGAATGTGTTTCTTTGTCTCTGATGATGTAATTTTTGTATCCCATAAAACAAACCCTGTATATTTATGTATTCTGCATTACAGTGATTTTCTGAGTTTTGTTTGTTTTATTTATCTTATACATATGTATTTAAAAACCTCTTAACATGAAAAATAATCATTAAATGTTAAAAATAAAAAAGAATATTCTTTGATTTGAGAGCCAACAACAGCAGAAAACAGCCTGAGATTAACATACATTGAAACGCCACCCAGAACTCAATCCAGATATAGAAGTATTTAAAGGAAAGAAAACCTATAAGACTCAAAATAGGAAATCCAAAATGTCAACTTATTATGAAATCAACTACAAAGAAAGAGAGGGAATAGTATAGATACAGAACTTCCGAATGGAGAGGAAGTCAAATAGATTTCAAGATAAAGGAGACTGTTTTTAACAGGGAAAAAATTAATAAATAAATTACAGCTTAGCCTCAAAGGAAATTACTACAGTTAATCTTGATCTTCACATCAAGATCAGAAAGAGGAAAAGCAGAGACATGTAGTAAACATTAAAACAACCAAAGTTAAAATGAAAAAAAAAAAAAAAAAAAACCACAAACAAAATGAACTCAGTATGGAACAAAGAAACTAACAGCACCACAAAAAAAGCACACAACAATCAGCTTGCGCCTATCAATGATTACCCTGAATGTAAATATATTAAATGCACCAGTCAAGAGGCAGAGACTAGCAGAATGGATAAGAAAATAAGATCCTTCAAGATGTTATCTATAAGAAGCATATCAAAAACATGGAGGCAGCCTAAATGCCCATCATTGGTACATACACACAAAGGAATACTACACAACGTTGAAGAATAATGATGAATCTGCCAATCACAATTAGTCAATCTGCTGGAAAATATTGTATGTGACCACTGTTGTAAAAAGTTAAGAAAAGGTTTTCTTCATTAAAAAAAAAAAAATTATAAGATGGTTACTGGGCTGGGGAGTGGGATTATTCATAGGCTAGAGGGTAGACACATGTAAACATAGGTCATGGGATAGGCAATATACAACAAAAAGGAATTTGGCAGAGCAAAGATGAAGGTAGAGGAAGGTCCAGGTTGAAATGGAAAAGGTTAAAGTGAATAGCAGTCATATTGTTAACTGAAGGAACTTGGAGTAGACTGCAATCATTGTAATGCAGCATTTACATTTGCTGAATGTAAGCTGATGATCTATTAGCTTTCATTCAATTCACAACAAAAAGTTAAAAACATTAAAAAGTCATTGATCTTCACAAAACAGAAGCTCAACTCAAATTATTTAATAAAAATATTGAAACACTTTTGACTCAAAAATGAGAGGTGGGCCTCTGATAGGTTTTATCAAGGAGCCCAGATCTTAACAAATTTGTTATAATATGTGATTTTGTATTCCCAAGATGTCCTTGGAAATTTCCTTCTGAGTTCTTTTAATTTATCATTTCTTCCAGTCGTGTTATTTCTGTATGTTCAAGAGCAAGTCTTTACTGACACCCATTTTGGTCTTTTCTTTCTTTCCTGTCTTTTTAATGACCTTTAGTTGTCTTCATGTATGATGTTCTTGATACTATCCCACAATTTTTCTACTTTTCAAAACATAGTATCTGATCCATCAGATTTGTTCCTGAGACAGTCTATAAATTCAGGTGGGATATACTCAAGGTTATAGTTTGGTTCTCATGGACTTGTTTTAATTTTCTTCAGATTCAGCCTGAACTTACATATGAGAAATTGATAGTCTGTTCTACAGTCTGTCCCTGGCCTTATTTTGGTTGATGATATTGTGCTTCTCCATCATCTTTTCCCACAGATATAGTTAAATTAATTCCTGTGTATTCCATCTGATGAGGTACATGTGTATGATTACCATTTATTTTGTCTAAAAAAGTATTTGCAATGAACCTTTGGTCTTATAAAGTGCTATCATGAGATCTCTATCACCAAGGTTGTATTTTCCAGCTACTGATCCTTCCTCTTTGTTTACAATTTTGAATATCAATCACTAGTAATTATCAACACATCTTCATTGCATGTTTGATCAATTTCAGACTGAAAAAGTTGGTAGAATTCTTCAGTTTCTTCATCACCACTATTTTTCAAATTTATAAACCAACAAATCATTTATTAAGCCAATAAATGATTGGTTGGTTTGAAAACTTAAAAAATAGTGGCATTAACTGGTATTTCTTGTAGGCATATGGATATTATTCTATCACAGACCACATTGTATTTTGAGATAGATCTTGAAATGTACTTTTTAACAATTAATGTAATGCCATTCCTTTTCATCATTCCCAACATAGTAAACCTGGAGTCAGAAAACCAAAAGGAAAAATTACACTCAACACGTCTCAAACTGAAAGAACAGAAGAAGAAATTCAATCTTCAACTCTCAATACTGAAGGATTCTATAGGCAAAGTATTGAATAATGCTACACCAGAAGTCCCATTGAATGATGTGGGGAGCATTAAAAGAAGATGAAAGGAATAAAACAAGTCACTGTGACCAAAAGAATTAGTTGATGTACAACCATTTCTAGAGATAGCATATGCTCACGAATCAGGAGTATTGAAGGAAAAATTCCTAGCTGCATTGAAAGCATTGGCAAAGAACAAGGTTCCAGGAATTGATGAAATACAAAGTAAAATCTTTCAACAAACTGATACAGTGTTGGAAGTACTCAATAATCTATGCTAAGAATTTAGAAGTCAGCTACCTGGCCAACTGATTGGAAAGGATCCATATTTGTGCTCATTCCAAAGAACAGTGACTGCAGAAATCATCTATAAGTGTCCTTAGTATCACATTCAAATACAATTTTGCTGAATGTCTATCAAAAATGGTTACAGCAGTACATGGAGCTGCTAGAAATTCAAGTTAGATTTAGAAGATAACCTGGAATGAAGGATATCATTGCTGACATCAGATGGGTCTTAATTGAAAGCAGAAAACAGCAAAGGATGCTTAGTTGTGCTTTACTGAGTATGCAAAGGTATCCAAGTGTGTGGACCAGAACAAACTATGGATAACAGTGCAAAGAATAGGAATTCCAGAACACTTAGTTGTGCTCATGAGGAATCTGTGCATGGACCAAGAGGCTGTCATTGGAACAGAGCAAAGGGATACTAAATGGTTTAAAATCAGGGAAGGTGTGTGTCAAGGTTATATCTTATAACCATATTTATTCAATCTGTATGTTAAGCAAGTAATTTGTGAATCTGGATTACATGCAGAAAAACATAGCATCAGGACAAGAGACAGACTCATTAACAACCTGTGAGATGCAGATGACACAACCTTGCTGGCCAGAAGCAAGGAGATTAGTAGAACTTACTGATGGATTGCACCCCAATAGATTTTACCTCAATGTAAAGAACATGAACATTGTCTCAACTGGAATCATAAATAACATCGTAATACATGGAGAAAACACAGAAGTTCTCAAAGATTTCATTTTTCTTGTATCAACAATCAGTGCTCATGGAAGCAATAGTCAAGAAATCAAAAGACAAAATTGCAACAGGCAAATCTGCTGCAAAAGACTTCTTCTAAGTGTTAAAGAACAAAGAGGTCACTTTGAGGACTGAGTTGCACCTGACACAAGGGATGTATTTTAAATCACCTAATATGCATGTGTAAGTTGGACAATTAATAAGGAAGACCAAAGAAAGATCATTAAATCTGAATTATGGTGTTGATGAAGATTATGGACAGTAACATGGACTGCCATAAAATAGAACAAATCTATTTTAAAATAAGTATCTCTAGATTGCTCTTTAGAAGTGAGGATGGTGATACCTCATCTCTTGTACTTTGGACATGTCGTCATGAAGGACCACTCACTGGAGAAAGACATTATGTTTGGTAAAGTGGAGAGTCAATGAAAAACAGGAAGATCCTCAATCAGGTGGATTGACATACTGACAGCAACAATGGACTCAAACATAATAACAATTGTAAGGCTTTTGACTGTGTGGATCATGGCAGGCCATGGACAACGTTGCAGAGAATGAGTATTCTTGAACACTTAATTTTGCTCATGAAGAACTTGTACATAGACCAAGAGGCAGTCGTTCAAAACAGAACAAGGGGAAACAGAATGATTTGAAACCAGCAAAGGTATGCACCAGTGTTGTATTCTTTCACCATACTTATTCAATCTGTGCAAATAATCTGGAAACTAAGATGGACAGACTTCATCTCTCATACTTTGGATACATTATTAGGAGAGACCAGACCCAAGAAACGGACATCATGCTTAGGAGAGTGGAGGGTCAGTAAAAAAGAAGAAAACCCCAATGAGGTGGATTGACACAGTGGCAGCAACAATGAGCTGAAACCAAGCAATGATTGTGAGATTGGCACAGGACCTGGCAGTGTTCTATTATGTTGTGCATAAGGTCACTACGAGTTGGCAACTAACAACACCCATGGTGGGCTGGCTTCAGCTGAGCAGAAAGAGACAATGGAAAAGCTCCATATCATCAGTCAAAGCAAGACCAGGGGCAGACTGTGAAACAGACCATCAATTACTCATATGCAAATTCAAACTGAAGCTGAAGAAAATGAAAACAAGTCCA
>NW_006408519.1:34735180-34739157 GCF_000296735.1 Chrysochloris asiatica
AGAAATGGCTACAATCATACATTGACAGAGAACTTCCAGAGGTTCAAGCCAGATTCAGAAGAGGCCATGGAAAGAGGGATATCATTGCTGATGTCTGATGGATCTTGGTTGAAAGCAGAGAATACCAGAAAGATGTTTACCTGTGCTTTATTGACTACGCAAAGGCTTTCAATTATGTGGATCATGTAAAGCTATGGACAACATTGTGAAGTATGAATATTCCAGAACACTTAATTTTGCTCATGAGGAATCTCTACCTGGACCAAGAAGCAGTTGTTTGAACAGAACATGGGAACACGGAATGTTTTAAAATTAAGAAAGATGTGCAACAAGGTTGTATTCTTTCACCATACTTATTCAACGTGTACGATGAGCATATAATCTAAGAAGCTGGGTTCTGTGAAGAAAAACGTGGCATCAGGATTGGAGGAAGACTCATTAACAACCTGCCATATGCAGATAATACAACCTTGCTTGCTGTAAGTGTAGAGGACTTAAAACATTTACTGATGAAGACCAAAGAGCACAGCCTTCAGTATGCAATACATCTCAAAGTAAAGAAAACAAAAATCCTCACCACTGGACCAATAAACAACATTCTTATCAACGGGAAAAAGATTGAAGTTGTCAAGGACTTCATTCTTCTTGGATCAACTATCAACCCTCATGGAAGCTGAGTCAAGAAATCAAATGACGTATTGCATTAGGCAAATCTGCTGCACAAGACCTTTTTAAAGTGTTGAAGAGCAAAGATGTCAACTTGAGGACTAAGGTGCACCTGACCCAAGCCATGGTATTTTCAAAAACCTCATATGCATGCGAAAGCTGGACAGTGAATAAGGAAAACCATAGAAGAATTGATGCTTTTGAGTTATGTTGTTGGAGAATCTTGAAAGTGCCACAGACTGCCGAAAGGCCAATAGATCCATTTTGGAAGAAGTGCAGCCAGAGTGCTCCTTGGAGGCCAAGATGGCCAAACTTTGTCTCTCATACTTCGGATATATTGTTAGGAGGGACCATTTACTGGAGAAGGATATCATGTTTGGTAAGGTGGAGGGTCAGAAAGAAAGAGGAAGACCCCCAACAAGATGGACTGGCCAAGTGGCAGCATCAATGGACTCAAGCATGGCAACAGTAGTGAGGTGGGCCCAGGATCAGAAACACAGCAGTGTTTCATTCTATTGTGCATAAGGTTGCTTTTGGTCGGTACCAACTCAATTGCACCTAACAACAACAACATAGATATCTCAAAGACTCAGCAAGAAAAGTATTGGACCTCATAAAAGAGTCAACAAAGTGGCACCCAAAAGATGACATAATTAGCAATAAATCTAACCAGAGAAACAAAAGACTTTTACAAAGATAACTAGAGAATACTACTACAAGGAACCAAAAGAGACTTAACAAAAAGAATATACCATGCTCATGGATAGGAAGACTTAACATTATGAAAATGTCACAGAACCTAAAGCAATCTATAGATACAATGCAATCCAAATGCAGAGTCCAACATTATCTTTAAAGAAATGGGAAAAAATGATCATGAACATTATATAGAAAAGAAAGAGATCTTGTATAAGCAAAGCACTGTTTAAGAAGAAGGACAGAATTGAAAGCCTCTCACTCCTGATCTAAAATTTTCCTCCCTGATCTCCCACACAGCCACAGTGGTCAAAACAACCTGACCCAGGTACAATGAAAGATACATAGATCAATGGAATAGAATTGAACCCAGAAGTAAATCCACCCACATCCATTCAATAGATCCTTGAAAAATGGCCAAAACACATTAAATGGAGAAGAGAAGTCTCTTCAACAAATGGTGTTGGCAAAACTGGAAATCCATTTGCAGAAGAATGAAATAAGACTCTTTTTCACATTGTATACAAAAACAAACAACATGGATTAAAGACCTAAATGTAAAACCTAGAACTATAAATATCAACAATGAAAAAATAGGAACAAATTTAGGGGCTCCAATACATGGCATAAATACACTATCAAACATTATTAAAACGTAAAATAGCAAAAGACAAAATAGATAACTGGGACCTCCTAAAACTTAGACACTTAATAATATTTCACCATCCAAATATTTCATCCAAATATTTCACCAAAAGAATAAAAAGGGAGCCAACAAACTGGGAAAGAAATTTTGCAATGATGTATCAGACAAGGAACTATTCTGTAAAATTTATAGAAAACTACAACACCTGTACAAGAAAAAGACAAACAATCCAATTAAGAAGTGGGCCCAGGACATGAACAGACACTTCACTAAAAAGACATTTAGGCAGCCAACAAACAAATCAAGAAATATTCACAATAATTAGCCAATTGTTATTAAGTGCTGTTGAGTTGGTTCCAACACATAATTACCCCATGTGAGGTTTCTGAGGAGCAGTTGATGAGTTTGGACCACTGACTTTGCAGTTCAAACCAATATTACTATTAAGTGTTTATCCTACAGTGCCATACCAGGACTTGAATTAGCCAATGTTGTTTTTAAGAGCTGCCAAGTTGGTTCTGACTCATAGAAACCCTGTGTAGGGTTTCTAAGGAGCAAACGCCACTGCAACAGTACATCAAAAGGGAACTGCCAGAAACTAAGGCTGGATTCAGAAGAGAACATGGAATGAGTGATATCTTTGCTGACGTCAGATGAAACTTGGCTGAAATCAGAGATTACTCAAAAGATGCTCACTTGTGCTTTATTGACTATACAAAGACTTTCAACTGTGTGGATCATGACACGCTAGGAATAAAATTGGGAAGAATGGGTAGTCTAAAACATTTGATTGAAGAAGCAATTGTTGAAACAGCACAAGGGAATACCGAATGGTTTTATATCAGGAAAGATGTGTGTCAGGAATTTATTCTTTCACTATACATATTCAGTCTGTAACCTGAGCAAATAATCTGAGAAACCGAATTATATGAAGAAGGGTATGGCATAGGATTGGGGAAACACTCATTAACAATCTGTGAAATGCAGATGATCCAACTATGCTTGGTGAAAGCAAAGATTTAAAATACTTACTGATTAATATCAAAGACAGTTTTCAGTATGGATTGCACCTCAATGTAAACAAAACAAAAATTCTCACAACTGGACCAATAAATAACATCTCAGTAAATGGAGAAAGGACTGCAGTTGTCAGAGACTTCATTTTGCTTGGATTCACAATCAACGGTCATGGAAGAAGCAGTCAAGAAACTAAACAATGTTTTGCATTAAGCAAATCTGCTGCACAAAACCACTTTAAAGTTCTCAAGAGCAAAGATATTAGTCTAAGGAATAAGATCGGCCTGATCCAATTCATAGTATTTTCAATTGCCTCATATGTATGTGCAAGTTGAACAGTGACTAAGGAAAACAATAGAAGAATTGATGCATTTGTGTTATGATGCTGGAGAATATTGATAGTCACATGGACTATCAGAAGAACAAACGAATTAGTGTTGGAAGAAGTACAACCAGAAAGCTCCTTAGAAGCAAGGATGGCGAGACATCTTCTATCATATTTCAGACATATCAGGAGGGACCAGTCCCTGGATAAGAACATTATGCTTGTTGAAGTGGAGGGTCAGTTAAAAGAAGAAAACCCCCAATAAAACGAATGGGCATAGTAGCAGCCACAATGGACTGTAAGCATAGCAATAATTGTGAGGATGTTGTGTAAACAGGCAGTGTTTCTTCTGTTGTGCATAAGGGTAGGAACTGACTTGAAGGCACCTAACAACAAAGATCTGGAATCAGAAAACCAAAAAGGAAGAACACATTTAGCATTTCTCAAGCTGAGGGAACTGAAGAAAAAATTTGAGCCTCCACTTTCATTATTGAAAGATTCTTGGGCAAATTATTGAATGATGCAGAAAGCATCAAGAGAAGATGGAAGGAATACACAGAGTCACTCTACCAAAAGGAAATGGTTAATGTTCAACCGTTTCAAGAGGTAGCATATGATCAAGAGCCA
>NW_006408519.1:34739900-34741630 GCF_000296735.1 Chrysochloris asiatica
GATGAAGATCAAAGAGCACAGACTTCAATATGGATTACATCTCAATGTAAAGAAAACAAAAATCCTCACCACTGGACCAATAAACAACAGTCTTATCAATGGAGAAAAGATTGAAGTTGTCAAGGACTTCATTCCTCTTGGATTAACTATCAACACTCATGAAAGCAGCAGTCAAGAAATCAAACAACGTATTGCATTAGGCAAATCTGCTGCACAAGATCTTTTTAAAGTGTTGAAGAACAAAGATGTCAGCTTGAAGACTAAGGTGCTCCTGACCCAAGCCATGGTATTTTAAATTATCTCAAATGCATGCGAAAGCTTGACAGTGAATAAAGAAGACCGTAGAAGAATTGATGCTTTTGAGTTGTGGTGTTGGAGAATATTGAAAGTGCCATGGGCTGCCAAAAGAACCAATAGATCCGTTTTGGAAGAAGTGAAGCTAGAGTGCTCCTTGAAGGCCAGGATGACCAGGCTTTGTCTCTCATACTTCGGACATGTTGTCAAAAGGGACCAACCGCTGGAGAAGGATATCATATTTGGTAAGGTGGAGGGTCAGAGAAAAAGAGGAAGACCTCCAACGAGATGGATTGGCCAAGTGGCACCATTGATGGACTGAAGCGTGACAACAGTAGTGAGCTTTGCCCAGGATCATGCAGTGTTTCATTCAGCTGTGCATAGGGTCACTGTGTGTCCGTACCAACTCAATGGTACATAGCAACAACAACAACAACAACAACAAATAGCAACCACAACCTTTCAAATGTTGTCCACATCTTCTTCTTCATCTTTATATTTCTTAGTATGGGAGTTCCACTGAAACCCGTTGACTATGGATGACCCTGGTGACATTTAAAATACTGGTTGCATAGTTTCCAGCATCACAGCAACACATAAGCCACCACAGTACAACAAGCTGACAGATGAGTGTCATTGTTGTTGCTGTCATGTGCCATCAAGTTGGTTCCAATTCATAGCAACCCTGTATAAGGTTTCTGAGGAGAAATTGGTGGGTTTGAACTGCAGACCTTGTGGTTCACAGTTCAATACTAATCCTACAGCACCACGCCAAGAGTAGTAGTTGTTGTTGTTGTTGAGTGCCATAGAGTTGATTCCAACCCATAGCAACACTGTATAGGGTTTCCAAGGAGAAACTGGTGAGCTTAAACCACCAACCTTGTAGTTCAAATGACTTTGAAGTCTGGTGCATTAGCCCACAGTGCCACACCAGGACTCTTGGTAGATCGGGCTAAATAAAAATGTGTAAAATGAAGAAACAAAGTTGAGTTTCCCATTGTTCTTTTCACAGTAGATATTCAGTAAGTGTTGGATGGATAAAATGGTTATTGAAGAATAGTTGCAAGTGTGGATCATTGTGTAAAATCAGCCAACTCATTATCTCCTCTTACCAACTAATAAAGAGTTACAACAATGTTGCTTCAGTTGTTGCTGCATAACTAAAACCCACTGTCATCAAAATGATTCCATCTCATACCAACCCAAAATTTAGTGACTTAAAACAGTGGTTGACTTTGATCCCAGATAGATAATTCTTAAGAGAGCACACAATGTTCAAGACAATAATTCCTTATTAATTAATTGAGCCATGTTGTTGTTTAGTTTTTTGTTTTTTTTTTTTGGGGGGGGGTTATTAATTTATTATTGATAACAGGAGATAGTAGTATTTGTAGACAAATATATATATATATTGTTGTTGTTGTTAAGTGCCGTTG
>NW_006408519.1:34750010-34795527 GCF_000296735.1 Chrysochloris asiatica
TTGTTGATTGTTTGGACCTCTTTCTGTAGGTTTTGGATTGTTACCAATGCTGTATCTATCTTGTTTGATTGTTCCTGAAGCGCTTTTCTGACTTCTTCCTTATTTTTCTCAGCACCATGGTAAAGTGTTTTGAGACATTTTATAATCATTTTTCTGAGTTCTTTCTCAGGTATCTCCAAGACCTGCGCTCCTTCCAGCATGGATAGAAGGTCTACTTCTGGTTCATTTGTCTCAGATATTTTATCTTTTTTCTGGACATGTGCCGATATGGTCATCATCTTTTGCTTCTTGGATATGTTTAATGTTTATCTTTGGCCCTAATAATTAATTAAGTATGTGTTTTGGTAATTTTTTATGTTTTCTGATTACCTCCAGGAAGATGTGATCAGGATGTGGTCTTCCCTTTTCACTCTCCTTATGTCTTAACTCAGAGTACCTTTTTGGGCCTCAGTTAGGCCTGGGCCTTGGTGGCGGGCTGTTTGGGCCTCGGGCGGGTGGGTTGAGCCTAGGGCGGGTGGTTCGGGCCTTTGGGTGCCTGGGCGTCAGCAAGCGGGCTGCAGGAGGGTTGTTCCTCGGGCGTGTGGTTTGGGCCTCGGGCGGGCGGTTTGGGCCTCAGGGGGCCTGGGTATCAGCAGCTGGGCATCAGGCGGCTTGGGCCTCAGTGGGCGGGTTGGGCGGATTGGGCCTTGGGGAACCTGTGCCTCGCGGACTGGTCTGAGGGAGAGTTGGGCCTCAGGGGCCCTGGGCCTCAGTGATCTGGCTATGCAGCAGGTTGGGCCTTGGTTGGCCTGGGCCTTTGTCACCAGTCTGTGGGTGGGTAGGGCCTCAGGGCAGACCTTGGCCTCAGTGGGAGTGTCTGGGCCTTGGCCTCAGTGGGCGGGCCTGTGCCTTGGGCATTCCTGAGCCTAGGCGGCTTGGCAGAGGGCTGGTCTAGGCCGGGGCAGTAGAGGGCTGGGGGTAATGGCTGCAGGAAGGTAGTGTCTGTATTTGATGATGTAAAAGATGCCTCTC
Source organism: Chrysochloris asiatica (assembly GCF_000296735.1). NCBI lineage: Eukaryota > Metazoa > Chordata > Mammalia > Afrosoricida > Chrysochloridae > Chrysochloris > Chrysochloris asiatica. The sequence continues at coordinate 34,751,022 of NW_006408519.1, forward strand.
TCTGTCTCTCTGTACCGTGGGTACCCCGAATTTCCTGATATCCATGCCTATATCTTTCTCTATTTGTTCAGCTTTGTTAGTTTATGCTTCCTTTTCTCTGGAAATGCAGCCTTCTAAGTGGGGTTGCTCTAGCCCTGCATTCCAAGGTCAGCAGGGTACAGAGACACTCGCCTGTGTGGGCGCGGAAGCAGGAGCCACGTGCAGTCAGGAAAAAGCTCAAGATGCCTGTAATTCCTCAGCAATTTGATCTTTTAAAAAAACGAGTTCAGAATGTTGAAATATAAGATCTTATGTTTGTTCAAAGGCTGTCTGCTAGACAGAGGTTTCCTATGTGCGATTCCACCCTTTTTCCCTGAGACTGCCCTACTGAACTGTCTGGTCAGGGAAGCGCCGGAAGTCGAATCCCCCTGTTGTTTAGTTTTAAGATGACATCATGGGATAGTTTCAGTTCAAGATTTTAAAACTGACAACAGTAACCCTAGACAATAGATGAGAACTTTGAGGGGCAGAAAGTCTGGGTAAATGGTGGTGAAACAATATAGGTAGAGATAGTAAAAATGGTGACACGGTGTGAAGTGTGTGGCCAATGCCCTTAAGCTGTCGCAAAAAGCACATGGGAGCCTTGTCTGACTCCCCATGGCTTCACAAGAAAGAAAGGGAATCAAACTCAAAATCAGCCCAAGGCTGATTCCTATGAAGTTGAGGCCAGACATGCTTCCATTCTACAACCGTCTTTCCCCTATTCTGACACCAATCATTCCTCCCATAACACTCTGCTTCACATCTGGGTTTGATATTCCATTCCAATGGCCATTCAGAACTCATAATAATATTCACGATTATAGGGTTTATTAGGGAAGCGAACAGGGTACATTTAGGATCAAAACCAACTCAGGACACAGCAGTTCTCCAATCAGGAACATGTCTTGTCTGCCATACTGCAAGCACACCTTACTCTTGTTTTCAGTCTCTCGGCCATGCTCAAACACATACTACAAAGTTATGTTACCCAGTCTCTTGAAATGCTCGTTTGGACAATGAATGTTATGCCGTTTTTCTATTTGTCATTGCTGGTATAGTAAGTCAGGAATGACAAATTGATGAGAAATTGTCTGATTTAAAATGGCCAATACCAGTCCGTTTCAGAACACCAGTGCCTAGGACATTGACCTTTATGCATTCCACTTCATTTTTGACCACTTCCAAGTGTCCTGATTTCATACTATACACATTCACGTTCCAATCATTAATGGATGTTTGAAGCAGTCTCTTTCATTTTGAATTGTCCCTCATCAGCAAACAAAGGTCTTGAAAGATTGCCTCCATTCACGCCATTATGGTCAACTCTACTTAGAGGGAGTGTGGTGGCTTTATATGATAAACAATGGACTTCAAACCACAAGGTTGGAAGTAAATCCCACCAGCTGCTTCACAGGAGAATGATGAGGCTTTCTTCTCCCACAAAGCTTTTCAGACTCAGAAACCATATGCAGTGTGACTATCAGTTGGAACTGATTTCACAGCATTTAACAACAACTTTAAGGAAGTTGCTCTCTCCCAGTCATATATTGAGTTCCTTCAAACCTGAGGGACTCATCCTCCAGCCCTGTATCTAACAGTGTCCCACTGCTATTTATGTAGTTTGACTGATTTGTCTATCTCAGTCTAGAAGCTCTAATGAAACCTGTCCACCGTGGGTGGCATGCTTCTATTTAAAATACTGGTGTCACTGCTTCCAGAATCACAGCAATACACAAGACACCACAGTACAGCAAACTGGCAGGTGAGTGGTAGGTTGTAAAGTAGAGGGTCGGTGAAAAAAAGGAAGGTCCTCAACAAGATAGGTTGACACCGTGAGTACATCAGTGGACTCAAACATAGCAATGATCATGAGATTATGCAGTACTGGGGAGCATTTCCTTCTGTGTACATAAGGTCACTGTGAGTCAAAACTAACTCATTGGTACCTAGCAGCAACCACAGGCTTTGAGATGGTCCATTGAAAGGAAAACAAGTTCTTTCGCAATTATGATTTATCTTATTTGTACACACTTGCTATTTTCCTATTGAAAACATGATTGGTCATGTTGGCAGGATTTGCAGTGTGTTTTTATGTTGCATTTTATAGAAGAACATATTTGTGCATTTACAAGGAAATATAAAAAGGATGGTTTCCAAGATACAGAGATTCACTTTCCAGGCATCTTTCTCACATGGATCCTATTCTGCAAAAGACATTGGCCTCAGAGAAGCAGCTACAGCCAGGTTGTCTCTGAGTTGCCTTCTCTCCAGCGCACTCTATAAGCAGCCGCAACTGCAGCCAGCAGACACTGCACTGCTCTTGTGCCTACTGAGGATGAAATTTGCTGAGGCCAATAACCTGGTGAATAATTCATTTTCCCAAAGACCAATTTGTGAGCTTCAGAATTGCTTTTTGCCAAAATAAAGAGCAAATTTAAATGATAGTATTATTTTCTGGTTGTATATAACCTTTTATAGCTTTCTAATCATTTCCCTAACAACGGTAATGATAACAACAGCTAATATTTATTGAAAGCTTTTGTGCTAAGTCAAGTTTATGCTAAGTAGGTCCCTGGGTGGAATAGTTTGCACTCAGCTACAAACCTGAAGAGCGCTGGTTCAAACTTACCCAGAAGTTCTCATGAAGACATGCTTTGTTAAAGGTTGCAATCATTAAATAAACATCTTAGAGGGCAATTCTATTCGGTAACATAGGGGGTCACCATGAATTGACTCACCTCAGAGGCAATGGGCTGTGTGTTTGTGTTAAGTGTTCTATTATGTTGTTGTTAAGTGTCGTCGAGTTGGTTCCAACCCATATCAACCCTGTATATGGTTTCTGTGGAGCAACTGGTGAGCTTGAATCACTGACCTTGCTGTTCAAACTGACTTTGCAGTCCAGTGCATTAACCCACAGTGCCACACCAGGACTCCAATATAAATATTCCAGTATAGATGGTTTCATTTACCTTTCACAGTGGTGCTGTAGAATCAGTATTGAACTGCAAAAGACAGGGTCAGCAGTTCAAACCAACTATCTGCTCCTCAAAAACTCTATAGAAGGTTGTTATGAGTGGGAACCAACTCAATAGCACTTAACAACAACAACAACAGTGCTATGAAGTAGGTAATGTCATCTTCCTACCTTTTGTCTAGAGGAAGAAACAGATTTACAAATGTCAAAGAACTTCTCCCAAGGACACACAGAATTGGAATCCATATCAAAGACACACTTCACTGCCTCCCATTTCCATAGGTTTCTATATCTACTTCTATTGATTTATGAATCAATCTACACAGAAAGATCAATAAATCGATCAATAAAGATGAAGACAGATTAATTTGCTATTCCCAGAAACCCTGGGTGGTGAATAGTGCCAGGATTATTGTTTGTTGTTAAGTGCCATTGAGTTTGTTCCACCTCATAGTGACCCTGCATAGCGTTTCCAAGGAGCAGCTGGTGGATTTGAACTGTTGACCTTTAGGTTAACAGTCCAGTGTTTACTCAATAGCACGACACCAGAACTCTAAGTCAGGTATTACAGTCTCTACTTTTATATGAGAAAATATAGACTTAAGAGTTAAAGCAGTCTACCCAAACCAGTTTTCTGACCAGAATCCTGTGGTTTTCCCACCGACCTGAGGCAATGCCAACAGAGCCAAAGGGAGTTCTTAAAATCTTGCCTTACAGTGTGGATGGGGGTGGCAGAGTGGGTCATAGCAGTATCCTGGGCCCTATGATGATATTTTCAACCAAGAAAAACAATGTTTTATCAAATCCCCATCAGCCCAAGACTAGATCGTACCAAGATTTTGCAATATGAACATAATGTTCCCTACTGTCCAGGATCTAATCCTTTTCCATAGGGGAACACATTTGCAAACAATAGCCCCTTGCTGATGAGGAACGGTGTCCAACTCTTACTCCACACACTGGGACCTTTACACTAAGTTGGAGGCGGCAGACCTGAGGTTAAAGGGCTGCTCCATGTCTAACCACTGGAAGCTCTTGCTTGAAGTAAGGTTTCCCAAAATGAACCCCCAAAGAAACTGAAAATGGCATGAACGTACATCCTGTTACTCAACACTCCTGGGTTTCATAACGTGAAGTCAGGAAGAAAAGGTGCCAACATTCCTTAATGTTATAATCATTAAGGAGCAAATTCTACTGTTCCCAGACCTAAATGTTAAAGAGATGGGATTATTTGCTCTCCTCCTCACTTATGGAATCACTGTAAAACCATATGGGCTGAATTAGGCATCCAACGCTCCCATTCTCCCTGGGGGACCTTTGAGGCTCATCCCAGGCAATTGGCTTTAAAGATAAGGATATCCTATTTGGAAACAAAATCATGAGTCCTGATATTAACAAGCTTTCTAACTTCAAAGCATTTGTATAACCCTTGCCCTAATTAAATCTCAGCACCTCCCAGAGAGGAGACAGACTTCATCAATTTTGCCTTACAAATGCAGAAACTGAGACAGAGCCCAGTGGTTCCACCTGTTTATTGAATCACGGCACTATTTAATCAGGTATAAAGACTCCTAGTGTGGCAAAAGAGGATAAATAGTGTACTGAGAGCCACAAGATCAGTAGTTCAAACCCACCAGCTGCTCCTCAGAAACCCTATAAAGGGTTGCTATAAGTCAGAACCAGCTTGACAGCTCTTAACAGCAATAACAAGATAATATTTAAATATTAATATTTGTACGTTTTCTTCTACCTTTTGATGAGAGTGAAACAAGACATTTAACACTATGGGCTATGGAATCAAATGATGTGGCCATGTAACTTTAGTCTAGGGTTAAACTTCTCTAAGCTTTCGTTTCCTCATCTGAAAAATGAGAATAATATTAGAGACTATCATCTTATCTTCTTGTTTAGATTACATAAAAGACTATATGTGAAGTACCTGGCACATAAATAAGCATCCAATCCACTTTAGCAGATCTTTTTAACTTAGTTCCCTTTTCATTAATCATCCACTCAAGTGAGACTTATCTGATGCCCACGGAGTGCCAAAGACTGTACTGTCCACAGGACACAGCATTAAGACAAGACTGTTTCCTACATATGAATGCTCCCATATTCATATAAAAAATTCACACAAAATTTTACTTACTATTCATTGTTGGTTTGTATTTAATCTCATCATTCATGTGGCCAAAACGGTCTCATTGATTGTCCTCCCAACCAGCCCCTTTAAATAAGACATAGTGAGATCAGAGCCAATAAAAAAGTTCATGTTTTTCCAGGGACTTAGCCATCTATCCTGGTGTAGTGCCGTAGAATAAGCACTGGACTGCTAATTGCAAGGTCAGTGGTTCAAACCCAACAGCTGTTCCTTAGAAACTGTATACACGACACTTAACAACAAAGCAACAGCAACCCACATGAAAGGGAAAATCCTGAAGGTGTAGGAGAGTGACTGGTGGAGGCTGGTAAAGGCAATGAAGTTGTTAAATGCCACTGAATTGCTTTCAACTCATAGCAACACTGTATAGAGTTTTCAGGGACCAGTTGGTTGATTTGAACCACCAACTTTGCAGTACTTTTGCTACAACACCACACCAGGACTCAATGAAGAGGAAAACAAAACAAAACAAAACAAAAACTAAGTGATAAAAGAGAACAAAGCTCAGCTCCTCAGGAAGCCAAAACCCATTGCCTTTAAGTCGTCTCCAACTTATAGCAACTCTATGGGACAGAATAGAACTGCCCTATAGGGTTCCCAAAGGAGTTCTGGTAGCATAGTGGTTACGAATCGGGCTGTGAAGTGCAAGGTCAGCTGTTCCAAACTACCAGCTGTTCTGTTCTGTGGAAGAAAGATGAGGCTTTCTGCTCCTGTAAAGATTTATAGCCTCAGAAACCCTGTACAAGGTCTCTGAGTTGGAACTGACTCCACATCACATAACCACCAACCACCATAGAGTTTCCAAGACTGTAATCTTTCCAGGAGTAGACTGATACATCATCCTCCTGTAAACCAGCTGGTGGATTCGAACTGCTGACCATTAGGTTAGCATATGAGTGCTTAGACACTGCACCACCAGATCTCCTTCAACTTCTCAGTAGCTGTCATCAAGTAGTGACCTACACTCTCTTTAGCAATTAGTTCATTCATTCAGTAAATGTTGAGTATCCATCATCCAATTAACTTAGTCATTTATTGAATGAGTGTTTAGCAAGCATCCACTCTGTGTCAGATTCTGTATTAGGTTCTGGAGGTACACAGGGGATCAAAATGAAACTGGCCTCTGTGCCTGAGGTTCACATACTCCATTCCATACTCTGGAGTTTAAATACCCAGTGAGAACTCTTTATAAACTCCAGCTAGACACCTTGTCCTAACCTAACCTAAGGCTCAGTCCTAACCTAACCTAAGGCTTGTCCTAACCTAACCTAAGGCTTCCAGTGACTTGGAAGAGGGAACAAGACAGGAAAAGAACTCAGAATGCACAGTCTTCTAGCAACTATAAGTTTTTAAAGGCTAAAGGTTTTGTAATATAACACATTTGAGTTCAAATCTATTTTTGACACCAGGAGCCCTGATGATTAAGCATTAGGCTACTAATAGTAAGGTCAGTGGTTTGAAGACACCAGTCTCTCCATGGGAGAAAGATGAGTCTGCATACTCCTGTCAAGATTTACAGTCTCAGAAGCCTTAGGGAGCAGTTACACTCCGCCTTACTGGATCACTAGGACTTGGAATCAACTCAGCGGCAGTGGGTGGAGACCCTCTGAAAGAAGTAATGATAATATCCTAAGGCTGGCTATGCTACTCCTCCTCTAAAGCACTGACAAAGTTCTTGACACCACTCATGATGTGAACGAATGACAAGGTTGAGTCTCTTCTGCTAACAATGTCCCATTCTGTGGCAACAGGGTACTTGATTCAGGACTGCTAGGTGGGATGGTTTTGATAGAGCTCTACAAGAAAATCTGGGAGACTTGGAGCAATGGCCTTTGTCTTTGGCCTTTCAATTGAAGTGACAATGCAACCAAATAATTTTCTTTAGTTTTTTTTAAGAATTTGACCCTTACAATTTTTAGCCATTTGAATCAGACAACCATATGGTTTACTATGCCGGGAATGTCAGATTCAAGAGGAATGGTGTCATATTTATAATGAAAAATAACATTTCAAGATCTATCTTGAAGTACAATGTTGTTTATGATTGGATAATATCCATAGACCTACAAGGAAGACCAGCTAGCGCCACTATAATTCAAATTTACCCACCAACCACTAAAGTCAGTAATGAAACTAAAGAATTCTACTAACTCCTTTAATCTGAAATTGATCGAACATGCAATTGAGATCCATTAATAATTACTAATGATTGGAATGTAAAATTTGGAAACAAAGAAGGCTCAGTGGTTGGAAAATATGGCTTGGTGATAGAAATGATGCTGGAGATCACTTGACAGAATTTTGTAATACTGATGGCTTATTCATTGCAAATACCTTTTACAGACAACATAAAAAGCAATTATAAATGTGACCCTTACAAGATGGAATACACCGGAATCAAATTAACTACATCTGTGGGAGAAAACAATGGAGACGCTCAGTATCATCAGTCAAAACAAGGCAAGAGGTCAACTTTGGAACAGACCATCAATTATTCATATAAAAGTTCTGCCAAAGCTGAAGAACGTTGAAACAACTCAGTGAGAGCCAAAATATGGCCTTGAATATATCCCATCTGAATTTAGATACCACCTGAAGAACAGATTTGATGCATTAGACACTAATAACTGAAGACAAGAAGAGTTTGGGGATGATATCAAGAATATCATACAAGAAGAAAAAGAAAAGATTGATAAAAATACAGAAAAGAAAGATGGATATCAGAAGATATGCCAAAACTTGCTCTTTACATAGAGAAGTTAAAGCAATTGGAGAAAGGAGGAAGTAAAATGTCTGACTAGAACATTTCAAAGGGAGACTCAAGAAGGCAAAGTAAAGTATTACAATGACATGTGCAAAGAACTGTAGGTAAGTCAAAAGTGAAGAACACACTTAACATTTCTCAAGCTGAAAGAACTGAAGAAAAACTTCAGGCCTCAGGTTGCAATATTGAGGACAAAATATTGAATAATGCATAAATAATCAAAATAATATGGAAGCAATGCGCAGAGAAACTGCACCAAAAAGAACTGGTTGATGCGCAACCATATCAAGATGAGCATAGGATTATTAAGAACCAATGATATTGAAAGAAGAAATCCAACCAGCACTGAAGCCATTGGCCAAAACAAGCCTCCAGGAAGTGATGGAATACAAACTGAAATGTTTCATCAAACTGATGCAACACTGAAGGTGCTCACTTATCTATGCCAAGAAATTTGAAACACACCTACCTGGCCAACTGATTGGAAAAGACCCATATCTGTGCCCATTCCAAAGAGAGGTGACCCAATGGAATGTGGAAATCATAGAACAATATCATCATCACATGCAAGTCAAATGTTGCTCAAGATAATTTAAAAACAACTACAGAAAGTCCATCAACAGATTTACTGCCAGAAATCCAAGACAAATTCAGAAGACATGGAACTAGGCATATCATTATTAATGTCAGACAGATCTTGACTAGGAGCAGAAAATACCAGAAAGATATTTACTCATGCTTTATTGACTATGCAAAGACATTCAACTCATAACAAACTGTCGATCACATTGCAAAGAACTGGTATTCCAGAACACTTAATTGTGCTCCTGAGGAACCTATACATAAACCAAGAAGCAGTCATTAGAATAGGACAAGAGAACATGGAATACTTTAAAATAAAGAAAAGCATGTTTCACTATATTAATTCAATCTGTATGCTGAGCAAATAATCCCAGGAGCTGTATTACGTAAAAAAGAAAGTGGCATCAGGATTGGAAGAAGAGTTACTAACTACCTGTGATATGTAGATGGCATAATCCTGCTTGCTGGAAGTGAAGAGGACTTGAAATGCTTACTGATGAAGATCAAAGACAATAGCTTCAGAATGAATTGCACCTTAATGTCAAGAAAACAAAAATTTCCGTCTTCAGCCTATTGGAATACCTTAAAGGGGGCTAGAAGTTGCCCAGTGAAAAAGGCTTCCTGTGGAGCTTTTACACTGCACAAGACCCTAGGTGGAATCCAGATCCCCATCCAGAACTAACTGACGTAGGAAATTTCCACTGGAAAGGACGAGTAGACCTGCCTAGAGCGGCTAGAAGAACAGAAGATACTCTGTTAAAGAAAGACCGGCAGGAAAAATCTGAAACAATAATGGCAGTCTGATTGATTACTACAAGAACAGGTAAGCTGTTTTCCCAGGAGCCATCAAGGCAAGTGGTCAAGACCCCTCAGAACAAGACTGAGACTCAAGGGGAACACATGAGAAGGCATGTGGTCTGGCTGGTGACCACCTTGTTCACTGATAAGGGGAAGAGGGGAAAAAACAGCATTGAAGTTGTGAGTTAAGCCCGACCACATTTAATAGACCCTTGTGAATCCAGGTGGAGACCTGAATGGCCAGCAGTATGGCAAGACCCAGGGACTTCTGGGCCCAGAGGCAGTGACATAGCCACAGAGAACTAAAGCGGAGAGTGAAGCATCCAGCTGATATGAAGTGAGAGGAGATGCACAAGAACACCCATACTTGCAGATAGTATCCACTTGACCTGGCTTCAACGGTTGGATGATCAGAACTCTACTAGAAGAAAGGGGGGGGGGGGGGGAAGAGCAACCTGCTACATTTTGATGAAATTTACTTATGCCTATGGAGTCCTGGTGTGGCGCTGTGAGTTAATGTGCCAGACTGCAAAGCCATTTGAACCGCAAGATCGGCAGTTCAAGCTCACCAGCCGCTCCTCGGAAACCCTATACCCAGTCGCTCTGGGTGGGACCCGACTCAACGGCACTTCACAACAACAAATGGAGTCTTGATGTGGCGCTGTGGGTTAATGCTCCAGACTGCAAAGCAGTTTGAACTGCAAGCTCACCAGCTGCTCCTTGGAAACCCTATACAGGGTCTCTATGGGTTGAACCAACTCAATGGCACTTCACAACAACAACAATGAATGCAGCAGCTCAAAAAAGGGAACAAATCTTTACAATGAGGACCACTCCCACTCCCTCGGTACACAGGGTTGACAGGGATGGGCAACTTAGACATTGGCTACCCAAAATGGGGGGGGGGGGTACAAAGGCAAGAAGTGACTGGCTTACAAGCTTTTAAGAGGGAGCCTTGTTCCAGACGGGGTGGGGGAAGGTAAAATCACCACTGAAAATTTTCCAATCAATTGGGACTGGTCTGGCAAAAGGAAATGGGGATAAGACTCTTGTGGTACAATAGTGAATAATTGCCATCAGGACTGACTGTGAGGGTAGGAAATATAGAGGTAGATGTTCTTTGACAAAAGGAGGAGAGTGATTGATTTGAAGAACGGGAGCAGAGGTCCCTGGGACCATCAAGTGAGAAGAGCAGAGAGTGGGAACCCTACCCAGAGAGGCAGTAACACCAGGGATGGAGACAGAGAATATAATGTGGACAGATGGAGCAGCAGGGGCCACTGGACTCAGGGAAGGAGAGGGGCTGTGTGCTGATGGCCGGGGGTCGGGCCTGTGTGGTGTACCCTTTGGTTGTTTGATGATGCATGGCGGGGATTGTAATCATTGCAATAAAAGGAAATGTGATAGGATGAGTGTAGGGCTGATGTCCTCCCATGTAAACCTCACAATAAAAACTTAAAAATAAATAAATAAATAAATAATCGTTTAAACAACCAAAGGGCACATTTTGCAAGCCTGCCTCCTGGCCACCACACTCAGTCTTTCTCTTTCCATGAGTCTAGAGTCCTCAGCTGCTCTTTCTCTCCATGTCCCCATCTCTGCTTCCATCTCTTGTGTTACTGCTTCTATGGATACGCTCCCACATTCCTCGCATGCTCTTCTACCTTGATAGTCCTAGGGTCCTTTGTTTCTGGACCTTAAGGTTAACTACTCCCCATTTTTGTTACAAAACTTCTACCTTCACAATTGTGACAGTCACAAATAGCCATGATAACAGTTACTCACTATTGAATCATAAAAATCTTTTCCTCATCTCTTTTCACCAGACCCATTTAGAAAAAGTGAAAACTATTCAGTGGGGACTCTACCTTCCCCCCACACACACTCTTAAACTCCCTCTTGAAAACTTGTGTGCGAGTCCCTTCATACCGTTATCGGCCCCTCATTTTAGGTAGTCAATGTCTAAGTTGTCCATCTCTATCTACCCTGTATACAGAAGGGATAGCATTGATACTTGATGTGAAGACGCCGTCCGTCTCAGTTGGTATTTTGAGCTACTACATCCATAAGTTTAGGTAAAGTTCATCAAATTGTACCAGTTTATACATGTTTCCTTTATCAAAATTTGTTTTTTTTATTTTCCAACACCAATCATTTTTGTGTTGATGTTTGCACTTATAGAAATTTTTATCAGGCTTCCATTGTTGTTAAGCACTATGCTGGGCACTGCAGTGGGAGGAGAAGCAGAGGAAGAGGTTCAGGCAATGATTCAAGGTTAGTTGTAGCCTTTCAGCATCGGAGATCTTTTAAAAACAAGAAATTTTTAAAGTAGTATGGCATTCTAGGGGGGAGGGAGCTAGCAAGCAACCACATGGATACTCTGTTAGGGATATCCACACTCTCAATATTGATAGTTTTTCTTCTGTATCTTTCTAAGTACATTTTAATATATGTGTATGTGTACAAAATATTCAACAAAAACCTGCCTTGTGAATCATACCTAAAGGATACATTTATTGTTTTCTCATTCTAAGCCAGAAACAGTGATGGATGCTCCAACACATATTAGCACATTTAATATCCCTGAGATTTCTGTAAGGCAACAATACTTGTTTTTCTCATTTTACAAAAGAAACTGAGGTTTGAGCATATGAAAACTTACTCATGTCTTATAAGTGGCAAAGTTAGAATTCAAAGGCAGGTGTGAATTACTCCAAAGCTCATTATACCATCAAGAGTGAAAGACTGAGAGGTAGTGAAAGAAAAGAAAGCAGGGAGGGGAGGAGGAGGGAAGAGAGGAAGGAAAGGAAGGGAAGAAGCCAAGGAAGAGAGGATAGAAGAGAAGCAGGAAACAAAGGAAGTGGGAGCAATCTAGATTCTTTCATCAGCTCTAGATCATGACTAAAACAGAAACTATGCAATTCACACCACGTATTAAGGTACAAGAGTGTACTGTTTGGACCATCTGAGTAAGGTTGAAGAGGAGCCCACTGGGAGAAGATAAGTAATGGGAGCAGTCAGAGGAGGTAGAGGTAGAGAGAGTTGCGACCAAAGCTCTGTCAAGCCTTCATTCAAGAGGGTCATTCATCCTAAGCTTCAGTTCCCTGGCAAGGACAAATATACATCTGAGGCCTTCGAGTTCTCTGTGCCCTGAGCCCACAGTCCAGGCGGAGGTGTAAATCCCAGACAAGGAAGCATCTCTACCTAGCCAAAACTTCTCATCCTTCAAGACTTACACTTCTTAAGAAGTCTTTCATCAAAATATCAACCCACAGTGCACTCTCCCTTGCCTAGAATCTTATCAGTTTAAGATTGACAATAGTCAGTGTTTACTGATTGTTCACTGTCTAGCTAGGCACATTTTTATTATTATTTTGACATCACAGTGATAGATAGTTCATGGAAGTTTTTTTCATTCTTATTTTACTAGGACTATGCAAGGAGCTCTGGTAGTTATGAATCGAAACTACCAGCTGTTCCACAGGAGAAAGACGAGGTTTTCTTCTCCTGTAAAGATTTACAGCCTCAAAAACCTTGTACAGGGTAGCTATGAGTCAGAACCGACTCCTCGGCACATAACCACCATAATGGTGGTGCTGTGGGATAATGCACTGGACCGCAAGGTCAGTTTGAACCACATGGTCAGCAGTTCAAACTCAGCTGCTCCTTGGAAACCCTATACAGGATCACTATGAGTCAGAACTGACTCAAGGGCACTTAATAACAACAACAACGATGGTTAGGAAATTCCCTAATGTCACTTAACTCCCAAGTGACAATGCAAAGCCATATACTTCCCTCCATCGCATGGCTCTGCAAGTGGCAGACTGCTTGAATATTTAGTCCTGGTATTAAAGGAGCCATGCTGGAAAAGGCTGGTAATCAGAGAGAGAAAGTTCCCAGAAAGCTTTGCAGCAGCAGAAAAAAAGTAAAAGTATAAATCTCTGCACATTGAAGCTTGACCTGCTCTGAAAAGGGTGCAGCTAAAAGGATGATATCATGGGAATTGTCAACAGGAATCCGAGATACACATCCAAGGACAGAATCTAATTTCAATTCCACAATGCTTTGTGGAAGAGCACTGAAGGCAGTTGTTTTCAAAATAGAAAATTAAAAGCATAAATAAACTCAAAGCTTAAACCAGTAAGCCAAAAGTCACACGGGCTCTAATTTTCCTTTTCTGTTGTAGCTGCCAGTTTGCAGAGAAGAAAACAAAACAACGGGGATAGTAAGAACAGGCGCTCAATGGATCACAATTGAGAGAAGTTGATGCTTGATCCCACCCCCAGGATTAGCTCCTCCCACCCACTGTGAAAACCAGGTTGTTCAGAGGCGAGTGAGACCTGTAAGAAAGAGGCTCCTATGCTCCATGAAAGGAGCTCTGGTAGTGTAGTGGTTAAGAGTCGGGTTGCTAACCTCAACGTCAACAGTTCAAAACTACCAGTGGTTCCGCGGGAGAAAGATGAAACTTTCTGTTCCTGTACAGACTCTTTAACCCTAGACAGGGTCGCTATGAGTCAGAACCGACTCCATGGCACATAACTACCACCACCACCACTCTCTGTAAATTCCTGATGTGGCTATAAGATCAGCACTGGACTATGAGCCACAAGGTCAGCAGTTCAAACCCACCAACTACTCCTCAGAAACTCTATACAAGGTGCCTATGAAGCAACAACACTTAACAACAACTCTTCATGGAAACTTCATGTGTCTATGTATGAACTCTAGCACCAAGAAAATTCTGGTAAAAAGACCTTTATTTCCCTAGATTCTTTAGCCATTCACTTCTGCCAAAATCCATTCCTTGAGGAATCCAACCTTAAATACGTACATCCCACAACACACATAGAATTTCTCAGTACTTACTAACTTTGCCCATTTTGTAAAACTCAGTCTCCAATTAAGGCTTCCTGTTTGATAGTGGTAACATGACAGAATATATGTAAGTTGTTCTATATTTCTATTTCCCGTGAATATAGAAGAAGACACTAGGTCAAATGTGAAACACCATGGTCCATGTTTTACAAACCACTACTTAATGACATAAAACATGGCTTAATGTTTCTCCCTCTCCTTTACCCTCTATATTCACTCTCGCATTTTAATTCTACCCCAAAAGTATCCCTCAAATTCTCCCCATCCTCTCTGTCTCCATCACCTCTCTTGCCTGGACCATTGCTTACCATCTCTACTCTACCCCTCTACACAGCCAAAAGAATGACCTATCTAATCCCTAAGTCTGATCATATTTTATTTTTGCTCAAAAACCACAATGGCATTGGTATTCCCTACACCATGATCACACATTCCTGGACCTTCACTGCCCCCCTTTATCTCCCCCCCTACTGAAGGCACTCATTTATCATTTTACTCATTCATGGATCACCTCTATATGCAGTCACCATGCTGGAGATACAGCCATGCCAAACTTATTTTTATCAAACGTTCCCTGACCTCTTACATGTCTTCTTCCTCTCTCAGCCTCCTTTTTGCTTAGAAAGCCTTTCCTCCTTCTTCCATAAAACTCCTGTTTATCTTTCAAGATTAAATTTACATGGTGTCCCTACTGTGAAGCTTTGCCTAAAACAATCCTAAACACACCCACAGGCAGGTTTTCTCTTCTGTACCCTACCCACCCAAATTTTGTTCATAGATGAGCCATGCCTGGTATCATGTTGGTGAGTCTGCTTATCTGCTTCCCTTTCTCCAAGGGGAAGGGTGTGTCAGCCTCAAAAGAAGGACAGAATTCTTCTTTACATCCTTACCTCGCTGCCTGGCATCTGGGAGGTTCTTATGTATGCCTGTTGATTTACACCTAACAGTGGTTATGAGTCAGTCTGCTGACCTCAAGGTCAACAGTTTGAAACTGCCAGCTGGTCCTCAGGAGAAAGATGAGACTTTCTGCTCCTCTCGGAACCGACTTGACGGCACTTAACAACAACAACAACAAAGGTTGAAAGCCTCGGTAACCCTGTACAGAGTCGCAATGAGTTGGAACCAACTCCACAGCACATAACCACAAACACCACCTACCCACCATTCCCAAAGAAGCCACTTTGTCATTCCTAACTTTTCTGAGGAGTGGACAAGGTGAGTGATTGTCAACATGACAATGTTGTTGTTGTTAACTGCCCTCAAGTCCCCCAACCCACTCATGGTGACCCTGTGCACAGAGAAATTAAACCTTGCCTGGTTCCGCTTTGTCCCCAGGATTAGTTGTAAATTGAACTATTGTGATTCAGAAGCAGAACGTCAGCCATTCTTCTAGTTCATCTTCTTCTGGAAGTTTGACTGAAACCTGGTCAACCTCTGAGGAACACACAGCCCCACTGACCAACCAGTGGTGGCTGCACATGACCGGGAATTGAACTCTGTCTCCCACACGGAATGCAATCCTTCTACCAATGAGCCATCAATGCCTCATACACCGCAACACTAGAGAGGTCACTTCCTTCCCAGCATAGCATTACAACCAGTAGCTAGATTTTCTAAGCCAGTTAACTGAGGTTGTACCATTAGATGTTCAATTCTTAGCACACATCAACTTTTTCTCTCTCCAGTCTCATTTTCAGAGCCAATATAATATTATTCTTCTTGTTATTGTTGGTCATAGAGACCCTTTATAGGGTTTCCAAGGAGCAGTTGGTGGGTTTGAACTGTCAATATTGCAAGTAGCACTAGTGTTTATCCTACAGTGCCGCACCAGGACTCCTGTTGTTGTTAACTGCCTTCAAGTCTGTTCCAATGCATAGCAACCCTATATAGGGTTTCCAAGGAGCAGCTGGTGGGTTTGAACCACCAACCTTGAAGTTCAAACCAATCTTGTGGTCTAGTGCTTTACTACAGTGCCACACCAGGATTCCAACTATTAATCTAACCTGGTGTGGTGCTGTAGGATCAGCACTGGTTTGTGAACCACAGGGTTGTCAGTTCAAATCCACCAGCTACTCCATAGAAAATCCTATACAGGGTCACTATGAGTCAGAACCGGCTCGACAGCACTTAATGACAAGAGCAACTAACCTAAAGATTGGCTGTTTGAGCTCACCCTGCAGAAAGAAGGGCTGTCAATCTGCTTCTGTGTAACACTAAGAAACAGCTCTACTCTGGAATTGAAATGGACCTGAGGGTACTGGGTTTTGCTTGGTTTTATAATGTGGTTCTTCAGAGCACAACCTCCTCTGTAGTCAGGGTGACTATGTTCCCATACCAGCTTCCCCTCTGTACTGAGCACCTGGCATAGTTTTCATCTTTCATCACAAAACAGGAATCTTCATAATACTTTCCTCACATGGTGGTTGTGAGGACTAAGAAAAGTAATGCGGATAAATGATTTGGGATAGAACCTGGCATGCAATAAGTGCTAATTTGTATCTATGTAAATATTTTCTGTTATTGGTATCATGGTTTTCTTGATATTTTCTACCAAATTCCATGGCCTTTCAAACTAAGTCATTTCTAGTCCTTGAACTCATCCTTCCCTTTCAGGACTCTTTGCTCATTCTCTACCCAGAATGCCCTTTCCCATTCTTTATTCGTTGTTCAAGAGGGAGCTTCAGTCTCCTTTGTGAAGCCATCCCTGACCACTCATTACCCAGGCCAAGGCAGCTCCTTTCCATGGTGATATTTGCAGATGCCCCATCTCAGCACTGACCAGTCCTGGCTCACTGTCTATTTCTCCTGTTAAATCCAGAGCTCCACGACCCAAGGCAGTGTCTATGTACCCTGCCTGGCCTTACTGGTACCCTGGCTCATACCAGGCACTGCAGTAACTTCTGAATATGCCACACAGATCAAGCACAGTCTCTGCCCTCAAGATAAAAACAAAAGTGTAAGTTCAAGATCTCTGGTAGTGATATGGAAGGAGTACTATGTGGGTCCTTTGGTCAAGTCCTGATCCCTAATATAGTCATTAGTAACTATCAGGAACTCAGTGAAGAAAAAGAGAAGAGAAGAAAGATCATGGGAGGACTAGAAAGTAGAAATGGAAGGAAAGAAAGACAAAGGAAGCAAATTGGAGCTATGGAGGATCTTTGGTCATCAAACGTTCCACTGGAATGCATTTATGATGACATAATATAGATTCCATTGTTATTGCAGAAATTTCATTGCCTGTGCCTTTAACACAGTGTTACCAAAGAATAGTGACATGTCATAGGAGGCAACTTCCCATAATGTGTAGATTAATGTTTTAAATTCTCATAATCACATAGTGTAAAAATATTAGTACTATATGTCGATTGTGTCAAATATCATATTGGAGATACTGTTGTTTTGTTTAGAGTGAGTTGAAATAAAGAGAAAGAATAGGTAAATATGAGTACAGGTGCTAGAAATTATATAAAAATTATGAAAAGTTTCTACAGGTGAGTGAAATTTGGAGCCCAATTTCACTGTAGACAGCTCATTTAGGAAGGAGCTTTTGAGAAGGAAAAGCTGGGGCCACCAACAAGTGGAAAGGACAGCTAAAAGGTGAGGCTGCAGAAGTCAAAGGTCCCCCTTGGTCCTCAGCTTGCCTGACCAGCATTCCCCAATCCATCTGTCCCTGTAGGAAGGGGTTCTACATTCACTTGTGGTCTGAGGAATTAAAAAGTCTCCCTTACAATTTACAGATGGAGAGATTGCAGCCTCTAGAAGTTAAATGAGTGAGTCATTAATATTTCACTTAAATAAGTAAGGATGTCACTTTGGTGATTAAGGTGTGCCTGACCCAAACCATGGTCTTTGCAATTGCTGCACATGCATATGAAAGCTGCATAACAGAAAAAAGGAAGACAAAAGAAGAATGGATGTGTGTGAGTGGTGGTTTTGGCAAAATGAATATGGACTGCCAGAAGAATGAATGAATCTGTCTTAGACTAAGTACATCCAGAATGCTTCTTGGAAGTGAGGCTGGTGTGATGTCATCTCATAGACTCAGACACATCATCAGGAAAGATCAATCACTAGAAAAATATGGTTGGCAGAGTCAAGGGTTAGCAAAAACCTTCATGAAGCTGATTAACATAATGGATCCAAACATATTGAAGATCAGGGAGCTAACACAGGACTGGGTGACAAGTGATTCTGTTATTAAAAAAAAATGTCACCATAAGCTGGAGCTTATGACAATCCATGACCACTAAGAGTGATCGTATTTCACAAGCTCAGACTAAATCCATCTGTACAAAAGGCACCCTAACCATGTGTACTTTTTAAATAAACGATGTCATTCCCACCACATGATCCAAAAAACCCTTTTCCACTGCATTCCTCTTGACTCATAGTGATGACCCTATAGGACACTGAACTTCCTGATAATGTTTCCAAAGCTGTCATCTGTAAGGAAGCACACTGTCACATCTTTTTCCTGCAGAGCAGCTGGAGGATTCGAACTGTTGACCTTTCACTTAGCAGCCAAGTGCTTAATCACTGTGCTACCAGGACTCCTCCCACCATTTGAGATATGCCTGAAAACAGTGTATGTGAGTCATGGTTTTCCAGCCTAAATCTCAAACCCCCAAGGAATCTCATTTGGACCCAGCATTTCCACATAAGTGATAGCAAATATTTCCATAGTATCTGTCTTGTCTGGACATACCTCTCTCTCCCTCTCTCTCTCTCTCTCTCTCTCTCTCTCTCTCTCTCTCTCTATATATATATATATATATATATATATACACACACACACACACACATATATATATCATCTAGTCCTGATAGGACCACACCTCATCAAACAGTACATTAGCCCTGAGAAACCTGCAGCTTCCAATAAGAAAATGTTCAACCTGCTTATTATCTTATAAATAAATGACTTTGTTCATCACCCTCGTTTTCTCAGGCTTATTTCCCCCTTGCATTGTGCCAGACTTCCTGTACCTTGTTATTGTAGGATATTGTTCTGACATGCAATGACACAGCATAGGACACAGCTCAGTGAATATTGACACAACCAGAGCTCCATGACCATGGCAAAATCACACTCACCGGAAGAGCAAACTGCAGACTCTTGCTATTAATTCAAAGAGCAAAACAGCCTGAGACCTGGCTGGAGAGTATTTGATTAACCATCAGCTCCCCAAGACTCCTGACTACCTCCAGATGACTGTTACCCTGAAGTGCAGGAACTCCCTAGACCCACAGGGGTCCCCTGAGAGCACGGTCCTGTCAATTGAAAGGTAGATTTCACATCCACTCCTGATTCAGGCTGATTACTCATACACTGGAGTCTCACTGACAGAGCTACTCATTGAATAAAGACATGCAATTGGTTTCATTCAAGATGTGTGGGTTGTTTGAATTAAACCATATGTCTATAACATCTCTCTTCCTCCTCGAGTTTTATTTGGAATTGGCAATGAAAGTTTATTTCCTGGATCTCACACTGATGGGTCAGCTCCTGCCACTCCTTCAGATCTCAGTTTAGAAAGCACACTGTTATAGAAGTCAGGCCTGAGCCATTGAGGCTACTTCAGGAGTCCTTGCTACAAGCTTTCGTGGCACCATATGACTTGCTTCCAAAGCTTGTTGTTAAGTGCCGTTGAGTCAGTTCCGACCCATAGCAACCCTATATAGGGTTTCCAAGGAGAAGCTGGTGGGCTTGAACCACCGACCTTGCAGTTCAAACGGCTTTGCATTAACCACATTGTACAGTCATTGACTTGAGTAACTATTTAAATTAGGTCTTTTTTCTGCATTAGTTTGCAAGCTCCCTTACAACAGGTCCTTTGTCTGCTTTTCTTCTGTCCACTGACTTTCATTGACTTACACACAGTAGACACCCATACAAACACACACAAAAATTCTTTGCCATTCAGTCGATTCTGACTCACGTGACCCCACGTGTTTCAGAACAGAACTGCTCCATAGGATTTTCTTCACTGTAATCAGAACAGAGTAGGGAGGCAGAACTTTCTTGCATGATACCCCTGGATGGGTTCTAACAACCAACCTATGCTGAACAACAATCAAACCCTCAGTTAATAGTTGTTAAGCACATGCATGCATGAATGAATGAATAAATGGATTAATTAACTAAAGAAAAGGGTACTCACAGCATTTTGTTGTTATTAAATGTTGTCAAGTTAGTTCCCACTCATGGCGGCCCTGTATAAGGTTACCGAGAAGTGCTTGGTGAGTTTGAACTGAAGACCTTACAGTTAAATCCTACCTTGAGATCCAGTGCTTATCCTAAAGCACCACACCAGGACTCACAACACAGGCATTATTATTTTTTTTAATCTAGTGATTTAAGTTCAGAACAAATTTATTCCTCTTTTCCAGGCACAAAATTGAATGGCATTTCCCAATTTCCCTTGCAATTAAGCATGTGGCACTGTAGGATAATCACAGGACTGTGAACCACAAGGTCAGTGGTTCAAACCACCAGCCACTCCTGAGAAACTCTATACAGAGACACTATGTGTTGGAAGTGATTCAACTGCACTTAACAACAATAATATAGGACTTTAGTACTAAGGAAAGATAGTTGCCAGGTCTACCCATCACAGTGCCCAACACATGCTTTTCCAAGCTCTTTGCTCCTGGTGGCTGGCTGGGATGAAGACCACTAAGGCAACCTTGGAAGAAAGTGTTAAGGATGGCAAAGTTTTGTCACCCTATATCTCTCAACAATAGTGAGGTTGGCCCAGGATTGGGCAATGTTTTGTTCTACTGTGCATAAGGTCGCTATGAGTCAGTACCAACTTGATGGCACCTAACAACAACAACAAAAATCTCTCAACGACCACATGGAATAGCCAGGCTGACAGCATGCTCAGCCCTCCCAGACCTACTATGTTGAGCAAGAAATCAACTTCTTTAGAGGATATTTCTACATTTATATTTACCTGTGCTGCAAATACACCTATGGGGAAAAAAATTTTTTTTTTTTTTTAAAAGAAACTTCTGCTAAGTATGAGCCATTAATACATGTGGAGTCTGTTTTTTCCAGTTGTTGTTGTTGTTAAGTGCCGTGGAGTCGGTTCCGACTCATAGAGACCCTGCACAGGGTTTCCGAGGCTGTAAATCTTTACGGGAGCAGAATGCCTCATCTTTCTCCTGCAGAACCACTGGTAGTTTCGAACTGCTGACCTTGCGGTCCACAACCCGATTCGTAACCACTACCAGAGCTCCTTAGCTAGTGATATTTGAACTAATGCAACCCTTCCCAGTGGTTGTCAATTAGAGAAGAATGAGGGGTCATGTGAAACTTTCATGGAAGACCTGACTACTACTACTCACTGCTCTTGTCAGGACCGCAGATGGCCGGGATAGAATGAGAGACAAATGTGGCTCAATCATCAAAATCATAAAGAAGACCACACTGACTGGTTTGAAAGAGACTGATGGAAACTCCAAGACTGCGGCCCTTGGACACCCTTCAAAACTGGAACTAAACCCACCCCCCAGGGATCACCTTGCCATCAAACAACAGACAGTGAATGTTAATACTCATGAATAACATGCTCTTCAGAACAATCAACCACATGAAACTCAAGGGGCAGCATTTGCTCAAAAACAAAGCTCAGAAGGCAGGAAGGAGCAAAAAGAGGACAATTGGAAATGAGTAACCCAAGGAAGAAGTGGGAAGAACACATTGAAAGGATCATAACTGATGTCATGAATCAAAAAATGAAATGTCTAAATGGTTGACTGGAAAACGAATTTGCTCTATAAATACTCACTCAAACCACAATCTAAAAGAAAGAAAGATGTGGAAGAATGGATGGTTGGAAAGCTTTTCCCAAATGATTCTGACACTTCTACTTCCATGCCCTCTACCTACAATAATCACTGCCCCACACACTTTCCATGGTTTGCAATGAAAACAGGAACACAAAGATTCATTTGACTAGATGAAAGGATTGTGGGTATTTGGAATATATACACCTACACACATTTACTCATAGGAAACAGATACAATAAAAATCATGGGTCCTCACCAGTAATGGCAAGGGGTGGGTTTTGATCCAACCAACCAGAATGCCATCAGTTACCCTCAACATCCTAGTCTCTGTGGAGGAGCCTGAAAGAAGTGAAAACCTAGGCTAGTGTCCTCAAAATCATCAGCCTGGTGAAGTACAAAGAACATCGAATAAAAGTATAAAATGTTTGATGATTCACTAGTAGCAAGACCCTGGCAAAACAACTCCATGTCTCTCTTTCTACATCTGTAAAAAATGGGATTTAAATTTGCAACTGTAAATTGCTGTAAGGTTATTGGATCCATTGCATATAAAAAGCCTGATGGACAAGACAGGAAAGTGTATCACTGATTATGATCAAATATTTTACATGTTGTGGCAGAGTCAGGTACAGGGGCTTGTGAGAACATAGCCTATGGTATCAGAAAATAAAAGGGGAGGAACAGGAAAGACAGAGTAGGAAGTGATGCTTGATCACAGAGTCTAACATAATAGAGAGTAGAGTTGTTCAGAGGTGATCGGGGGCATTGCTTGGATATGCTGGGCTTGAACTCGAGGTTAGAAAATTAATACAAAGGCATAGAAAAGGAGAATGCTTGTCGAATCCTCTTAGATACTCATCAGGTACTCCAAAGTTTGTAAAGCAGGTGTAGACAGAGACATGGGGTGGTCACGTCTCTAGCATTGTAAAGTAGAAACCACCTTGGACTAGAAGCCAAGATTATGGACTGTGCTCTGGGATTAGCTACACATGAGTATTTGACTTTGGAAAACTCACATGAACTTTCCAAACATACCCTCTTTACCTGTGAAACAAGGGCACCAAGAAAGTAATTTTAAATCTCTTTTCCTGATTGCCACTTCCACATTCCTCCTGCATTTTTTTAACAGATGCATCATTCAGTGTAGCCTGCAGGGGGCACTAGACTAGGTATTAGAAGGCACAAACTCTTCCCACCTCCACCTTTGACCAATTGTGTGACCCTAGTCAAGTTGCTTCACCTCTCCATATCTCAAGTCTCCGTCCATCAAACAAAGTGATGAGCAAATTCTCCACCTACCACCAAAAGGTGTAGCCAGAGTTAATACCCTCATCGTCCTTTGAGCTCAGCAGATGAAAGGCATTGAAAAAAAGTACAAAGAATTTTTATGTGCTATTGACTTTATTTTATTTTCTGTGGGGGAGGGAGTCTGCCCCAGCTGGAGAGTTGCTTTCTCTGAATCAAAGGGCAGGAACCCAGTGAGTTTCCCAGGATCAGGGCCTTAGACCGGGTTGTGTATGTGGACTGTGCCAACTGATCCCCCGCTCCGTTTCCTTTAACCTGGCGCTCCAGGTAATAACTGTGCAACTCTGCAATTTAACAATGTGTTCTTTGTCCCAGAGCTCTTCTCATTTCGCAACGGGCCAGGTAATATGTTTGGGCCTGTATGAAGAGTCAAGTAGTTAATGAGAGAAGGATTTGGCATGGGTACATGGGTTCTACCAGCAAGTTCCAACAGGAAGGCATTCTCTTGTTCCTGGCTCCCAACCTGCCCCCAAGAATGTACGAGTGCCACTACCAGGAAGGAACCCTCTTTCCCAGCAGGCTGTAATACCAGTTTGGCCTTTATCAATGCATCGGTGAGCTGTGTTTTGTTTATGGTTTTATGCTACCTATTTTCCCAGGGATATTATGTTTTCTGAAGACTCTTGAGTTTGCATCAGCTTTTAAAGCTACAAACACCATTTCAGTTCTTATTAAGCCCTTAATATGGTAGGAATGGGGGAGCTATTAGACTAAATAGCCATTATCACCCCCAAGGAAAACATCCATCACCAACTTTTATGTGGTCCCTGAACCTCTAACAGGTGTCATCTCTCTGGGGTGTATCTGGTGAGAGCTTCTCCAGGAGATGTCAAGAAGGCAACACATTAGATGGCGCAGAGAAGGGCATTTTCTAACCATTACAAATTGCCTAGTCTAGCGTCTCAATTTCATCTACGTGATGAGCCTTAATTAAATTTGTCGGGGTTTGATCCTTTATCCCCAGATGTGGCGCTGACAGAGATTGCTGACATAAATAATGTATGCTCCAAGTGCTTGCCACGCTCCAGGCTCAACCGGGACAGCTGTGGCTTTTTAAATGTCATTCCCAAGATGTCCTAGAGGTGTTCAGCTTTCCCCCATTCTAATCTGGGAAGGGAGCCCTGGGAAACCTCAGCCCAGGTGATGCTAATGCAGTTTGGCAGATCATTCCCGCTAGACAACTGTACTACCTGCAGGCTCCTCCAACTGAGAATCTCAGGCAGCCTCCATCCACAAGGATGGTCTCACTGAGCTGAACTGAAGGCATTTCTTGAATAAGTCTTGAATCAGATGTGCTTGAATGAGGCTCCCTTTAAAACTTTGCGCGCACACACACACACACACACATACACACACGTGCACATGCTTGCACACACCCTGAATAAGCTATCAGAGCTTGCCTTATTTGCCTATGGTATTCCAGGAAATGGTCCAAATAGCAAACTCTTCTCCCACCGGCTTCCTGGTTCCTCATTCCTGGCTTGTTCTCCTGCTGCCGGTTGCAGCCAACAAGAGAATCACAGTTCTCACTCTGGAAGCTATTAGCTCTTTACAGTTCAGGCTGCTCTCAACTGGCTCTGGGTGGGTTTCTTATGAGGGTTGCCAGACAGGGCATTCATGGCCCGTGCAGACTTCCGTCTCACCCCTGCCTTGAACTTAACCGACAGACCTACCTGTTTACTCAGAGAAGCTTTTACTGCAGGCAGTGGGAGGTAGTGAAAAGATCACAGTTCTGATTTCAGTTACGTTATTCACGTCAGAGACTCCGCTTCCTTCTGTGTGAAGCAGGGAGACCTTTATCTCCCTAAGGGACAACCTGAGCCCCGCAGGTGACCATATCAGGTGACTGCCATAGGAGGACCTTTCAAAGAATGTCCAAGACAATCTACAACCTCTGAGAAAAAATGAGAAAGTTTAGCAAAACCATCGAAAAAAGAGAGACATATTTACAAAAACTATCCTCACTGTTTTTCTAGGAGAAATTCAGGAAAGAGAAAGAGTACCTCCTTTGAGACCTCCTATTATGTCCGGTCCTGGGAAATGAATTGTTGGCTGGCACTTCACAGTTTACAAGGCAGATCCATATCTAGGATGCTATGTGTAACCCTGATTCCATTTACAGGACTGATGATTGCTCCCACTTTACAAAAGAGGAAACCTGAAGCTCAGAAGAGTTAAAGAACAGAAGGACACACAGAGCCAAGTAGTGGAGCAAGACACAAAGCCACATGGTATGACGCCCAATCTGGGACTCTTCCCCTCTAGTGTACTGCCTTCCTTTACCCATTGTCTATGGGCATTCAGAGTACTCTTCAATTTGCTAATTATTCATATGTGTGTGTGTGTGTATAGTAAATTAACTACTAATGCAAAATGAATCAGTCAGTTGAAGACAAGACTACTGTAGTACTTCCTAACATAAGATGGCATTGTGGCACATGCAAAGCCATGTGTTGGCCAAAACCGCCTGTATTGTTAGTCCCTTCTCTCACCTTTCCTTTCCTATCCTCACCTCTCTACCCTCACCTCCCATGGACACTGCTTTCTAGCCACAAATACCAGTTGCTGTTACGTTGACAGCAACTCATGACTACTCTAGAGGTATTCGAGTAGAACTGTGCCCCATGGGGTTTGCAATGACTGATTTTATCTCACATAATCACCAGGCCTCTCTCCTGAGGTGTTTGTGGGTGAACTCGAACCTCCATCATTTCAGTGACCAGCTGATTATGGTAACTATTTACACCACTAGATAGGACTGAACATTTTCCCAATGACCCCATGATATCTTGCCCCTTTGATGTCTTGTGACTTGACTTGTTCTACCTGGATGCTCTTCACCCTTCTCAGGCTGGTAGAACCTCCCCTCTGCCTCTAGCCTTCAGCATACATGGCCCTGCTGGGAGTGGACACAATCCCTAGGCCCTCCAGCAAAGGTGACACAAGGCAAGGCTTTAGAACCAGACAAATATGATTCTACTAGCAATTCTGACTCCCAGCTGTGTGACTCTGAGGAGTGTGTTCTAACTCCCTGAAAATCAGGAGGAAACTGTATTGTACCCTAGCACTGCTTTGAGAATAAATGAGAGCACCTGTAATCAGAGATCATTTATCCATTTAACTCATTACTATTTAAGTTATGGGGTTGGAGGAGAATACTGAAAGTACTATGAACTGCCAAAAGAATCAACAGATCTGTGTTGGAAGAAGTGCAGCCAGAGTGCTCTTTTGAGGCCAGGATGGCCAGACTTCATCTCTCATACTTCAGACATATTGTCAGGAGAGACCAGTTACTGGATAAAGAGATCATGTTTGGTAAGGTGGAGGGTCAGAGAAAAAGAGGAAGACCCCCAATGAGATTGATTGGCCAAGTGGCAGCATCAATGGGTTCAAGCGTGGCAATGATTGTGAGGTTGGCCCAGGACCGAGTAGTGTTTCATTCTGTTGTGCATAGGGTCACTATGAGTGGGTATTGACTCAATGGCACCTGACAACAACAACAACACTGAGTCAATTCCAACTTAGGATAGAGTAGAACTGCCCCATAGGGTCCCCACGACTACTCTTTACAGAAGCAGGCTCCCACATCTGGCTGGTGGATTCCAACTGCAACCTTTCAGTTAGCAGCTGACTGCTTAACCACAGTGCCACCAAAGCTCCTTTGCCCTCAGTAGGCACTCGATAAATGCTGTTCCATTCCCCTCCTTTCTTGCTTCCTCTACACTCCAGAGGGTCCCATACACCTATTGGTTATCTGCCAACCACACCAGATTACAAACATTTGTGTCTTGGTCACTCAGATGGAAGTTTCTCTGGGCCCCAGATGACCACTTTTATCTCTGTCCCAGCACCAGACTAGCATACAGTAGATATTCAATCGCTAGTGAATGAATGAGCTATACAAGAGCAGGAAGTTATAAAGAAATATTTTCCTTTCTTCGCCTAGAAGAAAAGAATGTTATCTCTGATTTCCCCACCTGTTTCAACCAGCCTTATCTGAATTTTCTGAACTTCAGGTGACTTCAAATGCTAGTTCTGAACTGGGTGCTTCAAGCTAGCATGGACGTCTCCAGCAGGAATTTCCTATCCACATTCCACAAACATCTGTGCTGGTGTCGAGTTGAACGGTGACTGCCTAATTGTATTTCATCCCTCCTGCATGTGGCACCCCAGCACCCACACTGCCAAACTGTCAGGAATACACACATTATAAAACTGACATGAAGGTAGGCAGGTGCTAGCCAGATACAATGGGACTGCAACAGCAGGTCTAAGGGAAGCGGAACCAAATAGACTGTTGTCTGCCTCCCTTGTTCCTTTGCACTCATCCTGTAGAAATCCATAACCCTGGAAAACCTAAGATCTTTAGAGACTATTAGAAGGTGTGTGACCTCAAAGGTTTTGCCCTTTCTTATCCATTTGGCACAATCTTTAAATGTTCGGTTGCTAACTAAAATGTTGGAGGTTCTAGCTCACCCAGCAGCTCCCCAGAAAAGAAGTGACAATCTGCTTCTATAAGGATTTAAATCAGAAAACCCTTCTCTATCACATGAAATCACTGAATGGAAATTAATGGATAGCTCCTAACAACAACATGTCTAAGATTGGGACAGAGCTGGTTATGGTAACCTCATTTTCTAAATGAAGAAAAAAGACCATCATTTATTTGGCTCATCTTAGTTCACAAATCTCAGTGACAACTTATCTCTGACTCCCTGACATGAATGCAATGATAGAGTCTAGGAGCCAAGGTCTACCTCCTAGTCTACATTGGGAAGAACACATTAAAAACATAAGAAAGAAAGAAAGGAAGCAAGCAAGAAAGAAAGAGTTTCAAAGGAGCTGTTGTTAAATGCCATTGGGTCAGTTCCGACTCATAGTGACCCTGTATAGGGTTTCTGAGGAGCACCTAGTGGATTTGAACTTCTGACTTTGTGATTATCAGTCCAGTGTTTATCCAGACTCCCTCTAAGGAAGTACTTAAAGGAAAATCATCAGTTTTAGTCTCAGATATTTTAATAAGACTCCAGATTATCAGGAAACAAGTCCTTGCATCAACATTTTTAATCCCCTCTTCTACAGAATATATGAGGGGGTTTCAAAAAGTTCACGTAAAAATAGATTTCAGACATCATGGAATTCTTCCATGAACTTTTTGAATTTCCCTCACACTATGCTAGAGATTGAGTGATGTGAGTTGATGGAGTACTGAGTTAACTTTGGAGTGAACAGTGACAGGTGATAGTCTTGTCCTGCTCAAAAGAAATTTAAAATCTAGTGAAGAAACTGACCCAGAAGTTCATCAACGGAATAATGGAAATAAAGTGTGATGTATTCATGTATTCAGTGGAACGGTATACACCAATAAAAAGGAATGAACTAATTCGAGTCTCATCAAGTGGCAACAACCAAACACAGGAGACTGCACACCATATGATTCTACTTATGGAACGTCCAAAACCAGACAAACTGGTCTACAAGGCAAGAAATCACACTATTGATAGAAAGAGACATTTTTTTTAAAAAACTTCTGGGGTGATGGAAATATTCTAATGAGTTGAACTGAGTTGTGGTTATCTTCGAGGTTGTTGTTGTTGTTGTTAAGTGCCATCGAGTCGATTCCAACCCATAGAAACCCTGTATAGGGTTTCCAAGGAGCAGCTGGTGAGCTTGAACCACTAACCTTGCAGATCAAACGACTTTACAGTCTGACGCATTAACCCACAGCCATTGAGTTGGTTCCAACTCATGTTATTGTTAGGTGCCATCGAGTCAGTACTGACTCATATCGACTCTATGTACAACAGAATGAAACACTGCCCGGTCCTGGACTAACCTCTAAATTGTTGCCACGCTTGAGCCCATTGATGCTGCCACTTTGTCAATCCATCTCGCTGGGGGTCTTCCTCTTTTTCTCTGACCCTCCCACCTTACCAAACATGATATCCCTCTCCCGTGACTGGTCCCTCCTGACAATATGTCCAAAGTATGAAAGATGAAGTTGGTTATCCTGGCCTCCAAAGAGCACTCTGGCTGTACTTCTTCCAACACAGATCTGTTGGTTCTTTTGGCAGTCCATGGTACTTTCAATATTCTCCTTCAACACCATAATTCAAATGCATCAATTCTTCTATGATCTTCCTTATTTACTGTACAACTTTCATATGCATATGAAGTTATTGAAAACATCATGCCTTGGATCAGGTGTACCTTACTCCTCAAGCTGACATCTTTCTCTTCAATACCTTAAAAAGGTCTTGTGCAGCAGATTTGCCTAATGCAATATGCTGTTTGATTTCTTGGCTGCTGCTTCCATGAGTGTTAATTGTTGATCCAAGAAAAATAAAATCTTTGACAACCTTAATTTTTTTCTCCATTGATAAGAATGTTGTTTATTGGTCCAGTGGTGAGGACTTTTGTTTTCTTTACATTGAGAAGCAATCCATATCAAAGGCTATGATCTTTGATCTTCATCAGTAAGTATGTTAAGTCCTCTTCACTTTCAGCAAGCAAAGTTGCATCATCTGCATATCACAGGTTGTTAATGAGTCTTTCTGTTATCTTGATGCCACGCTTTTCTTCATATAACCCAGCTTCTCAGATTATTTGCTCATACAGGTTGAATAAGTTGGTGAAAGAATACAACCCTGTCACATACCTTTCTTAATTTTAAACCATTCAGTGTTCCCAGGTTCTGCTCAAACAACTGCCTCTTGGTCCAAATACAGATTCCTCATGAGCACAATTAAGTGTTCCAGAATACTCATACTTTGCAATGTTGTCCATAGCTTGTCATGATCCACACAATCGAAAGCCTTTACATAGTCAATAAAACACAGGTAAACATCTTTCTGGCATTCTCTGCTTTCAGCCAAGATCCATCTGACATCAGCAATGATATCCCTCATTCCACATCCTCTTCTGAGTCTGGCTTGAACCTCTGGAAGTTCTCAGTCAGTGTATGCTTACAGCCATTTCTGTATTACCTTTAATAAAACTTTACTCGCATGGGATATCAAAGATATTGTCTGATGATTTCCACATTCCACTGAGTCACCTCTCTTTGGAATGGGCACAAATATGGATCTCTTCCAATCAGTTGGCCCGATATTTGTCTTCCAAATTTCTAGGCAGAGATTAGTGAGTGCCTCCAGTGCCACCTCACTTTCTTGAAATAATTCAATTTGCATTCCATCAATTCCCAGTGTCTTGTTCTTTGCCAATTCCTTCAATGCACCTTGACTTCTTCCTTCAGTATCATTGGCTCTTGATCATATGCTACCTCTTGAAATAGTTGAACATCAACCATTTCCGTTTGGTACAGTAACTCTGTGTATTCCTTCCATCTTCATTTGATGCTTTTTGCATCATTCAATAATTTGCCCAGAGAATCCTTCATTAATGAAAGTCAAGGCTGGAATTTTTTCCTCATTTCCCTCAGCTTGAGAAATGCTGAGCGTGTTCTTCCCTATGGGTTTTCTGACTCCAGATCTTTGCACATTTCATTGTAGTATTTGACTTTGTCTTCTCGAGTGGACCTTTGAAATTTTCTGTTCAGCTCTTGAACCTCCTCATTTCTTTCATTAGATTTAGCATCTCTACACTGGATAACAAGTTTCAGAGTCTGTTCTGACATCCATTTTGAACTTTTCCTTCATTCTTGTCTTCTTAATGACTTTTTGTTTTCTTCCTTTATGATGTTCTTGATGTCATCCCATAATTCTTATGGTATAAGGTCTTTAATATTTAATGTATCAAATCTGTTCTTCAAATGATCTCTAAATTCAGATGGTATATATTCAAGATCATATTTTAGCTCTCATGGACTTGTTTTCATTTTCTTCAGCTTCAGTCTGAATTGCATATGAGTAGTTGATGGTCTGTTTCACAATAAGCCCCTGGCCTTGTTTTGGCTGATGATATGGAACTTTTCCACCATCTCTTTCCACAGATGTAGTAAATTTGATTTCCAACTCATAACAACTCTATAGAGAGTGGGTGGTGGGTTTGAACCACTAAATGCAGTTGGCATTTCAGTACTTATCCGGTAGCACCACACAAGGACTGCTTAGTGACCTTGTATAGCGTGTCCAAGGCTGTAAATATTTAGGGGAGCAGAAAAACCTCATCTTTCTCTCGTGGAATATCTGGTGGATTTGAACTATTCACCCTGCAGTTAACAGCCCAACATGTAACTCACTACACCACTGTTGTGAGGTGTACATCAACAAAAAAGTCCTTAAGAAATTAAAAATCTCGGCATTTGAATTACGGTGTTGGAGAAGAATATTAAATGTACCATGCATGGACTTCCAGAAAAACAAGCAAATCTGTGTTGGATGAAGTACAGCCAAAATGTTCCTTAGAAGCCAGGATGGTGTGACTTTGTCTCTCATGCTTCAGACACATTTTCAGGAGAAGGACATCATGGTAAAGTAGAAGGCCAATGAAAAAGAATAAGGAGACCCCCAAATTGGCACAATGTCAGCAGCAATGGACTCAAGCTTAACAATGACTGTGAGGATGGTGCAGGACTGGACTATTTCTTTCTGTTGTGGTCACTATGATTCAGAGCCAATTTGACTGCACCTAACAACAACAGTTACAAAGATTTGAATAATCTTTATAATGTGGTTCTCCCAGCATTTCTCTCCTTCAGACCTATGCTCTGAGAGCCTTCCAAAACATGTTTCAGGGGACAAAACTACTTAACTTTGTTGAGTAATAGATCTGGGTTCAAATCATAGCCTTCCCACTTCCTGGATGTAGACCGTGGACAAGTCTCTGAGCCTGAGCTTTCTCATCTATGAAACCTTAGCGCAAATTCATAGTACTGAATAGTAAGAATGAAATGAGGAAATGAGTAAAGCAACTTTGCCAACTTCCTGGTATACAGTGATGTCGGGCCCCATCAAGTCAATCCCAACTCATAGTGAGCCCATGTGATGGAGCAGAACTGCCCCTCAGAATTTCCCAGGCTGTCATCTTTACAGGAGCAGATCACCCATGGAGCTACTGCATGGATTCAAATCTCCAAACTTTTGCTTAGCAGCCAGGCAATTGCCTGTTGTGCCATCCAAGTTTTGAAGTGCTTGGTAAATAATGGTTAGTATAATTATCAACTATGCAGCTATTTTGCCTTCTACTCCACTTCATCTTATATGATAAATACACAAAGATGAAGAAAGGGTAGTATCTGTGAACGTCCTCTTTCCTTTTGCCTTTTCAGAGGTCTCTTGTCATCCATGTTTAGGCTGAATGCAAGGGGATGTGGCTGACTGGGCCATCTATCTGTACAGCCTGTGGGCCCCTTAATGTGCAGGCTCCAATGGCCAGCACCACAGTGGCCCCATACATAGACCTGCCACAGTGTTGCCGTGGGCTTTGCTGGCTTCATTAGTGGTTCCCTCATCCACAGCACTCATGGCTGAACCGAATTCTGCACTAAGCTCATGAGCCAGAAGGCAAAAGGTGAGGCCCCACAGTGTCTCCCAGCTGGTTGCCTCCATAATTGAGTATTGATCTCCTCCAGGAGGTCCCACTTCCTATTGGCACGGTACTGTCCCTTAAAGGCAGGTCTTTGCAGATGGCAAATCCATCAGCCCCCAGCCTGACATTAACAAGCAATTACAATGCAGTTCCTGGGTTATCTCCACTTCAGGATATTGGGGTTACATTCTCAAGTTTAAAGAGAGAGCACAATTTTGACTAGTCTAGCAGACTCCTCAAGAATTCAGTCAGGTGAAGGTGAAGCTAGAAGGTGCAAAAGTATTGGACTCAGAGCCAGGATCTAGGGGAGCCTGTGGCTAGAAAGCTGTGGGGCTAGAATACACCCCTTTCCTTCTCTGAGTCTCGTGCCTTAGCTTTTGGCTCAGCCTCTCAAGCTCCCAGTAACCCAAGCCATACTCCAGACTAATTACACTAGAAACTCCAGGGGTGCCCATAGTGTTTAGAGCTCCCCAAGCAAAAGATAAAAAACATTCTCTTTGAGTCAGTTCTAAAGCTCCCCAAACCAAAAATACAAACCAGGTGTTGTTGAGTTGATGCTCATTAATGGTGACCTGATGTGTTTCAGAGTACAACTGTTGTTGTTAGGAGTCGTCGAGTCAGTACTGACTCACAGTGACCCTATGCACAACAGAATGAAACACTGCCCTGTCCTGCACTAACCTCACACTCATTACTATGACTATTGATGTTGCTGCTGTGCCAGCCCATCTTATTGGGGTCTTCCTATCTTACACTGAACCCCCACTTTGCCAAGCATAATATCCTTCTCCAAGGACTAGTTCTTTTTGATAATATGTCCACCAAAGTATGAGAGAAAAAGTCTCATTATCCTAGCTTCCAAGAAGTATTCTGGCTATACTTCTTCCAGCACAGATTGGTATATTCTTTTGGCAGTCTGTAGTACTTTTAACATTCTCCTCCAACACCATGACTCAAATGCATCAATGCTTCTACAGTCTTCCTATTCACTGTCTAACTTTCACATGCATATGAGGGTATTGAAAATACCATAGCTTGGGTCAGTCACACTTTAATCCTCAAACTGACATCTTTGCTCTTTAACATTATAAAAAGGCCTTGTGCAATGTTTAACTGCTGCTTCCATGAGTGTTTATGATTGATCTAAGCAAAATGAAGTCTTTGACATCTTCAATCTTTTCTCCATATATATTGAAGTTATTTATTGGTCCAGTGATGAGGATTTTTGTTTTCTTTTCATTGAGGTTCAACCCATACCAAAGGCTGTGGTTTTTGATCTTCATCAGTAAGTATTTTAAGTCCTCTTGAAATACGGTACACCCTAGGGTTTTCAAGATTGTGACTTTTTAGAAGCAGATTGCTTGGTTTTTCTTCCACAAAACTTCTAGATGGATTTGAACCACCAACCTTTTGGTTAAGAATGAAGTGCTTTAATGTTACACCACTCAGAGAGGGACTTTCAAATATAACCAAGTTGAAAGCATCTGAAGTGGGGTGGTTGAAATCAGTGATCTCTAAGGCAACGATTCAGGATATTTGATGTGCATAGAAATCGTCTGGGGAGCCATGTTCAGGATTTGGTTCAGCCAGTGCTTTGAACCAGAGCAATATGGTTCAGCTTCCTACTGAAATTTGCATTCTGCCCCAGATATACAGAATCAGAATCTACATTTTAACAAGCTCTTACATACACCTAAAAATCATCTGGGGATCTTGTTAAAATGTGGAATCCAAATTCAGTATGACTCTTAGGATGGACACTCACATCAATTTGAACTGCAAGGTCAGCGGTTCCAACTCACTAGCCAGTCCTCAGAAACCCTATAAAGGGTCATTTGGAGTCAGAATCAACTCCAAGGCACTTAATAACAATAAAAAGAGCAGAAATGTAAATTCTCTGCAGGGGGATGAACCAGAATGAGTTGGTTCAAAGTTCTAGATTTTGCATTGCTAATAAGCAACTGAGCCATAGTTGCTGTGGATACCTGGACAACATTTTGAGTAAGGAAGTTGTTGTTGTTGTTGTTGTTGTTAAGTGCCTTCAAGTCAGTTCCAATTCATAGCAACCCTGTATAGAGTTCCCAAGGCTTTTAAATCTTTGCAGGAGTAGCAATCCTGATCTTTCTCTTGTGAAGAAGTGCAGACCTGGTGGTTCAAAGCCCCTTGCTTATGTGTCGTATGGAGCCACCATGCTCCCCAAGAAGGTTGGAAGGTTCTTTTTCTTTCAAATTGTCTAGAACAGTGCTTCCCACTAGAACTTACTGCAATATTGGAAGTGTTCTATGTCTGTGCGACCCAATATGGGAGCCACTGGCTACATGTGGTCATGTTTTGTTGTTGTTGTTGTCAGGTGCTATCGAGTCAGAACCGACTCATAACGACCCCATGCACAGCAGAATGAAACAATGTCCGATCCTGGGCCAACCTCACTACTGCTGCCACACTTGACGCCATCAATGATGCCACCTGGCCAATCCATCTTGTTAGGTGTCTTCCTCTTTTTCTATGACCCTCCACCTTACCCAACATGACATCCTTCTCCAGCAACTGTTTCCTCCAGACAATATGTCCAAAGTATGAGAGACGAAGCTTAGCCATCTTGGCCTCCAAGGAGCACTCTGGCTGCACTTCTTCCAAAACAGATCTATTGGTTCTTTTGGCAGTCCATGGCACTTTCAGTATTCTCCTCCAACACCACAACTCAAAGGCATCAATTCTTCTATGATCTTCCTTATTCACTGTCCAGCTTTCGCATACATATGAGGCTATTGAATGCCATAGAGTCAGTGCCGGATCATGGCAACCCTGTTTAGGGTTTCCTAGAAATGACTTGTGTTTAGCAGTCGAGTGCTTATCCTACAGTGCCACACCAGGACTCCACATATGGTCAAAGAGCACTTGACATGTGGCTGATGAGACTGAGGAGTTTAATTTTATTTCATTTGAATTAATTGGAATTATACAATGACATGTGGCTGGTGGATCCCTTATTCAACACCACAAGTCTAGAGATTTTCTAAAAATGAATCATATGGTAGGGCTGAGAAAGGGTGCATGTGGTCCAGTCTTGACTGATTCCTAAACCCATGATCTGTCTACCACATGATGATTTCTTGAAGGTGTTAAAGGAGAGTCTATCTTGATTCTCCAGTACTGCTATAACAAAAATCCCACAAGCGGATGTCTTAATAAATAGAAATGGATTCTTTCACAGTTTAGGAGGCTAGAAGTCCAAATTCAGAATTCAGCCTCTAGGGGAAGGTTTTCTCTTTGTCAGCTCTGGGGAGAGGTCTTTGTCTCCTTGGAGCATCTGTATGTGCAGTATTCCTTAGACAGCTCCATGTCTCTTGGCATCAAGTGTCTCCTAGATCCAAGAGCTTCACAGTGCATGGACCGCAGGTGCAAAGCACACACTCCAATCCTGGCTCTTCTTTCTTATTAGTTTTGTCTCTGCTCACATCTCTCTCCTTTTGTAAAGCATAAAACGTAATGCATACCTCACCCTTGGGAATCTCCTGTGCGTCCAATCAGGGTTGTGGTGAAATTAAAGGTGGCATATTCCTTAATCCTCTTATTGGCTGATGACATTAGATCACAGCCTAGGGGATCATCATGTAACTGCCAAACCACTGAGTATCACGGTCCAGACAAGCTGACACATATTTTAAGGGGGATACAATTCAATCCATGATAAATTCATGAGTCAGTTTTAACATTTTACAACCCTAATGGACTCCTGGTGTGGCACTGTAGGATCAGCAGTGGACTGCGAATTATAAGGTCAGCAGTTCAAACCCACCAGCTACTCCTCAGAAACCCTATAAAGGGTCACTATAAGTCGAACTGACTAGACGGCAGTGAACAACAACAATAATACCAATCGTGTATATGGTTGAGATGTGGACACATATATTTGGCATCATAATCAACTTCATGAGGCAAGCCTAGTTATCCTGTGTCGATTCGAACCTCTGCTTGGCAGCAATTCATCAAAAAAATAATAATAATAATAATCAGTAAGAGACAAACTAATTGCTTTACTTTTTTGTTTATTTGGCACCCATTCAAAACATATCTACCTGCGGGACGAGTAATAAAATGTAGCTTTGGTGTTGGTGGTGCCTTTATCACCTCCTGCCTGGAATCATAATTATATGTTTACATATCTCAGCTGTCCCACAAGAAACTCACTAGGCTTCTCCTTGTTAGTTCTCAATTCCATCTCGATCTGTCTGAGCTGTCAAATTCACTCCAGTAGCTTTGTGAATCACACACATGCCAATTACAGCCAAAGGAATCCAAGGGGTGAAATGGTTAAGCACTCAGCTGCCAGCCAAAAGGATGGTGATTCAAACCCACCCAGCAGCTCTGTGGGAGAAAGACTGGGTGGTCTGTATCTATAAAGATTCCAGCCTAGGAAGCACTATGAAGCAGTTCTGCTCTGTCACATGGGGTGACTATAGGTTGCAATCAACTCAATAGCAACTAATAACAAAAGATATCACCAAGTCTGTATCTCTTTCCCCACTCTTTCTTTCCAACTACCTGAAAGACTCCTCCACCTAAATCCCCTACAAGTCCTTCAAACTTATCATATCCAAAACCAAACTCATCCTCGGTTCTTCCCTCTCCTCTTGCATCTCCTATCCCAGTGAATGATGCCATCATGCACATAATCATGTAAACCAGGAACCTGAGAATCTTTGATCCCACGCTTTTCCTCACCATTTTAATCTGTGCCCTCATCTATTCACTCATCAAGTGCATCTGTTAGGATTACGATCAACTGAGTGTAACAGAAAATGATCCTAAAACAATGGTTTAAATAATGCAGATGTTTATGTATTGCTTACATAGAAGTCCAGTGGTAGCATATGGTGGCATAATGGTCTTCAGAGATTCCAAATCCTTCTTTCTACTCCACCAAATAGCTTGTAACTTCCATCCTAAGGTCACTTCAAGTCCAAGTTGGCTGCTGGGGCACCACCATCACACCCACGTTTGTGGCCAGAAGAAGAAAAAGGACAACAGGCTGGGGTCGACGGGAATTTTCAAAGAATTCAGCTGTTTTTAAGCAACAGTTTCACAGAAGAGTCCTGCTAATTCTCATACACCATAGCAAAGTGCCATGGCAGATTAGTAAGTACAGTCTTTTAGCTGATGTCCTACTACACACATACAATGAGGTTGTGTTACTGAGGCAAAAAGAGATCGTGGGTAGTGGGAGACAGCGAGTTGTTCTGTCGTTCTAAGTGCTTCATCTGCTTAAAATTCAACATAGCTTCCTTGTCCACTATATCCCTACTTTCCTAATTCTTGTTGCGATCCAACCCCAAAGAAATAGCAACTGAAATGATAACTAGGGTGAGTCTCACAGAACAAGAAAAACAGTCTACATCCATCTTGGAATAACTTTTTCCTATTTGCCTGTCACCACTGAGCGAGCTCTTAGTTCAGAAGGATGATGATGTAAGAAGGATTAATGTTTCCACCTGCCCCTCGACTTAATAGCAAGAGATTCCGCATGTCAGACAGGAAAGAGGGCTAGGAAGGAAAATGAACATTATGATGAATAATTGATGTGAATAATAATGATGAAGACAAACAATGGTGATAAATGAAATGGCAGGATAGAGGAAATTGTTCTTCTGTGATACCTTGATTTCAAGCAGATTGACTCTGTAATCACCCACCTCCATTTCATCAGGGATTCTATCAGTGTCTAAGCCCCTTGGCTACCAGTCTTCAGTGCTTCCTGCCAGTGAGTGTCTAAATAATACAAGCTGGATTCCACCCATCAACTGGTTCACCATCACTGACTGCTTGCCATATTGGGATGAAGCTAAAATGGGATGTTACATTGGGCTTGATGTTCCTCTTCTACTTTGTTATGTCCATAGGACCCCCTTCACTTCTCTGTATCCCCAACAACAGCCATTGGAATCCCTATAAGATATGATTTCCTTAAATTAAATTAAACTCAAAGACTGATTATCAATTTTTAGTTGTATCATGCAAGAAATTGAATAGTCACAAAAGTCACAAACTTGAACCTGTCTCCCTTGAAGCCTGTACTGTCATCCAAACAGATTCAGTGAAACAGAGCACCCCCATCATTTCAAACAACTTTCATAGTTCAGGTCTTGGCCAACCTATTTAATTTTCATACCCTTATCTGGACTCCTCCTGACAATATGTCCAAAGTATGAGAGATGAATTTGGCCATCTTGGCCTCCAAGGAGCACTCTGGCTGTACGTCTTCCAGAATGGATCTATTGGTTCTTTTGGCAACCCATGGCACTTTCAATATTCTCCTCCAACACCGTAACTCAAAAGCATCAATTCTTCTATGGCCTTCCTTATTCACTGTCCAGGCAGTGCTTCATTCTGCGGTATATAAGGTCGCTATGAGTTGGTACCGACTCGATGGCACCAAACAACAACAACAGCATCTGGACTCCTGGTGTGGCACTATAGGACAAGCACTGGACTGTGAACCACAAGGTCAACAGTTCAAATCCACTTGCTGATCCTAGGAAGCTCTATACAGGGTCACTATGAGTTGGAACTGACTCAATGACACTTAACAACAATAGCAACATCTACTAAATGTAAAGAACAATATAAACACTCATTTTTGTAGGGATTAAATAAAATAATTTATGTAAGCAATTGAGCTCATTTCATGATCTTCAGGTTGACCTTGGAAATAAAGTAAATATCACAATAAAACAAGTCACACTCATTTTGTTGTTGTAGTTGTTTCTGTTGTATATGAAGAGTTTCTGGTGTGGCACTGTAGGACAGACACTGAACTGATAACCATAAGGTTGGCAGTTCAAACCCACCAGTCATTCCTTGGAAACCCTAAAGAGGGTCGCTATGAGTCAGAACCAACTCAACAGCACTTAAGGAAAAAAAAATGAATATGAGAGTTATGTTTACATTCTATTACTGTCTATTATGTGTGCAATTAAAACATAATAGTTACCAAAAAGTGACAGAGACACTAAATTATCATATATTGTTAGAAAAATGGCACCAAAAGTCTTAACTCAACTCAGAGTTGCCACAAACTTTCAATTTGTAAAAAGCATGATCTTCCCAAAGGACAATAAAGCTAACACAATAAAAAGAGATATGCTTATAGTCCCCTTTCTCCAACATATACACACTACTTCTAGATGGCATTTCAAACAGTTCAGTCCTTAAAGTAAGTGGCACCAACCACACATGTGATTAGAATAATAGCTGTTGTCTAGTGAGAAAGGCACCCACCTTGGCTAACTTCATCCTCACAGCAAATGAGAAAAGGATCTTTCTCATTACCTCAAGAAAGAGCACCCATGACAGTCAAATGACACAAAGATGCAAACGTGATTGAAAGTTAGATCATCTTACTGGGAACCACAATGAGCATGGGGATTTGGGCAAGACTGGAAGAGAACATTGACGTTCTCATTCCAATTCATATCCCAATTCCGGATTGCAATGTTGGTAACAAGTACTATTACAATTCTATAACTACAACTATGATATGTATAGATGTACATTAGTTTGTTTCTCTTCAGTATTCAGGAAATCAGACTTAGAAAGAAACTCCCACCATTCCATAATGCAGAAACCAAGGCAACTCTATGAAGAATCTGACAGTCTGGTGTGGGGGAAATATCATGGACTCAGGAATCACTCTGTTGGCTTCAGTATCCTGACTCAGATATATATATGCAAGCTTGACGGGGGCTGACTTGTAATGGCACAGAAAGAAGCCCCAATATTTGAAAACTTACTTAAGACCAGACATTGTACTAAGTGCTTTGTTGCTATTATTTCAAATCCACCTCAAAACCTTTGAAGTTGCTTTCATATGATCATCCCTATTTTAGAACTAAGAAAACAAGGCTCAGATATTTAAAAAAAAAAACTTTCCCTAGGACTCAAAACTCCATCCTTTTGGTTAGCAGCCCATTGATCAGAAGACTACTGATGGCTTGGCTTTCTCCTGTATGTTCACTGGGGATACTTGTAAGTGCAACACTACTGTTGTGGACAGGAAGTGATAAGACAATTCAGGAAACCCAGGTTCTACACATTAAAGGATGACCTATGATGAGCCACACCTCCCTTTTCTAAGCTTTAGTTTCCTTCGGCACACAGTGAAGGCGATGGGTTTAGTAATCTATAGATTTAGGTGATCACTGTCCCTTTGCAAAAGTAAGAACCTGTGTAATGTAGAAACCTGTAAGAGAAGGAAAGTGCCAATATTTTCCACTAAAGTGAGCCATAGGAACGTGATAAGATGGCACCTCGTTGACAGTAACTTCCAAGCCCCAGAAAGGCAGACTCTTCAGATTTCGCCATAGAATTGTGAACACTTATTGAATACTCTTCAATAAGTGAGTAATGCTGTGGGCTTTATTCACATAACTTTTCCAATATTCAAACAAACCCTAAAGAAGTGGCATCAGTTTATAGACACAATTTATTAAGAAATCTCTGCAAAGCAAGGCAGAACTGGGGTTTTGAACCAGATTTTCTCTGCCCAGACTCACCAAATGACAAGCTATTCCAGAAATAATCAGGAAAAGGCTGGAACCATATATCACAAATGGAAAAATAGCAGAAAAAAAGTTTTACTCAGCCAAAGGATTCCCAGAAATCAAGGCTCCTTTTTTCTTGGCATTCACATCTTTAAATGTATGTTTTTCACATTGCACTACTCAAAAGGTATGTTTTTACATATTTGGGTTTTTTCACCTCCCATCTTACCATTGAAGAATCACAGGAAAGGGACTTAATATAACACCTCAATTTGCCCTACAGAAAAGT
This sequence comes from Chrysochloris asiatica, assembly GCF_000296735.1. Taxonomy (NCBI): domain Eukaryota; kingdom Metazoa; phylum Chordata; class Mammalia; order Afrosoricida; family Chrysochloridae; genus Chrysochloris; species Chrysochloris asiatica. Next base: position 34,792,618 of record NW_006408519.1, read on the forward strand.
TCTAAATAAGCTGCCACCAATAAGACAAGACACCATTAACTGAACAAAGAGGCACATTATGTCACATTGGAGGCTCTCTGAATAATTTTGGTCCCAGAGCACCTTGTCAGCTCCAATTTTAGCTCCAGTACCATTAGAACATGAAAGATCCACATGCTTTTTCTACAAGTGTTGTCTAATGCCTGCTGAGTATCAGAAGTATGTAGGTTTTTATACATATATATTTCATTGTTTCCCACACCTACCCGGTAAGATGGGTCCAGTGAGTCCCATGAAGGTTCACAGAAAGAGAACAAATTTCCTAAGATCACATTGCAAGTAGGGATTAAAATTCAAGATTCTCTACTGCAAAGGACCACTACTGTAAAAGACTAAGAAAAAGAACCTGTACTAAGGGGGTAAGGGGAGATTCTTTGTTGTTTACCTGGATGTGGAGAGTGAAGTGAGGGGGTAGGGGCAAAGGTGGAGCACCGGGTATGGAATAGACACAGGATAGTTTGGGTCCTAGGGAGGGGGACAATACACAAGAAGGGGGAAGGGGAATGGAAGAACAAGGCGGATGGGAAAACAATTAGGCAGGTTTGCATGGGCTAAGTGGGACAGTGGTAAATAATGATGTATGCACAATCTTGGAAAAACAGGGCTCTGGGATACAGGGATTGAGACATGATTAGAATGGGCAAAAGGGGGGAAATAATGTTAAGATTCTTGGCTGTCTTTTGAATCTTGATTTCCCTGGCATACCATTATAAAATAGACACTGGAGGGGGAGAGAAAGGAATAGCCAGAAATATCACCATAGAAAGCTTGAAATCCATCTTCTGACTATAATTGATTGGAATACCTAAAATGGGACTACAACATGCCCAGCAAAGGAAGCTTCCTGTGGAGCCTCTGCATTGCATAAGACCATAGGTGGAATCCTGAACCCCATCCAGAATCTTCTGAGGTGGCAAATTTCCACTTGAAAGGACAAGCAGACCAGCCTGGTGTGGCTAGAAGAACAGAAGATACTTCTTGAAAGAAAGACCAACAGGAAAAATACAAAACAATAATGGCAGTCTGACTGATTACTACAAGAACAAGCAAGTTACTCACCCAGGAGACATCAAAGCAAGTGGTCAGGTCCCCTCAGGGCAAACCCCCTTCTAAGACTAAGACTCAATGGGAATACACGAGCAGACATGCACTCTGATTGGTGACCACATTCATCACTCATAAGCAGAAGTGAGGGGAAAACAGCAATGAGGCAGCAGCAAGCTAAACCCTACCACATTCAATAGACTCCTGTGAACCCGGGTGGAGACCTGGTTGGCCAGCAGTATGGCAAGAGCTGGGGACTCCTGGGCCCAGAGTCAGTGACAAAGCCACAAAGGACTAGAGTGGAGAGTGAAGTGTCCAGCTGATAAGAAGAGAGGGTATATGCACAACAACACCTACACTTGCAGATAATACCCACTTGACCTGGCTTCAATGACTGGATGATCAGAACTTAACTAGAAGAAGAAAAAAGAGGGAAAAAAAGAGTAATCTGATACAATTTGATGAGCTTGACCTACACCTATGGATGCAATAGCTCAAAAGAGGGAACAAATATTTACATCAAGGGTCATTCCCACCCCCTCGATACACAGGATAGATAGGAATGGGCAACTTGGATATTGGCTACCCAAAATGGGGGGCTACAAACGCAAGAAGTGACTGGCTTTCAAGCTTTCAAGAGGGAGCCTAAATCCAGAGGGCATGGAGGAAGGTAGAATCTCCACTGAGTAGTATCTAATCTGTCTGGGTGGGGCTGATGAAAGGAGATGGTGATAGGTCTTTTGTGGTACAGTAGTGAATAATTGCTATCAGGACTGATTGTGAGGGTTGGAAATGTAAAGGTAGACATTTAATAGCAAAATGAGGGGAGTGGCTGACTTTGCAGTCCAGGAGTAGAGGCCCCTGGGACCATCAAGGGAGAAGACCAGAGAGCAGGACCCTACCCAGAGAAGCAGTGATGCCTGAGATGGAGGCAGAGACGATGACATGGAGAGATGGAGCAGAGCGGCTAGGGGCTTTAGACCCAGAGAGGGAGAGGAGCTGTGTGCTGATGACCAGGGGGGCAAGTTTGCAGGGTATACCCTTTGGTTGTTTGATGATGCATGGAGGGGATTGTAACGATGGCAATGAAATGATATACGATAGGATGAATGTAAAACTAATGTTCTCCCATGTAAAACATCACATAATTCACAATATTTTTTTTTTTTTTTAATTCAAGATTCTCTTCCTTACACCAAGCCTACTTCACAAGGATGCTAATCTTCCAACACTTATTTGGAGAATAAGCCAATACCTCTTCCATTAATGAAAAGGAAACTCTATTAATAAACCTAGAAATGGGCATGAAACAAAGTGGTGACGCCCAAGCAGACAGCAGTCAAATACTCCAGACATGGCTGTTGTCTGAGTGGCAAACAGAAGTTTCTGAAAACATAACCCCGGAATTAACAATGAGTGACTGAAACTGAGAAGGAAGACCCTTCCACGACCCTGAAACTAGATATTTTCTCAAACTCCATCAATGGCCAAAAGGAACTCGTGAAGAATTAAAGATACCCACCTGTAAGAAACACCAGAGTTAAATTCCTGTTGGAAATTCTCCTGGCATTAAAGAGCAAGTCAATAATTACTGAGAGGTTAAAGCAAAACCAAACAGACAAATAAAAAAAAGAGCAGACATTGGTTCAGCTGTAGACAGAGAGTAATATAAAGAACTATATTTTATTAAAAGCTTATTATTTATACTGTTGAATGATGACACACAGAGGGGATTGTAATCATTGCAATGAAATGAAACACAATAAGATGAGTGTAAAACCGATTTTCTCCCATATAAACTATCACTCAATTCACAATAAAAAACTT
>NW_006408519.1:34795801-34797929 GCF_000296735.1 Chrysochloris asiatica
TAAGCACTGGACTACAAAGCCGGCTTGAATCACAAGGTCGGCTATTCACATTCATCAGTCATCCCTCAGAAACCCTATATAAGGTCTCTATGAATCAGAACTGATTTGACAGCACTGAAGAACAGCATATATAATTGTTCTCTTCAGTACAGCCTTTGTAGGATAGGTACTTAGAGTTGACAATTTTTTATAAGAAAATTCTTTAATCTTTCCAGACCTTCTCTCCAGCCTTCTATACTTGGCCCATGTTCTGGGAAGTTGACATTTATGCAGTCCATTAGCAAGTTCATTGCCTTCGGACTTCCAGTTGGGTTTCATCCATGAGGTCCATCTGCAGGAAGATTGGAAGGTAGCTGGAGAATGACATCTGGCTTTTTATAAATCCAACTCCTTTCCTGCCAGATCTTGGGTTGACTGCATTATTCCTTCAAAATCATAGCTCCCTCCAAACATTCCATTTCTACAGTGGTAGCATCTCTCCAGATTCTGGCAAGTGCTTCCTCTTATTGTACCATCCTAGGCTTAGAGTGATAATAGCTTTCTGCTATCACTAGCTTACAGGTGCTTCTCCATCCATTGTGGGCTTCTCCTACCTTTTCCCACATCTTTGTAAATCATCTCTTCACTGAACTTTTCTCAACTGTGTCTTTACTCAGAGTACCAGCCTCTGAGGAAAACTCCTGTTGGGAGGGACCCTAGCTGCTGCTGACTAAATAGCTTGCTTAGTTCCATGAAAATAAGAATGCATTCAAAGGGCAGAAAGGAAAAGGAAACGAGGATGAATGGAATTTGGACACACAGGGAGGAAGTGAAAAGAGTACTATTGCATTATGAGCATTGCAATCAATGTCATGAGACAAAATATGTATGAATTGTTGAATGGAAAATTGATAGTGTTTAAACCTTCAACCAGGACACAATTTCTTTTTTTATTTACTATTTGTTAGTTATTATAACAAATAAACCCCTAAACCACAGTGACTTGCAAGAAAAATTAATTTCTCACTCACCTAAATCCAAACAACCTGGGGTTCCCTGAGTGTCAATGGTTTTCCTCCAAATGGCGAATTCTTCAAACAAATACCTTCCATCCCACAGCTCCACTGATATCCACATGTGATTTCCACAGTGGCTGTACTCATGGACACCAAGCCAAACAGGGACAGAGTGTGGGGGATCAAGCATGGAATGTTGTGTGCCAGGCCTAGGAGTGGAAGTCATAGGCCAAAACTCAGTCATAAGAACATACCCAATTTCAAAGAAGACCCAGAAGGTGTGTCCAAAAAAGAAAAAAACAGAAAGAACAGCTATCTAGTCTCTGCAGCAAACTCAACAGTTTTCAATTCAGAACATGAGGTCTCCAGTTCACAGTATTTTCTGTTGCTGTTGAGTTGACTGTGATTTATAGCGACCCTATAAGACAGAATAGAACTGCCACATAGGCCTTCCAAGACTATAATCTTTACAGAAGAAGACTGTCACATCTTTCTCCTGCAGAGTGACTGGTAGATTTAAAAGGCTGACCTTTTGATTGGCAGCTGAGCAACATCATGATTCCTTTCTTCACAGTGTTGTTGTTGTTGTTAAGTGTTGTCAAGTCAGATCCGACTCATAGCTTGTGAGTTTGAACTGCCGACCTTGTAGTTCAAACTGATCTTGGTGTCCAGTGCTTATCACACAGCACCACCAGGTATTTAATGAATGTTTTACTCTTACCAATGGAGAAAAGATTGAAGTTGTCAAGGACTTCATTCTTCTTGGATCAACCATCAACATTTATGGAAGCAGCAGTCAAGAACTCATACAACATCTTGCATTAGGCAAATCTGCTGTACAAGACCTTTTTAAACTGTTTAAAAGCAAAAATGTCAACTTGAGGACTAAAGTGTGCCTAACCCAAGCCATGGTATTTTCAATAACCTCATATGCATTCAAAAGCTGGACAGTGAATAAGGAAGACCATCGAAAAATTGATGAATTTGAGTTATGGTGTTGGAGGAGAATATTGAAAGTACCATGGGCTTCCAAAAGAACAAACAGATCTGTGTTGGAACAAGTGCAGCCAGAGTACTCCTTGGAGGCCAGGATGGCTAAACTTCATCTCTCTTACTTCAGACATAGTGTCAGG
>NW_006408519.1:34810049-34839114 GCF_000296735.1 Chrysochloris asiatica
TACCATCAAGTAGACTCTGACTCATGGCAACCCATTGTGCATCAGAGCAGAACTTTACTCCCAGGGTTTTTTGGTGGCTAATACTTCAGAAGTACATCAAGAGGTCTTTCTTCTGAGGTGCTTCTGGGAGACTCCAACCTCTAACCGTTCAGTTCGCAGCCTGAGCACATTAACTATTTGTACCAGACTGGAACTCCTTTTTGTTACTCAATGAATTTTTTTCATTTTAATTTTGATAAAAATATGCATAGCAGAAAATGTGCTCATTCCTCAATTTCTCCGTTCTTTACGCATGTCATCACTTTCAGTCTCTCAGCTCATACTGCTTCACCACCATTGACTTAGAGTCAGTTTCCTCTAAACATCTCATCTATGCTTTAGAGCACATTGCTTTTAAATCTTCAAATAACATTAAGTCCATCCAACTCAGCGTGAGTTCCCCAGGTTACTTGTTTAGGGAAAAGATGTTTTGTGAGAAACATTCTCTCCCCAAATTTCTGGATCTTTGGAAATGCTTACAAGGTGGGAAGCAAAGGCAAAGGCCATGACTCTGCACATTTACATCACAATGCCAAAAATCCCACCAAGGTGTACATACTAATACTATGAAACTCACATGCATGGAGATATAAACAGGAAAGTGAACTACAATCTGGGTAGAACAGAGATACATATTTCATGGGATTTGTTGTAATGGTTTTTAAGTGCCATAGAGTTGGTTCCGACCCATAGCGACCCTGCATAGGGTTTCTGAGTAACAGCTGGTGTGCTTGAACCACCAATATTGCTTTTCAAATTGACTTTGCAGTCCGATACATTAACCCACAATGCCATATTCAGTGAGTGCAGGCAGAGCACATCATCAATATAACTCTTGAAAATTTCAAAAGGAATTGCGAACTGGAGGATGCAAATGCTTCTTTCTATCATCTGATTCTGGTCATAGTTATGATTAAATGTATAGAGTTTTACACATGCACACCTTTTATTTCTGAGAACTCGATAATGGCAAGAAATGTTCAAGTTTCAAATTAAGGATAGATCATCAATAGAATGGATTTTTAATGAATCATCAGTTGCCAAGTAGCCTCCCAGGACAACTGTGATTTAAAAACTAGGTTCTCAAAGCCAACATTGGACCTACCCATTGCTGACTGTGCCCTCGTCCCCCAGGTCTTCACTTGGGAGTATTCCACTAGTCTGGGCCATGAAGCTCATTGTCCCCACTATGAGTAATAACTCTTGCCAGGGAAAAGAGTCCGACATGTCCTAACAGGAAGGCCTGGGAACCTGCCAGGAGAGTCTTCCTCTTCCCCTTTCACTCTCCTTTTTGACTTCCCTCTTCCTCCTGAAGGGCAGATCTGAAGGTTGATGTTCAGGTTAGCACCCCAGAGTAACCTTTTTTGACTAGTTTACAGTAAATACATCTGTATCCTAACACTCCAACACTGACATCCAAGTGTGTTGTTTCCACCTCACTTTCTGAAAGTTCCCTCCAGAAACTTCAAGGCAGCATGTATGAGCTCAGTGTTTACAGAAGGTTGGATGCCCACTGAGACCGTCAGACAATGGCTCTGGTGGTCTGGCCACTCTCTTATTATTCAATGAACGTCTCTTTCTCCTCTGTAGCACGGGTTATTGGATTGTTGGGATGATTCAAGCTAAGGGCTTATACCCACAATGGTGCTCAATACAGAGTAAGGAATTGTAAATGACCACTTACATAGAGCTGTGTGTGTGAGTGTGTGTGTTTTATTCCCTCTTATATCCATTCATAAGGAGCTCTGGTAGTGTAGTGGTTACAAATCAGGCTGTGAACCTCAAGGTCAGCAGTTCGAAACTACCAGCAGTTCCGCGGGAGAAAGATGAGGCGTTCTGCTCCCATAAAGATTTACAGCCTCAGAAACCCTGTGCAGGGTCGCTATGGGTCGGAACCGACTCCACGGCATTTAACAACAACAACAATAACCATTCATATATGCAGATAGTCCCTGATGTATGACATATTCAAGTTATAATAAACCATACTTAACACCCATTCAGTTTTAAAAATTTGTGTATTTTTATGAAAGTATTTAATGCATCTAAGTTTATATGCAGTTTCCAACCCCTAAGAGACAGATAAATATCAGATTTATAAAGATATCAATGCTAAAAGGTAATAAAAATGAGAACCTTTTTTTTCAAATGAGGCATTCGACTTACATCAGAACTGGCTTACAATGGCGTCATCGGAACAGAATTCCATCATAATTTGAAGACTACTTGTACATTCAATAAACATTTCTTGCTTACTAAGTGCCTGACCTGATTCTAGGTGTTGGATATACCAACACTGAATGAAATTGACAAAGTCCCTTCTATGTTCTAGAATGGAACACAGACAATAATTGTATACTATGACAGGTGAAGAGAAACAAAACCTGGTAAGAGAATGAAATGTGCTGGGGTTGCTATGGTGCCGACTTAAATAGAGTGTCCAGAGGAAATCTCAATAAGATGGCATTGATTGAAGAACTGAAAGAAGGGCAGCTGTCCAGAGATGGGACAGAAGGCACGAATGCCAAGGCTACTGGGCTGCTAAGGACAATAAGGAGGATAAGTGGTCAGAGTAGAGGGAGCAAGAGGGTCCCTAACAGAAGAACAAAGGTAGCTGAAGACAGACCTCATGTAATTTTGTAGTCCAGATTAAGAAGACTAGGCTTTCTTCTGAGGGAAATGGGTAGCCATTCGAGATTTGTGGGCAGAAGAGTGGCATGCTCTCAATTACTATTTTTAAGTAGAACTTTATTTTTCAGAATTGTTTAGGTTTACAGAAAAATTGAGCAGAAAGTACAGGGAGATACACATAATCCATCTTCCAGTCCTCACATACACATATATAAGTGCTGGACCACAAGATCAGTGTGAACTGCAATGTCAACCGTTCATTGAGTTGTTTCTGACTTATAAGGACCCCATGTAACAGAGGAGAACTGCCCCATTGGGTGTTGTAGACTATAACCTAGAGGAAGCAGATTAGCAAGTCTTTCTTCTGCAGAACCTCTGGGTGGGTTCATACTGCAAGTCTTTCAGTTAGCAAACCAGCAATTATACCACCAAGGTCATTATGTTGTGTTGTTAAGGAATCACTTGGGGTGCTCTGTGGAGAAGAAACTGGAGGAAACCGTGAAGAAACAAGGTGAAGAATTAGGAGGCCAAGGCCCCAATTCAACTGGTTGTCAGAACTAGTTGCTGTTGTGGTTAAGTGTTGTTGAGTCAGTTCTGATTCATAGTGACATTGTATGGGTTTCCAAGGAGCGGCTGATGGGTTTGAACCACCAACTACAGCTCAAGCTGACCTTGCAGTCCAGAGCATTATACTGCAGCATCACACCAGGACTAGAGTGGTAGTAAAAGGAACGATGAAGGGTTATCTTATAAAAGTAAAATTATAAGGATCACGTTTTGTTTTGTTGGTTGTGATTTGGGTGAAAATTTACAGAGTAAATTGCTTTGCCATTCAACAATTCATATGCATTTCATTTTGTGACTTGGATTGCAATCTCCACAATGTCACAGTGCTCTGTCCATTTCCTCCCTGGCTTTCCTGTTGCTGCTCGTCCTTCTTTCCTATCCTTTCCTGGCTTCTGAGCTTTATCCCTGAACAAATATAAAGATAACTTTTGGAGACAGAGCTGATTGCAGCTGCTGATGGGATAAGAATTGAGTGTAAAATACAGAAGCCAAAGCTGACACTCAGATTGCTGACCTGAGAAACTCTCAGAATAGGATTATCATTTACTGAGATGAGGAAAATGACAGAACCAGTTTTGTGGGGCGGGGAAGGATCAGAGTTCATTTATTCCATCACAACACCACGAGACCCTCCTGTAGCAGGCATTGTGCTTCCAATGACTGGACAGAACACGTTTCGCACTCATGAAACTCAAAACGTAAAAGTAAGCAGAATTTGTGGAGTCCTTGCTACGAGCCAGGCACTGTGCAAAGTGTTTTTCATGTATTTATTATTTAATGAAGCTTCCTGTCTGATGGGAGAGATGACTATTAAACAAGTAATTACTCATTTACTTAATTATGAGGGGAAAAGTAGAGGGCATATTCTTGGGCATAACTGGGCAGATTTGCAGCCCAGGTTTCTGTCAGTCAGTATCTTCTGAATGACAGCAGAAAACAAAACAAAACCAGTATCCTATGTAGTCTGACTCATGAGAACTGTGATCCATAAAGTTTTCAATGGCTGATTTTTTTTGAACAGAGATCACCAGATCTTTCTTTCAATGAGCCTCTGGGTGGACCCAAACCTCCAACCTGTTGACTAGCAGTATGTGCATGAACCATTTACACCACCCAGGGGGTTCCCAGGTTTTTTCTGAAGGGATTTATGAGCAGAAATGGAGGAGAGGGATTTTTGAGGGCATAAGCAACCTTCCTGCTATGCCCAGATTTGAGATCATCCATTATTTTGAGAATGAGGATGAGTCCAAACCTCCCATGTTCAACCCCATGCTCATGCCCCTCCCAGTGTGGCAGGACATCATTTATCCTTCCTAGCTGTCTGTCCCAATTGGACCAATCCAACAAGAAACATCTAAACTCTAGACAGCAATAACTTTTCCCTCTGACCATCACACTTTTACAAGAACTCAATTCATGGACTCCAATTTACCACTCCAAACCTATTTGGATATATTCCATCCTGTTTCTGAGCATGCCTTGTCTTGTACTGTTCTGAAATTTATCCTATGTATGAGTTTTTACTCCTCCCACAAGATAGCAAACTTCCTGAAGTCAGGGCCCATGTCTACTTCTGTTTGTGTATTCCAAACACTACACATCACACAGAAAAGTGTAATCATTCTGGAGATTGCTTCAGTAGAGGACATCAGAATCTAGCTCTTCATTCAGAAGGGGAATAAGCCCATTTTGTCAGTGGATGGGGAGTTCAGCTTGACTTGGGCTAGCTAACATGCTCACGAGGCTGAGAAAAGCCTACCAGAAAGTCGTTGTGTTAATTTCCAGTGGAAAAAAGAAATAGAGTGAAATGTTCAGATTGGTAAGGTTTCAGTTGGCATGATTCCTTCCTTTGAGCCAAGTTCCAAGGAGAGCCAAGTCATGATTGGAAACTATTTTATTTTATTGCTATGAGAAGTCATTTTTGCAGGAACCAGAAAATAATTGCACTCCTTACGACATAGTATGGTTTCTGAGAGAGGAAACGGGCAGTATAAATTGCCATTTATAATTAAGGGAGTTATTTCTCCAATCTGGGTGAATTTACAGCATTTTCTGGGTGTTTTACAGGGTCCAGTTCTCCCCCAGCTGGTACTATTATATCACGAGTGCTTATCCGATTAGCCTCTTTAGACTGAAAAAAGAAATGATGCTTAATGTACACAAGAACTCTTCCAGAGCTAGGTTTAACCCACAGGGATTCATTTAGGTTTGTCTTTGTGTGTGTGTGTGTGTGTAGTTTAGGAGGAAATTCATCCCTATGATTGCTGACTCAAGAAGGAAATTAAGGACCAGAATGTCCTAGAATTCATTTTTATTTACAGGTATGCTTCAGACAACTAATTTCAGAGACTAGCGGACATACCTTAAAATTAGCAACATCAAGAAACATTAGAAGCATTTGGAAACCGTGATGAGTCCAGATATGGGCCCAAGAAAGTGTGTATTACTTGTTTAACTCTGTTTAGAATAAGCTAGGCTCTTTCTGCTTATTGCTTCACAAGTGAGAGAGTGCATTCACAAAGACAAGAGAGCAAAATCAAATGCACACATAGGGGTCAGATTTTGTACATGTGTCAACACATAATACTCCAACAATAACCTGTGTATTGTGTGTTGTGTTTTTTCTTTTTGTTTTTTAGTTTTTATTGTAGCTTGAGTGAAAGTTTACAGGGCAGATCATCAGTTTACATTCAACAAATCATACACCTTGTTTCATTACAATGATTATAATCCCCTCCATGTACCATCAGTTAATAGTATTTCTCTCTATTCATTTTAGCTCCTTTTTTTTTTTAACCCTAAAGCATATATAATAATTTAAATCACCAAAGGGCACATTCTGCAAACCTGCCTCCTGGTCGCCAGCTCTCAATCCCTCTAATTCCATGAATTTAGAGTCCTTAGCTGCTTCCTCAATCCATGTCCCCATCTCTGCTTCCATCTCTGATGTCCCTGGTTCACTGGATAGGGTCCCACATTCTGCTTGTGCTCTTCTCCCTTGATGGTCCTTAGGTCCTCCGATTCTGGACTGTAAGATTAACCATTCCCCCATTTTTGTTACAAAACTTCTACCTTTACAATTGTGACTGTCACAATTAGTCATGATAAAAATTACTCACTATTGAAGCATAAGAATCTTATCCCTTTCTCTTTTCACCAGACCCATCCAGACAAGATGAAAACTATTCAGTGGGGACTCTCTTTCCCGTTGTATGTTGTGTTTTACAGATGAAGAAACCAGAGCTCAGTGAAGTTGGTAGGGTGATTTTACAGATGGAGAAACCGGAGCTCAGTGAAGTCCAGGGGGTTGCTTATTGTCAACAAATCCAGCATCACGATCAGAAACTACATTCAACATTGCTGACTCTGTCATCATGCTTCTCCCATAACCACATTCTGGGGTCACTCAGTGAGAAATGCCACTCACAGATTGGGGTTGACAAGGAGGGACAGAAATGACTGTGGTTTCCAAATTGGCTGCTCCTCAGAAATACCTGAGAAGCTTATCAAATACAGATTTCAAACCTCACCTCAGAGGTTCTCATTCTGTGGGTGTGGGGATGGATCTAGGAGATTAATTTTTTGCATCCAGTCTGAGACCAATCCTGGAGCCTGCACTGAGTAGCTATGGCTATTCCAGGCACCCACCATGAGCTAGTGGGTCTGAAATACTCTGGGTCTTGACTTAGATCTCCCAGCTGGCTCTATCCTAACCACTTTAGCTCTTTAGCATACCGTGCCTTCCTTAATGGAGTCCTGGTGTGGTGCTTGAGTCCCTTGGTGGAGCAAACAGGTAGTGTATTTGGCTATTAACCAAAATCTGAAGTTCTCCAGGGATGTCTTGGAGTGTTGGCATGGCACTTTTTTTTACAAGAACTGGACTGTTAATCACAAAATTAGCAATTCAAAGCCACCAGCTGCTCCTTGGAAACCTTATAAAGGGGTCTCTATGAATCAACAGCAACTCAATGGTACTAGCAAAAATGGCAGAGATGTCTTGGAAGGCTTGAAGGTCTATTTCCAAAAGAAATCAGCCACTGAAAACTCTATGGAGCAAAGTTCTAGTCTGACATACATGGGTGCATCTCTGGCAGCTGTTCTCTTGTTTGTTTGCTGAATTGTTTGGTGTTTTTTTTTGTTTGTTTGTTTTTGCCTTGTCTCATATATTTTCCACCCAACTGTGGGACAGTGGAAAGGTCACTGATTTTGGCATTCCCATGAGACTTTGACCTAGTCACGTAACCTATCCAGACTTCAGTGTCTCCATCTGTAAAAGTGGGTCTTAAAACAACCTTCTGCTAGGGGTATTGTCAGAGGTAAATGAGACAATGTATATCTGACCTTTGATAGCAGACATTTATCAGAGATGGAGATTATGGGTTTCTGGAGCCAGATTGTCTTGATTCACTTCCTAAAGCTTCTACTCATGGGCTGTGTCCACTACAGTGAGTTACTTAACTGCTTTATGCTCTTGTGTCATTATCTGTAAAGAATAATAGCACCAATTCAGAGATTGCTGAAAGAGCCAAATGAATTAGCATATAAAATGCTTAGCCCAATTCCTTAATTAATTAATGTTATCTAGTATTTTGAAACCATACTATGTGCCAGGCACCGTGCCATGAGTTAGCTGTGACTCCCAGTAACCCTATGTTATTATTGTTGTTATGTGCCATCAAGTCGACTCGGACTCATAGTGACCCTGTTCAGGGTTTTCAAGGACCAGTTGGTGGGGTTGAACTGCTGATTCTGTGATTCACAGTCCAGTGCTTATTCTATAACACCATACCCTATAGATACTATAATTTTCCTCATTTTGAGGATGATAACCCAAGTCATACTACCTTGCCCCAGGTCTCACAGCTAACAAATGGCAATGCCAGGTTCTGAACTCAGTCAGACTACAGAACTTAGAAACACTATATAATCATCCTTCCCAAACAGCCCATATCCTTACCGTGATATCAACTCTCTTACTACATGGTAAAGATAAGCCTCCAAGAGTGAAGTGTCCAGCTGATAAGAAGACAGGGCATATGCACAAGAACACCCACACTTGCAGATAATACCCACTTGACCTGGCTTCAATGACTGGATGATCAGAGCTCAACTAGAAGAAGAAAGAAGAGGAAAAAAAGAATAATCTGATACAATTTGATGAACTTGACCTACACCTATGGATGCAGTAGCTCAAAAGAGGAAACAAATCTTTACAGCGAGGATCATTCCCACCCTCTCCATACACAGAGTAGACAGGGATGGGCAACTTGGACATTGGCTACCCAAAATGGGGGGGGAGGGGCGGGCTACAAAAGCAAGAAGTAACTGGCTTACAAGCTTTCAAGAGGGAACCTAGATCCAGAGGGCACGGAGGAAAGTAGAATCTCCAATGAGTAATATCCAATCAGTCTAGGAGGGGCTGATGAAAGGAAATGTGGATAGGTCTCTTGTGATACAATAGTGAATAATTGTTGTCAGAACTGATTGTGAGGGTTGGAAATGTAACGGTGGATGTTTTGTACCAAGGAGGGGAGTGGTTAACTTTGCAGTCTAGGAGCAGAGGTCCCTGGGACCGTGAAGGGAGAAGAGCAGAGAGCGGGACCCTACTTCCCAGAGAAGAAGTGATGCCTGAGATGGAGGCAGAGATGATGACATGGAGAGATGGAGCAGCTGGAGACTTTAGACCCTTTGGTTGTTTGATAATGTATGGAGGGGATTGTAACCATGGCAATGAAACTATATACAATAGGATGAATGTAAAACTAATGTTCTCCCATATAAACTGTCACATAATTCACGATAAAACATTAAAATAAATAAATAAATAAGTCTCCAAGTATGTTTTCTCCCCTGCCTTTTGTGCAAAGACCTGCTCAATTAGAAAACCAGCCCAAAAAAGTTCAAAAGGAAGGGAGAAAAGGGATTGTACTGTGTGTGGTACAGGGCCTGTAGCTGGCAGCTGCTTTACTCTTCTGGAAACTCCCAAGAGAGCTTGACCGGTTACGAGTGTACTTGGCACATGTACTTGACTGTGCTTTCCTTTATTCTCTGCTCAGAACTTCAGTTTGTCTCCACGGAGCTTGACAAAGCAACACAATACCTTGGGATATCATGGGTCACGTTCTAGACCACCACAATGAAGTGACTATCACAGTAAAGCAAGTCACAAGCGTTTGGGGGGTTATAAAGGAGTCCTGGTGTGGTGCTGTGGGTTAACATGCTGCACTGAAAAGTCTTTTGAACTGCAAGCTCAGTGGTTCAAACTCACCAGCTGCTCCTCAGAAACCCTATGCAGGGTCGTTATGGGTCAGAACCAATTCAACAGCACTTAACAACAACAACATTACATATAAAAGTTATAGGAACAATAAAACTTAGTCTATTAAGTGCATTATGAAAACCTTGGAAATATTGTAAGAATGACCAGTATGTACACAGAGACATGAAGTGAGTACATGCTGTTGAAAGAAGAGGCACTGATGGGCTTGCAGGACACAGGGCTGCTACAAACCTTCAGTCTGTTAAAAAATACAGTATCTGCGAAGTGCAGAAAAGTCACTCACGATAAAAACAAGGTATGCCTGTGACTTATACTCTGCTGTTAAAGTTTACTTTACAGTCCAGTGTTTCTAAAGGCAAGATCATCACACACAGGAATGAATCTCTAGATAGGAAGGGTAAAACTTGGGGACATCTACTGGGATTGCCTTAAACTCAGGAGATGCTATGTGTGGATGGGACCTTTCAGACTTAAAGGTCGTAGGATCTGACCCACTGCCAGCATATAGAACTTAGAGAGAGCCCCAAATACCACACTGGTTGGCCAGATTCTCACCTTGCCATGGTGTCCTCTGATTTCTAGGCTGCTAGATCGCCAAAGAAACGGGCCTTTCTAACAATGACCCATTTGCTGCTTTCATCTATGGCTAGCTCTACCACTGTCTACCCATACATTCTAATGCCCACTCCAAAACAATTGGCACAGAGCCAGCCCCTTCCAGTAAGCATATGTAACAGGGCAGTGATTTCAGAACATGGTGGAAACAAAACCCAGACTTGTAAAATTCGACACCTTACCCAGCATATGTACTCAAAACCCTGTTCCCAATCCCCACTCTCTGTTTCAGACTGCCCTTCGATGTGCCCATAATTTCATTTTGGAGAAACACACAACCCACACTGATCATAAGGGGCGAAATTCCCTGGCAGCAGCCATGCTTTTATAAGGGAGACAAGTAAAAACACGTCAAAACCTATGGGGCTTTCTAACACATTAGAAGGGCTCAAGAAAACTGTTCCAGCCGGCTTAACATTATATTTCTCTTTAAGAGATTTCTTAATTGGTTCCATGCAAAAGGCTTGCAGGTAATGAGTTTTAAATAAATAATAATTACATTTTACCACCCTGAATGGTCGAGAAGGCAAACGTCTTTACCTTGACTTAGGGGAGTTTAGGGATGGGAAACAGGCCTGTCTGACACACGGGGACCTAGTTGTCAAAAGCACAACTTCGATTCTTGGGCTCAGAGTTAATCAACAATACTTAGATGCTCAATTTTAAATTACCAGGTATTCTAGATGTTAAGAATAATGGAAATGTGAAGTTTACTTGGGTTCCAGTTTGTTTCACCTCATAATGAACCTGAAGGACTGAGACAAACTGTCCCCATAGGATTTCCTAGACTGTCATCTTTATGGACAGATTGCCAAGTCTTTTCTCCCATAAAGCCACTGGTGGGTTCAAATCACCAACATTTCAGTTACCATTTTTGATGTTTAATAATTGTCTTACCAGGGCTCCTTGTTACTTATTTGGGATTGACGTTTACTTCATATCCAAATGAGACTCAAATTCATGATGGACGAGTTATAGTCTCCTACAACTATCAATACTCGTGGAAGCAGCAGTCAAGAGATCAGACAACGTATTGCACTGAGCAAATCTGCTGCACAGGAACTTTTTAAAGTATTGAAGAACAGAGATGTCAGCTTGAGGACTAAGGTGCACCTGAGCCAGGCCATGGTGTTTTCAATAGCCTCATATGGATGTGAAAGCTGGACAGTGAATAAGGAAGATCATAGAAGAATTGATGCCTTTGAGTTGTGGTGTTGGAGGAGAATACTGAA
Source organism: Chrysochloris asiatica (assembly GCF_000296735.1). NCBI lineage: Eukaryota > Metazoa > Chordata > Mammalia > Afrosoricida > Chrysochloridae > Chrysochloris > Chrysochloris asiatica. The sequence continues at coordinate 34,821,414 of NW_006408519.1, forward strand.
AGTGCCATGGACTGCCAAAAGAACCAATAGATCTGTTTTGGAAGAAATGCAGCCAGAGTGCTCCTTTTAGGCCAGGATAGCTAAGCTTCGTCTCTCATACTTTGGACATATTGTCCAGAGGAAACAGTCGCTGGAGAAGGATGTTATGCTGGGTAAGGTGGAGGGTCAGAGAAAAAGAGGAAGGCCCCGAACGAGATGGAGCAGCCAGGAGGCATCATTGATGGCATCAAGTGTGGCAGCAGTAGTGAGGTTGGCCCAGGATCGGACATTGTTTCGTTCTGCTGTGCATGGGTCACTATGAGTTGGTTCCAACTCGATGGCACCTGACAACAACAACAAATGATAGGTGTAAAGGGAACCTCAGACACAGTCTCACCAAGTGTCTTCACTTGGGAGGGGAACCTAGCATGGGAAAGCTTTTTCCAAAGACATTCAGTTGGTCATTAATATGACAGCTAGAGGCCAGATTCATTTCTCTCAAGCACTTGTCCACCTTCTGCGGGCTTCATGGTCACCTTCAGCATTGCACCATGATGATCTTCAAAGAGTATCTTCAAATTGAGTATCTTGGCAACTTGATGGTGACTTAATTTCATGATGGAGAGATAAATGCCTGTAAAGATGAGAAGGTAGACATGTTTGTAATGCTGGATTTATAAATGGAGGAAGGGGCCAGGAACCAAAGAATGAAAGTGACCTCTAGAAACTAGAAAAGATGAGGAAATAGATTCTCACTCAGAACTTTCAGAAGAAACAAAACTCTGCCAGCGCCTTCATTTTCACCTAGTGAAGCCAATTTTGGATGCTGGTCTTCTGAACTGTAAGATAATCAATTTGTGTGATTTGAAGCTGCTACATGGATGGTTATTTGTTACAGCATCAACAGGAAACTAATACGTTAAGGTTGTTGCATAAAATGCAGGACACTCCGCTAAATTTGAATTTCAGATAACCATAAAAAATTTTTTTAGAAAATAATGTGCGATAGTCATGTGCTCTTTATGTTTTGTTTTTTATATAAATCTTAAAATCCTAACCCACCATCCTTCCCACCTAGCTCCCAACTCCCCAGAGTCCTCATTTCCTCATTCTGCTGCTCAAACACAATGGTATTATTAGTCCTGCTATTCAGGGCTTAGTCTATGACTCAACAGAGCAAAACTGTTAAGGCCTCAGACAAATAGCTCTGAGGGAAAGTTATTATTCTATATCATTGCCTATCAATTATTTATAGTTTATAATGCAGTGCCATTTGTAATGGGTAATATGTTTTCTTAGTGTGTCGTAATATCACCCACCTCTTCAGAAGAGCCACTGGGGAAACAGATTAGACCAGTGCAAATAGCAGGGCCTCTCTCTTACTTTTTTCTTCTTTCCTTTTTTATCTGTCTCTTTCTTTCTTTCTCTCTTTCTTTCTTCAAGATGTACGACTCTTTGAACCTAGCGATCATTCACATTTTAGATAAGAGAAAGCTCTTCTTCAAATGGAAAGCTGTTGTTTGTTGTTAAATGCTGTTAAATCAGTTCCAACTTATAGTCACCCTGTACAGGGTTTCTGAGGAACCACTGATGGGTTTAAATTGCAGACCTTGTAGTTAGCAGTCCAGTGCTTATCCTACACACAGCATCACATCATCAAATGGAAAGGGAAGTAAAAAATATACCTTTTCTAACATGTAGATTTCCTAAGAAACATGGTAGGAACTAGGGAAGACAAATGAAATAATCAGTACACATTTAAAGACACTTTTGATCTTAGGTGCTGACACTGTTTCTCCAAGTCAGAGGGAATAAGGAGGCAGGCAGCACACACCCCAGTGAAAGAGTGAGCTTACCAAACATTGAAGAGAGCCTGCCAGGAACAGGAAGCCCCTAGCTCAAAGGCCCTGAGGCAGGTGCATGCTTGAAGCACTCAGGGAGACCCAAGGGGGCCTGGAACAAGGAGAAGCAAGGAACTGTGGGTAGAGAGTGAGATAATATTCACAGAAGCCCGTCATGTGGTCTCAGGTATTTGTTCTAAATGTGCAGGGAAATCATTGAAAGACTTTTCAGCAGGAATTGACCTGATTTGATTTGCATTTTAAATGGACCCATCTAATTGCTGTTGGAGAATAGATTCAGGGTTTCACAGAGCAAGCAGGTGACTGCAGTGGTCCTGGAAAAGAAATGGTGACAAGTTTCTGGTTGGTGACAGTTGAGGTGCTAGGACATTCTTGGATTTGAGACCAGAAATATCTTAGGGCTCCTTCGTCTTGCTTCGTTCATGCTCCCACGTCTTGCTTCATCTCGCTCTGACCAGGTCATCCTTTGGCCTTCTACCCTGTATTAGTTCCTTGGGCTGCTGTAGTAATAAAGTACCACAAGTGAAGTGACTTCAAATGACAGACGTTCATTTCTCACATTCTGGAGGCTAGACGTCTGAATTCAGGGGGCCATGCTGTCTTGAAAACTCTAAAAACGATCCTTTTACATCTCTTCCATTACGTACTCTGCCGTTTACTCTTGGGCGCGTAGTTGGTGAATCCATGTCTCGTCACCAGTAACATTTTATTTTAAGAAACTTTTACCTTCTTTTGAGTGTCAGGCCAAATTTTGTTTGCAGATGTCCACGTTCACACCGGCACAACGGTGACCTTGAACAGAAAGCACTGCTGAGAGAGTGCAGTCCACGAAGTTTTAATATAACCAGAGTGTGGATAATTTTTGACTCACTCTTGTAATATTTTCTGGGTTCTGTCAGGACTACCATGTGCTCACCATCTAGGGCCTCCTGGTTTGTTTGGTGTAACAAAACTCCCTCACAGCTACACCCAACATCAGAGCCAGGGTCAGACAATCTTCATGAGGCCCACATCCTTTCTCCTCTTGAGTGCATTTCTATTTGAATTGAGAAGGTTCATTACAGTAATCTCCAATCTCCCATTTTATAATCCTATCCTAAGGCTTTGTAGGATGATAAGATAACAATGATAATGAGATGCACACATTCCTAAGATGAAAATAGCACAGTGAAGACTACTGTAAGGAGTTCTAGGAATTGGCTAAAGGAGAAATGATAACATGCAGATCCACAGGTTGGTCCTAGGCAGGGAACAGCTTCTTCAGCCTCCCTCAATACCTCATCCCACTTCATATGTAGCTCTGAAAATTCTAGCAAAGTCTTGGCCTAACAAGGTAGGAGGTGGTAGCCAGCTTTGTGATCTTTGCTTTGCTAATCTGAACAGAGCCTGGCTTCAAGGTCCTTCAAGAGGAGTTGCATCCTTAATTTGTTTCTTGTGTCCTGTCAGAAGCTAGCTCAGCATCCCCTGGGCCTTCTGTGGACCTCATGCATTTTAAGGTACAGCTGGACTTGTAGCCCAGGGAACCTGCTCCACACCAATGTCTTTGTGCCCAGGGTTTAGCCTGAATGTCAATGACCTAAATCTCATCACTGGTTTTCTGCTTCACCATTACCATCAGATTTCCACCTCTTGTCTTGTTCAGGAAAATATCATTTCCATTTTCAGGCAAAACAATTTTACCTTACACGAGAGAATTTGCCAGGCATTGACTTTTATTATTGCTGCAAATTCTTTATTGTACTGCATTTTATTTAGGCCTTTAAAAATCCTTTATTTAAGCAGCTTGACTTGGGGGAAGGGTTTCCCTGACTAAGAGTCAGAGGAAAGAATTGCAAAAGATTCAAAATTTTCTAAATTCTCTAAAGTGGAAAAGGACAATGTATTCCAAGATGGGTTTATGTTCTAGAAAACTATACTATACCCCCCAAACAAATGATAGAGGAACATTTACAAGTGGGAAGCTCCCCCAGATGGGTGATATGAGAAGCCCTGTATCTCTGGTCTTTCAGGCTGTGTCCTGGATAAGGACGTTGGTATGGAGCAAGATTGCCCTAGACCATCAGTCTGCTTGCTCCTTCAGATGCGTAAGGTCTCCAGTGAAGGCTGAGAGACACTTGAATTTACTTCTGAGTGTACCTCCAGACAAAAAAATCTAAACCAAATCAGTTGCCATCAAGTCAACTCCAAGTCAGGGCAACCCCATAGGGTTTTCATTGGCTGGTTCTTTGGAAGCACTTTTCTTCAAAGTGTGTCTGGTGAACTCAAACTTCCAACCTTTCAGCTGAACATCATCCATTGACCCACAAAGGGACTCAGTACCCGTGACAGGACACTGTTACAACAGAATCAAGATACCAACTGTGTGCCAATTGTGCCATTTGTAATGCACAAGAGATTCTAAATGCTGTGGCTTCTGTCTTGTTAGTGTTGTGTCTCTTGCCCTCTCACATACTCACTCTGATGAAGCCAGCTACCAAATTGTGAGCTTATGGGGAGATTCACATGGCAAGGAACTATGGGGCGCTGGGGAGTGGAGAAAGGGGCTGCAGCCAACAGCCAACAGTGAACTGAAGCCCTCTGTCCAACAGACTCAGGAGAAACTGAATCTTGCCAACAACCACATGAGTAAGCATGGAAGCTGACCCACCTCCACTCCAAACATAAGATGACCGAAGTCATGGCCAACACTTCAATTGCATTTCTGCCAGAAAATCCAGCTAAGTCATGTCCCAATTCCTGACCCACAGAAACTGTGAGACAATAAATGTTTATGGCTCATATCCATGACATTTTGGGGTAATTTGTTTTGCAGCAATAAATAATAATACACCACCTCAGAGCATTTTCTATTGTTGTTCCCTTAGTCAGCTATTCTCTTTCCAGCCAGAACTTCTGATGATGGTTCCATCATTTAGTGCACATCTCTCGACTCAAAAGTCCTCTCCTCAGAGATTTTTTCCCTGACTAACTCCACATCTAGCCCATTACTCTATTTCATTCTGTTTAACCACTTTTCATTCCTGAAAAGATTTTATGATTTATTAACTTGTCTGATTTTGCCACGAAAGCTTCTTGAGAAGAGGGACATTCTCTGACATGTTCATAGTTGGATCCTCAGTCTCTAAAACATAACCTGGCAAACAAGAGCCTCTCAATAAACATGTATTAGATAAAGGAATGTTGAATGAGAAAGCGTTGAGTAAGGGTGGTGGAGGGGATTAAGATACTCTCAAACAAGACTTTTTTTCAAAGTTCTTGGCCAAGAGACCAACAGTTGTTGTCATTAGTCATCTCATCTGTCCTCCTGAGAATATTTAAATTGTGAAGTACCTCATAATTGTTCATTTCTTGCAAGATCACCCCTATAACCTTAATTTTCTTGTTTGATATTCTTGCAGGTTTCAGCTGAATTTCAGGTTGGCAAAAAACCACACCTTCTTCCTTCTGGCCTCCCCTCTCTGTTCCTTCTTCACGACCCACCAACCAGTTCTAACACATCTTCCCTTCTAAGCAAAGACAACTTAAAAGATTGTAAAGCTTATTGAACTCTTACAACATCACATTTATATTCATTAAGTGCCAATGACTCAAAAAAATGATGAGTCTCTCCTTAAATTCATGTGGTTTTACAAATTAAGGAGAAAGTTCTAGGCTCAAAGTAGACTGCCAAGTTGTAAAAAATTTGTAATGTACCTTTTGCAAGACTGCTTTCCCCTTCCTGCCCCCATTTAGTCTGTAGCTCAAAGCAGTAGAACGACATCTATCCCCATTATTTTCACTGAAGAGAGAATATAAGACCATCCCTTCTATAAGGACACCTCCAAGAGATGACAAACTAAACAAAACTGCTTGACAAATTGGTAATTATTTTATGTCTGAGTGCAACTTATGAACTGGACATCGTTACACAGCACCCCACCTAGCAAAAGGCCAAAACTATCCGAATGCAAAAGCTTCCTTCTGCCATCTTTAAGAAACATTCTTGAAACAAAATACACAAAATACTGTCACAGACATTAATCATTATCAGCACTCATATTAAGACAACATTGTGCTTGATCCGAATAACCAAACGAAGAGAATTGCTTGTAGATAGTATGGTTGTTGTTTATAAGTACCATTGAGTCAGTTCAGACTCATAGTAACCCTGTATAAGATTTTCAAGGAGCAGCTGGTGAGTTTAAACTGCTGACCTTGCAGCTAGAAGTCCAGTGTTAGCCTAGGTTTTTGTTGTTGTTAAGTGCCTTCAAGTTGATTCCAACCCATAGCGACTCTGTATAGGGTTTCCAAGGAGTAGCTGATGGAACCACCGACCTTGTATTCCAAATGATTTTGCAGTCAGATGCATTAGCCCACAGCGCCACACCAGAACTCCTGTGTTATTCTATAATGCATATAAAATAGATAGTACCATGCCTCGTACTTACTAAGTTATCAATAAATGTATATGATTAAGCTTTCTTTAATATTATTCAGCATTAAAGGAACATAATAGACATTTGGAGTATTCTGGCTGCTCAGGTTGTTTGAGCATCATTCCCAAGTCTGAAGAATTTCCCACATCACCAAGGTAGAAACAAGAAACGGACTTTACTGTCCTCCCTTATAGTGCTGGACACCAGCCTCAGCACTCATATGTCCCTGCGAGAACCTCACAGAGAATCAACAAGATGAGCTAGCAAGTTCTGGATGGAACCAGTCTGTCTAAAGGTGACAGTGGTGACCAGCCTTTAGGAGGAGCAAGAGGCAAGAATTCCAACATCCTGAGTCCAGGACATGATGACTCTTTGCTGTAGCATCCTCATGGTAGAGTTTGGATATGGCCTTTGTCCACAGAGCCCCCAAATATGACTTTCTGACCCTCTGGGAGAGCCAGCAAACTCTCATGTTGTTTAATTAGTTCTCTTTTTTATTTTTTCTTTGCTTAATTCCACTAAAATGGCTCTCTTGTCTATTTACACTGTCTTTATAATAGCAATAGAGAAATGTTCACAGTTGATCTGTGTTCAGTAAGGGATGTGTTACCATTCACCTAGATTTGATTCATGAGCTCACACCAATCATGTTATTTGGGGATGAAAAAGCACGTAAGCTGCTAACCCTGTAAAACATCCTAGTGTGCACTGCGCGAAAATAAATTACTGCCAAGATTTAACAGCCTCGTCAACAGAAAAACAAGACACCTTTTTCTCAGCCCTATAAACTAACCGATGTCTCCATTCAAACAGGAGTTTTCTCTGCCTGTAAACACAACCTACGTGCTTGTTCCTCTATTTTGTAAGAACAAGAAATAGGAATCTTAAACCACCCATGCACCCTTACACATCAAATAAAAAGGGAGGGAAAGAGAATGAAAGCATGAGCCGGGGGGAGAGTGGAGAAACACCATTAAGATTTTAAAGCCAGATTGTCTTTGAGCTGGATGGAAGTTTACTTTAAGCACTGTATAATGCTTGCTGAGGATCTGCCCTGCCCCAGGAAGTCTCATGGTTTTCAGATGAGATCCAGAGAAGCAAAATGATTTGTCAGAATTTGAACCCAGAAATGATGACCGTAAGGCAGTTACCCCTGGGATTGCTTCATTTTAGCTCCCCCCCCCAGAAAACAATTACCTGCAAACACTAAACAAGCAAAGGAGGCACAGGAGAAGTTAGAGAGACCACAGAAGCAAAGCATGTGTATGTGTTTCTCCACTGCTTCCTAAAACTCCTTTGAAATTGTGCTTTCAAACCATTTCAAAGGGGTTTTTGGAAGGAGACAGAGCTGACGACTGTGTCTGTGGGTCAGGCAGCCTCCTTCTCCAAGATAGTTCAGAAGCCACTGAAGAGTAATAGCACCTAGCTCTGGGCTTTTAATTTATACAGCACCTTTCATCTTGGAAGCTCAAGGCTCCTTCTAGACATTATCTCATTCTTCTTCACAGAACATCAGCACAGAATGGCTGCTAATAGTGTACGCACTTTACTGATGCTGTTGTTAGGTGTCATAGAGTGAGTTCCCACTCACAGCAAGCCCAGGTATAACAGAAAGGAACACACTCTGGTCCTTCGCCATCCTCACAATCGTTGCTACGTTTGAGCCCACAGTTGTAGCCACCATGTCAGTCCATCTTGTTGAAGATCTTCCTTCTTTTGCTGATAGAAACATTAAATCCCAAAGACAATAAGGGATTTTCCCAGAACTAGGAAAATCTAAATTATTACACAAAACCAGGACCAAATTTTACTAGCACCAAAATGTACCCTTTTCAAACCCTATTAGCAATGGTCTAGAAGTAAGACAAAGGCAAGGAGAGAAAGAAGACTAACATGTGCTCAAGACTTGCTCTGGGTCCAGTGTCTTACTTAAGATTCTTGTTTATATTTTGCATCCATTATGAAAATGGAATTGTTATCCTCATTTTAAAGAAGTCTACTTAAGTAGGTGCTCAAACCACTAAGCAGCAGAACTAAGACTTGACCACAGATCTCCATGACCCCAAAGCTGTTCACGAATGAAAACATGCATGTTCTTGTTGTTCTGGGTAGGTGCCATCGAGTCAGTTAATCTTATGACAACCCTATGGATAACAGAACAAAACACCACCTGGTCGTTCAGCATTATCGCAATCATTGCTGTTTGAGACCATGGTTACAGCCACTGCGTCAAACCATTTCATTGGGGGCCTTTCTCTTTTGCGATGACCCCCTACCAAGCTTGCTGTCCTTCTCCAGGGATTGATCCCTCCTGATAATATGCCCAAAGTACATGAGACAAAGTCTCCCGATCCTCAATTCTAAGGTGCATTCTGGCTGTATACTTGTTCCAAGATAAATTTATTATTTCTGGTAGTCCAAGATACTTTCAATATTCCTCACCAACACTGTACTTCAAAGGCATTGATTCTTCTTCGGTCTTTCTTACTCACTTTCCAGCTTTCACACAAATATGAGGTGATTGAAAATACCATGGCTTGGATCAGGTTCCTTATAGTGTCTGGCATTTGCAGAGCACTATGCTGGGCCCAATGAGCATAAAATGAAGCCTATAATGAATCCATGTTGTTGTTGTTGTTGTCAGGTGCCATCAATTTGGAATTGACTCCAAATTGCAACCCCATGCACAGCAGAACGAAACAATATCCGATCCTGGGCCAACCTCACTACCGCTGCCACACTTGACGCCATCAATGATGCCACCTGGCCAATCCATCTTGTTAGGGGTCTTCCCCTTTTTCTCTGACCCTCCACCTTACCCAGCATGACATCCTTTTCCAGCGACTGTTCCCTCCGGACAATATGTCCAAAGTATGAGAGACAAAACTTAGCCATCCTGGCCTCCAAGGAGCACTCTGGCTGCACTTCTTCCAAAACAGATCTATTGGTTCTTTTAGCAGTCCACAGCACTTTCAGTATTCTCCTCCAACACCACAACTCAAAGGCATCAATTCTTCTATGATCTTCCTTATTCTTTATGAATCCATAGCAAGAATTTAATACTATGTGTCAGAAAGCAGAGATAAAAAGACAACTCTCTTCCAACAGCTTATACTCTGGGAGGAAAAAAAGAAGCATGTGAAGAAATCATTCAACAACCAATCCCACTTACACAACAACTCTCTGTTGAGTGCCTCCTATGTGCCAGGCACTGTACTCCATGCTAGGGATTCAGTATGGGTTGCATTCTTGTAGCAAACCATACCCGATCACCAAAACAATTCAAGGAAATAAGTCAGGGTCACAAAAGGAGGAGGTAGATTTTAACTTTGTGTTTTATCTTAAAATTCCCACAAATCTGGCCTTCTACTTTATCATATATCAAGTTTCATTTTAGCATTCTTATATTTTTATCCATGGAGGTGGTGTGACATAGAGTCGGTTCTGACTCATAGTGACCCTGCATAGGGTTTCCGAGGCTGTACATCTTTATGGGAGCAGAAAGTCTCATCTTTCTCCCATGGAACAACTGGTAGTTTTGAACTGCTGACCTTGAGGCTAGCAGGCCAACTCATAACCGCTATGCTACCAGAGTTCCTGTATACATTATACCTATCATCCATCTTTGAATTGCCTAACCCATGGCCTGGTGTTTTCAATAGCCTCATCTGCATCTGAAAGCTGGACAAGAAATAATGAAAACCTTAGAAGAATTGATGTGTTTGAATTATGGTGTTAGAGAATATTGAAAGTACAATGGACTGCCAGAAGAACAAACAAATCTGTCTTAGAAAAAGTACAAACGGAATGCTCCTTAGGGGTGAGGGTGGCAAAATGTTATCTCACATACTTTGGGCCTGTTATCTGGAGGCACTCATCCCTAGAAAAGGGACTACTTTGATTCAATGGACACGTCTTCAGTTTTTGCTATGTGCTAGGCACTGTGCTAAGTGGTAAAGAAACACCCACACAAATGGGATCATGAAGGAAACAAATTCACTATTTTCTATTCAATGAGGTACGAGGCATACCCAGAATAGCCCTAGGGAGCTAGGAGAAGAAAAAGAGATGTATCCAGCCCAGATTAATAAACTCCAGGTTCCTTTGATATTTGCTCATTATAAATACTCAATGTTTTGTCTGATAGAGTCATGTCAATTTTGCCATACGCTTGCAGAATATTTGTTCCTTGGAAAGAACATCATTACAGCTAGACTCTCAGCTCCTTGTAAGAGTACGCACACCAGGAACTTGCCCTGAGTCTGGCCAATTGTTTCTCTACAAGCCAGCCCAGTCTATCACGCATCTTTCTCCCCGACCTCACCCCCAACACCTCAGCCCCAGACTGTCCTTGAGCATTACATATAGGAGAAGTCTTCTTCCTACTCAAACCAATAGAAGGTGTTGTTAGTGGCCATCAGGTCGGCTAAGACTCATGGCTACACTAAGCATAAGACTGCCTCGTCCTGCGCCATGCTTTCCATTGCTGTTCTGTTTGAGCCTATTGCTGCTGCCATTGTTTCAATCCATCTTCTTGGGGGGGTCTTCATCTTTTTTGCTGACTTTTCACTTTACCGAGCTTGATATTCTTCTCCAGGGACTGGTCCCAAATAATAACATGTCCAATGTATAAGAGATGAAGTTTTGTCATCCTGGCTTCTAAGCAACATTGTAGCTGTCCTTCTTCCAGCACAGATTTGTTTGTTCAAGAGAGGTTCTCAGACTGTAATTTGTGGATTTCTCTGCTTCTAACTTCTCTGGGAGTTAATCCTATTACCTTCTGGGTTAGACTGAAAACTGCCAAAAAATAAGGATTTTCACACACTCCTGGGAAATGGACCCACAGGGTGGTGTCTCCTTTCACCCTGCGATTTTTAAACACAACAACAAATCATCATCCCAGTCTATCTAGAGCCAAATCCTTTGTTTTCCTCTCCTGAGTGCAAATGCTCCCAGTAGCCTTGGTTTCCCTGCATTTCCTACTGTAATGTAGATTCAGACTCAACAAGTGTTTACTGAGAACCTTGTATCTGTGTCACTGGTGTTTACAAATATTATTTATGTCCCCAGGCAATACTGACTAGTGGATTATTGTTGCTATTTGACAGATAGCTTCCCTGAGGCTAAAAGAAGTTGCTTGCCCACTTATGAACCAGCAATGATGCTGTTGTTAGATGCCATGAAGTCTATTTCAATTCATAGCAATCCCAGGAGACAGATGAGACTGGCCATTGGGTTTTCTAGACCACAAAAGTCCTAGGTGGTACAATGGTAAAGTAGTCATCTACTAAAAAAGAGGTTCATAGTTCAAACCCACCAGTTGTTCCACAAGAGAAAAAACGTACCAGTGTGCTGCTGTAAAGAGTGTAGCCTAGAGATCCCGAGAGGTGTAGTTCTACTCTGTCTTATTAAGTCACCAAGAGTTGAAATTCATTTGATGCCACACAACAACAAACCTTCATGGAAGCTGATGGCGAGGTCTTCTCTCCCTTGTAGTCACCAGTTTTCTGGTTAACATCTCAGCACTTAACCCTAGTACCCCTACAACGCTTTTAAACAATCCGCAGCTTCAAACTCCAAGGATCGTTTTCCTCCCTCTCTAATTGGACTCCTGGTGTGGCACTGTAGGATCAACACTGGACTGTGAACCGTAAGGTTGGCAGTTCAAACCCACCAGCTGCTCCTGGAAATCCTATATAGAGCTCCTGAGTCAGACACCAACATAAGGGCACTTAGCAACAACAACATCCCTCTCTATTAGGGACTGCTGGTGGCCCTAAATGATAAGCAATAGACTGCTAACTGCAAAGTTGGCAGTTCAAACCCACCAACCACTCTTCAGGAGAAAGATGAGGCGCTCCTGTGAAGATTTAGTCTTGGAAAGCCTACTGAGCATTGCTGAGTTAGAACCGGCTTGAGGGCAGTGGATCTTAGTTTAGGTCCTTTGCTATTGGGGTTGCTCAATATGTGGAGACCTAAGATATTGTGGGAGCGGAGGGGGGAGGAGTGAGGATGTGTATGTTCTCTGAGTGATACAAATGGTTAAATGTTCAGCTGCTAACTGAAAGGGTGACAGTTTGAACCCACCCAGAAATGCCTCACAAGAAAAGTCTGGTTATCTGCCTCCAAAAGAGCCCAGCTTTAAGCTCCCTGTAAAGCACAGTTTCTACACTACACACACAAGGTCACCATGAGTCAGAATTGTCTTAGAGACAACAGGAGGCACAATTCCTCCATTCATTTCTTCATTGATTGAGCAAGTATTTATAATGTGTCTATCTGGTCTCTTTTCCAGGCATTGGCACTGTTCAGTCATTAATTGGGCAAACCTAACCTAACTTAAGTTGTTCAGACAGAACTCAGGCAGACAAAGGAGGAAAGCCAGAGGGAGTTACAGAGTAACTGACTCAGAATCAGACAGACGGGAAAAGGGGAAGAGCAGGAAACACGTTGAGTTTCAGGTGGGATCCCTGAAAGCAGTAGATTTATTAGGGCAGAGCTTCCTTCCTCCAGGGCTCCAACTTGAATGAATTCCCTGGATTTAGGAACAAGAGTCGAGACTTGTTTTATTGGTATTTACAAAAGTAAGTTTAAAGGATCAGCGATTTGCAGATTCCATGTGGATGTGTCACGGCCAACTCTCATGCATCGCCACAAGGAGAGTAGGGAAAGTGGGTGCATGGATTTGAGAGCCTCAATATTGTGAAAGGGGAGGGGTTTTTAGGATTAAGGAAGAAATTGTGTCCAGGATAAAGGTTTCTCTTTCTCCCGCCTTCCAAGCAGTGAGGTGGTTGCAAATCCACCCTGGCAGGCTGTAACCAATCAGGGTTAGTGCTTAGTAAAGATCACCTGTGTTTGGAATGTTCTTCAGTATGTTACCAGGTCTAATTTTTTTTTCACCTACAAGAGTGTCCAGCACCATTTGTGAGAAAAAGGGAAGGAGGGAAAGAAAATGGGAAGAAAAAGTGGGGTGAGAAAACTGAAGTGAAGTATGTCTGTCTGCTATTTTATAAGGTTGTTGTTGTTATTAAGTGACACGGAGTTGGTTCTGACTCATAATGACCCTGTGTAGGGTTTCTGAGACTATAAATCTTTGCAGTAGCAGAAAGCCCCATCTTTCTTTGTGAGTGACCGGTGGGCTGGAACTGCTGACCATGGTTCACAATCCACTGATTATCTTACAGAACTACCAGACTCCCTTTATAAAGCAATGTTGGTGATATTCAACACCTACCTGTTAGGTTATCATAATGTAGAAATTGTGATTCTATAGTGCTGGGAGCTATGCCAACAATACTTCACTACCATCAGGGTCACCTGGAGTGGACAGGTGTTAACAGAGCTTCCACACTAAGACAGGCTATGAAAAAAGGCCTGCCAATCTACTGTCAAAAACTAGCCAGTGAACAGCCTATGGATCACAGTAGAAAACTAATTGTTCAGTATTGTGTTCTCATCATAAAGATGATAGAGGGCTGAGAAGCATTTTGTTCTGTTGTGAATGGGTTGTTCCTATGAGTTGGAGTCAACTCAAAAACAATGAACAACAGTGAAAGTAATAGTGGAATACAGTTAAAATCCAAAGTTCTGGGTTCATATTCTAGTCCTGATAGAGTATTACTGGGCAGCTCACAGTCTTTCAGAGCCTCAATTTCTCCTTATGTTGTTCTTAGGTACTGCTGAATTCGTTCTAACTAATAGTGCACCTATGTGCACAGAACAAAACATTTATCATCAAAAAGAGCATTTCAAGATCCATCTTGACATACAGTGCTGTCTGTGACAGGAAAATACCCGTATGCCTGCAAGGAAGACCAGTTAATATCATTACTATTCAAATTTATGCACCAAACACTAAAGTCAGTGATGTTGATATTGAGGAATTCTATCCACTCCTTCATTCTGAAATTGATCAAACATATAATCAAGATGCATTGGTAATAACTGGTGATTGAGATGCAAAAGTTGGAAGAAAAAAAAAAAGAGGGATCAATAGTTAGAAATTACAGCGTTGGTGATGGAAAGGATGCTGGAGATCACAAGATAGGATTTTGCGAGACCAGTGACTTCTTAGTTGCAAATCCCTTTTTCAACAATATAAATGGTGACTATTTATGCAACGCAAGTTTGGCAGTTCAAGCTCACCAGTAGCTCCTCAAAAACCCTATACAGGGTTGCTATGGGTCAGAACCAACTTGACAGCACTTAACAACAACAACAATGCATGCACAAGAGTCCTGGTGTGGTGCTGTGGGTTAATGAGCTGGACTGCAAATTTGGTTTGAACCACAAAGTCAGTGGTTCAGGCTACCAGCCACTCCTTGGAAACCCTATACAGGGTCTCTATAGGTTGGAACCAACTGGACGGCACTTAACAATAACAACAAATACTTGCACAGAAGTTCTAGTGTGGTGCTGCAGGATAATGCACTGGACTGCAAGGTCAGTTAGAATCACAAGGTCAGCACTTAACAACAATAATAACATGCATGCACATGGACTGCACCAAATATAATACACTGACTTAATCTTCGGGAAGAAATGATGAAGAAGCACAATATGATTAAAAAAAAAAAAAAAAAACAAGAGTTGACTTAGGAACAGACCATCAATTGCACATATTCAAGTTCAGGCTGAAACTGAAGAAAATTAAAATAAGTACATGAAAGCCAAAATATGATCTTGATTATATTTCACCTGAATTTAGAGACCATCTCAAGAAGAGATTTGATGCAATAGACACTAAGGACCAATGATCAGGAGAACTGTGGGATGGCATCAAGAACATCATACAGGAAGAAAACAAGAGGTCATTAAAAAGACAGGAAAGAATGAAACAACCCAAGTGGATGTCAGGAGAGATTTGAAACTTGCTCTTGAACAAAAGGAAGCTGAATCAACTGGAAGAAATGATGATGCAGAAGAGCTGAACAGAAAATTCCAAAGGGCAGCTGAAAAGACAAATTTAAATATTATAATGAGCTGTGCAGAAACCCAGAATTAGAAAACCAAACGGGAAGAACACCATCAGCACATCTCAAGCTGAAAGATCTGAACGAAAAAATCAGGCCTCAACTTGAAATACTGAGTGATTCCATGGATAAAATATAGACTGCTACAGGAAACATAAAAAAAAGCTTAAAAAAGACAAAGTCATTGTACCAAAAAAGAATTGGTTGATATTCAACCATTTCAAGAGATAGCACGTGATCAAGAACTGATGGTATTGAAAGCAGAACTACACGTTGTACTGCAGGCAGTGGAGAAAAACAAATCCCCAAGAATTGATGGAACACAAATTGAAATGTTTCAACTAAAGGATACAGTACTAGAGGCACTCACTCCTCTATGCCAAGAAATTTGGAAGAGAGCCGATTGGAAGAGATCCATATCTGTGCCCATTCCAAAGACAAATGGCCCAATGAAATTCAGAAATCATCAAATAGATATCACATGCAAGTAAAATTTTGCTGAAGATAATTTTAAAATGGTTATAGCAGTACATCAACAGGGAGCTTACAGAAATTCAAGCTGGACTCAAAAGAGGATATGAAGCAAGGGATATAATTACTGATTTCAGTCAGATCTTGGGTAAAAGCAAGTATACCAACCAGGAAGGTGTTTACTTGTGCTTATTGACTAGACAAAGATATTCCACAGTGTGGATCATAATAAACTATGGATAACTTTAAGAACACTTTATTGTACTCATGAGGAACATGTACATAGACCAAGAAGCAGTGCAAAGAACAAGGGAATACTGAATGGCTTAAAATCAGAAAAGTGTGTGCCAAGGTTGAATCAGTACACCATATTATTCAATCAAACAATCCAAGAAGTTGGACTATATGAAGAAGAGTATGGCACTAGAATTAGTAGAAGACACATTAATAATTATGACATGTAGAAAACCACCTTGCTTGCTGGAAATTAAGAGGATTTGAAATACTGATGAAGATCAAAGAAGACAGCTTTCAGTATGGGTTATATTTCAACGTAATGGAAACATAAATCCTCACAATTGGACCAATAAATAACATCATGATAAACAGAGAAGAGACTGATATTGTCAAAGACTTAATTTTGTCTATATCCACAATCAACACTCATTGAAACAGCATTCAATAAATCAAATGATGTATTGCATTGGGCAAATGTGCTGTACAAAACCTGTTTAAAGTGTTCAAGAGCAAAGATGCCACTTAGAGACTGAGGTGTTCCTGGCCTAAGTCATGGTATTTTCAATTGCCTCACATGTATGTGAAAGTTGGGCAATGAATAAGGAAGACCATAGAAGTATAAACACATTGGAATTATGGTGTTAGTGAAGAATATTGAAACTATCATGGATTGGCAAAAGAACAAAGAAACCTGTCTTAGAAGAAGCATAGCCAAATACTCCTGAGAAGTGAGGATGGCAAGAGTTCATCTCATACTTGGAACATGTTGTCATTAAGGACTAGTTCCTGGAGAAGGACAACATGCTTGGTAAAGTGGAGGGTCAACAAAACAGAGGGAGCTTCCCAATGAGATGGATTGACAACATGGCAGCAACAATGGGCTCAAACATAATCATTGTGAGGATGGTGCAGAACCAGGCAGTATTTTGTTCATTATGCATGGGATTTCTATATATTGGAATAAGCTCGACTGCACTGAACACCAACATCATCATTCTCGGAAGTCAGAGTTCACTGAGTAGCTGTGATCACCTCCTTGTGGGTGAATCTGAGGAAAGAGCTCTATTTTCTGAGTTAGCAACTGGTGCTATTCCGACTAAAGATGATCCTAATTTTTTTTTGTCTTCTAGAAATTTCAAAGTGATAATCACCCAAAAAGAATTGAAATTATATAATTCACGAAGCTCTCTCAAATATATTTCCTTACTTGATTCTCACTACAAGCCTGCCCCAAGCCGAAACTCGTTACTATCGAGGCAGCTCTGACTCCTGACAATCCCATATGTGCAGAGTAGAATTACTCCAGTGAGTTTGCAAGGTTGTAATTTTCAGAAGCATATCTACAAATCCTTCTTCCAAGGCATCTCTGAGTGGTTTCAAAATGCCAACTTTTGAGTTATTGGGTAAGTACCAGGTAGGTATTTTAATACTTATTTAGCAAATGAGATCATTGAATCTTCCCAAAACTTGCTACTGTTGAATCAATTATGACTAATTGTGACCCTACAGGACATAATAGAACTGTCCCAGAGGGTTCCCCCATCTGTAAATCTTTTTTTAAAGAAGTGTTTACTGCTAATCAGGTGATGGCTTACAGAGTAGATCAGTTTTTTACTCCATAGTTCACACACATTTTATTTCATGTCACTGACTGCACTTCCCACAATGTTTATTTTAGTGTGCAAACTTTTCCTTGACTTTTTACAAGTGATCTTATAAAATATTTATCTTTTTGTGATTGACATATTTCACTCAGCATAATGTC
>NW_006408519.1:34840454-34841634 GCF_000296735.1 Chrysochloris asiatica
ACTTATCCGGCCTTAATTTAGAGAACATCTGAAGAACAGATTTGATTCATTAGACACTAAAGACTGAAGACCAGAAAGTTGTGGAATGACATCAAAAATATCATACAGGAATAAAGCAAAATATCATTAAGAAGACAAGAAAGAAAGAAAAGACCAGAATGGATGTCAGCAGAGACTCTGAAACTTAATCTCAGCATTGTTGATGTTTTGGGGTGCCACTGAGTCAGTACCAACTAGTAGTGACCCTGTGCACAACAGAACAAAACATTGTCTGGTCCTGGGCCAACCTCACAATTGTTGCCTCAGCATAAAGATACTAAAAAGCAAATAGAAGAAATGAGTTGGTGAAAGAGCTTAATAGAACATGTCAAAGGGCAGCTCCAGGAGACAAAGTCAAATATTATAAGGAAATATACAAAGACCTGGAGTTAGAAAACCAAAAAGGAAGAACGTGCTCCACATTTCTAAAGTTTAGGGAACTGAAAAAAAAAAAATCAAGCCTCAACTTTGGTGTGGCGCTGTGGGTTAATGCGCCAGACTGCAAAGCCATTTGAACCGCAAGGTTGGCAGTTCAAGCTCACCAGCTGCTCCTTGGAAACCCTATACAGGGTTGCTATGGGTTGGAACCAACTCAACGGCACTTCACAACAACATGGGCAAAATTAGAGTCCTGGTGTGGCACTGTGAGATAAAGCACTAGACCTCAAGACCATTGTGAAATACAAGGTCGGTTGTTCAGATTCACCAGCAGATCCTTGAAACACTATACAGGATCGCTATGAGTTGAAACTGACTCCATGGCACTTAACAAGGAGCAAAATATCTGATGATGCAGAAATCATCAAAAGAAGATAGAAGGAATACACAGAGTCATTGTACCAAAAAGAAATGGTCAGTGTTCAACCATTTTAAGAAGTAGCATATGATTAAGAACCAATGATACTGAAGGAAGAAGTCCAAGATACATTTAAGGATTTGGAAAAGAACAAAGCTCTGGAAATTGATGGAATATAAATTGAAACATATCTACAAAGTGCAGTACTGAAGACACTCACTCATCTATGCCAAGAAATTTGAAAGATAGCTACCTGGCCAACTGATTAGAAGAGATCCATATTTGTGCTCATACAAAGAGAGGTGACCCAATAGAATGTGTATCACAAATAATTGCTTGCAAGTA
>NW_006408519.1:34842739-34853792 GCF_000296735.1 Chrysochloris asiatica
GAGGTTGGCCCAGGACCGGGCAGTGTTTCATTCTCTTGTGCATAGGGTCACTATGAGTTTGTACCGACTCGATGGCACCTAACAACAACAACATGGTATTTCCATTTCTAACTTTTTAATGAAACACCATACCATTTTCCATAGAGGCTGCACCATTTTACCAGCAATGTATGACAATTCCAGTCTCTCCACACCTCACCAGCATTTATTTTCTGTTTGGTTTGGTTTTGTTTTTAACTTTGCTACTAATGCTGGGGTGAGATGATAATCTCATTGTTGTTTTGATTTGCATCTCTTTAATCACTAATGATCATGAGCATTTCTTCATAGGTTTCTTGGCAACCTGAATGTTTTCTTTAGTTAATTGTCGGTTCTTGTCCTCTGCCCATTTTAAAAGTAGATTATTTGTCTAT
The DNA here is from genome assembly GCF_000296735.1 of Chrysochloris asiatica. Classification (NCBI taxonomy): domain Eukaryota; kingdom Metazoa; phylum Chordata; class Mammalia; order Afrosoricida; family Chrysochloridae; genus Chrysochloris; species Chrysochloris asiatica. The sequence goes on from NW_006408519.1 coordinate 34,843,153, forward strand.
TTCTCGTTGAGGGATTGAAGTTTTCAGAGACTAGTCCCTTGTCCATTATGTCATTAATGTTGTAAATCTTTACAGAAATAGACTTTTCCTGAGGAGCAGCTGGTGGGTTCAAACAGCCAACTTGTGATTTAGCAGTTGAGCACTTTAATCACTGCATTACCAGGTTTTCCAATTGAGTGTTCAAAAGACTACATTTTTTGCCCCTGTCACACGGGGAAGGAAGGTTAGCAGGGTCAGAGACTAAAACCAGATTCCCAAGTCCTCAACTAAATTTTCCCCATCCTGTCACCCTCCAAGGGTTCTCTTGGGGCTCAGTGAATAAGAAGCACAGGCTCAGGGAAGTTTAGTTAAACCAGGGAACCCCCAAAACCCCCAAAGCTGTGGCTTTCCCTTTTGCATTCAAGAGTCCAGAATGGGTTAAGCCTTCCCTGGCTCAGTCCCAACAGACATTAAATTCACCTGTGCTTGCTCTGAAATAAATTAGTGTCCCTTTTTGCTGCTGCTGTTGTCTGGGAATAATGCAAATGCAATGGACCTGCAATGACATTGTACTTCCCTGGAAGAATACTCATAATAAATTGTCCCTTAATACTGTTAAAGAGACATTTTCCTCTTACTCAGGGGCCTTTGAGGTTGGACTTGACCACTCACCCCAGGAGGCAGATGACCTGGTGTCCTGTCACTGGGCCCAGTTATACACATAGCCTTGAACTGACTGCTCATGGGCTCTGTGCTTTGTCAAGTTCAAGGATGTTTTCCCCAGCCCCCCATGTCAAGTTCCCAGACTCTCGGCAGCCTTGATTGGTGTCCTTGTTTATGCTTTGGGTTTATACTATGTGCTACAACCAAATGTTCATTTATTTGGATGCTGGCAAGCAGAGAGAAACTGGCACTGCGGGTTCATGTCCATGCCATTCATCATTTGGAAGAATACCAGGCTGTTTCCGTGAGGACAAAAGGCATTGGTCTCTCCTGCAAGAAGCCATGCTGCTCCTTAATTGTTTGAGGCTAAAATTTGCAGCAAATGATTAGCCGTGTTGCATTCATTCATCCCAGCATGCTTAAGTCGGTAGTCAGAGTGTGCAGCAGCCCCCAGTAGCAGCACCTCCAATAAGCATGGACGTGCCAGCAGACTGCCACCAGAGGGAATGGTCAGGAGGTAGGCAGTTGTGCTTGTAGAGCAAAGAGAGAGAAGGCCGGGTCTTCAATGTGTGCTGCCCTTTGCCACATGAGGAATCACCAGTTGTCTGTGACCTAGTTATGAAAGAGGAAGTTGGAAAGAGAATCACAAAGCTCGTAATATCCTGGGAATTCCATCCTCCAAGATCCCAAGGACTAAGAAAACCACTAGTGCTACCTAGTCCAACACAATTCCTTCAGCTTACAAACTTTTGGTAGCAGTGAAAAAAAGCCAACTTAAAGTAGCTTAAGAAAAGGGAGACTTTTCAGGGATAGACAATTGGGCAGGAAACGAAAGCCAGGTTCATGAGTAACTGGAACTCGACGATCTTCATTGAGAACCTTCTGGACCCAGGGGAAGATGGGTACCAAGACATATGTAAATCCATACATGGTGAAAAGAGACAAGGATCCTTCAACAAGCGAGTGAAAGCCTTTCTCTAGAGTTGCTCGTCTGAATTTAGACCTCTCGTCTCCTAAATTATGAAGGAATCAACTTCCATGTGTAAAAGCCCTCCACTGTGGTATGAGACATTTTTCTTATAGGAGCACTACATAACCAAAACAGGCCCCAAACAAATCCAAAACCCAGCGGAACAATTTGCATTGGTTCTTAAGTTTTGACAATAATCCTCTCTTCACTGAGACCATCTGAGTAACGGATCCACTTTCTAGACTCTGGGTGGTAGCCTCACCCTCTGGATTCTGGGTGAAGGTTCCTTGGCTCTGGGCTTCAGCTAAGTGTGTTGGGGATAGCAGTTCTGCTCCCTCTGCATTAGGCAGCCCCATTCTTCGAGCCATCTGAGTGGTGACCCCATACCTTCAATCCTGGCAGACCCTGTTCTTCTGCCCAGTGAGCATGCCAACCCCAACCCTTCAACCCAATCCTCCAGTACACTTCCATAGCAGCTCCATACTCCAGAAACAAGTTGGCAAAGATTTGACCTTTTGAAACCAAGAAGGTCCAACTTCCTGTGATCTTTCCAACAGTTTTGTTGATTTCAGAGTTGCTACAGGGATCATCTTTTCTTTTCTTGGATGACAACAGATTTAGTTCCTTGAACCTGTTTGCTGCCTTTAGAATTCCAAGAGGCAAACAAGACTTTTCCTTTTGTTCTTGCTCTGTCTCCTTCTGTCTAAGCTTTTGGGTTTTCTGCTGTGATAGTTGGTTAGATCCGTCAGTCACAGCTGTAATCTCATTAACAAAAGATTATGTAACCATGTCCTTGGTGACCATTCTAGGACACATGTCTTAAGTTCGTACAACAGAATTTTTCAAATTTTGAAGATCTGTTTTCATTTTGCACAGTTCATTTTTAAGTCCATCTCCTTCCTGTTACAATTTTCCTATAAACAGAAAGGAGAAATCGTGCCACTCCTTAAAGCTCTTCCTTAGAAATTTCTTCAACCAGATATCCAAGTTCATTGCTTACATATTCTACCTACCACCATATATTTGAACATAATTCAGATAAGTTTTTTGCCACTGCACAAAAAGTATTGTTTGTTCTTCTGGCAGTCCATGGTACTTTCAATATTCTCCTCCAACACCATACCTCAAATGCATCAATTCTTCTGTGGTCTTCCTTATTCAGCCTTCACATGCATATGAGACCATTGAAAATACCATAGCATGGGTCAGGAGCACCTTAGTCCTCAAATGGACATCTTTGCTCTTGAACTCTTTAAAAAGGTCTTGTGCAGCACATTGCCTAATGCAATGTATCATTTAATTTCTTGACTGCTGCTTCATGAGTGTTGACCCAAGAAAAATGAAGTATTTGACAATTTTCATCTTTCTCCATTTACCTTGATATTATTTATTGGTACAGTGAGGAGGGTTTTTGTTTTCAATACATTGAGGTACAGCCTCAAAGGCTGTAGTCTCTGATCTTCATCAGTAACTATTTTAAGTCTTCTTCACTTTCAGCAAGCAAGGTTGTATCATCTGCATATCATAGGTTGTTAATAAATCTTCTTCCAATTTGATGCCTTTTTTTCTTTAAATAATCCAGCTTCCTGAATTATGTGCTCAGCATACAGGTTGAATACATATGGTTAAGGAATACAACCATGGTGCACACCTTTCCTAATTTTAACTCATTCAGTGTCCCTTTGTTCTGTTCAAACAACTGCTTCTTGGTCTATGTACAAGTTCCTTGTGGTCATAATTAAGTGTTGTGAACATAGCTTGTCATGATCCACACAATCTGAAGCCTTTGCATAGTCAATAAAGCACAGGAAAACATCTTTCTTGTATTCTCTGCTTTCAGACAAGATCCTACACAAGCAATTACATCCTTCAGTTCACATTCCATTCTCATCTGAATCCAGCTGGAACGTTTGTAAGTTCCCTATCAACGTACTGTTGAAGCCACTTTTGAATTATCTTCAGCAAAATTTTACTTGTCTGTGATATTAATGATACTGTCAGATGATTTCCACATTCTGCTGTGTCACGTGTCTTTGGAATGGGCACAAATACAGATCTCTTCCAATCAGTTGGCCAGGTAGCTGTCTTTGAAATTTCTTGGCATAGATGAGTGCATGCCTCCAGTACTACACCAGTTTGTTGAAAGATTTCAAGTTCTACTCTATCAATTCCTGGAGACTTGTTCTTTGCCAATGCCTTCAGTGTGCCTTGGACTTCTTAGTTCAGGATGTTCAGTTCTTGATCAAATGCTACCTCTTGAAATGGTGGAACACCGACCATTCCTTTTTGGTACAATGACTCTCTTTTCCTCTCACTAGTTTGTCCCACCCCACTTACATTAAGAATAATAATAGAAGGACTGCTAGTTAGAAGTCCGAAGGTTGAAACCACCAACTGCTTCTTGGATACCCTATCCAGCATTGCTATGAGTTGGAATCCACTCAACAGCAATTAGTAACAACAATAGATACTTTGCGGCAACACAATTCATAGCAGAGGGCTAGCCCATTAGGTCACTCAGTGTATACTGGCAGTTAACACAGAGCAATCATAGTTGTTAAGTATCATCAAGACAGATCACAAAGAGCCTTGTGTGAACTTTGGATTTTACTGCAAATAAAGTGAAAGACCTTAAAGCGTCTCTAAGTAACTCCCTAATCCACCATTCCAGTGGCTGTTCCTTACAGAGTCTGGATCTCTTGTGTGACTTGTCTCCAAAAGAGAGGATCCAAGAGACAAGGATTCATGCTTAGTTGTCCTGAATCCTTCTTGTTGTTGTTATGTGTCGTGGAGTCGGTTCCGACTCTTAGCGACTCTGTACAGAGTTTCTGAGGCTGTAAATCTTTACAGGAGCAGAAAGCCTCATCTTTCTCCCGCGGAACAGCTGGTAGTTTCAAACTGCTGACCTTGTGGTTCGCAGCCCGATTCGTAACCACTATGCTACCAGAGCTCCTAAGACTTACCAAATGTCAGTCCATCTCACTAGGTCAAAGTTCGAGCTAGGAATACTAGTGATAACCACTGTCTATATACAATATGTCATTTTTATCTATTTCTTTCAGGAATCCAGAGCCATGGAGTTAACCAATTGGGGTTCAGAGGGATACCAAACTATCTCTTAATCTAGCTACTGATGTGATAGCTACATATCTATGTTGTTGTTGTTAAGTTCCATTGAGTCAGTTCCAACCCACAGTGTCCCTGTATAGGGTTTCTGAGGAGCAGCTGGTGAGCTTGAACTACCAACCTTGAAGTTCAAACGACTTTGCAGTCCGGCACATTAACCCCAAGTGCCACACCAGGACTCCTATCTCTAGCTCTAGCTCCATCTCTAGCTCTAGCTCTAGCTCCATCTCTAGCTCTAGCTCTATCTCCATCTCTAGCTCTAGCTCTAGCTCTCACTCTTGCTCTATCTCTACCTCTATCTCTATCTCCATCTCTATCTCTATCTCTTGCTCTTGCTCTATCTCTAGCTCTATCTCTATCTCCATCTCTAGCTCTAGCTCTTGCTCTATCTCTAGCTCTATATCTATCTCTGTCTCTTTCTCTAGCTCTGGCTCTCATTCTAGCTCTATCTCTCACTCTAGCTCTATCAAAGATATAGGCATAGATATAGATAGGTAAGCATATGTAGATATGTTGTTGTTGTTGTTAAAACCACCGACTTTGCAGTTCAAACGACTTTGCAGTCTGATGCATCAGCCCACAGTGCCACACCAGGACTCCTTAGATAGATAGATAGATAGATAGATAGATAGATAGATAGATAGATAGATAGATAGATAGATAGATAGATACTACCAACTAGCTATCTAACTGGAGTCCTGGTGTTGTGGGGTGGGCTATTTATTGTGTCAGACTGCAAATTCATTTGAACTGCAAGGTCAGTGGTTCAAACTCACCAGCTGCTTCTTGGAAACCCTATACAGGGTCACTATGGGTCAGAATTGACTCACCAGCACTTAAAAGCAACAACATCTATCTACCTATCTGCCTTTATATCTATCTTCCCCTTTCTCAACCTATCAAAATACTGCAGAAAGCAGAATGTAAGGAGAGAGACAGGCTCTGAGATCAGGAGCATTGACTTGTACACAATTGTTATTGATGTCTTTGTTTAGTGAGATCGAGTTAATTCCAACCCATAGCAACCCAGTATAGGGTTTCTGAGGAGCAGCTAGGGAGCTGGAACCACCGACCTTACAGTTCAAATCAACCTTGCATTAACACACAGATTGCACACAATAGGCCTCCCAGTATCTTTGCTGAGTGAATGAGTTGGCAAGATGCTACTAAGAGTATCAGGACCTTGATAAATAGAGGCCATTTTAAAAACTCTGATTTTCAGAAAAATTTACATAATAGTGTCACATAAAGAGAAAAATAGAATGTATATTCTTCCATCAATCCCCTTACCCAGAGCATCTTCAGATGTAACAGAAGGACCTAGAAGAGTTGTCATGAGCAGTTGTGAGGGGTTGCCAGTCATGTTACTATTAATAGGCATCATCTTGAAGTGTGGGTGCTTTTTTTGAATAAATTAACAATTAATCCAAAAGCATCATTATGGATTCTAGCATTCCAATATGCTCTTTTGAGTGGGAGAGAAAGTTTGGCATTCTTGGAGTTACATAAAACACTAGGTATATCTCACCCCTCTTTCCTTTTGTGACTTTTGGTGGAAAATAGTAAGAGCTACTTCTGTAGGGAGTAAAATAATACCAGCTATTTAGAGTCCTGGTGTGTTGCTGTTGATTAATGCAGTAGACTGCAAAGTTGGTTTAAACTGCAAGGCCGGTGTTTCAAGCTCACCAGCAGCTCCTCAAAAACCCTATACAGGGTCACTATGGGTCAGAACCAACTCTACAGCAATGAAAAACAACCAGGTACTCACCTGCAAGAGAGCAGTCATTTCTCTCGTGAATGCCTACCACAAGGACAGCTTTGTCCTAGCACTTTCCTGTCCCCAGTTCTAAGGGCACTAAACTCATGGCAATGGTCAGACCATGATCTTTCACTAAGAGAAATTTCATAATTGTTTACTGTGCCATTCTCAGAACAATGTGTAAGGAAGTTACCATCAGTAGTTTGATCATGGCTCTTCACATGGAAAAGGAAATGATTAAATATCTATTTACATAGCTCTCATGAATATGCATTTTGTAAATGCACAAATATGTACAATTCCTTGATAGATTGTTTTGGTTCCTATCTTTCAAACATTTAATACAACTGTAAATGTTTAATTCATATTTACTGGGTTGATTGAACAGTTTCAGAATTATTCCAAGTCTTGTTAGAAATAAGACTGAATGTTTCCAGTGTATTTATACACTAGGATTTGGCCAATGTAGCCCACACTGACCTGTAAGATGACTATTTTCTTATAATGCATACTGAATAAAACTTCTAGTGGAACATTAGCTTTCTGGCTATAGAACAGAAGGGCAGTCCTAGACCTAAGTCCTACAATGGTCCTTCGGATTTACTCTCTGTATGTATTCTCTACATCTCCTTGTTGTTGTTAAGTCTCATCAAGTTGGTTTTCTGACCCATAGTGACCCAATGCACAACAGAAGGAAACACTGCCCAGTCCTACACCATCCTCAGAATTATTTTGTTTGAGTCCATTGTTCCTGCCACTGTTTCAATCTATTTCATAGGGTATCTTCCTCTTTTTCACTGACCCTCTACTTTTCCAAACATAATGTCCTTTTTCAGGGAGAAATCAGTCCCTTCTGATAACATATCCAAAGTGTGTTACATGAAGTCTTGCTATCTTCAATTCTAAGGAGATTTCTGGTTACACTTGTTCCAAGACAGATGTGTTTGTTTGTTCTATTGGCAGTCTATGTACTTTCAATATTCTTCTCTAACACCTTAATTCAAATGTATACATTTTTTTCTAGTCTTCCTTATTCATTGTCCAACTTTCACATGTATATGAGGCAACTGAAAATATCATAACTTAGTTTAGGAACATCTTAGTCTGCAAAGTGACATCTTTGACACTGTAAAGTGACACTGTAAAACATTTTGCAGTAGATGTGCCTAATGTAATGCACCATTTAATTTAATTTTTTGACTGCAGTTCCATGATAGTTGATTGTGGATCCAAGTAAAATGAAGTCTTTGACAACTTCAATCTTTTCTCCATTTGTCCTGATGTCATTTATTCATCTCCTTAGCCACAAGTAATTACCTTTTCCACCTTAGATTCTTTGTACCAGCTGTTTCCCATTCCCAGAATGTTCTTCCTACAGATATCAAGATTTTAATATCATCATTTCAATGAGATCTATCTAAATAACCCTATTTAAAATCTCAGTCACCACAACCCTACTGTCCCAACACTCCTGATCTTTTGCAACAGATTTTCCTAGTGTAATATGTCATTGTATTTCTTTACTACTACCCTCATGGATGTTGGTTGTTGGCCCAAGTAGAACAAAATCCTTGACAATTTCATCATCATTGCCACATGCTCCTCTAAGTTTGGTTTACTAATATGGCCCAAAATCTTAGAATGGTGCTGACACTTAATAGGTACTCAAGGCCTGGTGTGGCACTGTGGGTTAATGTGCTGGACTTCAAATTGGGTTGAACCATGAGGTTGGCTGTCCAAGCTCATCAGCTGCTCCTCATAAACCCTATACACGGTTGCCATGGGTCAGAACTGACTTCATGGCACTTAACAACAACAACAACAAAACATTAGAGTAAGTGAATAATAGTCAAGAGGTTCTGGGGCTAATGTATCAGACTGAAAAGTCATTTGAACTGCAAAGTCAGCAGTTAGCTTACCAGCTGCTCCTTGAAAACCCTATACAAAGTCACTATGGGTTGGAATTGATTCGATGGCACTTAAGAAGAACAAGCTCCCAAAGCCATATCTGTGGGTCACCACTTCCTGGTTTCCTTAGCTATACAATATACATCATACAACCCACTTCTCAGGGATATTAGGAGCCTCAATAAAAGACTATCTGAAAATGCTTTGAATTTGAATAAGCTTGGGTAAACAGTTTCATAACTTTGCTCATTCAAATTGCTGATAATTATAAAGAAAACTCAGAAGACATGATTTCTATAAATATATATGACTGCTTATGGAGATTCATTGAGCAGATTATTTTTGATGTTCATTCTAATCTGGAATTCTGAATCTTGGTGTGAGTGTTGCTTTTATATGTGTGCTCACGTTGGAAAAATTCATCAAGCTGTATGCTTAGGATTTGAGTACACTATGGGAACACTGAATGGTTTAAAATTAAGAAAGGTGTGCGACAAGGTTGTATTCTTTCACCATACTTATTCAAACTGTATGCTGAGCAAATAATACGAGAAGCTGGGTTCTATGAAGAAAAATGTGGCATCGGGATTGGAGGAAGACTCATTAACAACATGCAATATGCAGATGATACATCTCTGCTTGCTGAAAGTGAAAAAGACTTAAAACATTCACTGATGAAGATCAAAGAGCACAGCCTTCGGTATGGAAAACAAAAATCGGCACCATTGGACCAATAAGCAACATTCTTATCAATGGAGAAAAGCTTGAAGTTGTCAAGGACTTCATTCCTCTTGGATCAACTACCAACACTCACGGAAGCAGCAGTCAAGAGATCAGATGACGTATTGCATTGGGCAAATCTGCTGCACAGGAACTTTTTGCAGTGTTGAAGAGCAAAGATGTCAGTTTGAGGACTAAGGTGTGCCTGACCCAAGCCATGGTATTTTCAATCACCTCATTTGCATGCGAAAGCTGGACAGTGAATAAGGACAACCATAGAAGAATTGATGCCTTTGAGTTATGGAGTTGGAGGATATTGAAAGTGCCATGGGCTGCCAAAAGAACCAATAGATCCATTTTAGAAGAAGTGCAGCCAGAGTGTTCCTTGGAGGCCAGGATGGCCAGACTTTGTCTCTCATACTTCGGACATATTGTCAGGAGGTACCAGTCACTGGAGAAGGATACCATGTTTGGTAAGGTGAAGGGTCAGAGAAAAAGAGGAAGAGCACCAATGAGATGGATTGGCCAAGTGGCAGCAGTAGTGAGGTTGGCCCAGGATTGGGCAGTGTTTCGTTCTGCTGTGCATAAGGTCGCTATGAGTTGTTGCCAACTCAATGCCACCTAAAAATAACAACAACAAGGTATATTAAATTTTAATTAAAGAATTCACTTAAGAATTGTATATAGAAAAATGACTATAAAACCATAGCAAAACTTTACTACTGGTTATTATTTACGCCAGACCTGGTACTTACCAGCTGTGGGACATTGGTCGAATTACTTAATGTCTCTGAACTTCAGTTTTCTCATCTTTAGAATGTAAACAATCATGGTTCTTATCTCATAGTGTGAGGATTAAATAAGATAATGTATGTAAAATACTTGGCATTGAGCCCAGTACAAGGTAAATACTCAACAAATACTAGATATTATCATTTTTCTTCAATCCTTGGGTGGTGCTATTTAGGAATGTACCAGACTCCAAGAAATACAATGATGGTGACCTTTAACCTGATTGTCTCAGTGTCTCAAGACAAAAGACTCCCTGCAAATGAGGATGCAATCACCATGGAAAGGATTGGGAAAGTCCATGATCCATAACCGTGCAAACAAGATAGTCCTTCAGCAAGAATCAAGGACTCGGAAATTGAGCCTGTCATTGTAGGGTGAAGGAAAGGTTACCATTTGTAAGAGGTTGGTGATCAATTAGAAGTCCCTAGGTGTTACAGATGGTTAAGCATGTAGCTGCCTAAATTACTTCTGAAAAGTTAATCATTGAACAACCAGTTGAGTACAGTTCTACCCTGAGGTTCTACTCTGATGCACACAAGGTTGCTATGAGTGGGAATCAGCTCAACAGTATCTGATTTTTGGCTTGATAATCAATCATAACTTGACTCCAAGGTCTGGACATACCAGAGTGCTTCCAAAGTTGGAAGTGTGTAGACCTGGGCCAAGAACAACATGATGAGAGAAAAGGCAGAGAGCTCTTCTGGTGAGCAAAGTTGGCGGGGG
>NW_006408519.1:34854883-34861268 GCF_000296735.1 Chrysochloris asiatica
ATTTCTAATTTTCCTAGATTCATACTTCGTACATTCCATGTTACAATGATTAATGGATGTTTACAGCTGTTTCTCTTCATTTTGAGCTGTGCCCCATCAGCAAATGAAGGTCTCATGAGATTTTCTCCCATGGCTTTACTCCATTTACGTCATCACAGTCAACTGTACTTTGAGGAGGCAGCTCTTCCCCAGTTGCATTGTGAGTGTCTTCCAACCTGAGGGACTCATTTTCCAGCACTATATCTGACAGTGTTTCTCTGCTATTCATAAGGTTTCCAGTGACTAAATATTCGGAAGTAGTTCATTACTCTTCTTCCTAGTCTGTCTTTGTCTGGAAGCTCATCTGAAACCTGTCCACCATGGGTGACCCTGCTGGTATTTAAAATACCAGCATAGCTTTCAGAATCACAGCAGCTCACAAGCCACCACAGTACGACAACTGACAGACGAGTGGTGGAAAGTGTCACTCTTAGGACCAATTCAACAGCATTCGACAGCTACAACTAGAAGCTAGAAAAAGTTGAGGGTAGGTCCTCCTCCAGATCTTCAGAGACATCCTGGTCCTACCAACACCTCCATTTTAGACTGCTTATCTCCAGAACCCTAAGAGAATAAATTCCTGTTGCTTTAAGCCACCTAATTTGTGGTATTTGTTACTGCAGTCTTAGGAAACAAATACATAAACCCTCCTTACAGATGAGTTACAGAGCATCAGTGGTCCGGGGTAGAATTCTCTCCTTCCACATGGGAGATGGGGCTGCATTTCCAGTGTTTGGCAAATGCAGCCACCACCTACCATGGAAGCTTATCTGTTGCTCTGATGCTTAACAGGTTTCACAAGAATTTCCAAACTAAGAGAGAAGAAGGAAAAAGGTGTGATGCTCTGGGTTAATGCGCTGGACTGCAAAATCCGTTTGATCCACATGATTGGTGGTTCAAGCTCACCAACCACTCCTCAGAAACCCTATGCCAGGTCACTATGGGTCGGAACCGACTTGATGGCACTTGACAGTAACAACAATCTACTGCTGGAAATCAGCCAATGAGTCCTCTATGAATCACAACAGTTAATTCCGGTGGTGTCTGGGGCCAGCTGGGCAGTAGCTTCCAACAATGGAGTGTGTGATACTGTGTTCGGAGGATCATTTCTGACAGTGACCCTGTTGGTGGAGGCATCTTAGCCTCTTATTATGTACATTTGAAATGGGAGAGTTAACATCTTCTTCAGAGACTAATATGGAAATTACACGGGATACAGTAAATAAAAAACATACCCAGGTATCAGCACTGGGGAGGAAACAACGGAACGGAAGGACTCCACTTAGTGGGCGGTTATTTTTTCAGGGAAATATTTACCCAGAAATTGTTCACAGTCAGCCCCAAACCAGGAAAGCCCATAAAACATGGTCTTTTGCTGCATTACGGAAACAAAGCATTTCAAAATGCAAGCTACTGCAGTAGGCATTATTTTGCAAAAAAGTCTTTTTTAAAAAAGGTCAGGGAGGGAGATTAGCAAAAGCCATATATCCTCAGGGCAAAGTGTTGCATATAACCAACAATAGCAAATGCTATAAGAAATGCCAGCAACTATAGAAAAAGAGTAGATGAACATACTGGATCCTCAAAATGAGTGTTTTGAACAGTTTATAAATATAAGAATTAGCCTAGCATAGTAACCTAAACCAAAATCCACGGTTCATTTAAATAAAAATAGGATGGTACATGGAAGATGGTATAGAAGAAGAGAGAGGCAGAGGACAAAAAAATAAAAACAGAAAAGAAGGGGCCCATACCCGAACCAGAATTGTTGTTGTTAAGTGCCGTCATGTGAGTTCCGACCCATAGAAACACTGTATAGGGTTTCTAAGGAGCGGCTGGTAAGATTGAACCACCGACCTTGCAGTCTAGTGCATACACCCACAAAGCCACACCAGGACTCCAGCACCAGGATAGAGATTTGGAAAAGAAAGAAAGACAAATATAGCTGTGTAGTTCATTCTGACTCATCGAGGCCTTAAAGGACAGGGCAGAACTAGCCACAATGTTTTCAAGGCTACAATCTTTATGGAAGCAAACTGCCACATTTCTCCCACAGAACAGCTGGTGACGTCTAACCCTTGACCTATCAAGTCAGCAATTTAACCATGGTGTCACCTGGCTCCTCCCAGGATAAAGAAGCCTCCCTAATTCTCCTGTCTACGGATGTCACTAATATTCCGGCACAGAAAATTGGTGGTAATTACCAGAACCACATTCTAGTTACAGATGCATTATATTTATAGCTTGTCATACATGTGTGTGAATGTTTAGGTGGATGTTTAGTGAACTGTAAATAGCGTGGGTTCATTTCTGCTCAGCTAATCCTATATGCCATAATTATAAATACAAACCCTTCAATTACCAGGAAGAGATATCTAAGCCGAATGGAAGCAACTGACACTTACAATCAAAACTTCGTTGCCCACAACAGTGTGGGAAAAGAAGTACTTTCATACCTTCTTAGTGACATTATAAACTAGCTTTAAAAATGTAATGATGTCTGTGAGGCTGTAAAAATGTTCATGGCTTTTATCTTTCCAGCCCTTCCCAGCCACCCCTGCAATACAATTTCAGGGGACAGGACAAAAACCAAATCCACCACCATGGAATAGATTCCTATGCCTAGTGACCCTTTAGGACAGAATGGAATTCCTTGATGGAGTTTCTGAGACTGTAAATCTTTTACTTTTTTTAATTTTTTATTGTGATTTGAGTAGAAGTTTACAGAGCAGATCATGTTTTAATTACATTCAGTCCATCCTACACTTTGTTTCATCTCAATGATTACAATCCCCTCGATAAAACAACAGTTCTCCCACTTCTTTTGTGGGTCTTATTTCCATTCCAACCTCCTTCCCAACCCTTCTGAATACGTCCTTAGGTAAATGTGGCCCTGCTGATCTTGAATGGTTAACCATTCCATGGTGAGAATACCACACTAGTGTTGTCCACCCCCCACCCCCATACATCCACCTACCCCTTGGCTGAAAATTGATCCACAAAGGTGAGTTGTGTTCCAGACCTGAAGTGTGACTGAGGACCATAGTGTTAGGTTCCCCAACCCCCTGCCGAACAAGAAAACCAAGCCTTTTTAACAATTTAAACTGGGGTCCAAAATTTCCCCCACTGTATCCAGGACCTTCTAATGTGATCTCTTTCAGAGCAGTTGGTAATGGTATCCAGGCACCATCTAGCCCTTTTGGTCTAAGTCATGATGACTGATGTTCACGTGTTCCATGAGTCCATTGAACTAGTTGATTCCAAACATCTTCAATTTTCTTCATTCTCCTTCCTTTCAAACATGGAGAGGCCAACAGATGAACCTTAGATGACTGGTTATGATCTTTCAAGATCCCAGTCACTACTTACCATAGTAGGATTTAGAACATTGCCTTGCAGACTAGTTTCTGCCAATTGACTATGGTGCCCTCTGAGACTTTGGTCCAGAGCTCCCAACAAGGCTGTAACACTTTTTACAGAAGCCTTATCATTCTCTCTCAAAGTAGCTGGTGGGTTTGAACTGCTGGCCTTTAGGTTAGCAGCGCATTTCTCAACCAGTATGCCACCAAGCCCCTTTCTAGGGATGTTATTGTTATTGTTACTGTTAGATGTCCTCCAGTCAGTTCTAACTCCTAATGACCCCATGTACAACACAACAAAACCTGTCTAGTCCTGCATCTTCCCTATGTTTGAGCCCACTGTTGCTGCCACTGTGCCAACCTCACCTGTTGAAGGTCTTCCTCTTTATTGCTGACCATCCACTTTACCAAATATAATGTCTTTCTCCAGGGACTGGTCTCTCCTGACATTATGTTCAAAGAGTGCAAGGTGAAGTCTTGCCATCCTTACTTCTAAAAAGCATCCTGGCTGTACTATTTCCAACACAGATCTGACATTCTGCTGACTCTGCAAATTATAGTCAGTCTACTGAAATAGTACAAGCTCCCGGGAGAAGCATTGTTATTTGCTCGCAAGCATTTATGATTTTACTAGTTCTTATGTTGAAAATAGAAAACAACATATATATTCAATTATTATGAGTCATAAATATAGTATGATGCTTTCTTTCAATTTATTATTAAACTGGACTTATGAATATATAATAAGGAGCTCTGGTAGCGTAAAGGTTACGAGTTAAGCTGCTAACCTCAGGGTCAGCAGTTCGAATCTACGAGCTGTTCCACAGAAGAAAGATGAGGCTTTCTGCTCCCGTAAAGATTTACAGCCTCAGAAATCCTGTACAGGGTCGCTAGGGGTTGGAACCGACTCCATGGCACTTATCAACAACAACAAAATGTTCTTCATGTTCCTTTGTAGTCAAACTCCTTCACCCACCACTGATTTGATTCTCTTCCTATGTTGTTGTTGTTGTTAAGTGCCATCGAGTCGGTTCCGACCCATAGCGACCCTGTACAGGGTTTCCGAGGGTGTAAATCTTTATGGGAGTAGAAAGCCTCATCTTTCTCCCACGGAGCAGCTGGTAGTTTCGAACCACTGACCTTAAGGTTCGCAGCCCGATTCGTAACCACTACACTACCAGAGCTCCTCTTCCTATAGTTCTGCTTTTTCCAGATCATCAATAAATGGAACACTACAGCACTAGAAATCCTCACCAGTGGACCAATAAACACCATTCATATAAATGGAGAAAATATTAATGTTGTCAAAGACTTCATTTTGCTCAGATCAACTCATGAAAGCAGCAGTCAAGAAATCAAACAGCATATTGCATTGGGGAAATCTGCTGCACAAGATCTCTTTAAAGTGTTCGAAAGCAGAGATGTCAGTTTGAGGACTAAGATGCTTCTGACCCAAGCCATGGTATTCTCAAAAATATGCATGCAAAAGATGGACAGTGAATAAGGAAGACCGTAGAAGAATAGAAGAAGACCGTAGAAGAAGAGTTATGGTGTTGGAGGAGAATATTGAAAGTGTCATGGGCTGCCAAGAAAATAAATAGGTCTGTGTTGGAAGAAGTACAGACAGAGTTCTTCTTGGAAGCCATGATGGCCAGACTTAGTATCTCATACTTTGGACATATTGTCAGAAAGGACCAGTCACTAGAGAAGGACATTATGTTTGGTAAAGTGGAGGGTCAGAGAAAAAGAGGAAGACCCCCAACAAAATGGATTGTTAAGTTCTGTTGTGCACAGGGTCCCTGTGAGTCAGTACCAACTCAGTGGTATCTAACAACAACAACAGCAGTAGCCTGTTATTTAAGGATTCTTTCACTTGTTGTTTGTTAGAAGCTGTCATACCCATTCTGACTTATAGTGACACTATGAACAATAGAACGAAACACTGCCCCGTCCTGCACTACCCTCACAATTGTTCTACATAAGCCCATCCTTACTGCCACTTTCAACCCATCTCGTTCCCTGCCCCCTAGCCATCAACACACAGACCCTCTCCTTCTCAGAGTCCAGAATCCCCAGCCACTCCATCTCTATACATCATCGTCTCTGCCTCCATCTCTGGTGTTGCTGCTTCTCTGGATAGGGTCCCACACTCTGATCTCCCTTGATGGTCCCAGGGTCCTCCACTCCTGGACTGAAAAATCAACCACTCCCCTCCTTTTGTTACAAAACACCTATCTTTACATTTGCAACACTCACAAACAGTCCTGATAGCAGTTATTCACTATTGAACCACAAGAGTCTTATCCCCATCTCCCTTCACCAACCCCATCCAGACAGGTTGGAAACCACTCAGTGAAGGTTCTACCTTCCCCGTACTCTCTGAAACTAAGCTCCCTCTTGAAAACATGTAAGCCAGTCACTTCATGCCTTTGTAGACCCCCCATTTTGGATAGCCAATGTCTAACTTGCCCATCCCTGTCAACCCAGTGTACCAAGGAGGTGGGAATGATCCTTGATGTAAACCTGCATTCCCTCTTTTGAGCTACTACATCCACAAGCATAGGTCAAGTTCATCAAATTGTAGTGTATTACTCTTATTTTCCTCTTCTTTTTCATCTACTCAAGTTCTGGTCATCCAGCCATTGAAGCCAGGTCAAATAGGTAATTTCTGCAAGTATGGGTGTTCTTGTGCATCTCCTCTCACTTCATATCAGCTGGATAATTCACTCTCCACTCTAGTCCTCTGTGGTCCTGTCCCTGTCCCTGGGCCCAGGAGTCCCCAGGCCTTTCCATACTGCTGGCCAACCAGGTCTCAACCCAGGTTGACAGGAGTCTATTGAACGTGGTTGAACTTAGCTCACAACTTCATTGCTGTTTTTCCCCCACTTCCCCTTATCAGTGACCAACGTACTCATCAACAAGACCACATGCCTGCTTGTGTATTCCCCTTGAGTCTTAGTCTTGGAAGGGTGTTTGCTCTGAGGGAA
>NW_006408519.1:34861938-34864774 GCF_000296735.1 Chrysochloris asiatica
AAAATTCTATCATGCAATCTCCAGTATCATCTCTGTCACCTAGGATATTTTTTCCAATTATTGATCCTGTCTCTTTGTTTCCAACTTTTGCATTCCAATCACCAGTCATTATAAATGTATCTTGATTACATATTTGATCAATTTCAAATAGAAGAAGTTGATGGAATTCTTCAATAGTGGTTGGTTCATAAACTTGAATAATACTGGTATTAACTGGTCCTCCTTGTAGGTGTATGGATATCATCCTATCATAGACAACATTGTACTTCAAGTAGATCTTGAAATCATTTATAACAACTTCCAGTTTTCCTAGATTCATACTT
Source organism: Chrysochloris asiatica (assembly GCF_000296735.1). Taxonomy (NCBI): domain Eukaryota; kingdom Metazoa; phylum Chordata; class Mammalia; order Afrosoricida; family Chrysochloridae; genus Chrysochloris; species Chrysochloris asiatica. The sequence goes on from NW_006408519.1 coordinate 34,862,262, forward strand.
CATACATTCCATGTTCTATTAATCGATGTTTGCAACTGTTTCTCTTCATTTTGAGTTGTGCCCCATCAGCAAAAGAAAGTCCCAACAACTTTGTTCCATTCACATCATATCATCAACTATATTTTGAGGAAGTAGCTCTTCCCCAATCATATTTTGAGTGTCTTTTATTTAGCATAATGCTTTTGACAGTCATCAAAGTTGATGAGTAGTAGTCATTATATACTTACTGAAACTTTTTTGTCCACTCACTTTTCTCATACTTTTTATGTTAAAATAACTGAAAATTCACAATCTGTAATTACTATGTAAGTTTCCATTAATGGTTACTTAGCTATATAGTACAATATCAAAATCAGGACATACATGTAGGTACAATGGCATTTTATCATGTGTAGATCCCTGTAATCATCACTTTAAGATGCCGAATTTGTCCAACACTACTAAGTTCTGCACCATGCTAACCCTTCATAATCACTGCATCCCTTGATCTCTACTCCCTTTTACTCTCCCTTCAACAATACAACTGTTTTACGTATTTCCTCTACATATATTGATAACCACATCAGTCTGTGTTACAATGTTTCTTCAACCATCAACATCATGTGGAAAATTCAAGCAGAGAAGGAAGAATCTGTTTTATTTACGTATGCAGATATATTTCTACATTTCCACTGGTCTTTCTCCCTGCTTGGTATTCCAAGATTCTTTCTCTTATCACTGACTTTCTGTTTGGGGTATTTCCTTGAGAACATTCTCTGCTGGCAACAAAATCTCTTAACTTTACTTCATCTGAGAATAGCTTCATTTCTTCTTCATCCCTGAAGGATATTTTCTCTGGGTATAGAGTTCTGCATATATAGTTCTGTCTTTCAGCACTTGAAATACATTGTGCCACTTCTGTCTGTCCTTCATGGTTTATGATGAGAAATCTACAGTTGTTCAAACTGTTTTTTCTCCTATAAATAGTCATTTCTATTCCACTGCTTTCAAGATTTTTTTTTTTTTTTTTTTGTCTTAATGTTCAGAAATCTGAGTATAATGTGCCTTGGGATGGATTAATTTGGGTTTCTTGGGATTTTGTGGAGGGCTTACTTAGTTTCTTGAATCTATAGGTTTATGTCTTTTGGCCAATAAAGGAAATTTAGACAGCATTTCTTTGAGTACATTCTCAACCCTACTCTCTTTCTCCTTTCCTTCTAGGACTCCTATAATACGAATGTTAGGCTTCTTGTTATAGTCCACAGATCCTTAAAGTTCTGTTCATCTTTATTTTTTCCTTCATCACTTTTAATTCTGATGTTCAGATTGGGTAATGTCTACAATTCCATCTTCAAACTCACTGATATTTTTACTCTGTCATTTCATTCTGCTGTTGGGGCAATTCAATGAGTTGTTTTTTGTTTGTTTTTTCCATGAGTTTTTCACTTCAATTATTACATTTTTTAGTTCTAAAGTTCCCATGTGGTTCTTCATTATTTCTTTTATTTCTTTACTGAGAACTTTTATTATTATTATTTCAATGTGTCAGTAATGATCATTTAAGCATTTTGTGATTTGTTGTTGTTGTTAAGTGCCATCAAGTCGGTTCCTACCCATAGTGACCCTGTATAGGTTTTCCAAGGAGCAGCTGGTGAGCTTAAACTGCTGACCTTTCAGTTAAAATGGCTTTTCAGTCTGGCACATTAACTCACAGTGCCACACCAGGACTCTGTTTTTTGTGATAGCTGGTTTAAAATCTTTGTAAGAAGATTCTAAGGTCTCCGTCACCTAGGTGGAGGTGTCTCAATCATCTTTTCTCATTCATGTTTTCCATGGTTTGGTTCTTTGTATGACTTGTGGTTCTTTTTCAACTGAGTCACTGCAGTACTGCAAGATGGAGGTGGGAGTCCAGCTCCATTAGATCCTTCTACTGATACTCAGGGGATCCTCACTACTGCTGGGTATCTGAGAAAGCTCAGGTTTGCCACCTTCCCACTAGACCTCTTCCAGTACCACTCCTGAGTAGAGTGAGCACCCACATCATTGCCTATAAAAATGAAGGTCATGGAGAACAAAAGAAAATGGTGGATAGGGGAGAAGTGCAGTGAGGCGCTCCGTCAGCAACAACACAGAATACTGGACCAAGCAGGCTCAGGGGATGGTCCCAGAACTCTGAACCACATATAAAGGAATATTTAGAAAGTTGGAAGGCTTACAGCTGGGGGAATTTATAGCAGAAGCAAGAAATCCTATGCTTTCTAATCCAAGACACTCAGCTGCTCTCAGAGCCGCCATTTTGAGCAAGACAGTGTGGAGGAAGCACCACAGCAGCCACAGATGCCTGACAGAACCACGGAGATAAAGGTGTAGAGATTCTTTTTTTTGTATCTGTTTATTGGTCTTTCGCTGGCTGTGCATCTCCATTCTGGGGTTCCTGAGTGAGTGGACAACCCATACCCATCCCCAAATGGTTCTACTATACATGCGCACAGATCTCAAAATTTAAAGTGACAGTTTCCACTTAGAACCAAATG
>NW_006408519.1:34869589-34870910 GCF_000296735.1 Chrysochloris asiatica
CAGCTGGGTAGTTTCGAACTGCTGACCTTGCAGTTCACAGCCCGATTTGTAACCACTACGTTACCACTTAGCAATTTGTATACGAAAAGATGTCTATTCTTTTCATTTTTTAAAGTATTTATACCACAATGTTGGAGCACAGGGGAAAAACAAGATAAGGCATTAAGTAAAGAATAAAGATATCAAATTCTGTGGCTCCCATGATAGCTGTTCTATTTTTTTTTTTTCAATTACGTATGTGCCAAAAAATGGTAACTATACCAAAATGGGAATGGATACAGCGTTAGTAAAGTAGAATGAGTGATACATTTTTTACCTATTTCCCAATGTTCTATCTGATAGCAATATTATCGTAAACATTTAAAACTTAAAAATAACAAAATTGATTCAGTCACCCAGACAAGAACAGAAATTCTTATAAAAACAGGTCCTGAATAAAGCTGCATTCTAGGATGGCTCTGTTACACATATATAAAACTGCATCATAAACTTCAAAGTTTATGAAGCATATAAAAAATAGGTATTATTTCTCTATGTTGAATAAGGTCAGCAGCTGTTTGAATTAGAACAGTAACATGGTCAGCAGAAAGAACTTATATAGAATCAGCAGAGAAAGAAGGGGTGCTGTAGACTGAAGTAAACATTCTCTGCCACGAATCCACAATAAATTTAAATGGACACCAACAGTTGGTTCAAAAATAATCAACTACAAATATGCTCAACCTATAAGCCTCCTCACGAGCAAAACCCTGAAGTCTGCTCTGTATCGGTTTGAGCATCTCTTTGAAAGTCATTACATGCAGTTCAAGCTACAATAACACAATGAGATACAATTTAATTACATAGCTACCAGCACAATCCCAGATTTTTTTTTTTTCTTCTCAGTAATAATGTGGTAAATAAATACACGCTTACTCCACGGCAAATGGTGGTAATTATCAAGAGCCTATCATATAGCCTGCTGATCATTGTATAATTAGGCAACGGCAGCAGGCTAAAATGCATGTTTGTGTTTGTAGCGTGTAAGATGCATGTGACAAAGCATATATGGAGATTTTCAAAGGGGAGTTTTTGTGTGTAAGCAATTGTGTGTTGTCACATGTCAGTCTTCAAACATCCCCAGGGTGAAATGTCTGCTTTTTTAATACACTCACAGAAGCAGCAGTCAAGAAATCAAACAATGTATTGCATTAGGCAAATCTGCTGCACAAGAATTTTTTAAAGTACTGAAGAGCAAAGATGTCAGCTTGAGGAATAAGGAGCCCCTGACCCAAGCCATGATATTTTCAATAATCTCATATGCATGTGAAAGTTGGACAGT
>NW_006408519.1:34871487-34873368 GCF_000296735.1 Chrysochloris asiatica
AGGGTCGCTATGAGTCAAAACTGACAATTAACACAACTGATGTTCAATCAACTGTTTGCTAAACAAAGTCATGAAAGATTTCTGTAGCATGAGTATTTCAAAAAGAACAGATATACATGAATACTCTGTGTTTAAGTTGGTGGTCCACAAATAGTTTTGGAGCTGAAATCAGAAACTCCTAATTTAAATATCACTCTACTCTTTAAAGCGTTCAAGAGCAAAGATGTCACTTTGAGAACAAGCCTGAGTCTGACCCAAGCCATGGTATTTTCAATTGCCTCAAATGCATTTGGAAGTTGGATAATGAATAAGGAAGACCGAAGAAGAATTGATGGATTTGAATTATGGTGTTGAAGATGATTATTGAAAGTATAATGGACTGCCAGAAGAACAAGCAAATCTGTGTTGGAAGAAGTACAGCCAGAATGCTCCTTCGAAGCCAAGATGATGAAACTTTGTCTCTTATACTTCAGACATGTTATCAGGAAGGACTAATCCCGAGAGAAGGACATCATGCTTGGTAAAGTAGAGTGTCAGTGAAAAAGAGGAAGAGCCTCAATGAGATGAATTGACACCATGGCAGCAGCAATGGGCTCAAGTATAATAACAATTGTGAATATGGTGTAGGACTGGACATGGTGTCTCTATGACTAGAAACTGACTCAATGATACCTAACAGTCATAACTACTACCAATTACTAATTGAGAAGTATAGACAAATCCTTCCAGTCTTCTTAACTATAAGAAGGATGTAAAGAAGGTTGTTAGGTGACTCATATGTGAACACACTTGTAAACCAAACAAGTCTTGTATGTGAAGGAAATTTTCTTTCTATGCTGCTACTATTTAAATATCAGCAAATCCAGGCCTATCTTTAAAGAAGTACATATTCTCTAAGGACTTCCTCATCGGGGCAAGAAAAGGTGTGAGAGAGTCACGTGAGTAATTAGTAAAGGAAATAAAATAAAGCACAATACGGTGACATAAGAAGAAGTCACATGGGTGCTCTGCAGGGTGGATGATCCAGAAAGCAAAGGTGAAACATAGTGGTTCCAATCCAGAACTAAATCTCTGACAGGCAGTTCCTAAATATACAAAAGCAATAGGATTTGTGTAAGCTTGCACATTTTTTTTTAAATGTTTTATTGTGAATTATATGATAGTTTACATGGGAGAACATTAGTTTTACATTCATTCTATTGTATATCGTTTCATTGCCATGGTTGTAATCCCCTCCATGCATCATCAACCAACCAAAGGGTATACCCTGCAATCCTTCCCCCTACACTCCCCCCACCCCACCCCAAGTCTTCAGCACACAGTGGCTCTCCCTTTCTGGATCTAAAGTCCCCAGGTGTTCCATCGCTCTATGTCATCGTCTCTGCCTCCATCTCAGGCATCACTGCTTCTCTGGATAGGGTCCTGCTCTCTCGGCTCTTCTCTGTTGATGGTCCTAGGGATCTCCGCTCCTAGACTGGAAAGTTAATCACTCCCCTCCTTGCTATAAAATGTCTACCTTTACATTTCCAACCTTCACAATCAGTTCTGATAACAATTATTCACTATTGTATCACAAGAGACCCATCTGCATTTCATTTCATCAGCTCCGCCTAGACAGATTGCATACTACTCACTGGAGATTCTGCCTTCCTACAGGTCCCCTGGCTCTAGGTTCCCTCTTGAAAGCTTGTAAGGTACTCACTTCTTGCCTTTGTAGGCACCCCCACCCCATTTTGGGTAGCCAATGTTCAAGTTGCCCATCCCTGTCTACTCTATGTGTGGAGGGGGTGGGAATGATTCTTGCTGTTAGAATTTGTTCTCTCTTTTGAGCTACTGCATCCATAGGTGTAGGTCAAGTTCATCAAATTGTATCAGATTACT
>NW_006408519.1:34873752-34884375 GCF_000296735.1 Chrysochloris asiatica
ACATGCCTTCATTTTCGAGACTATTGTTATATGTCAGTTCAAATAACTTACTTTCCCCAATTCAACTGACTCATTTGGGGATGCTGCTAGTTGCTATTGATTTGATTCTGACTCATGAAGATGAAATATTTCCAACCCATAACAAGAGAAAGAATAAGAACTATGCCAATTAATAGCCTTTGAACCAAAAGGTTCAGCATTCCTCCAATTTTTTCTTTTGTGCTGTCAAAAAATAACAAAGTTGATTAGTAGTTAGTTCCCAGGGGCAAGAAAGAGGGCTAATAATAGTGACGGAAATATCACGTTGATTAAGGGAAGGATTGTACAGCCAATTATTTTAATTGCTATCAACAAATTGCTTTCATGTAAAAAGTTGAACTGGCAAAAATTGTGTGATAGATATGTGTGTATTTACAACAAAAGACAAGAGTAGCTACCGAGGCTGATGCTGTCTAGACAAAAACATCATGGAATTTAGTTCCTTGGTTTGGAGGTTTAAGGTCATGGTTTCATGGGACATCCTGTTAATTGGGCTAATAACCACTGTTCAATGAGTAGTGCCTGAAGTATTTAAAGCTTGCAAGCACTCATCCAAGGCACAATAATTGGTCTCAATTTCACCTGCAATGAAAGAGGAAGAATAAGAGTCAGGAATTGGAGAAGAATATGGAATGTGTGACTAATTGCTTCTGTGAATAACCTTCTCTTTTGTCGTGAGACCATGAAGAACTGGATGGTGCCCGGCTACCATTACTGAACAATTTGATCTGAGATGCCTTAGCACAATCCTCTTCAAAAGGGGTGAAATGCAGGACAGAATTTCAAATTCTCATGAACTCTAGGATTCCTAGGTCATGAAATTATTGCCCTATAAACTTGAAACAAAAAATATTCCTAAAGCCAAACAACAGTTTAGCTTAACTGGTAAAAAAAAAAAAAAAAAAAAAAATGCCTTAAGCAATATGCTTTTTAGGGAACTATCTATGAGATTAACTTGGCAACAGCAACATGAATAATTAGATAAAACCTTAGGCGATAGCGGGTTTATGTTAAAGGGGAAGAAACAATTCAGAAAAGAAGGTTGAAAATGATTCCACTACAAAAAGATACGATCACTGTCACTAGATGGTATATGTAGACACTATTGGATAACTGCCTGTTCTGCTGTGTGTATTCTCAACAGCAAATCGTGGTGCTGTGGGGTTAGCCCTCGATCACAAGGTCAGTTTGAACCACAATGTCAGTGATTCAAACTCACCAGCTGCTTCTTGGAAACCCTATACAGGGTGGCCATGCATTGGAACTGACTCGACAGCACTTAACAACAACAATATAAATAGATAAATAGCACACTAATTCTTAATTTATTTGCATCAGAGAAAATGCTCTGGAAGAGCATTTTCAAGTTAGAAAGAACTCCAAGTTTTCCTCATTTACTACAGTTCACCAATACAACGTTGTTAGTTGCCATTGTATTGATTCCGAGTCTTGGAGACTCCATGTGAATCACAGTAGCCCTGCTCCACAGGGTTTTCAAGGCTGTGCCCTTTCAGAAGTAGGTCACCAGGCCTTTGTCCCAAGGCACCTCTTGGTGTGTTTGAACTACTAACCTTCTGATTTCTAATAAAGGACTTAAGCATTCACTGCCCAGGAATTGTGTTCTACAACACAATTTAAAAAAAATAAAATTCCATGATCGACATATGATTCCAATTCTTCTGCTCCAATAAGACTGAGCAAAACAACCCATACTGTCTCCAAAGCTGAACTCTTATTGGAGCAGACAGTCACATCTTTCTCCCAAAGAACAGCTGATGGATTCTAACGACTATCCTTTTTGTTAACAGCTGAGCACTTAACTACTGAGCCACCAGGGCTCTCCCACCAACACAATGCTGTGTTGTTATTGTTGTTAAATGCCTTCTAGTAGGTTCTGACTCATAGCAAGCCTGTATAGGGTTTCCAAGGCTATAAATCTCTACAGGAGCAGGAAGCCTCTTCTTTCTCCTCTGTAGTAGCTACTTTAATAGCCCAACACAGGACCCTGTACACCACTAGGGCTGCACCAACACAAGTGTTGCTGTTGTTATGTGCCGTTGATTCAGTTCCAACTCATAGTGACCCTGTATACAAGTGAGTCTGTATCATGGACCACGTGATCCAGTGTTTATCCTATCAGAACTCCAACACAATATTCTACTTTCATTCAATATGATTTGTTCCAAGAGCTGATTGGTTAATTGAAAGAACTTGTTAAAATGGATAAGCATTTTAAATGTTTTCTTCCTAAGGAAAATATAAATTGAACAATCTAGTCATCAGTCTTCTAAATTAAGATTTTCCATCTGATTATGGGTTCAGTGATTGGTATTCAAATCATGTTTCTTGTGTAAAATATCCCTGTTATGCATGGTCGGTGAGTCTTAGTCTTTCCCTGGAGTGGACGGCAACTTAAAAATTGTTGCTGTTGTTGATAAGTGCTATTGAGTCGGTTCCAACTCATTGTGACCCTGCATACGGTTTCTGAAGAGCAGCTGGTGAGTTTGAAGGACCAAGCTTGTGGTTTAAAGCAACCTTGCGGCCCAGGATTTATCCTACAGTGTCACAGCAAGACTCCAGGAAAGAAACCTGAGTACAAATTCAATGGAGATTCAGTCTTCTCACCATCATTTATACTTGTCTTGCTCACACCTAATTCTAATTCCACAACAATTTTATTAACAAGTTGTCTTTGACAAGTCTTTCCAAAGCATTAGCTTCAATTTTAAAGACATATCAACACTTTTTTTTGCAATCATAATTTTATACTTTTATGTAACAATTAAGTGACATCGTTACAAGAAACAGCATAGTTGACAGAAGCAAGTTTGTGAACGATCCCAACTTATTTTTGGCAACTGTGCAATTAACCTGTTGGGAACGTAATGTCTGGACATATCAGAGTAGCCTAGGGACGTGGAGCATTTCATGTGCCGCAAGCAGTACCCACTGTACTTCATACAAGGAAAGAAAAATGTTTAATCTGGCAAAACTGTTGCCCAGACTCTGAGGAAGAGACCTTCTACTCCATCTGACTGAATCATTCACAAAGAAGGAGCCTCAGTCGTGCTGTTCCTCCTCCATGAGGATTCACCGAGCAAGGCAGAAGTTTTCTTGGGCAAAAGCAGAAGGTGCATCGCTAAGATTTTCAATTAATTGGTTCAGGGCAACTATTCCTATTCTTTGCCCTTGAAACAATACAGAATCACTAAAGTACTTTCTTGTTTCCATTGATATTAGATGGAGCTATCGACTTTCTACGTTTTTTATGACACTATAAAACACATTGTCCTGAAATAAAGGTTTACTTTACAATTGAGAATTCATGGGCAAGTCTCCCTGCTGACTCCTCAGAACCCTGGATAAGTGAGTTGCTGCTTTTGTTAACGGGGTATTTTTAGAACCAATTAACTATCTTTTCTAGAGGCTTCATTGTATCATAATTAGCTTCATGTGTATGCGTGTGTGTGTGTCTGTGCATGCATGCAAGTATTTTGGGGAGAAGGGAGAGAAAGAGTTCCATGTGTACACGAGTAATTAGCTTTCTGCTAAATGAAAAAAAAAAATTTTTCCAAGTCATAATCTCCTAGACAATCCATTTCCATTCTATTAAACTCTGCCAGAATGTTTACCCACATGAAAATCTTACTGATAGCACTGGAACATTGTCAGATATCATGCCAGAAGATGAAAATGTTATAAATAGCACTAGAATATTTTCAGAATATTCTCAGATATAGTGCAGGACCATAAGTAACATAATTATAAATGGAGAAAAGATTGAAGCTGTCAAATCATTCATTTTGCTTGGATCCACCATCAACATTCATGTAAGTAGCAGTCAAGAAATCAAATTGCATTGGGCAAGGGTTCAAGAGCAAAGACATTAGTTTGAGGACTAGCATGCAAATGGCCCAAGTGATGGTATTCTCAATAACTGCATATGCATGTGAAAGCTGGACAATGAATAATGAAAATTGTACAAGAATTGAAGCATTTGAGTTATGGTGTTGGAGAAGGACATTATGTTTGGTAAAGTGGGGTATCAGCGAAAACCAGGAAGACCCTCCACTGAGAAAAATTGGTACAACGTCAGGAACAATGGGTTCAAGAGTAATCACAATTGTGAGGATGGCACAGGATCAGGCAGTTTTTGTTCTCTTGTGCAGAGTTGGAACCCACATGATGACACCTAACAACAACAACAATGTCCAAAGTAGAAAATAACCATAAAACCTTCTTGTTTTCTTATTCCATAGGTGTTAGACAATATTGGTTTTAAGGGTTTTTTTGCTTTTTTTTTTCTTCTGATTTTTTGTTGTTGTTATTTTAATGATGGGAAAATGGCTCTTGGTAATTTATTCCAATTCCTAGAACAAGTAGATGGATGTTGTTGTTGTTGTTATGTGCCGTGGAGTCAGTCCTGACTCATAGCGACCCTGTACAGGGTTTCCGAGGCTGTAAATCTTTACAGGAGCAGAAAGCATCTTTCTCCCACGGAACAACAAAGTAGATGGATATTGCTCCAAAAAGATGTTCAGTTGAGGGATTTTTCACCCACAGCATTGATTTTGTGGTTATTCGTCTCATAGACTTCAAGCTATGTAGCTTTTTGAATGAGGAAAGGACATACGTGCTCTGCTAGGCAGAGAGATAGACACGGTATCAACAAAGAATGTTGTGGATTTCCAGAAGACGAAAGCTAAAGTTTACCTTAGACTCAAGGATAGCAAGATTTCGTCTTTACACACTTTGGGCATATTCAAAGGAGGGATCATGTTCTGGAGAAGAACATCATGCTTGGTTAAGTAGTGGGTCTGCAAAAAAAGAGGAAGACCCTCACTATGATGGTTTGACACATGGCTACAACAATGGCTTCAAGCATAGCAGCAGTTTTGAGATGATGCAGGCCTGGACTGTGTTTTGCTCTGTTGTTCATAGGGTCACTACGAGTCTGAACCAACTTGACGGCACCTAACAACAACACCAGGCAGAAAGGTGTTGTGAAACAAAGATGAGATCTAGAGTCAGACATTCTAGGCTCAAATTTTCTCACAGTTAGTTCCTAACTTTGTGTCCTTGGGCAAAGTAGTCCATCTTTCTGAGACTCTTTGTCCACATCTGTAAATTGGGGTAACAATGTTGAAGGTACTAATAACATTCCATCCCTGAAATGAGATATTGGTCATATCGATACAACCATAAGTCACAGAAGAATTAGATCTACCTTAATGGCTAAGTGACATTTGGACACAGTCCTTTACTTCTGGAAGCTTTTGTTTCCTCCTTCATGGAAGGATGATTAGAGTGTTGTGGTAACTAATGAATTAGAGAACATTTGACAAATATCTAGAACATGGCCTAATACATAGAATGTATTCAGTTAATCCTGGCTTTCCCAAACTGCTCTGCCTCTAGAGAAGAGAACTGGATACTGACTATTCTAGGAAGACTTGAAAACAAGATCCTGTTTGGATTTTGATGAGACTCAAAGAACTTTGATCAGTCACTTTGTATAACCTCAGACCTTTGTAAAGAGAGAAAGTCAATGTTTGACTGGATCATTTCTTAACTGTCTCATTTTCATATATGTTTGCATAACTCAATTTGCATTTTCATTTGCCTATTAACTCACTTCTCAAGAACAACCCTGGACCAAACCCAGATGCAGCATAGTTTGTGAGTAAATGTGTATGTGTTTGTGACATAAAGATGTGTATTAGAGTTGTGAAGGGTAACCATCATCCTAATAAACAGTTAGATGGCAGACACAAGTCCCCAACTTGCAGTCATCCTTAACCAACCCCATGCCTGGTTCCATTGCTATCTGTTAGAACTCCAATCTCTCTTAGTGTAGCATTATCTAATTTTAATGCAAACCTCAGAGAGCAAGAAACTGAAAGCAGACTTTATTGTTAGAAGGGATAAGGCCTTGCCTTGCTGTTCAGCTGTGTCTTGGAAACCCAAGGGCTCAGTTGGCTACTCCTCAACAACAGCAGTAGGTAAGGAAGTAACACTCATGACCCATCTGAACAGCATCCAAAAGGAAATCCTCTCCCAGCCTGCAGGAAACCCCAAGTTGTAGCTGGCGAGAGAACAGAGGGAACCAGAGGCAGAAGCACAAAATTGCCACTTAGCAGCCAGCTCTGACCCATGCTCAGAAGCCTTCTCTGGGTGCCAGTGCTCCGCCTGTAAAATGGGCTGTCAGAAGTAAGGAGCAGCGTAAGCGATGCCAACATCAGATAGGCTGCTACCAGCTCAATCCTACAAGACATAAGCTGGAAATACAAGTCAATAGGTGTCCTGAATCAAAAAGTAACACAGCGAACACCAAGTGCTCTCCACAGGATCTTCTTCTCATTTCACAGGACCTTGTGGTCTCCATGGTCCAGCTCACATGTCACTCAGGGCCCTGCATCCCCACTTAGTCGCCCAGCCCAAGGTCCTGAAAGATCCTGATGCTTTACTGTATGTGATGCCTGCCTGCCTGCCTCACGGAGCTCTCCAGATGATTCACTGTCTTGTTACAGAATCCCTACCAGGCTCCCACTCTGGTAAAATAAAGATTCTGCTAGTAAAGTAAAGATTTAAAGCTGAACATGATGGAAAACAGCCTAATGAGAGTGCCTGTTTTGTATGTTTAACATGCCCTAAAGTGGTAAGCAAGGGGCCTCAGTGGCACAGTGGTTAAGTGCTCTACTGCTAATGGAAAAGGTCAACACTCAAACCCACCAGCCTCTCCTCAGAAGAAAGATGTGGCAGTCTGCTTCTGTAAAGATTACAGCCTCGAAATCCCTACAGGGCAGTTCTTCTCTGTCCTATAGGGTAGAAAAGAGTTGAAATCAACTCAATAGTAATGGGTAGCAAGGTAAAGTGCTGAGCATTTCATGTTTTACTTAATTCTCATAACAAACCTTTCACACAGACCTACATCATGTTCAGTAAGGTGGAGAGTCAGAGAAAAAGAGGGAAGACCCCCAGTGAGATGGATTGGCAAAGTGGCAGCATCAGTGGGCTCAAGCGTGGCAACGATAGTGAGGTTGGCCCAGGATCGGGCAGTGTTTCGTTCCATTGTGCATAGGGTCGCTATGAGTCGGTACCGACTTGATGGCACCTAACAACAAAGCATTCTGATGATTTTAATAAAAGGGAAGATTGCAACGTTGAAGACTCTGGAGACAAGGACCATGTTTGTATCAGTCCCCACTACAACTCCAAAGCCAAGTGCCACCTTCAGATTACCCACAACATACATGCCTTCTTGAGGAATCAAAGAATGCCTCAAGATATTTAATATAATAGAAAAGGGTTTATAATACTAAGCTAGGTGGGAACAGTAGGGAAAAAAATTTTTTTAAAGCACAGACTATAGAAACTATGCTTCATGGAGAGATACAAAATGTTCAAAGGGTAAACGTTTTCAGAACCTAGAAGGGAATCTGCAATACTACAGCAAAGTTTGCCTCCAGGTCGCAGGATAACGGGAAATCATTTTCTGACTCATCAGTTGTTTGTTTAACGAATCCTTCAAATTTTTGATGATGTTAAGTTGTTAGGTGATACAAAGAAGACAGATGAAAAATAAAACTGCACACCAAGGCCAGCTTAATAACTCAGTTGGTGATTAAATGAGGAGATAACTCATCAAAGGGCAGGTTGGAGTGGGGTTCTTGACTGTGAGCCACACCGTTTCACACTATTAGAGCAGCTGGTCAGTCCTGGAATCAATCCACAGTCATATCATGGCCTTGTGATTGCCTTTTCCTACCCCCACGCTGTAAAGCCCTGTCTGCACTGCAGTGTCTGTCATTCCAGAAACCTATGCCAAGAGGAATGGCATTGTTAGGAATATGGCAACAACACAGGCAAGACCTGCAGACAGGAGCCCACAACACCTCCATTAATCAGGTTAAACAGGATTCTGAAGGAAGGAACAGGTTTGTACAATCACTTTGTATGTGTCTCCTTTGCCAACCTCCTAGATTTGTTACAACGCATAAATAAGCATGCCTGTGAAATCCCCAGTCATGTCTCCCATGGAGACATAATGAATGAGGAGTAGGGGTCAAGCTGAAGGAATAAGAAAGGAGGTAGAGAAATACAGATATACCTGGGTTGGGTATTTCATAGCAGAGTGATGGAAGGTTGCTGTTGCCAAGTCATCCACATGCTGCTGATGCCCACCTTTGAAGTGATGGGCTGTACCTTGCTGCTCCCATTCCTTCCACATGACCCATTCCGGTTTATAGCTCTGTCACAGATTGTGTGTTAACATGAATTAGTGACAGTACTTTCCAGTCTGAACCTTTGCAACGGACAGCAGTCATCCTCAGAGCAGAGGGAACAACCACAGGGCCAACAATGGAGGGTGTGGCTTCTCTGTTCCCTTGAACCCTCATTCCCTCAAGGTAAGCTACAAGTCTTCTAGGTACAATGCTTCTTTTCTGCAAACAGTGGCCCTGAGTCTCTAAAACTCATCCCCCTTCTCTCTATCTCCACTCTCACCACTCAGGCGGAAGACATCATCATCCCTCATGTCTCTCCTGGAATGCTTGCCCTTATAATCCATCCTCCAGCCAGCATAAGGGCACTGATGCAGACATCAGATGCTCATGCCACTCCTCTACTTAAAGTAGCTCAGTGGCTTCCTGTCATATTTGAAACAAGACCTAGAGTCTTTGCTTGGGTCTACAAAGGGCTACATAGCCTGCTCTTCCTACATCCTCTTGAACTACTCACCTCCTTAGCTGAGCTTTATCTGCAGCTGTTCCTGCCACAAGACCTTTGCACTAACAAGTATCTGTCTGAAAGGCTCCCATCCTGATCTCCTCTTACTTGGCTCTTTGTCATTTAGCTCTTGGTCACCAATAGGCTTTCCTTGACCACCCAGTTACTCTCTGTCTCATCACTGTTTTTCTGTATAACATTTATTACTACCTTACAAATGTATGGTATTGTCTATCTCCCATCATAAGAAAGGAGGAACCATAAGGACAAGGGAAACTGACCTTTTTTTATATATATAATTTAAAGCTGTATCTCCAACACCTATAATATCACTTGGCAATATTCATAAATATTATTACATTTGTGAATGAATGACTAAATGAATTAATGAACTCATGGACCAAACTCAAGCCTGACTGGAATCCAAACAAAGTGTAATTTGTTTTCCCAAAATAGCATCCAAGGGTTAAGAAAAGCTTCTTCAAGGACTGATTCTGAGTCTCAGTCCTGGCACTTATGATGTGATTCTGGACATGTCTCTTAAGTTTTCTTTAAAAACAAATACACATGCAGGAGAAATAAAGGTATCTATTTCTTAGAATTGTGATTCTGATGAGATGAGTAAATAAATGCAGATGCTTTGAGCAGTGTCTGGACCAGAAGAAGTCTTATGTACATATTATAATCATTGTAATTATATTCTAATCATGTTGGCTGCATTGTATAGTAATCACACTTCTTTATCCTGCCATTGATAAAGTAGAGTAGGATACATTTCAGGGAACAAGTCTAAAATCAGGGAAATTAGTGAGAAGACTAATAAACCCCGCAGCCAAAGTAGCAATGAAGTTGGACCAGGAGTGTAGGGTAGAGTGAATCAAGATGAGTTGATGTATTAGTGGGTGATACATAGGTAGATGTAGTAAGATTTGTCAACTGTTTGGTGTACTAAAAAGAGAAGATTGAGGATTCAGCCCTGGTCAACCAAGATGAAGATGAGCAACTACCAATTTATATTCCCCCATTTCCCAATCTCCAAGAAGCTAAAGACAGAAAAAGGAACTTAGTCTGCAACTGCCTGAAGAATTCCAATTTAAACAGGGAAAACCAACAGAGACCAAACACACACACACACACAGGAGAACTGATGAGTGTTTCCCTGGAAGTTTGAGTAAAGGTCACTTGATCACTAAAGGATTATGACTTCTTCAGGAGACTTGAGTAGAAATCACAGAATCTGCGATAGACTCCAAGCCTATTATTTTGAATTGTGTAAACATTAAACAAAAATCAGTTGAGCTTCTGTACCCTATCAATGAGAAAATGACAAATCTGAAATGGAAACAGGAGAAATAATTCCATTTACAGTAACACCTAAGAGAATAAAATACCTAGAAATAAATATAACTAGGGACATGAAGAACTTATACAATGAAAATTATCAAACACTGATGAAAAATATTAAAGAAAACTTAAATAAATGGAAAGATGTTTCATGTTTATGGATTAGATTTAATATTGTTCCATCAAGAAGAAAGAACATGAGTGAAGCATGAGATCCCTACCTAAAAAATCAGCAACAGCAGAGATGGTGGCAGAGGAGAGACAGAGCAGCTGCGGGCTCTAAGCCCATAGACTGAGTAGGGCTGTGTGCCTGTAGGTAAGAGGCTGGCTTACAGAATGTACCCTTTGGACATTTAAATGAATATATATATATTTGTTTTTGTATGTGTACTTCCAATAGTTTTGCTTTGTTCATTTGTGAAATATAAGATGTAAATGGAGAACCACAGGGAATAAGTAAGAAAATGTTGTTGCAGGGAAGGGATTGCAATCATTGAGATAAAACAAAGTGTA
>NW_006408519.1:34884475-34885573 GCF_000296735.1 Chrysochloris asiatica
AATTTGTTGAATGTAAAGCTGATGATGATCTTGTCTGTAAACTTTCACTCAATTCATAAAAAAAAAAAAAAAACTTTAAAAAAAAAATCTTGGCATCCTGCCACAATAAGTTACTATTTGTAGTCTTAAACAAAGGGAAAGTTTAAATATCAATTTTCTTATTGTTTAGTAAAAAATAAATTTGTACATTGAAAAAAAAGATTTAATATTGTTAACATGCCAATACTACCCAAAGTGATCTATAGAGCCAATGCAATCTCAGTCAAAATTTCAAAATTCTTCATTACAAAAATAGAAAAATGAAGTCTCAACTTTATATGGAAAGGCTAAGCCTCATCTGTCATCTAGCTTGACCAGGGCTGACTCCTCAATCTCCTCTCTGTAATACATAAAACAATTGCCCAGTCTTACTGTCTCTAATTAGGTCCTGAATAACTAAAAGAATGCTAAAAGACAAGAACAAAGTATGAGGACTCAGACTTCCTGATTTTCAAACACATTATACAACTACAGTGATCAATACAGCCTGGTAGTGGTTTAACAATAGGAATATTGACCAATAAGATAGAACAGAGAGTCCAGAAATAAGACCACACATCTATGATCAATGTTTGACAAGAGTTCTGAGTCCATTCAATGGGGGAAAAGGGGTCTTTTCAATAAATGGTGTGGGAAAATTGGATTTCCACATGCAGAAAAACAGAATGGGATCCTTACCTCACACCACACACAGAAACAAATAAAAAATTTGCCAAGGTCCAAATGTGCAAAACAAAACCACAAAAAACTTAGAAGAACAAGCAGGGGCCATGCTATCAGACATAGTTCTCAACAATGGATTGATTGTCTGATATAATACCGAAAACACAAACAACAAAATAATGGGAACTCATAAAAATTTAAAATTTTAGTTTATCAAAAAAGTGATAAGACTAGCTGTCAACTGGATGAATATCTTCTGAAACCATATCTAACAAGAATCTCATAGCCGATATATATTTATATATATATAATAGAGTCCTGGTGTGGCGCTGTGGGTTAATGCACCAGACTGCAAAGCCATTTGAACTGCAAGGTTGGCAGTTCAAGCTCACCAGC
>NW_006408519.1:34887306-34896385 GCF_000296735.1 Chrysochloris asiatica
TATCTATATCTATATCTATATATATTCAACAGTATAACAACAAAAAGACCAATAACCCAATTACAGAATGGGCAAATCTATATCTATATCTATATATATTCAACAGTATAACAACAAAAAGACCAATAACCCAATTACAGAATGGGCAAAGGACTGGAATAGACACTTCATCAAAGAAAGCATTCAAGTGGCCACCAAATGAATGAAAAGATGTTCCCCATCATTAGCCATCGGAGAGATGCGAATCAAAACCACAAGGAGATAACATTATACTACCACTACGATGGCTAAGATAAAAGGGGAAAAAAACACAAAACAACAGAAAATCATAACTGTTGGCAAGGATATGGGGAAATTGAAACTCGTATCCATTGTTAGTGGGGGTGACAAATGGTTCAGCTGTCATGGGCAACAATGTAAGAGTTCCTCAAATAGCTAAAACTAGAACTGTTGTGTTGTTGTTAAGTGCCTTTGAGTCAGTTCCGACTCATAGTGACCCTGTATAGGTTTTCTGAGGAGCAGCTGCTGAGTTTGAACTGCCGACTCTTACATATATGAGGAGACTCCAAAAAGTTCATGGAAAAACTGGAATTAAAAGATAATGGAATATTCTCACAAACCTCTTGTAGCCCCCTCACATAACCAAAAGCCTAGAAAGCAGAGACTCAGACAGAAACTTGCACACCCATGCTAATTGCAGCACTGTTCATAATAGCCAAAAAGTGGGAACAGCCTAAATGCCTATAAACAGATGAATGGATAAACAAAATGTGGTTCATACACACAACTCACACAAGACTCTGCTCAACCAGTAGGAGAAATGAAGTCTTGGAAGATTCTACAGTATGGATGGAATTTGAAGACATTACACTGAGTGACATTGTATGATCTCACTTAAACAGAAAGATAAGAAATGGCAAATGTATAAAGACAAAGTTTATTATCAGCTACCTGGGTGAGAAGGAGGGGGAAAGGGGGAATAAAGGGAGTAGGGAAATCACATTAATTACAGGAAGGGTTACACAGCTGTCAATAAGTTATACCAGAAAAAAACTTAATTGGCAAAAGTTGTGTGATAGATATATCTACAATAATGACAAAAATGGAAATTATTTAAAGTAACCACTGAGGCTGATTTTGTACAACCAAACACCTCATGAGATTTAGTTCCTTGGTTTGAAGTTTTAGGATCATGGTTTCTTGGGATATTCCAGTGAATTGACCTAATAATAAGTTTAGCGCTTCTGTTCTACCTTCTAGTTTGTTGTACAAGCAGACACCCAAAGCACAACACTTGGTGGCTATTTGCTTGAAACAACAGAAGAAGAAGGAAAGTCAGGAATATGAAATGTGTGGATAATTGTCTCCATGAACAACCACCTCATTAGCCATGAATTCAGACGTAGGTGGTGCCCAGCTAGCATTACTGAAAGTTTCAATCAAAGATTCCATAGAAGAATCCTGATCAAAAAGGGGATAGGTAGACTAAAATATCAAATTTTCATGGACTCTAGACTTTCTGGAGCCATGGAAGGTAGGTGAACTTTTGCCTTGAGATAATCTTTAAACCTTAAACCCAAAATATTCCTGAAGTTTTCTTACAAGTAAATAATAATTTATCTTAACTAGGGGTAGCATAATGGTTACAAACTGGCTGCTAATCTTAAGGTCAGCAGTTTGAAACTACCAGTGGTTCCATGGGAGAAAGATGAGGCTTTCTGCTCCTGTAAAGATTTACAGCCTCAGAAGCCCTATGCAGGGTCGCTATGAGTTGGAACCGACTCCATGCACATAAACACCACTACCAGTGTGGGGGAAAATGTGTGCCTTCAGCTTTATGTTATTTTAAGATTTATGTGGTGCTGTAGGATAACCACTAGACTGCTAACAAGGCTGCTGGTTCAAACCCACCAGCCACTCCTTGAAAACCTTATACAGAGTCACTGTGAATCAGAACTGACTTGACGACACTTAACAACATAAGGGATCAAATTGCCAAGAGCAACTCAAAACATTAGAAATGAACCTTAGGGAATATATTGAGTTTATGTTCATGAAGGAGCAACAGCTCAGGAAAGGAAGGTGAGAATGGATGTACAACTTGAAAGATATCATGAAATTGTACATATCAAAGCTGTTGAATTTGTATTTGATTTCTTATGTACATTCTCAACAACATAATAAATAAAATTTAAAGAATTAAAATATATCACAACATTTGCCATTCCACATTTTTTAATGTTAATTCAGTGACACCGATTATATTTATCATGTTAAACAACCGTCACCAGGATCCATTGTCAAATTATTCATCTTAGTCCAACTTCTGATAGAATGCTTCAGAATACTGGTGAGTATACCAAAAATTACTGACATATGAGTAAGAACCAGACTCTAAAGAGACAACCTCAATTAGCCAAACACTTCATGATCTCTCCTCTATATTATAAGCCCTATCCAACTTAGATCTAGTTCAGTTTCCCTAAGTGTCTGTCTTTGTTGACCAGAGAGTTTACAAAGCTAACAGATTATATTCATCACAGTGGAAGACAAAGCAAACATAGGGAAACTGAACTAGATCTAAGTTGGATAGGGCTTAGAACATAGAGGAAAAATCATGGAGTGTTTGGCTAATTGAGGTTGCCTCTTTAGAGTCTGATTCTTACTCATATGTCTGTAATTTTTGCCATAGATGAGAGTCCCAGTTTATGAATAAATTGATTTGTCAGCAAATGTTAATTGTTCTCCCTGCATTGTGCTAAGGATCCTTGGTGGCACAGTGGGCTAAGCATTGAGTTGCTAACTGAAAGGTCAGTGATTTGAACCCATAAGCTATTCCATGGGAGAAAGATGAGACAGCTTGCTTCCATGAAGATGTACAGCTTTGGAAATTGTATGGGGCAGTTTGACTCTGTTCCATCTATGAGTTGAAATAAACTCAACAGCAGTGGGTTTCATGCTGGAGGACTGTGTTAAAAACTGACCTTTGAGTAAGTAAATTCCCTGGCCTTTTACCAAACCTCCAGTTCTTGCAGAAAGATATCATGTTTGGTAAAATAGAGGGTTGGAGAAAAAGAGGAAGACACCCAACGAGATGGATTGGTACAGTGGCAGCAGCAATGGGCTCAAACGTAGCAATGATTGTGAGTTTGGCACAGGACTGATCAGTGTTTCATTCTGTTGTGCATAATAACTAGGTATCAACTCAATGGCACCTAACAAGAACAACAACCAAACCTTTAAGATTTAAAGTTAACTGTATTCTTAAACATTCTTAATCCTTTCAATTGTATGAAATCCTTGCTATCTTAAGGACAAGTTCATTGTTGTTGGCTATCACCCAGTTGATTCCAATTCATAGCAACCCCATGTGACAGAGCACAACTAACCCCATAGTGTTTTCTTAGCTATAATCTTTATGGAATGACTCTGGTGTGGAACTCTAGGATAAACTCTAGACTCTTAATCACAAAGCCAGTGGTTCAAACCCAGCAGCTGCTCCTCAGAAACACTATACAAGATGACTATAGGTCAGAACCAATTCAAAGGCATTTAACAACAGCAATTATTATAGAAGTAAATCATTAGGTCTTTCTCCTGAAGAGCTACAAGATGGGTTTCAACCAACAACTTTACATTTAGTGGTAGTGGTTATGTGCTGTGGAGTCAGTTCCAACTCATAGCAACCCTGTACAGGGTTTCTGAGGCTGTAAATCTTTACAGGAGCAGAAAGCCTCATCTTTCTCCCATAGAACAGCTGGTAGTTTCAAACTGCTGACCTCAAGGTTCACAGCCCGATTCGTAAACACTAAGCTACCAGAACTCCTTAGTAGCATATGCTGAACCATTGTACCAGGGCTCCTTCAGGAAAAGATGTGGTAATGCTTTTACTTCTTCTTAATAATATATCATTATAAGCATTAATTTTTCCTACATTAAAATATGCACTTTCTTGCACTTTTAATGGTCAGGGTTCTATATGCTTCCATCTGTTGTTTGAGGATTTCTGTCACTTGTCACCCTGTAGATCTGTCAACTGTCTGTTTTCCCAATATTCATTGAACCTGCCCCAGAAATCCCCTTCTCTAATTGCTAACTGCTCTGCTTCTAATCAGATTGTTCTTAGACACTAGATAAGCATGTTTACTAGAATTGTTTATCAAAGGAAGACTAAATGTTCTGACATCAGTAGTACTCTCAAAAGTGTCCCAGTTTGCACAATAAAACATTGTCACCCAATTTGCAAATAAGAGTTAATGACTCAAGAGGTGAAGAGTAACTCTCCCAAGTTCATCAGATATAATAGGAATCTATTTTTGTTTCTCAGGATCTTTCTTTAGTTTTTAGTTATACTGGAGATCATGAGATTATGAGTGAGTTTAACACTGTACAATTACCAACCAGCTGTCAGGGACATTTGCATGTTGCTGAGTTACTAAGGTTCAACAGAGCTTCCAGATTAAGATGAAGACAGACTAGGAACAGAAACCCCATGATCTGCTTCTGAAAATCAGTCAATGAAAATTCTGTGGAGGAAAAATTCCTAGGGAGCACCGTTCTACTTTGACACACATGAGCTGGAGTTAACTTGACACAAATGTTGTTTTTTGTTTTGTTTTGTTTTGTTTTGTTTTGTTTTGTCTTTAAGGAAGTTACTGTCTATTGAGGGAGATGAATGTTGACCAGGTCTAACAAGCTCAAATGCCTTCAGGGGTCAGAAGATACCATAATTGTACAACATGGACAAGGAGTAGAGGGAACTGTGAAAAACCAGAATGCAACCCTTTAACAAGGAGGTCTGGTAACAAAATGGATTACAAGCTGGGCTGCTAACTGCAACATCAGCAGTTCAAATCTACCAGTTGTTCCACAGTAGAAAAAATGAGGCTTCTGTTCCCATAATGACTGACAGTTTCAGAAACGCTCTATAGGATCTCTATGAGTCAGAACCAACTTGAAAACATACCACCACAATTTTGTTGTTTAATCCTATCGAGTTTGCTATGACTCATAACGATACTGCATAGGGTTTCCCAGGAACAGCTGGTTAATTTATACTGCCGACCTTGAGGTTAGTAGTACAGTGCTTATCCTACAGTGCCACAACCCTGTAATGACCCTCAATTTCAGTGATGTTTGAAATCCCATAAACGACAAATGAACACCTACTGGTTATTGAATTTTCATAACTTCACACAGATATCTTAATAACAAGGTTTATCATCCTCAACATTGTTGATATTTTTAGATGGGACAATTCTTTGCTGGGAGGGCAGCAATGTCTTGGGCATCATGTCCAGTTTAGCAGCATCCCTGGCTTTTAACTCATAGATGTCAGCTGTGACAATCAAAAATGTCTCCAAATGTACCCTGTGGGCAAAATGTCCCCTATTTCCACTGCCTTAGAAAGAAGTGCAAAGAACTGTGAGCAAGGACAAGCACCCCACAATCACATTTCATCCCCATAACAGTGATGTGCAGTAGGTATCATTACCTTCGATGGACATTTTAACCAATCTTGCATCAGGCTTCAAGCAGAAAATGTCATCAAGGACAGGATAACCTGCTGAGGCTCAGAAAGAGAGCCGACCCTAACCTTTGTACTTGGAACACCTGTCTAGCCATGTATAGAAGATTAATTGGAGAGAGGCCCTAGGAATCCAGAGACTATTGCACTCCTACAGATGACAAATGACAAGGGCCTAAACTTAGGCAGTGTAGACGAAGATATGAAAAATATTTTGCAGACAAAATTGGCAGGACTGATGATTGATTGAACTAGGAAGTGAAATAAAAGGAGAATTCTAGAATGTTTCGATGTCAGTCATGATAATGAATATTAGCTGCTTTAACCAGCAGGAGCCTTAGTTGCAAGGTGGTTAAAGTACTCAGCTGCTAGCAGAAAGGTCAGTGGTTTAAACCCATTGGTCACTCCACAGGAGAAAGATGACGCAGCCTGCTTCTGTAAAGATTGACAGCATTGGAAACCCTATAGGACAGCTCTGCTTGAGCCTTTAAAATCACTATGAATAGGAAGGAATCAACTCAAAGGAAGTGAATTTGGCTTTCTGGGTTTGAGAGTTTTGGTGCTATGTCAACTTGGTTGGGCCACAATTCTCAGTGGTTTGGTAATTAAGATGTAATCACCTCTCATGGTCTAATCACGTCTTTAATTATCTCTGCTATGAGTAGGAAATTGGTTGAAATGAAGTTTCCTCAGTGTGTGTGTGGTGGGGGGGGGCGGGCGGTTACCTGCTTCCAACATATGTAGAAACTCTAATAAAGCTTACTTGCTTTATTTCTGGCTCATCATATGACCTTCGGTTCTTTGGACTTGAGCCTGCCAGTCCTGAGAAGCAGAAGCAACCTGCCATCTTACCTATAGACCTTGGATACCGTAGCTTCTGCAGACAGAAGCCTACCATCTGACCTGTAGATCTTGGGCTCATCAGACCCTGCAGAGGTAACATGAGTCAGGAGAAGCCTCCAGCCTGACATCTGACCCACAGACTTGGAGCTTGTGAGACTCTACAGCTGAGAGCCATTCCCTTAAGATGCTTGATGTGAAGTGTTGTCGAGTAGGTTCCAACCCATAGCAACCCTGCATAGGGTTTCCAAGGAGCAGCTGGTGAGCTTGAACTGCCAACCTTGCAGTTCAAACAACTTGCAGTAGAGTGCATTAGCCCACAGCGCAACCTCTCTCTATATAAACATAAGGTGCTCTGGTAGTGTAGTGGTTACAAGTTGGGCTAGTAACCTCAAGGTCAGCAGTTTGAAACTACCAGCTGTTACACAGGAGAAAGATGAGGCTTTCTGCTCCATAAAGCTTTACAGTCTTGGAAACAGTATACAGGGTCACAATGAGTTGGAACTGACTCCGTGGCATATAACCACCACCATCACCATATGTAAATTAACAACAGAAGCAGTTGTTAGAACAGAACATGGGTTTAAAATTAAGAAAGGTGTGTGACAGGGTTGTATTCTTTCACCATATTTATTCAATCTGTATGCTGAGCAAATAATCTGAGAAGCTGAGTTATATTAAGAAAAATGAGGCATCAGATTGGAAGAAGACTCATTAACAACCTGAGATATGCAGATGATACAACTTTGCTTGCTATAAGTGAAGAGGGTTTAAAATTCTTAATGATGAAGATCAAATAGCATAGACTTCAGTATGGATTGCATTTCAATGTAAAGAAAATAAAAATCCTCACCACTGGACCAATAAACAACAATCTTATTAATGGAGAAAAGATTGATATTGTCAAGGACTTCATTATTCTTGGATCAGCTATCAACACTCATGGAAACAGCAGTTAAGAAATCAAATGACATATTGCATTAGACCTTTTTAAAGTATTGAAAAGCAAAGATGTCACCTTGAGGATTAAGGTGTGCTGACCCAAGCCATGGTATTTTAAATAACTGATATGCATGTGAAAGTTGGACAGTAAATAAGGAAGACCATAGAAGAATTGATGCTTTTGAGTTATGGTGTTGGAGGAAAATACTGAAAGTACCATGGGCTGCCAAAAGAACCAACAGATCTGTCTTGGAAGAAATGCAGCCAGAGTGTTCAGAATATCATGTTTGGTAAGGTGGAGGATAAGAGAAAAAAGAGGAAGACTCCAGCGAGATCGACTGACAAAGTGGCAACATCAATGGGCTCAAGCGTGTCAACAATTGTGAGGTTGGCCCAGGACCAGGCAGTGTTTTGTTCTGTTGTGCATAGAGTCGCTATGAGTTGGTATCAACTCAACGGCACCTAACAACCACAAAAACGACAACCATATATAAACATGGAGTCCTAGTGTGGTACTTCAGGATGATGCACTGGACCACAAGGTTGATTTGAACTGCAAGGTCGGCAGTTCAAGCTTACCAGTTACTCCTCGGAAACCATATACAGAGCCGCTATGAGTCGGAGCCAACTTGAAGTACTTAACAACACCATATATAGACATATGTAAGCTTTAGTTATATACGTGAAGCTTTGCGTCTTTAGAGAGCCCAGCCTAAGATGCTGGTTTTGGCTTTAACAAACAATCCAAAATTCTCAGAGGCTTATTTGTCACTCATGTTATAACATAATCAGGAAGGACAGCATGTTCCATATGGTGACTCAGGGATCCTAGCCTGCTATAGCCTATGATTTCTTCATTCTCTAGATCAGAAGGTAATAAACTATGGCCCATGGATCAAACCAAGCCACTGCCTAAAAATAAAGCTTTATTGGAACACAGCCATGCCCATTTACTTACTTAATATAACTGCTTTAACATTACTAGAGTGCTGGTGTGGCGTTGTAGGATAAGTATGGGACAGCAAGATTGGCAGGTCAAACTCACCAGTCTCTCCTCGGAAACCCATGTACAGGGTCACTGTAAATCGGAACCAATTCAACCACACTTAACAAAAGATACTTCCTATCTGATCTTTTACAGAAAAATGTGCCAATCCCTATTCTACATTCTCCTCAGTCTTCCACTGGAGCTCTTGTTTCGATTAGCCAATGAGAAGAAAGAGACAGGGCAAGTAGATCACTCATAAACATACCACTTATGGAACTGCTCACCTTGCATTGGCTGGAACTTTGTCATGTGCTGGCCTTACTGCAAAGGAGGCTGGGAAATATGGAGAAGTAGGTAGCTAAGGATGAGAACTGCCCATCTGTGCCACGTTTCCATGCCTCCAAACAAACTTCCCTTTGTTGATTACCAGGCTGTAGCTTCCTTAGGATGGAAAATCTATATATTCTTGCAAAATGCTGTATAAATCATTTTCTCCCTGAGATGCAATAAACACAAACTGCTGAGCTCTGACTTTAAACAATTATAAAAGGGCTTCCAAAAGTTTGTGGGGAAACTCCGTTATCATTTCATTACATTTTTCCACTACCTTTAAAAAAAAAAAAAACCCTTGTATGCAGCTGATAATGGTAGAACAGACATGACTCCAATTCAGGAATTGTCTCAGAGCTCCGTAATCCTCTGTAAGGAGGACTGGTAGTGCAGTGGATAATTGCTTGGCTGCTAACTGAAAAGTCAACTGTTCAAACCCACTGGAAGCTCTG
>NW_006408519.1:34896742-34907782 GCF_000296735.1 Chrysochloris asiatica
TCTATATTATAGGATCACTATAAATTAGAATTAGTGTGACATTACACAGCAACATACTCTTTATTAGTTCACTAAGGGTTAGAAAAAGCAAAGATATCAGTGTGAGGACTAAGGTGCACCTGACTCCAGCCATGGTATTTTCAATGACCTCATATGTATGTGAAAACTGAACAGTGAGTAAGGAAGACTGTAGAAGAGTTGATGCATTTGAGTCATGGTGTGGGAGGAGAATACTGAAAGTGCCACGGACTGCCATCCTTCGTCCTTTGATTGCCTTCTAGTCAATTCCGATTCATAGTGACTCTGTATAGGGTTTCTGAGGCTGTTAATCTTTACCGGAACAGATAGCCTCAGCTTTCTCCTACAGAACAGCTGGTAGTTTTGAACTGCTGACCTTGAGGTTAGCAGCCTGACTCATAACCACTATGCTACCAGAGCTCCTTATAGCCATAAGAACAAACAAAATTGTATTGGAAGAAGTAGAGTCAGAATGCTCCTTAGAAGCTAGGATGGTCAGACAATGTCTCTCATATTTTGGACATAGTATCAGGAGGGACCAGTCCTTGGAGAAGGATATTATGCTTGGTAAAGTGGAATCCTGGTGTGGTGCTGTCGGATCAGCACTGGACTGTGAACCACAAGGTTGGCAGTTCAAACCCACCATCTCTCCTTGGAAGCCCTGAACAAGGCTGCCATGAATCAAAACCACCACAATGACACTTAACAACTAAAGAGTGGACAGTCTTCGGAAAAAAAGAGGACGACTCCCCTGCAACTAAATGGATTGGCACAGTGACATCAAAAATGAGCTCAAGCATAGCAATTGTGAGGATGGCACAGGGTCGGGCAGTGTTTTGTTGTGTTGTGCAGAGGGTTGCTGTGAGTTGGAACCCACTCAATGGTACCTAACAATAACAACAAGGGTATGAATGGAAATATAGTGAACTATAATGGCTCTGTGGGTTAGGTGTTACACTGTTGTTGTTGTTGTTGTTGTTAAGTGTTGTCGAGTCAGTTCTGACTCATAGCAATTCCAGTATAAGATTTCCAAAGAGTGACCAGTGGGTTTGAAGTGCCAACATTGTGCTTTAAACTGACCTTACAGTTCAGTGCTTTATCCCATTGCTTCACACCAGGTTTGGTTACACTGCTAATCAAAAACTCAGTGGTCCAAACCCATGAGCCACTCCAAGGGAGGAAGATGAGATTGCTCTTAAAATAAAGATTCAGTCTTGGAACCTTTAAGGAGAAATTTTACTCTGTCTTATTGGGTGGCTATGTATGCAAAAGCTGGACAGTGAATAAGGAAGACCATAGAAGAATTGATGCATTTGAGTTCTGGTGTGGGAGGAGAATATTGAAAGTGCCATGGGCTTCCAAAAGAACAAGTAGATATGTGTTGGAAGAAGTGCAACCAGAGTGCTCCTTTGGAAGCCACGATGGCCAGACTTTGTTTTTCATAATTTGGACATATTGCCAGGAGGGACCAGTCCCTGGAGAAGAATATCATGTTTGGTAAAGTGGAGGGTTGGAGAAAAAAAGGAAGACCCCCAATGAGATGGATTGGCACAGTGGCAGCATCAATGGACTCAAGCGTAGCAATGATTGTGAAGTTGGTCCAGAACCAGGCAGCATTTCATTCTACTGTGCACAGGGTTTCTATGAGTCAGCACTGATTCGATGGCACCAAATAAAAACAACAACATCGAGTGGCTATGAGTCAGAATCCACTTGATGGCAATGAGTATACTAAATGCTGGAGTCCTGGTGTGGTGCTGTAGGATAAGCACTTGACCGCAAAGTTGGTGATTCAAAACCACCAGCTGATCCTTGGAAGCCCTATACAGGGTCTCTATGAGTTGGAGCCAACTCAATGGGACTTAACAACAACAACATATGCTCAGCATTGTTACAAGCAGAAAGGAAAATAGAGACAGACCATAACCTGCTAAGACCATAGCCTATGCAAGAATAAATGTAGAACTAGCCAAAGGAACAAGTTGAAAAGGGGTGGAACTTTATCTCTTCATCCGTTCAGAGGAAAAAAACAACTCTGGATAAGGAAAAGAAGCTTTATGGATTATGTCTGTTTATCATAAAAGCTACAGTCAGAAAGAATGCAGATGAAATCGGTGAAGCACTTTACAGGTTAGGAATCATTCTCACTATAAGATCTCCTTTGATGTTCGTAAAAATCCTGAGCATTTGGTGTCATTTAGGGTAATCCATGAATCCCTGGGTAATGCAAATGGTTAAGTGCTTGTCCCCGTCTCCTACAGGATAAACAGTAGACTGCTAACTGCAAGGTTGGAGATTCAACTCCACCAGCAAGCTCCTTGGAGACCCTATACAAGATAGATATGAGTCAGAACCGACTCAATGACACTTAACAACACTAACCAAAAAATTGATAGTTAAAACCCACCCAGGGGCACCTAGAACAAAAGGTGCATGATCTTTCAAAAGTTCACAATTATAAAAAGCTTAGTGTTGGAGAAGACTATTAAAGGTAGCATGGACTGCCAGAAGAACATACAAATCTGTTTTGGAAAAAGTACAACTGAAATGCTCTTTAGAAGCTAAGATGGTTGACTTCGTCTCTCAGACTTTGGACACGTTATCAGGAGGAAGTAGTCACTGGAGAAGAACATTACACTTGGTAAAGTAGAGGGACAGAAAAAAATAGGGAGACCCCCAACGAGATGGATTGCACAGTGGCAGCGATGATGGGCTCGAGCATAGTAGCAATTGCAAGGATAGTGCAGAACGGGTGGTGTTTCATTCTGTTGTACATTAATGTCTCCACAAATCAGAACTGACTCAATGGCACTTAACAACAACAAAGTGCAGGAAGACGAACTCCTCAGGTTGGAAGGCACTCAGAATGAGACGGGGAAACTGCTGCCTCCTTAGTAGAGTTGGCCTTGATGGTGCAAAGGAAGTAGCAGCAATCGTGCAAATGGTGCCGGACCAGGCAGTGGTTTGTTCTGTTGCATGTAAAGTTGCTATGGGTCAGAACTAACAACAACAAATGAAAACCTTATGGGGCATAGTCCTACTCTGAAACACACAGGCTTTCCATGTGTCAGACTGACTAGAGGGCAAATTGGCTCAATGGCAACAGGATGGAAAATGATAAATCCAGTTTCATCGAGACCCACTGGGATGGAGTGTGGTTTGCCCTGCGACACATATTGTGTAAGGAGAACAGAAGGTCTGAGACAAGTGCTGGATTTTCTTTCTCCTTCACCCCTCGCTTTCTGATTTCTAATCCAGGACTCTCTAGTCTACCTCATTGGCACGAAAAATAAAACAGTGTCCTTTGACAGACTTACACTGAGATAAATACAAAGTGCTTCTATAAGACTGCAAAACCAACAACAGTAAGGAGAAACTTGGCCACAACAAAGACAGTGAAATTCCTATTGGCTCCAGGATGGCCCAGCCTGGGGAAGGGAAACGAAGCCACAGGCTGAAGGTTCTGATTGCTCCGGCCAGGTTCTGTGTATAAGGCCATTTTGAAGTTCAAACACAATTGTGCTGATGGGTAAAGGAAGTGGACCTGTGAGGGCGGTCAGTTCCATCAACTCAGCAAATGACTCTGACACAGATACGTGACCAATAATAGAGCATCATTTTGTTGGTGGCTATCAGAGAGTCTGGCTCCTCTATGGGTCATGCTTTCTGTCTTGTCTGGTCCCTGCCACCTGTCACTTTGACTCACAGGTGACAGAGACTGTAAGCTTCTGAGTGATAGAAGACATCGAGATATCTGACACACATATACCAAAAAAAAAAGAAAAATTCCCTATCAAGTTCACTCGAATTCATGGAAACCCCGTGTGTTGCAGAATAGAAAGAAGAGTGGTGCATCAAATTTTCAAAACTGAAAAATTTCAGAGGCAGACCGTCTGAGGCACCTCCAGTTGGTTTTGAATCACCAACCTTTCAGTTAGTAATCCAGTGCTTAACCATTAGCACCGCCCATGGACTTCTGACACACAAATCTACCCAGTAGTCTGTCTACATTGGTAACAAGTTCTCCCAAGAGGTGAAACCAGGGAGTCCCAAACTGTAGAAAAATATAAACTCTACTGCAGCCCATTTGAGCCAAACATTTCCATGGGATGGACCATAGAAATCACAAGGATCAGATAGGAAGAAAATTTCCCTTTGTGTGAGACCAAATATTGGAAATAGGAAATTGCTGAAATGCAATTTTCCTAGGCTCTTAAGGGTAGAATTCACACCTCTATCTGATCATGCTGGAATAAGCACTGGACTGTAAAGTCAGTTTGAACTGCAAGGTCAGTGGCCCAAACTCACAGCCGCTCCTTGTAAACGCTATACAAGGTAGCTATGAGTCAGACCTGACTGGACAGCACTTAACAACATCTGACATATAAGACTATGTCAGGTGTCCTGGTGCCCATCCACCTGGGGACCATATTCTGCACCAACTCCCTCCATCCCCACGTCTGTGCCACACCACGCATCACTCACCACATCTCTGGCCTGCTCATGTTTCTAGCTTCTCTTTCTTGATACATTTTTCGTGTATTTCACAGCTGACCAACCTCTGTCCATCTTCCATACTCAACTGCAAATGCCAGATCAGTCACCAGGAAGCTACCTCCTCCTCTCCACAAACAGAATAGCTGGTATTTATCATGACTGGAGCACAGGTCACATTCTGTTGAAATCATCTATTTCTTGTATGTCTCTCCTACTGGACTGAGTAGCTGAGTAGGCAACACTCTAATTCTTCTCTGTATCTTCTCTACAATAGCACCTGACATGTCATAGACAAGACGTGGCAATTGAAGATGGCATAACTCTCACGTGAGAACTTAGCTAGAAGGAAAGAGTGAAGAAGTAGAAGGAGCCTAGAACTGGACCCACCACTACCAAACTGTAGGACCTTGGACACATCACCAAGCATCTGTTTCTTCATCAAGGAAGTGTAGCAATTTGGCCTATCTCACATAGCTACAATGAGGATTAAGTGATAGAAATTTTGAGGAAAACAGTTCATTGTGCTACCAGCCAAGGACTTGAAAGCAAGCTGAGGCCACCACTCAAAGTCATTGTCCTTGCAACTATTGTGAAACAAAAGCACACAGCTTGACCAGAGATAAGAAGAACAGCATGTGAAAGATTCTGGAATAATCCCCCCTAATTTGGCCCCTGGCCCAAGACACCTGCCCAGGAGAAAAGTGATGCCCAGAACCATGCCATGTTTCACATTCTCCAAGTCTGGATCCTCTCCCAGCACAATCTGGACAGCGATATCTAGCAGGCAGAAGAGATAATCAAGTTATTCCGGAGAGGAAGGAAGAAAAAGATAATTTCCTGATTTGGGCTCACACAGTGTTTCAGAGTTTTTGTTCTCTCACCTCCCAAAAGCTCAACAGTATCTTCTTCACCTTAGGGGGAAAGGATTAGGCAGGCAGTGGTTCATACAGAAAGCATTGTGTGGGGAGGGTGCCCCAGGAGACAGTGCCAACACTCTCTCTTCCTCTGACCAGCTCCTTTGCTAAAGGGACCACCTAACCAGGAGCGATAGTTGCCTACTTTTGTTCCTGAAATCTCAGAGTTTCATGGAAGACACAACAGGTTTCAGTTTTACAAGAAGGGCCTGTTACCATTCAGAGCAAATGTCATCTAGTGGGTAAGTAAGGGTCTTATAGACTGGTAAGGCCCTGGGGTGGCACAGTTGAGCTGCACTCTCTTACTAACCTAAAAGATGGCAATTCGAATCCACCCAGCAATGCTGTAGGAAAAATAGTCCTGACAATCTTCTCTCATAAAGATTACAGCCAAGAAAACCTTTGGAGCAGTTATATTCTATAACATACCAGATCATCATGAGTCAGAATGAACTCAGTGACCACAGGCTTGGTCTTATATTCAGGTAAACATTAATCCCAAACTGGATCCCATGCTCCACTTTCTGTGTGACTTCAGGCTACATGCTAAACCTTTCTGAGCCTCATCGCCTCATCCCAAAATGAGGATACTAATTCTCATGTTCACAGAATGCTATGAGGTTGAATTAAGTCAAAAACACTAAAAACTAAGCATGCCGTTGTTGAATGCCATCAAGGCAGTTCTGACTAATAACAACCCTATATAGGGTTTCCAAAGAGCGGCTGGTGGATTTGAACCACCAACCTTGCTGTTAGTAGTGCAGGATTTATTCTGTAGCACCATAACCAGGACTCTAATATTAAGCCCATGCATTTAGCCCATTGAATTGTATCTATCGTTTAATTGTGCATCTATTTGAGAGATTAATGCACAACATGACTTCTAAGATTCACTGATTTAGTTGAGTTTGATGTGTTGTAAAAAAAATTAAGATCCTGCCACATAAAAGCCTTCATCTACAGAAATAATTATTTATGGAGATAGCGGTCCACATGATAAAATAATTACTATTCAGGATTTTCCCACAGATTCCTTTACTGGTATGTAGTAGGCAAATCTCAAAAACAAATGGTAAAAGAAACACGCACTGAAGAATCTTATTCAACATGGTTCAGTGTAGTTAAAGTCCAAAACAGATCAAAATAAAGAATGTTCAAAGAATTAGATGTAGGTGGCAAAATTAAAAGAGTCGTGGATGATACAAATTTTTAGTCTCTGAGCTACTAACCAAAAGGTAGGCAGTTCAAACCCAAGCAGAGATGTCATGGAAGAAAGTCCTGGTGATCCGCTCCCACAGTTCAAGTTCTTTGGGACAAAATCCAAAGCTTAATTCATGGCTTAGCATGAATCAGAATCAACTCGGCAGCAACTGGTTTAGATTGGGTTTGGTTCTGTGTTGCTTTGGGTTGCCAGAGTTATAAAGTACTGAAATGATTAACTCAAGGAAGAAAGAACAAGAGGCAATAGGGAAGGGAAATCACACACCTCTGAAAACAGTGTTGATGTGTTTCCTAAGCTAGATAGTAAAGTGCAAAGTTCTTTTATTATTCAAATGTATGTGTACAATGAATTATACAATTAATAAATTATGAAAGAAAAATAGAAGCTTTTACATTTGCCTGCAAATTTGGTTAGAGAAAAATGGAGCAGAGGACTGTGGGATGTGGGGAGGGGTAGCTGGAAGAACTGTGGAGGGAGAGGAATATAGATAAGCACATTGAAGTCAATTATTTTAGAATGAATTCCTTAATGTTTTCTTTACCAAGTTCTACATAAGCACTAATCACCTTTGCCCTAGTCCTGGGAATTTCGATTGACATGCTGATAGCGACTCCTCAAAGCCACTGATCTAAAGGGAAAATGCTTTTTTTAAGGAATAAACCTGTTAGCCATATGCATTCTGCAGGCAGACATTCAAATGCTCTGTAGTAAGAAGGGCAGCTTTTGAATGGATCCACACTTATGAGATGAATCAGAAGAAATGAACTTCCAGGCAACTAGAGAAAGGACAATCCCAGTGTGTAATTTACCCCATGTAAACTGGTGTATTTATCTACCTCTGCCCACTGTTCTGCACGTCCATGATGCTGATCACAGCAGCACCAGGGCCATTAGGTGGGAGGTATTAGACTGGGAGAAAGCTGTTAACTAAATGGGACTTCAGAGAGTTCAATGAATACTTCCCACGCACAACGGTCCTCAGAGGGAAGAATGGCTAGTTTACACAATGATTTATACGCACCCTGAAGTTAGGGCCATACGAGATTTTTCAGTGCTGGGCAAACTCATTTAGTGCTTTATTTATTAAACCTAGGTTCATAATTCATGACAGTATTACATGACAGCCAGAGCTCAGCGCAGGAGAAACAGAAGTGGGTGCTAGGTTAGCTGTTATAACTCAACAATGTGCTGCTTCATTTTACTCGGATCCATAAGCAACACTCACAGAAGCAGCAGTCAAGAAATCAAATGACCTATTGCTTTAGGCAAGGCTCTCTGGTAGCGTAGTGGTTATGAATCAGGCTGCCAACCTCAAGGTCAGCAGTTCGAAACTACAAGCTGCTCTGTGGGAGAAAGATGAGACTTTCCACTCCCGTAAAGATTTGGAAACCCTGTTCAGGGTCGCTATGGGTCAGAACTGACTTGATGGCACTTAACAACAACAACATTGCTTTAGGCTAATCTGCTGCCAAGACCTCTTTAAAATGTTAAACGATGACAATTTGAGTACTAAGGTGAGCTTGACCCAAGCCAGGGTATTTTCAATAGCTTCATACGAATGTGAAGGTTGAATAAGAAATAAGGAAGACCATAGAAGAATTGATGTATTTGAATGATGGTGTTGGAGAAGAATATTGAAAGCACCATGGACTGACATGACAGAATAACAAAAAAAAATCTGTCTTGGAAGAAATAAAGCCAGAGTGCTCCTAAGAACTGAGCATAATAAGATTTCATCTCTCATACTTTGGACATATTGTCAGGAGGGACCACCAAAAAAGAGGAAGGACCCCATTGAGATGAATTGACACAATGGCAGGAACAATGGGCTCAAATGTAACAACAATTGTGAAGATGGAAAAGAACTGGGCAGTGTTTCATTCTGTTGTGCGTCGGGTCTCTGTGAATCAGAACCAACTCCATGGCACCTAACAATAATAACTGTGCTCCTTTGTGGTCCTGGGTGGGCCAGATGGTTTATGGAGCTGCAGGATAATGCTCTAGACCTGAAGTTCAGAAGTTTAAACCCCGCCAGCCGCTCCTTGGAAACCCTATACAGGATCACTATAGATCAGAACCAACTTGACATCACTCAACAGTACAGCAACACTGAGCAAAAGGTTGGCAGTTTGAAACCACACGAAGATATTGCAGAAGAAAAGGCTTGATGGTCCGCCTTTATAAAGATTGCTATTGTTAAGTGCCGTCGAGTCAGTTCCAAGGCATAACAACTCCTCTCTAGGGTTTCTGAGGAGCTTGAACCACCAACCTTGTAGTTCAAACTGATCTTGCAGTCCAGCGCATTAACCCTCAGCACCCCATAGAGCACAGAGCTGTTCTGTACCACGTGAGGTCACCAGGAGTCAGGACGGACCTACCAGCAAGGGCTTGATTTTGATCTCGTGCTTCTTTGGACAACTTCAGCTTCTCTGGTATATTGTTGTTGTTGTTAGGTGCCATCGAGTCAGCACCGACTCATAGCGACCTTATGCACAGCAGAATGAAATAATGTCCGATCCTGGGCCAATCTCACTACTGTTGCCACATTCGAGTCCATTGATGCTGCCACCTGGCCAATCCATCATGTTGGGTGTCTTCCCCTTTTTCTCTGACCCTCTATCTTACCAAACATGATATCCTTCTCCAGTGACTGTTCCCTCCTGACAATCTCTGGTATAATCACATATAATGTCTGCCTCATTTACCCTCAGTATGAGTCTGTCAAATGGTATATTATATGCAAATGAATGGGAACAAAACTGCTCAGACAAATTGAAATGGGCAATCGTGTCCTCTGAAATTCTGAAACTTCAAAACAGAATTTCAAGATGGGTTCCTTTTTCCTTTGGAAAAAACAACAGGTGTCGAGAGAATAAGGACTGAGATTTTTGCAACCTGTAATTGATGAATTCTGAATACTTATCCTATGCCAGTCATTGTCCTTAGCACTTTACATATGTCTTCTCCAATAGGCCTCATAGCTCCCCTGTAAGACACTATGCCTATCCCCATTGTACAGAGGAGGAAACTGAGGCTCTGAGTAATTCTCAAGTAATTAGCCTAAGATTGACCACCTAGACTAGATATGTTAGACTGTGTCCACTCTGGATTCTTATTATTCCTCACTTTAGAGACTTCCAGAAGAGTGGTAGATGAGACCACACATGGTTAAACCCATTGCCATTAAGCCAATTCCAACTCCTAGCAACAGACTGTAAATCTTTATGGGATCAGTCAGCCTCATCTTTCTCCCTCAGAGTGGCTGATGGTTAGCCGCCCAACATCAGGATCACTATAGGATAAGTCCTATACAAATTGTACAGTAGCAGTGGGTTAGATTTGGTACCATGACTGGGTGATGTGCTGAGTATCATCTGTGTATCTGTCCTCTTCTCTGCCTCCTCTTGGCCCAGGAGTGTGACTAGCATGGACTATATCAGTGGATTTTCCCAATAACCCCTCTGGTTTCCAATTGGCAAGAAACTGGAAGGAGGAAGAGAGTGAAATCAGAATATTTAGTTAAGTCTGGTGTGTCCTTCAACCCAAGATCATAGTCC
This sequence comes from Chrysochloris asiatica, assembly GCF_000296735.1. NCBI lineage: Eukaryota > Metazoa > Chordata > Mammalia > Afrosoricida > Chrysochloridae > Chrysochloris > Chrysochloris asiatica. The sequence continues at coordinate 34,906,951 of NW_006408519.1, forward strand.
CTTTGTAGTCCTGAAGCCACTGCTACACTTCATTCAAGTCAGGGCACAACACTGCCCCACTGGACTCCTCCAGGTACTGCAGTATTTCCCTGGGTTCTTCACATCCTTTCACATTTTCCTACAAAAAGTCCCTGAAAGTATGGTCCTTGAATTGCAAATTCAGTCTGTGCCACAAGATACTTGTGCAGACCCTAAATGATACAAGTGGCAGGAAAATTTAAACAGTAAGTGAGCAGAAGTCAGGATAGAATCAAAGCTAGGTGATGTCAGAGCTAGCTCCGGGTATTTTCGAAGTGGTTCTTGTTCAGCCAAGTCAATACCATACAAGTGTGCTGATCCCCTGTGCCTTAGTGCAGACAGATTTGTGTCCTTACTCCTGGTACCTACAGAGCTCGTCTACCACCCGTCTGCCTGTTTGTTGTACTATGGTGGCTTGTGTGTTCTAGTAATACTGGAAGTTATGTTACCAGTATTTTAAATACCAACAGGGTCGTCCTGGACAGGTTCCAGCAGAACTTCTAGAATAATACTGACTAGGAGATACAGATCTTACCTGAATGGTTAGCCACAGAAAACCTTATGAATGGCAGCAGGGAATTGTCTGACAGAATGCTGAAGATGAGGCCCTCAGGCTGAAAAGCACTGAAACTCCGATTGGGGAAGAGTTGCCTCCTCAAAGTAGAGTTGACCTTAATAGCAAGGATGCAGTTTCGCTTTCAGGACCTTCATTTGCTGATGGGGCACAACTCAAAATGAGAAGAAACAGCTGCAAATATCCATAAATAATCTGAACATAGGAGCTCTGGTAGCGTAGTGGTTACGAATCGGGCTG
>NW_006408519.1:34907967-34914355 GCF_000296735.1 Chrysochloris asiatica
GTCATAAGTAAAATGGAATACATAATGATCAACATACTAGGCATTAATGGCCATTTGAATCAGATGATCACATAAATCAGAAAGACAAATTGAAGAGGATTGACATTGCGCTCATCATCAAAAAGAACCTTTCAAGATCTATGTTGAAGTACAAGGAAGATGAATAAATACACTATTATTCAGATTTACACACCAACCATTAAAGTCCAGAATGATGCAACTGAAGAATTCTACCACTTCTTCAGTATGGTATGGATCAAACATATAATCAAGATGCATTGATAATTACTCTGGATTCAACTGTGAAAATTAGAAACAAAGAGGAAGGATCCATAGTTTAAAAACATGGCCTTAGTGATAGAAATAATGCTGGAAATGGCATGATGAATTTTCCAAGACCAATGACTTCCTCATTGCAAAAACAATTTTCAACAACATAAAAGATGACTGTACACCAAGACCTCACCAGACGGAAATCACAGGAATCAAATTGACTACATACATCTATGGGAAGAGACAAGGGAGAAACTCAATATCAAGAAGCCAGAGGCTGACTGTGAAACCGACCATCAATTGCTCATATGCAAGCTCTGGCTGAAGAGGAAGACAATTAAAACAACTTGAATTTACTTGAAATACATACTGATGAAGATCAAAGACTGCAGCCTTCAGTATGGATTACACCTCAATGTAAAGAAAATGAACATCCTCAAAAGTGAACTAATTACTAACACCATGATAAATGGAGTAAAGATTGAAGTTGTCAAAGACTTCCATTTGCTTTGATCAACACTCATAGAAGCAGTAGTCAAGAAATCAAACAACGAATTGCATTAGCAAATCTGCTGCACAAGACCTCTTTAAAGTGTTCAAAAGCAAAGACATAAATTTGAGGACTAAGGTGTGCCTGACCCAAGCCACATGATTTTCTATCATCTCATATGCATGTGAAAGTTGCACAATGAATAAGGAAGACTGTGGAAGAATTGATGTATTTGAATTACAATCTTGGCAAAGAATATTGAAAGTACCATAGACTGCCAGAAGAACAAACGAATGTGTCTTGAAAGAAGTACAGAAGGATGCTCCTTAAAAGCAAGGATGGCTAGATTTTGTCTCTTGTACTTTGAAAATATTGTCAAAAGAGGCCAGTCCCTGGAGAAGGGTATCATGCTTGGAAAAGTGAAGAGTGAATGAAAAAGAAGAACTCCCAAGGACATGGAATGACACAGTGGCAGCGCTAATGGGTTCAAATGCAACAATTGTGAGCATGTGGCAGAACTGGGCAGAGTTTTGTTTTTATTAGTCAGAACTGACTCAACAGCACCTAACAACAAAGGACCTCACAATCCTGCTGCAGAGACAGAGATATAATAAGCAGGCAATGAAATGCCGATAGGTGAATGAAATGCTACAGCAGAAATACACAGTAGGAGACAGAGAATCTAATTCTGCCTTGAAGCAGACTTCTAAGAAGGGATGGCATTTAAGGGATGAGTAGAATTTTTAAGTTAAAAAGAGTGAAAGAACATCTAGAAGGTAACAAGGGTCAGTTGCAGCCTGGAGTCTCATATCTGAATAGATTCAGAGCAGTCTTTTTTATCCCCTTCCCAAGAAGACAACCTCATTCTCCAGATCTCATATGTTGACCAAATAAACACCCATGTTCATGCCCCTTGGTTCAGAGTTGACCACCATGAGATTCATTCCCCAGGAAGTTTCACTCCCCAGTTCTGACTAGCATTCCAGAAGCTAGATTTGACCTTTAAGTAAACTTGTGTTATAACGTCTATAGATCTGACCTTTAAACAAACTTGTGTTATAACGTCTTTTGGAACCAAAACTCTGCATTAAGTAATACATTAAACCATTTGATACACACATACTTCATAAAGGCTCAGATATACAAATATGTCTTTAAAGTCTTAAAAAGTAAAGATATCACTGAGATTACTAAAAGTATTCTAACTCAGGTCATGGTCTCATATACATGCAAATGCTGGACAATGAAAAAGGAAAACAGAAGAAGAATTGGTGTATTTGAACTGGGATGCTGGAGAATAGTATATTGTGGGCTGACAGAAGAACAAAGCAGTCTTAGAAGAAATACAATCAGAATGTTCCTTTTAAGCAAAAGATAATAAGACTTCAACTTGCTAACTCTGGGTACATCATCAAGAAGACTAATTGCTGGGACAGGGCTCCATGTTTGGTAAAGGAATCAATGAAAACAAGAGATACCCTCTGTGAGATGGATCAGCACCATAGCTACAATGGATTCAAACACACTAATGATCACGAGGATGGCTCAGGACAAGGCAAGGTCACTGTGAGTCAGAGCCAACTCAACAGCAACAACAACACACAAATTCCACACAAAGTAAGTCATGGGGCTCCCTCTCAAATACAACTACAGATACTGAAGGCAAGCTGTGAAGTCAGCCCAATCTTCCAACACAAGGAGGTTTCCTTGCCTCTGCCTCTCACTGTCTGCACAAGGGCATTCAACTCAGTATCTTCAAAGGCAAAATGCTCTAAACCTTCTAATTGACCATCAAATTAAACTTCTCCAAGGGGTCAAAACAGCCACTTGCTCTGTGGCTAAGTTTTTCTTGAGCTTCATTCCCAAGATCTCTACTCCAGAATCTTAAGCATAACAACTAAGACTTGTTGAAACTTGGGTTACAGGGTTGCTGGTGGTGGTGGTGTTAGGTGCCACAGTCAGGTCCAACTATTAGTGACCTTAAGCATCACAGAACACAGCCCATCCTTAAACCATTGTTACACTTGAGCCTATTGCTCCTGCCATTGTGTCAATCCACCTCATTGAGGGTCTTCCTCTTTTTCAGTGACCCTCCATTTTACCAAGGATGATGTCCTTCTTCAGGGTCTGGTCCCTCCTGATGACGTGTCCAAAGTATGACAGACTAACACCATTCATCTGGCTTCTAAGGAGCATTCCGGTTGTATTTTTTCAACACAGATTTGTTTGTTCTTCAGACAGTCTATGGTACTTTTAATATTCTCCTCCAACACCATGAGTCAAATGCATCAATTCTTCTACAGTCTTTCTTATTCATTGTCCAATTTTCACATGCATATGAGGCTATTGAAAAGTGGCTTGGGTCAGGTGCATCTTAGTCCTCAAACTGACCTATTTGCTGTGAGGGTAAATAGATACATAGAGGGGACAATGCTAACGAGGTGTGCTCATTATGGAGTGATCAACCATTCAAGATCAAAAGGGCAACGTTCACATGGGGACAAGTTTCAGAGGGGTTGGGAAGGAGGGTGGACAAGAACCACAAAGAGTACGTGGAGTAACTATTGTTACATGGAGGGGATTGCAACCACAGAGATGAAACAAAATGTGTTATTTGTTGCATGTAAAATTGATGATCTTGTCTGTAACCTTCAGTCAATTCACAAAAAGTTGTGAAACAAAACAAACAAAAACCATTGGGACTCGTGACCTATTTCCCAGAGAAACAGAGACTATTTCTTATAGATCTTACAATAATACAGATGCTATGATTTAGTTGGATTTAATCCCTTAATTTTTACCTAGGGAATGGTAATACTAGTCTAATGAACCTGGCAGGTGTTTCGATCCAAGAGTAGAATTATGGTGCATGGTTTGTATGTAGCCTTAGTCCAAGAGATGTAGACTTAGTTCTCTGACTCATCAACTGACCTTGGGCAAGTCACCCAACGAATCCATACCTCGGTTTCTCCAGACATAAATGGGGATAATAATAGTTCCCACCAGAGATACTCTGTCAGAAGCTTTGATGTCAGTTTCCACAGACAAAAGGCAGTTATAATTACCCTGGTACAGTAATGAGGAAGGCAAAAAGCCAGACTGATTTTTATGAGACTTCTCAGGTACCAGCTTCCGGCTGTGGTCCATGAGTCATGCTGGCCAGTGGTCCTGCCTTGCTCATGGACTCAAACAAAGAAGATAACCAAACTGGCAGAGAACAGAATGAGGGCCAGAGAGATTTTTTTCAAACTTTATAGGTAATCATGGTTGGATGAAAACGATCACAGTTTCAAAACCTAGCATGCTTGCATACTCTTATTTACTCTATAACCTTGAGCAGTTTTTTAAACTTTCTGAGCCTGAGCTCGAGGCTGTTGAAGAAACCAATGACACAGTGTGTGTAGAATGTTTATCACAATGCCTGTCACATTGTAGGCACAAAAAAGGCTCATTCCTCCTCATTTTAGGGTATCACAAATATATGGATGCTGAACTGGGAAATCCCAAATGGGAATGGCATTAGGTCAACACACAGAGGGCAGTAACAGCCCTAATTTTCTCATTTTTTTCTTTTCTTAAAGTCCAGAGGTAAGCTGCCAAGAGCCATTACAGAAGCTCTTTGATATTTCAGGATTTTTTTAATCTTGGTTTATTCATTCAATTGGTTCATTTAAGGTTTCTTGTTCCCTGGTTTTGTTTTTATGAGGGGAGTCCTAAATTTTAATAAACTCCAATCCGTATGTTTTACAAGTGTTTATCTGCATTTTTAAGTATATATATGTATGGTTTGGTGGGTGTCTTTTGTTTGTTTTTTTTCTAATTGTGGTTTGGGTAAAAATTGACAGAGCACATTCATTTTCCATTCAATAATTGATACATTTTGTTTGTTTCATGGCATTAGTCACAACCCTTTCAAAGCAACAGCATTCTTCTCACTGCCTCCCTGGCTCCCAAATTTCCATTCATCCTTTATTCCTGCTCCTTCCTGCCTTCTGTGCTTAGTTTCGGGGAAAATGCTGCTCTTTGGGTCTCATATGGCTTATTTTTCTGAGTATTATATTCTTGATGTGTACTATCGTCCACTTTATAGGTCTGTATAACTGAAAGGTGATGCCTCAGGGTGGATTCATTTCCAGGTTTAAAGGATATCTACAGGCTACAGACTCATGAATTTCACCAGTTTTGAACAAGCCAGTAAATGTGGTCTTGTTTTTTTTTTTATGGTTTTGAATTTTGTTCTACATTTTTCTTCTGTTCAGAGTGGTTGGTAGTACTAGCTGAACACCATCTAGTTCTGGTCTCCAGATAGTAGAAACTGTGGTTTGCATGGTCCCTTAGTCTTTTGGAGTATTTACTTCCTTGGGGCTTTGATTTTCTTCACTCTTTTTTGTTCAAGATGAAGAGCTACCAATCAGTGCATCTTAGATAGCTGCTCACAAGCTTTTACAACATCAGTCACTAATCACCAAAGAATGTAGGATGTTGTCTTTGAGGACTACATCATGACACTTGACTAAGATGTCTCCAGAGACTGTGGGGGCAAGCTCCCAAGCCCAGTAATGAATTTCCTCAAGATGTTTGGCTGTGGCTGAGGAGTTTGCATAATTTTGCCCCATAAATGCTCAATTGTTTACATGCATATATTTGCAGCAAATACAAATACATTTGGAGAAATATCTTCTGACAAACTCATGGATGTAGTCCCATTCTCTTTCCCACGTCTGTTCAGCTGTCATGCTTCCCATGTGTCTGCTCATAGGTTACTCCTTGTTATTACTGTTACTGAAGGATTGGCCTCTGTTGCCTTTAACTCTTGTGACTTCCCACTGTCTCCTCTTGCCTTGGCCACATTGTGCTGTCCTTCCCTTTATTGTATATTGTTTTTCCCTTTCTCCACATTTTAGGTATCTCAAATATTGGGATCTTAAACTTGGAAATTCCAAATAGGAATGGCATTAGGCCAAAATATCTAGGGAAGTTGTTATTAAGTGTCTTTGAATCAGTTCTAATTCATAATGACCCTGGACATGGTTTCCAGGGAGTGTTTGGTGGCTTTGAACGCCCAGCATTTCGGTTAACAGATCAATGCTTACTCTACTGTGCCACATTAGGACTCCACAGAGGGCAGTAATACTTTTAAATATTAATATCCTCCCAATCCACATACCTCTTCATTTAAAAGTATATTACCAGGACAAACAAGATGGTAGATCAGGTAAAAGTGTTGTAAAGAGCTCTGCCAGCAACAACACAGAATACCCGACCAAGTAGTGTCAGGGGATGGTCCCAGAACTCTAAACCACATATAAAGGAGTATTTAGAAGGTTGGAAGGCTTATAGCTGGGGGAATTTGTGGCAGAAGCAAGAAATCCATTGCTCTCTAGTTCGGAACGCTCAGCTGCTCCAGGAGCCGCCATCTTGGTTAAGACCAAGCGGGGGAAGGATCGGAGTGGCCACAGACACCTGGCAGAACCGCAGAGATAAAGGTGTGGACATTCTTTTCTTTTGGTAGCTGTTCATTGGTCCCTTGCTGTCTGCACACCTCCATTCTGGTGACTATAGGGGTGCCTGAGCTAGTGGGCACCCCAGCCCCACCAGCGGAGGATTGTACCACACATAACCCCA
>NW_006408519.1:34916135-34920197 GCF_000296735.1 Chrysochloris asiatica
TTTGAACTGCTGACCCTGAGGTTCACAGCCTGATTCGTAACCACTATGCTACCAGAGCTCCTTATATATTACCAGCTGATATTTATCACATCTACCACTCCTGTTTCACTGATAAGATAAACCAATCACTCTTAGCCATGGAATTTGTCCACTTTAAGTAGGTACATTCAGACCATGTCCAGAATCAAGAAAGTGAGAAAGCATTTATAATAATCTATATACCTGATGGGGCACTTTAGGATCAACACTGGATTGCTAACTGCAAGATGAGTGGCTCAAACCCACCAGCCACTTCTCAAAAACCCTACACAAGGTTGCTATGACTTGGAACAAACTTGACAACAGCAACAGTACATCAGAGTAATCCTTTTTCATTCATTCCATCACCAAGGCATTTAGTCATCATGTACAGGATTTTCAGCAGGTACCTGGATGATACAAGCAGTTTGCACTTGACTTATTCAACCTGTATGCAGAGCAAATAATCCGAGAAGCTGAGTTATATGAAGAAAAATGAGGCATCAGGATTTGGAGGAAGACTCATTAACAACCTGCAATATGCAGATGATACAACCTTGCTTGCTGAAAGTGAAGAGGGCTTAAAGCATTTACTGATGAAGATCAAAGAGCACAGCCTTTGGTATGGATTGCATCTCAACGTCAAGAAAACAAAAATCATCACCAACAATGAAACAATAAACAACATTCTTATTAATGGAGAAAAGATTGAAGCTGTCAAGGACTTCATTCTTCTTGGATCAACTATCAACACTTATGGAAGCAGCAGTCAAGAAATCAAGCAACGTATTGCATTAGGCACATCTGCTGCACAAGACCTTTGTTGAAGAGCAAAGATGTCAGCTTGAGGACTAAAGTGCGCCTGACCCAAGTCATGGTATTTTCAGTAACCTCATATGCATGCAAAAGCTGCACAATGAATAAGGAAGACTGTAGAAGAATTGATACCTTTGAGTTATGGTGTTGAAGGAGACTATTGAAAGTGCCATGGGCTACCAAAAGAACCAATAGATCAGTTTTGGAAGAAGGGCAACCAGAGTGCTCCTTAGAGGCCAAGATGGCCAAACTTTATCTCTCATACTTTGGACATATTGTCAGGAGAGAGCAGTCACTGGAGAAGGATAGCATGTTTGGTAAGGTGGAGGGTCAGAGAAAAAGAGAAAAACCCCCAGAGAGATGGATTGGCAAAGTGACAATATCGATGGGCTCAAGCATGGCAACAATTGTGAGGTTGTCTCAGAATCGGGTAGTGTTTCATACTGTTGTGCATCAGGTCACTATGAGTTGGTACCAACTCAATGGCACGCAACAACAACTTGAATGCAAGAAGACTAACCTAGGGCTGGTTGTTCAAACCCACTCAGCAGATGCAGAAGAAAGGCCTGGCTGTCTGCTTTTGTAAAAATCACAAGAAAACCCTGTGGAGGAAGCTCTACTCTGTGACACATGGGGTCACCTGAGCCACAATCAACTCAACGGCACTTGGATTTATTTAATTTTTGTTAGTACTGGATTCTCTAAAGGTTTTAACAAAAAGAGCGTATTATTATTATTATTATTATTATACTGAGATGAAACCAGAAACCATCAGAGTAAGTGGCAGATTGGGATTGGGAGAGGGTGTGTTCATTTTTCCATTTGAGGAAAAGCTCATGAGCCAAGACTTCTTGGGGTAAAAAGATAGGTAGGAAGATTATCAAAGACGCCAGTGTGTCTAGACCAATACTGGATTATAAGAGGTAAAGTCTAATTAGTGATATTAGGCCCCACATTGTTGATCAAAGACAGTTGAAAGGAAGGATCATCTCTGTAGGGTCAATACATTTTGCATAAGGACACCTGCTGACATCCCATGGAACACACTTTAATCTCATTGGTCATGGTGCATTGCTTTCATTAGTCTGTGACAAATGTATTTTAAAGCTTATTTAAATAAGGTAGAGAATCGAGTTGTATCTATTCAGTTTACCCAAAATACAGGTCCATTTGAGTGACGAAAAGAGCCAATTAAATTACTTGGCACTCACTTTGGTTTTCTCTCTTTCTTTGTGTTTTGTGTTTGTTTGCTTATTTGCTCTTGTTTTGTTTTTCTCCAAAGTGAGGGTATTGGAGAGAACATATTCTTAGGTCCTTGTCATTCTATGCATCTATGATTTTCTCCATAGACAGAATAAATTAATTATATCTCACTTTCCTGTCCAATTATTTTGGCATCTTAACTAGCAATTAAGATTAGCAAATAAATGAGCAAGGACCACAGACAGTATAAGCCTATCACTCAAGGTCACAAAGGATGTTGATGTCATAGTTGCATAGAGAACATGGCTTTTATGCTCTTTGTGCAGGATGTTTGTGATATTGAATATTCCTGGGAAAAGATGAATAATAAATTATAATAGAAAAGGTAACTGGTTCTGATTCCACACACAAAAAAAGGAGAGAGAGAGATGGCAGAAATCCGCTCTTCTTCAGATCATGAGAGTAATTTGCCAAGCTTATATTAATGTGCATCTTCACATCCTTAGCAACCATAATTGCTAATTAATTAAAAGATGATTGGATAAACAATGGGTTGTATGACAAAATGAAGATAGCAAAATTCACTGTCATGGTGCCTAATGAACATTCTTTATCCTCTTGCCCTACAATTCTTTCATCTCCTTGACTTCTGTAGCAAAGAAACCCAAGAGCCATTTCCTGTAAATTAGAGTTCAATCAGATCAAAATTAAAGGACTTCTGGGTCAAATTGTGTTGAGGACCAGTGCCAGGCAATCATAATTTAATTAAAGCAGAACATAAAAAGAAAGAAAGAAAAAATCAAATTCCAGCCAGTAAAACAGTCTAAAGAGTTGTAAGAGCCCTGGTATTGATGTCAGTATATGTGTACCCCAAACATGAAATCCCTGGTTGGCACAAATGGTTAAGCACTCAATGATTCATCAAAATGTTGGCAGTTCAAACCCACCTGGCAGTGCTACAGAAGAAGAGCCTGATGATCTACTTTCAAAAGATCCCAGCTTTGACCCCCGTTTAAGACTGAAACTCAAAGGGAACACATGAGCAGACATGTAAGCTTGCTGATGACAACATTGGTATACTGGTGAGTGGAAGAGGGGGAAGGCAGCAATGAAGAAATGGACTGAGTTCAACCACGTTCCACAGACTCCTGTTGACCTGAAGATGACAGAGAGAAGAGGAAGGGTTGGTTGGTCCAAAGTGTGGTGAGACCTGGGGACACCTCAGCATATGGACAAGGACATAGCCATAGAGGGCTAGAGCTGAGAGTGAAGCATCCAGCTGATATGAAGTGAGGGGAGATGCTCAAGAACACCCAAATTTGCAGACAGTACCCATTTGACCTAGCCTTGATGGCTTGATAATCAGAACTCAACTAAAGGAAGATTTAAAAAAAAAATTTTCTTTTTTTATAAAAGAAACAAGGGTAAATTGCTACAATTCAATGAACTTGAGCTATACTTATGGAGGTTATAACTCTAAATACCAACAGAGAGAGGAGTCTTCACATCAAGAATCAATGCTATCCCCCTCTTTACACAGGGTAGATAGGGATGGGAAACTTAGAAATTGGCTACTTAAAATGAGGGGGCAATAAAGGCTCAAAGTGACTGACTTACAAGGTTTCAAGGGGCAGTTTAGTTTAATAATGTGTGGGGGAAGAAAGAGTCCCCACTGAATAGTTGTCATCTTGTGGGTCTGGTGAAAAGAGATGGTGATAAGATTCTTATGATTCAGTAGTGAGTAATTGCTATCATGCAACTGTCACAGTTGTAAAAGTAGAAGTTTAGTAACAAAAACAGGGGAGTAGTTAATCTTACAGTCCAGAGACAAAGGACCCTAAGACCATCAAGGGTGAAGAGCACAAGTGGAATGCAGGACCTTATCCAGAGAAGCAGCAACACCAGAGATGGAGGCAGAGATGGGGACATGGAGAGAGGGAGTGGCTGAGGACTTTAGACTCATGGAAAGTGAGGGACTGAGAGCTGGTGGCCAGGAGGCAGATTCACCAAATGTGGCCTTTGGTC
>NW_006408519.1:34923962-34924445 GCF_000296735.1 Chrysochloris asiatica
TATGCCAAGAAATTTAGAAGACAGTTACCTGGTCAACTGATTCAAAGGGATTCATATTTGTGTCCATTCCAAAGAAAGGTGCTCCAACAAAATGCAGCAATATTTGAGCAATATCATTAATATCATATGCAAGTAAACATTTGGTGAAGATAATTCTAAAACATTTGCAACAGTACATTAACAGGAAACTGCCAGAAATTCAAAGAAGCTGTGGGACAAGGTAGATCATTGCTGAAGTCAGATGGGTCTTGGCTAAAAGCAGAGAATGCCAGAAAGATGTTTAGTTGTGCACTATTGATTATGCAATGACAGCCAACTGTGTGGTTTGTAACAAACTATGGATAACATTGTGAAGAGTGTATATTCCAGAACATTTCATTGTATTCATAAGGAAACTATCCATAGATCAGTAGACAGTCTTTCAAACAAAACAAGGGAATACAGGGTGATTTAAAATCAGGAAAGGTGTGAGTCAAAGTTGTA
>NW_006408519.1:34924808-34926568 GCF_000296735.1 Chrysochloris asiatica
AAATAATATTATAAGTAGAAAAGAGATTGAAGTTGTCAAAGACTTCAGTTTCCTTGGATCCACAATCAATGTTTATGGAAGCAGCAGTCAAGAAATCAAATGACTTATTGTATTAGGCAAATCTGCTTCAAAGGACCTCTTTAAAGTGTCCAACAGCAAAGGTTAGCTTTACCCAACCCCTAGTATTTTCAATAAATAGTCTCCTATGCATATCAAAGTTGGACAATGAATAAAAAAGACCATAGAAGAATGGATGCATTTGAATTATAGTGTTGACAAGAATATTGAAAATACCATTAACTGCCAGAGGATCAAACAAATCTGTCTTGGTAGTATAGTCAGAATGTTCCATAGAAGTGAGGATGACTAGACTTTGTCTCTAGAATAAAGAAGAGCATAGAAAAATAGATGCATTTGAATTACGGTGTTGACAAGAATATTGAAAACACCATTAACTGCCAGAAGAACAAACAAATCTGTCTTGGTAGTATAGTCAGAATGCTCCATAGAAGTGAGGATAACTAGACTTTGTCTCTCATACTTCGGACATATTTTCAGGAGGGCCCAGTTCATGGAGAAGAACATTAAGCTTGGAAAAGTGAAAGCTTGGCAAAAAAAGATGACGCCCTCCAACAAGATGGAATGACGCAGTGGCAGTAACAATGGATCAAACATAATAACAATTATGAAATGGCACAGGACCAGACAGTGTTTCGTTCTGTTGTGCATCAAGTGTTACCAACAGCAGCATATCCCATCTGAATTTAGAGATCATCTCAAAACAAATCTGATGCATCAGACACTAATGACCAAAGGTCAGAAGAGTTGTGGAATGATATCAAGACCATCTACAAGAAGAAAGTAAACAGTCATTTAAAATATTTATTTTAAAAATATAAAAGAAAGAAAAGACAAAATTGGATGCCAGAAGAGGTTTTGACATTTGCACTTGGATATAGAGAAGCTAAAGAAACTGGAAGAAATGAAGTTAAAGAACTGAACAGAATATGTCAAAGGGAAGTTTGGAAAGAAAAAATATTACAATGAAAAATGCAAAGACTTGGAATCAGAAACTCAAAATGGAAGACCACGCTCAGCTGACAACTGAAGAGAAAAATACAAGCCTCGACTAACAATATTGAACAATTCTATGGGTACTGGTGTCGTGCTACAGCATAATGTGCTGGACCTCAAGGTCCCTTTGAACCACAAGGTTCATGCAAAATTTTACTTGCACATAGTATTATTTGATTTCAGCATTCTGTTGGGTTACCTTTCTTTAGCATGAGCACAAATATGAATCTCTTCCAGCCAATTGGCCACAACGCTGTCTTCCAGATTTCTTGGCCTAGATGCGTGAGCGTCTCTAGCACTGAATCAGTTTGTTGAATCATTTCAATTTGTATTCTGTTAATTCCCATAGCCTTTTTTGGTTTTGTTTTTTGTTGTTGTTGTTTTTTGCCAATGCCATTAGTGCAGCTTGGACTTCTTCCTTCAATACCATCATTTCTAGATCATATTCTAACTCTTGAAATGGTTGGTGCTTGTTTTGTCATTCAATATTTGCCCATGTTGTTTTTAAGTGTTATTGGAAATAGAAATATCATATAACCTAGCAATTCCTCCACTAGATACATGTTATTGTTGTTAAGTGACATCGAGTCAGTTCCAACTCATAGAGACCCTCTATAGGGTTTCCGAGGAGCTGCTGGTGGGTTTGAGCAGCCAACCTTGCAGTTAGCAGAGTTTATCTAACAGTG
>NW_006408519.1:34926668-34932684 GCF_000296735.1 Chrysochloris asiatica
TGTAAATTATTATATATGTCTGAGTGTTAAAAAAGAGCAAAAATGTGTAGAGAGAAATACTGTTAACTGATGGTACATGACGGAGATTATAATCATTGTAATGAAATAAGGTGTATGATTTGTTGAATGTAAAACTGATGATCTGCCCTGTAAACTTTCACTCAATCCACAATAAAAACCTTTAAATTTTTTTTTTTTTTTTAAAGATCACAGCCTTGAAAACCTTATGGATAAGGTTTTCTACTCTGTAACACCTGGGGTTGCCATGTTTCAGAATTAACTAAAAGGCAATTGGTTTGGTTTTCATTTTTATATCCCAAACATTAACTGTTATGGAATAGTAAAAATGCATTTGACTTTTCCAAGCCTTATAGTCCTCACCTATAAAATGGAGCTATAACTAACAGATTAAATTCTTCACATTCTGTTCTTTGAGAACTACTCTCAATACCAAAATATCTATCGATATCTACCCTTATCTCCTTTGATAAGGGTATCTTTGATATCTCATGTGAGTAAAATTTTACTTAAAGTAAAGCCACAGAGCTGAGACTGCTGAAAATCAAACCCAGAGTCTCATCATGTGGGTACGAGAATTACCTGCTAACCTCACAATTGTTGCTACATTGCTGCTGCAACTGTGTCAGTCCATCTCACTGGGGGGTCTTACTCTTTTTCACTGAACCTCCACTGTACCAAGCATGATGTCCTTCTCCAGGGACTGGGCACTCCTGATAACATGTCCGAAGTATGAGAGACAAAGTTTGGCCATCCTGGCCTCCAAGAAGCATTCTGACTGTACTTCTTCCCACACAGATTTATTTGTTCTTCTGGAAGTCCATGTTACTTTTAATATTCTCCTCCAACACCTTAACTAAAATGCATCAATTCTTCTAAAGTCTTCTTGATTCATTGTCCAACTTTCACATGCATATGAGGTTATTGAAAATATCATGGCTGGCATCAGGTGCACCTTAGTCCTCAAACTGACAACTTTGCTCTTCAACACTTTAAAGAGGTCTTGTGCAGCAGATTTGCCTAATGCAATTATGTCATTTGGTTTCTTGATTGGTGTTTCCATGAGTGCTGATGGTTGATCTGAGCAACTTTGACAACTTCAATGTATTCTCCACTTATCTTTGACAACTTCAATGTATTCTCCACTTATCTTGATTTATTGGTCCAATGGTGAGGATTTTTGTTTTCTTTACAATGAGGTGCAACCCATATCAAAGGCTGTGTGGTCTATGATTTCCATAAGTATTTTAAGTCCTCTTCTCTTTCAGCAAGTAAGGTTGTATCATCTGCATATCACAGGTTGTTAATGAGTCTCCCTGCAACCCTAATGCCAAATTTTTCTTCATATAACCCACTTCTCAGATTATTTTCTCAGCATACAGATTGAACCCTGATGTACACCTTTCCTAATTTTAAATCATTCAGTGTCCCCTTGTTCTGTTCAAACAACTGCCTCTTGTTTGATGTTCAAGTTCCTCACAATGATAATTAAGTGTTCCAGAACACTCATTCTTCATAATGTTGTCCATAGCTTGTCATGATTCACACAATTGAAAGCCTTTTTGGAGTCAATAAAGCACAGCTAAACATCTTTCTGGTATCCTCTGCTTTCAGCTAAGATTCATCAATGTCAGCAATGATATCCTCCATTCTACATCCTTGTCTGAATCCAACTTGAACATGTGGTAGTCCTCTGTTGCAGTCATTTTTGAAATGTCTTTAGCAAGAGTTTATTTGCAGGCAGTATTAATGATATTGTCCCAGGGGACTTGACTGTTTATTCATGGCCTTGACTATTCATGGAGTCCCTAGAAGTGAAATAAATGAGAAGTCAATTAAATTCTTACTTGATCTGTAAAATCAAAAATGTGCTAGGTCAAATGAACAGAAATCTAACTTGAATCATCAAAACAGAGTCACAGCCTAGTAACCAATGCCCATACTTGAGCCAAAATACAGATTCGGAACCACTTGGATAAAGGGGATTCTGGGCCACTTCAAGGAAAGACCCTGATAACACCCAAAAATATTATATTGAGAGAAAGTCCTGGAGATCTACTTCTGAAAAAAAAATCAGCCATTGAAAACCAAATGCAATTTACAGTTCTACTCTAACACACAAGGTGTTGCCATGAAACAAAGTTGACTCCTCAGCAACTGGTTTACTGGTTTGTTGTTGTTGTTAAGGGCCATCGAGTCGATTCCGACCCATAGCAACCCTGTATAGGATTTCCAAGGAGCAGCTGGTGAGTTTGAACCGCTGACCTTGCAGTTCAAATGGCTTTGCTGTCTGGCGCATTAATCCACAGCACCAAAGAAACTTGTTTTTCTTTGCTGTTGTTGTTGTTGTTGTTAGAGTCCATCGAGTGGATACCAACTCATAGTGACCTTGTGCATAACAGAGCAAAACACTGCCCAGTCCTGCGGCAATCTCACAATGGTTGCCATGCTTGAGTCCATTGCTGCTGCCATTCCATCCAAGCATGATGTCCTTGTGCAGGGACTGGTCCCTACTGATGATATGCCCAAAGTAAGAGAGACAAGTCCGGCCATCCTGGCTCCTAAAGAGTATTCTGTTTATATTTCTTCCAACACAGATTTGTTTGTCCTTTTGGCAGTCCATGATACTTTTAAGATTCTCCTTCAACACCATAACTCAAATACATCAATTTTTCTATAGTCTTCTTAATTTCTTGTTCAACTTTCACATCGTATGACTATTGAAAATATTATTATCAGACACCAACAAGTTTTCTTTAGTCAACCAGTTTTAGGTATGTTCGTTGTCATTTGCTCCCCAGGAAACCATTTTGTGCACACTGAACAGAAAACTCAAGCATAAAATAGGAAGTGGCTCTCAAAGAGCAGATGAATGAATGTCAATGAAACTTTGAGACCAATGGGTTTTTATAGCATTTGGACATCTTTAGGTTTAAAATCATCAAAAAGAAGGTTTGACATGCTATCAAGATTAACATAAATCTGGGAAATAATAATAGGTACCTTTCATGATGATGGCACTTAGAGAGTGTACCTTCAAATGCATCAAGAGGGAACACACTTCTCTATTGACTCGGGCCATTTTTTAAAGTGATAGCACATTCTTTCAGGAATATAGTAGCAAAAGAAGAAAAGACAGTAAAAATTTCAAAACATCAAATAATTGAATTCAGAAAAAATACCAATAAAAACAACAACATAAAGTTGTTTAAATACTTTGTACCTTGCAAGTCCCATAAACATTCTGTTCTGAGTGTTCCTCACTTAGGATAGCTTTAAATGCCTTCTTGTACCTCCCTCTAAGGCCAATAGCATACTAAGTAGAATTGAAATGCTCTTTATTACATCGCTGGATCATACTTTTAATAAGGGGATATAATCTCATTACAAGCTCTAATAGTCACCCAGATTAAAATCTTAATTACCAGTATAGGTAAAATTGTAATAATATATGCTTATCCTCTCTGTGTGTGTGTGTGTGTGTGTGTGTGTGTGTAATGGCATAATTAAAGAAGAGCAAGAAATTATTCTCTAAGCAAGCCTTTCCTGCCTCAGGCTCTGCAGACATTTCTCCACTTCCAACTGTGCTGTCTATGAAGTATCCATTCTCAGGAAACGATACACTATTTTAAAGGTTCTCTGGTATGTAAGGAAACTCCTGAGGTGGGTTGTTGCCCCTTCCCAAAATAACTCTTTCTTTCCTTATCAATAAATATATCCATGTAATCATTGTTAAGACACTGACTGAACTTTGGAATCTCAAAATTTGTGCTCATATGCTGATGTTTCATCAATTCCTACTTCTGTTAACCTTGAGTGAACCACTTATTGTCCCTGGGACTCAGTCTTCCTCATCTATGATATGGAACTATAAATGCTTATTACATGTGTAAACCACGTGAACAAAAAAAAAGTTTGAGTCTTAAAACTGTGAAATGTGATACCGTATTTGTTGTTGTTGTTAAGTGCTGTTGAGTTGGTTCTGACCCATAGTCATCCTATATAGGTTTTCCAAAGAGCGGCTGGTGAGCTTAAACCACTGACCTTGTGGTTCAAACCAACCTTGAGGTCGAGTGCATTATGAGTCCACACTTAATGAGTTCTTATTTGGCTATTGAATCCAAAGCAAAGAATTATAATGAAATGTACAAAGAACTGGAGTTAGACAACCAGTAGAGAAAACAAATTCAGCACTTATCAAGCTAAAAGAGCTGAAGAAAAAAATTCAAGCTTCCATTTGCAATATTGAAGTATTCTATGGGCAAAATCCATGATTCGTCCTTCAGTTTGCTGTACTATGGAGGTTTGTGTGTTGCTGTGATCCTAGAAGCTATGTCACTGGTATTTTAAATACCAGAAGGGCCATCCATGGTGAACATGTTTCAGCAGAGCTTCCAGACTAAGAAAGATTAGAAAGAAGGAAACGTGGGTCATTTCTGAAAGATTCGCTATTGAAAACCTTATAAATAGCAGCAAAATTTTGTCTGATATAGTGATGGAATATGAGCCCTGAAGGTCAGAAGTCATTCAAAATGTGACTGGGGAAGAGCTATATCCAAAAAGTAGAGTTGACCTTAATGATGTGGATGGAGCTAAGCTTTCAGGACCTTCATATGCTGACGAAGCACAACTCAAAATGACAAGAAACAGCTTCAAACACCCATTAATAATAAGAACATGCAATGTACGAAATACGAATTTAGGAAAATTGGAAGTCATCAAAAACAAAGATTGATATTCTAAACACTACTGAATTGAAATGAACTGATGTTGGCCATTTTAATTTAGACAATCATATAGTTTACTATGCCAGGAATAGAAAGTTGAAGAGGAAGATGTCAAATGGATTGTCTAAAAGAACATTTCAAGATCAATCTTGAAATACAATGCTACCTGTGATCAGATAATACCCATATACCTATAAGGAAAACCAGTAAAAGTCACTGTTACTTAAATTTACACATCAACCACTAAAGTCAATGGTAATTGAAGAACTCTACCAACTTCTTGAGTTTGAAATTGATCAAACATGCAATCAAGTTATACTGACAATCACTGGTGATTGGAATGCAAAGGCTGGAAACATAAAGGAAGGATTATGAGTTGGAAAATATGGCCTTGGTGATAAAAATGATCGTGGAGATGGCATGATAGAATTTTATAAGACTGATGATTTATTCATTACAAATAACTTTTTTCAACACCCTCACCAGATGAAATACACAGGAATAAAATTGACTATATCTGTGGAAAGAGACAATGAAACAACTGAATATCATCAATCAAAATAAAGCCAGGTTCCCACTGTTAGACAGACCTTCAATTGCTCATATTCAAGTTCAAGATGAAACTGAAGAAAATTAAAACAACTCCACAAGAATCAAAATATGATCTTAAGTATATCCCACCTGAATTTAGAGACTATCTCAAGAACAGATCTGATGCATTCAATACTAATGACCAAAGCCCAAAAGAATTATGGAATGATATCAAGAATATCAAACATAAAGAAAGCAAAAGGTCATTAAAAAGATAGGGGGGAAAAAAAAGAAAGAAAAGCCCAAAGTGGATGTCAGAAGATACTCCGAAATTTGCACTTGAGTGAAGAGAAGTTGAAGCAACTGAAAAAATGATGAAGTAAAAGAACTGAACAGAAATTTTCAAAAGGCAATACTTCAGAAGACAAGACCAAATCTTATAATGAAATGTGCAAAGACCTAGACTTAGAAAACCAAAAGAGATCATGCTCAACCTTTCTCAAGCTGAAAGAATTGAGGGGAAAAAAAATCAAGCATAGAATTTCAATATCGAAGGATTCTATGGACAAAATAATGAATGATGTTGGATATACCAAAAGAAGATGGAAAGAATATACAAAGTCACTGAACCAACAAGAATTAGTTAATGTTCAATCATTTCAGGACATATCATATGGTCAAGAATCAATGGTTTTGTAATGAAGCAAAGTATATGATTTGTTGAATGTAAAACTGATGAT
>NW_006408519.1:34935739-34986776 GCF_000296735.1 Chrysochloris asiatica
TTTATGGGAGCAGAAAGCCTCATCTTTCTCCCATAGAACAGCTGGTAGTTTTAAACTGCTGACCTTGCGGTTCACAGCCTGATTCATAACCACTATGCTAGAGAACTCTCAATAAGATGGATTGACATGATCGCTGCAACAGTGGAACAAACATAGCAATAATTGTGAGCCAGTGATGAGCATTGGATCAAGAATGGGAAAGTGAACATACACTCAACATAGAGTATGAGGCTGAGAACCAGGAACTGGGAATGGGTGAGTAGCAGGAAGTCAATTGAAAGACACGGGTAAAATCCAAGTTCTAAACCAAATAATGAAACTAATAGTCAAGTCTGAAAAAAGTCACAGACACAAGTAATACTAATAAGAACTCAATATATAGAGAAAAGGGTGGAAAATGTGGAGAGTTACAGATAACCACAAGAACAATTCTGCTTCCCGTGACGAAGCCACTGTCATTGTTCTCTATCCATCCATCCTCTTCCTGGGCCTTTTGTCTCACCTCTTTCCCTCACTATCTCCTTTTATAGGAAGTGGTATGTTTTTTCTTATTCATTTATTTGTATTTTTAGAGCCCAGCATCTCCCTTGCAGGATTTGAAGGTGCAAAAGGGAAATGTAGGAGCCCTGGTGGTACAATGGTTAAATGCTCTGCTACTAACTGAAAAGTCAGCAGCTCAAATGCACCCGCCTCTCTGTGAGAGAAAAGAAGTGGTGATCTGCTGCTTGTAAAGATTACAATCTAGGAAACCTTACTGGGTAGTTCTACTATGTCCTCTAAAGTGGCTATGAGTCAGAATCAACTTGGCAGCACATAGCGACAATGGGAAATACACAAAATTAAATCACAAAATATAAATTTTAAGACAACTATGGAAAATGTAAATTAACATAGTAAAGGACTGTAGAATGGGAAGGAATCAATAGATCTTGAAGAAAAAGAGTTGCAAATAACATCACAAAGTCCTACCTATTTGCTATCATTACACTGATGTTTATGTTCTGAGTTTACTGGGAACAGAAATCAAGGGGAAACACAGTTAACATCTAACTTTACATCGTCCACGTAGCAAAGAGAGATAGAACTTTCCTTTGGAAGACTCCAAAGGAATTTGCTCCAGAGAAACGTGTAATAAAAGACTTTAGGTGATAGATGACAGTGTTCTATAGCATCTCCAAAGCAAAGGGAAAATAGATTTGATATGTTTATACAGTCCAAGGAATCCCCATAGAAGGACAGAAGTCAGTGTCAAAGGGACCAGTAGGGCAAACGTCTTAGTTCCCACTGAGACAAAATACAGGGAACAAACTTTCTGTTCCAGTTTATGGAGTCCCACAAGTCTCCTTAGAGCTCTCCATGGTTCTGATTTCTGTGTTGCATAAACCCTAAACCCTAAATGTATGTTCCAGGTTTAACTCACAAATCCATGCCTTCAACTCATATGGCCCATCTGATGTCTATCAGTCTCCTTTTTCACCATCTTGCTATTGTTCTTGATTTTGAGTTGTTTCGAATTTATGGCAACCCTAAATAGGGTTTCCAAAGAGCAGCTGATAGGCTTGAACCACCAACCTTGTTGGCAGTCTGCATATATCCACAGCAAGATATATGCAAAATTATCTGTGATCTAGCATTCTAGTAGGTTTCAAGTAAAGAATTGAGCATGCTGGAAGTGTTTAAAAGGTGCTAATTACCTTGACCTTATGCTGTTGTTTTTGTTAGGGTCCATCAAGTTGGTTCCAACGCATAGCAACCCTATGTACAAAAGAATAAAACAATGCCCAGTCCTGTTCTATCCACAATTCTGCTGTGACTGTGCCAATTCATCTCATTAACGCTCTTCTTATTTTTCACTGACCCTACACTTTACCAAGCACGATGTCCTTCTCCAGAGACTGGGCCCTCCTGGTAACATGTCCAAAGTATGAGAGAAAATTTCACAACTCTGCCATCTAAGGAGCATTCTGGCTGTACTTCTTCCAACACAGATTTATTTGCTCTTCTAGAAGTCCATAGTAATATCAATATTCTTCTCCAACACCATAACACAAAAGTATCGATTCTTCTACAATCTTCCTTACTCAACTTTCACATGCATATGAGACTATTAAAATATCATAGATTGGCTATGGCTCACCTTATCTTGATATTTATTGGTCCAGTGATGAGGATTTTTGTTTTCTTTACATTGAGGTGCAATCCATACCAAAGACTGTGGTCTCTGATCTTCTTCAGTAATTCCTTTAAATCCTCTTTGCTTCCTGCAAGCAAGGTTGTGTCATCTGTATAGCTCAAGTTCTTACTGAGTCTTCCCCCAATCCTGATGCCATGTTCTTCTTCATATAATACAAGTTCTTGGATTTGCTCAGCATACAGATTGAATAAATACAGTGAAGGAATACAAACCTAGCACACACCTTTTCTGATTTTAAGCCATTCAGCATTCCCTTGTTCCATTCTAGCTGTCTCTTAGTCTATGTACAGATTTCTCATGAGCACAATCAAGTGTTCTGGAATCCCCATTCTTCACAATTTTATCCATAACATCAGGATACACACAATCAAAATCCTGTCATAGTCCATAAAGCACAAGTCAACATCTTTCTGGTGTTCTCTGCTTTCAGCCACGATCCATCTGACAACAGCAGTGATGTCTCTCATCCTGCATCGTCTTCTGAATCTGGCTTGAATTTCTGGAAGCTCCCTGTTGATGTACTATTGCAGCCACTTTTTTATTACCTTCAGCAGAAATTTACTTGCATGTGAGATTAATGATATTGTTCAATGATTTCCACGTTACATTGGGTCACCTCTCTTTGGACTGACAGGTAGCTGTCAGTTGGCTAGGGAGATGTCTTCCAAATTCCTTGACATAGATGAGTGAGCACCTCTAGTGCCACATCAGTTTGTTGAAAATTTTCTATTTGTATTCCATCAAATCCTGTTGTTTTATTTTTTGCCAATGTCCACGGCGTTGCTTGGACTTCTTCCTTAGGTACCAGTGGTTCATGATCATATGGTATCTCTTGAAATGTTTGAACCTCTACCATTTATTTTTGCTACAGTGACTGTAAATACTGTCCTTCTTCTTTTGGTACATTCTGCATCATTTGTTATTTTGTCCACGTTGTTGTTAAGGACCGTCAAGTTGGTTCTAACTCATAGGTACCTGTACAGTGTTTCCAAAGGGAAGCTGGTGAGTTTGGACCACTGACCTTGTGGTTCAAACCAGTCTTGCAGTCCAGTGCTTACCCCACAATGTCACATCAGTATTCCTTCAATATTTCAAGTCAAGGCCTGAATTTTTCTTCAGTTCTTTCAGTTTAAGAAATACTGAGCATTTTCTTTCCTTTTGAGTTTCTAACCCATGTCTTTTGCACATTTCATTACAATACTTTGTCTTCTCGGGCTACCCTTTGAAATTTTCTGAATAACTCTTTTATGTCCTCATTTCTTCCATTATCATTAGCTCCTCTACACTCAAGAGTACGTTTCAGAGTCTCTTCTGACATCCACTTTGGTCTTTTCTTTCTTTCATGTCTTTTTAGTGACCTTTTGCTTATTTCATGCATGGTGTTCTTGATGTCATCCCACAACTCTTCTGGTCTTCCATCATTAATGTCTAATGAATCAAGATGGTGAAAAAGGAGGCTGACAAACATTTCTTGGGACAAAGCAGTTGAAGTGAGTTGAATCTTGACTTTATATATTCTTATCTCCATTCTCAAAGCTGTCATTTTAGCAGCTGCTTGTACTCTTAAACATTCAATGATCTATACTTAGTACCTAACAAATAATATGAGAACAATGTTAATATCACTCATAAAATGTCTATTATGAGTGAGGCATATGTGTGATCTCATTGAATTCTCATTACAGCACCTCAAGGGAAGTATCATTAATATACATATTTTACAGATATGGAAATTGAGTCACAGAAAAATTAAGTAAATTGCCCAGGCTTATGAACCAAGTGATGGAATTTGGATAATGGTGTGTCAATGAATGAATAAGCAAATAAGTGAAACATGGGGAAATGTTTGCCAGTATGAAGAAAGAGAGTATTCATTGAGTTTCTGCTATATACCAGGCATTGTGCTAAGTTTTAATACAACAGCACTATATGAGTCTTCTGTAATCCTGCAAGGGATGCATTTTGAATGTCATTGAATTCTGTCCACTTTAGATGGTAGTTTTAAAAGAACCAGGGATTACTGATGTGTGTAAAGTTAGTCAAGAGTTAATATTCCTACATAAAATAGTACAACCACTATGGAGAACAGTACAATGCTTCTTCAAAAAACTAGGAATAGAATTACCTTATATCCAGCAATCCTGTTCCCAGGTACATACTCTAGAAACCTAGTAGAAGTGACATGAATAGACATATGCTCAAAACAGCATTATTCACAATGGAAAAAGAAGCAAACAAAAAAAGATGGAAATAGCCTAAGTACCCTTCAACAGATGAATCAATAAGCAAAAAGTGCTACATACAATCAAAAGCTATGTAACCTTAACAAGCAAAGATGAGTCTATGAAGCATATTATAATATGGATGGATGTAGAAGACAATATGCTGAGTGAAATAACTCAATCACGTAAAGACAAATATTCTGTGATCCCACTTTTTGAGAAGACAAGATGATAGATAGATGATAAATAGATATAAAAATAAGTGATAGATACAAAGATAGATGATTGATAGGTGGAAAGATAGATAAATGACAGATAGGTAGGTAGGTAGGTAGGTAGGTAGGTAGGTAGGTAGGTAGGTAGATAGATAGACAGACAGAAGAGAGGGGAGGAAGATGGATGGACAAAGTGATCAATGTTCATTGGTGGTTACCAGGGTACCAGGGATAGGGTGAAGAAAGGGGATTTATTCGCTAAATTGTCATTTTTGGTGATGGCAAAATGAGCATAGGATATAGCTGTAACAAGCACAGCTTGACTAAAGTAGATGATGTTACTAAGAAATGCACAAGATAAAAGGATGTTTGTGTTAATTAAACATATAAGGGGCTTCAAAATGTTCATGGAAAAATAGAATTAAAAGATAATGGAATTTTTCTTTGAATGTTTTGAAATCCTCTCATAGAATTTGATGACAATACCAACAATCATCAAAAAATGAATATGTAGGTTATAGGCATATGTGTATGCGTAGATAGATACAGGTAAATATGTGTGTCCAAATGGAATTATCTGAAAGAATATGTATGTGTGGTTATGCATTGATGTTCATAGAGGTTACAGTTACAGGTACTTCTCAGACATTGCCAATTTGCGAGAATGGTTTTCTGAGTTTGAAAGGTTCAGTTCTCAGTCTCATAGGGCAACGTCATCAATTAGCACCACAAAGTTCACTTACTGCATCTTATCAACAGGAGTAGCACGTATTTGTAGTTTTAAAATCTTGCAAGTGGCCATCTAAAATACAATAATCTATAACCTACACAAGCGACAGCATCATCTACTCTGAGACTAGAAGAACTAGAAGGTGTCCAGATACCACTGCAGACCATTCTGATCAGGGCCACAATAGATGGACCCTGGTAGAACAGGAGAAAAAAAGTCAAACAGAATTCAGATTCTTGGAAAGTCCAGATTTTCTGGACAAGATGAGAGTGAAGGACTCCCTGAAACCATCGCCATAAAACATTCTTTAAAACTGGAACCAAAATTATCTCTTAATAAAACAACAAATTGGCACACAAAATAAAGGATATTGCCTGTCATTATGGGACTCCATTTCAAAACAACAACAAAAAATCTGTATGTGACCAAAAGGTCAACAATTACTCTAAAATAAAGATAACAAGATAAATGGGGGCTGGGGGGAGGAGGGGGAAGAGCAAGAGAAAGCAGAGTACTAGGGATGGAACAACCAGAACACAATTAAACCAGGACACAAAATGAGAATGTTGACACATCGTGACAACTATAATTAATATCACTGAGCAACTTGTGTTGTTGTTGTTAAGTGCTGGCGAGTCAATCCCGACCCATAGCAACCCTATATAGGATTTCCAGGGAGCAGCTGGTGAGCTTGAACCACTGACCTTGCCATTCAAAGGACTCTGCAGTCTGACACATTAGCCCACAGTGCCACACCAGGACTCTGAACAACTTGTGTAGAAATTATTTTAAATGAGAACCTAATTTGCTGTATGGGTGTATAAATTGCAAAAAAAAACAACAACAAAATAAATATTTTTTAAAGCTTAAGAAGTTTGCAGGAAAAGGCAACATGAGGAAGACTGTCCATGGTTTAACTTGCAATACATCCAGAAAGAAAGAGCCTTCATCTGATGGGTCAATTGACATTTCTCTTTTCTCTCTCAGCTGGTGATTAAAGAACTCTGCTTTAGCGAGATGCTCAGGATGGAAGTTTCTTTGCTCAGCTTGTTGTTCTCATCCTGGTCATTTCTGCCTTTCCCTCTACCCATTGTCAATAACAAGATGGAAACAGCACATAAACCTATGATTAGTAAACATAAACACTCAAAAGTTAAAATTCCTCTTCTTCTTCCTCTCTAGGATGAGGTAAAGGGGAAAATCGGATCTAGCTCCATCAAGATGGCCAGAAGCAAAACTTGAGCAATACTAACATAGCAAAGATTTCGTGGGCACCTTCGATGAACTCAGTACTGTCTGAAGATGGTGCGTTTGTGCACATTTGTGAATTTATCCCTCCTAAAAACCCAATGTGGTAAGCACTACTGTATCCTACTTTGACAGATGAAAAAACTGAGACTCAAAGAGTAGGCTGTCAAAAATCATATGACTAGGTATAAGGCTAGGCACAAACAAGGCAGTCTGATTCCAGTACCCCTGAGAACTGCTGCTGTTGAGGTACAATAGAGTCAGTTCTGACTCATAGTAACCCCATGTACAACAGAACAAAACACTGACCAGCCCTGCCCCGTCCCCATAATCATTCCTGTGTTTGAGACCTTTGTTGTAGCCACTGTGTCAATTCATCTCATTGAGGGTTTTTTTTTTTTTTTTCGCTGACCCTCTACTTCACCAAGCATTATGTCCTTCTGCAGTGGCTGGAACCTCCTGACAACATGACCAAGCTACATGAAACGCAGTCTCGCCATCCTGGCTTCAAAGGGGCATTTTGGCTGCGCTTCTTCCAAAACAGATTTCTTCATTCTTCTGGCTGTCCATGATACTTTCAATATTCTTTGTCAATGCCATAATTTAAAGGCATCAATTCTTGTTGTTGTTGTTGTTAAGTGTTATCAAGTCAGTTCTGACTCACAGCGACCCTGTATTGGGTTTCCGAGGAATGACTGGTAGATTTGAACCGCCAACATTGTAATGATCAGTTCTGTGCTTATTCTATAGCATCACACCAGGATTTCCAATTCCTTGTAGGTCTTCCTTATTCATTGTCCAGCATTTGCATGCATATGAAGTGCCTGCAATGTAGTGCTTTGGAAAGGGGGAGATAGTGAATCCCCAAATACCTAATCAGTCAGCATACCAGGGTCAACTTCTTGTGTGGAAACATTCAGAGTGAACGGGACCAATGCCTTATGCTGCAGCTATTGATTCTGGAACTCACAGCCTCTCTTCAGGAATCATGCAACAAAAATCCTTAATCTAAACCTACCCACTCCTGAAACCAGGACTGGAGATACAACAACCCTGTAGCTCTAGAAAGACCTAGGACAATCTTCTTCTGACTAGATGGTCCAGAGGAACAGCAGAGGCAGGAGCAGCTGAGAGGGCTTGACAGCATCCTCAGACAACCCCAGTACTAATAGCACTTCCTAAGTGGAAATAAATGAAAACACTGTCCCCTCAGTCAGAAGTCGATTCCAAGCATCTAGCCTGTATTAACCTCTTATGTGTCCAAATTGCAGGCTTAATTGCTTTCCATCAGCTTCCTTATAATTGCATCAGAGACCCCACAAGCCTATCATTATTCCTTTCTGAGGCCCAGGGGTGAATCATTTGTGTGCATTCTGATTGAATGTCTTGTTAGTTAAGTGGGAAAAGGAAGAATCCTTCCTCATCAGTTCTGTGAGCATTCTTGGGATCCAGCTTGCTGCACTTTGAAGATACATTATGCCCTTCAAAGAGCACTGGCCCTTGGTTTTCAGGACTTAAAGGGTGTAGGAGGAGAGGGGAAACCCAAGGCTTGACACTAAACCAGTCCTGGTCTAAGTTTCTCATTCATTCAATCAACAAATAACTCTTGAACACTTAGAATGTGCCAGTTATCCTGCTGATGACCAAGGACTCAGTGGTGACCACAACACATCTCGGCCCTCAACAGCTCATGGCCTTTAGAGCAATGGCTCTCCATCGTGGCTGCACACTGGAATCAACTGGGAGATTTTTAAAGAAGGCCCAAATCCACTGTCCCAACCGCAATGGAATCAAGATCTATGAAGGTGGGGTCCAGGCATTTGTGTCTTAGAAGCTCTCCAGATGATTATAATACCTAGAACAGGTTGAGAACCAGTGGTCTAAGAAAATGAATTACTCCCATCTCAGAAGGGACAGTCCCTGGAGAAGGACAGCATGCTTAGTAAATTGGAGGGTCAGTGAGAATGAGGAAGACCCCCAGTGAGATGGATTGGCACAGTGACAGCAGCAAGGAACTCAAGCATCACAACAATTGTGAGGGTGCTGCAGTGTTTCGTTTTGTTGAGCACAGTGTTGCTAGGGGGTCAGAACCAACTCAACAGCACCGAACAAAACAAAAAGACAATAACTATTTATACACCACCATTGTATCAGTTTGGTGTACTGTGTTTGTACTGCTATGATGCTGGAAGCTCTGTCAGGATTATTCAAGTGCCAACATCACCCACAGAGAACAGTTTCAGCAGAGTTTCCATGTTAAGACAATCTGGAAAGAAAAGTCTGCAGATCTACTTTCAAATTTTAACCAGTGAAAATACAATGGATTGCAACAGAATATTGTTTAATGTAGTGCTAGGAGACGAAGGCATGAAAAGTAGGAAGGTAATCAAAACATACAATACAATGGCTACAACACAACCCAAGCATGCCAATGACCATGAAGCCAGCCAAGTACCAGGCAATATTTCCTCCCATTACACACCAAGTCACCATGAGTCAGAGCCAGCTCGACACCAAGCAACAGCGACTCTACACTTGGCACCTTTGCACAAGAAAGACATATGTTGTTTTGTCAATCTGAAAGCCAGGTTGTAGCCAGATTTGTAGCTTCTTCGAGGCATGAGTTGAAATTTGTGTTTAGGAGACCAGGTGTAGGAATACAGGCTTCAGCTAATCACCAAGTCTGAATGACTCAGGGAGCCTGTGACTCTCGGTCTTCCAAGGGGAGAAATCACCATACATCTCTGCAAGAAACTAGCACTTAACAAGTGATGAATTAATAGATTGAAGATGGGAGTGGACATCTTTTTTATATTCTTGGATTCTTTATTCTAAGAGTCCTTTCTACTGTAAGAGGGTTTCAAAAATTTCATGGAAACAATGGGATTGCAAGACAATAGAATTTATTCATGAACTTTTTGAAATCCCCTCATATTTTGGGAACCACCTTTCCCTCTTTCTCTACAAATCCACATCGTCTAGATGGGGCATCCTTCAGCCCATTGGCTCCCAGGGGTGAGCACCTGGCCCAGCTAGGCCCAATGTGTGAGGATGCTTACCCTGTGACCATTATGCAGGCCAGACCAACAGAGTTCATCATTGTCTTTTGGCTGGAAACATTAGCAATCAGAAACTCTGTTGTCATGTTTCATAAACTGACTGATGGCACATTGAAGTTGCTGGTGCCTTCTGAGATATCACCTGAGGAGAACCTGACTGAAAATAACATAGCCCAGCTTCGTAATGACCTGATTTCAGCACTTAGATCTGGCAGATCCTGAAGGTCTACTTTTGATCTTGTCACTAGGTAGGCTAATAAGTTCCTGTGTTTGGTTTAAGCCTGTTGGAATCAGGTTTCATCATTTGACATCCAAAGAGTATGCACGAATACATGGGTACACTATTGAATCCCTGCTTTTCTTTTGTTGTTGTTTTGTTTTGTTTTAATGGTGAGCTGAGTGATAGTTTACATAGGAGAACATCAGTTTTACATTCATCATTTCATTGCAGCCATTACAGTCTCCTCCATGCATCATCATTCAACAGTATTTGCTTCCATTCCTCTGGTGTTTTTTTTTTTTTGTTGTTGTTGTTTTGTGGGGGGGGAGGGGCTGGGGGTTGTACACAAAAACACTCAGGGATATATAATCATTAAAACAACCAAAGGGCATATTCTGCAAGCCTGCCTCCTGGCAGCCAGCATCTGGCTACCAGCACACAGCCTTTCTCTTTCCATGAGTCTACTGTCCCCTGCTTTTCAAATAAGAAAAGTTATAGAAACAAGCATAATGTCTTCCCTTAATAGTTAAATTACTGAGAAAGTCCTATAAGGATGTGGCAACAACTAAAAGCAACTGATGTATTTGTTTAAGGAAGCTTTTCCCAAAATGTGCTCCATAGAATATTATACTTTGCCATGTTCAATCCACTTTAGGGTTAAACTGTATGAATATATCTTTAGTGCATCATTTCCCAAACCTTCAGTGTATCGGTGAGAATTGTAAATCTCTCAGGAGAACTAAAGTATAATGCTTTTCTCAACTTATTTAAGCACAGAATTTTTTTGGTCAGGCATCTCCTGGGACCAGAGTTTCTGAGGAAATGTCACTCAAGCTGCATCCTAAAGAATGTTCTTACTTCTGCTTGGAAGACTTTCCCCAAACCCTCACTCCCAACTCTGCCCACTTCCAACTCAGTCATCATAGCGCAGCTTAAGACTTCTTTCTCAGAAAATCCTTTAACTGTCCCACTGTCGTCATCCTTCCCTCCACTGCAGTTTGCTGTGATCCCCTGACTCACAGTGACCCCATGCATAATGGAACAGAATGCAGCCTGATTCCAGGCCCTCCCCGAGATTGAATGCAGATTGGACTCTTGTGATCCATAAGGCTTTCACTGACTGATTTTCAGTAGCAAATCACCAAGCCATTCTTCCTAGTCCATCTTAATCTGGAAGCTCCACTGAAACATGTTCAGCATCTTAGCAACATGCTGGTTGCTAAGAGTGTGGTTGGCCATGAGGTATGTCGGTGGGAAGTGAGAATTCTAATACTGAATCACCCTCCCTTGAAAATAAAATTATTTGTATCTATCATTGGCTCCCCTAAATCTTATACTTCCTCTTTCATGAGATTTACTACACAGAATTATAATTATCTAAAATTTTCTCATTTAGAATAAGTGGAAACCAGTCTACAATATGGTCCTTAATGATCTTCACCTACTGGTTCTCAGGCTTGTGCATAGTTGGCCCTATCTGACCAACAAACAATGGCAGAAATAAAGGTATGTGACTCCCAGTGTTAGGTCATAGAAGACGGTGCAGCGTCTGCCTCAGACTCATTGACAGCTCACTCTGAGAAAAGCCAGCCATCAGGCCATGAGACACCCAAGTATTCTGTGGAGAGGAGCTCGGTCTCCTCTGGTGAGTTGTCCACAGCCAGCACCACTCACCAGCTCTGTGAGGGAGACCACCGGAATCAGTTGCTCCAGCCCCAGCCAAGCCTTCAGAAGATGCAGCTTCAGCCAATATCTATTCTCCAGTAAAACACCACAAGCGAGATCTGCGTAACAGGGCCCTTCACTAATTTCGAACCCATAGAAACCATGAGATTATGAATTCCTGAGTGCCATAATTGTGAATTCTTCACAACTGTAAAATACTTCCCAAACATACATGCTCACACACAGAACTGAAGTATGGTAAGTGAAGCCTAGAACCAAACCAATTCACTACCGTCATGCTGATTCCAACTCATCCTGACTCTACGGAACTGAGTAGAACTGCCCAATGGGCTTGTTGTTGTTGTTAAATGCTGTTGAGTTGGTTCCGACCCATAGCGACCCTGAACAGGGTTTCCAAGGCTGTAAATCTTTACAGGAGCAGAAAGCCTCATCTTTCTACTGGGCTTACAAGGCTGTAAATCTTGACAATAGCAGACCGCCACATCTTTGACCAGTGGAGTGGCTAGTGCGTTCTAACTGCCAACTTTAGTTAGTAGCCAAGTGCTTTAACCATTGCGGCACCAGGGTTCCTTTGGAGTATAGAAGACACTCAATATTTTTGAAATGGATTAATAACAATGAATGAATAAATTAAACAAGCATATGTAAGTCTGTGGGCTGGCTGATCATTGGATTATGAAGTAAAAGGATAAACACTCTGTCACATCATTTGGATACTTGAACATTTTTATAAGATTCTTAAACAAGAATTCAAAACCTTCCTGTGGTTATAGCACCCAATTGGGAAATCCTGGAGACATGGCCTTAACATTATAACTGTATGATATTATACAAGTGGTATACCTTCCTTAGTCCTCAGATGTCTATAGTAAAAAACAAAGGAGTTAGGTATTTTCAGCTCTAACTTTCAGACTCCAACTTCAACATGACAGCTGCCAAAACAGCAAGCTAGGCAGAGGTCCTTTCCCTAACACAAAGCGCAGTGGAAGAAGGAAGCCCAGGTTGTCTTCTCTTCTGTTTCTTCCCCCATTGTTTTCAGCCTCAGAGTAGACAAAACTGATGGATTTCAGTCTACAGGGAGCAAGCACAAGCTTGGTTGGGTTGTCAATTCACTGGGAAATGCCACCATCCCAGCATTGTTTGGGTAGTAGCTTGTGTCTAGGGCCACAGAGGTAGGAGTATTGTCATTTGTTTTATTATTTGCTGTCTCTGAGGTCCTAAATGCTAGGGTCAGTCCTCAAACACCAGCTTCTGCCAATGGTTTGACAGAGTCAACTCTTAACAGCTACAACAGCTGCTTTCTAAGAACACACTGTAGCTTTTAGGCAGTCTGCCTAGAAATTCTTTCCCAGTGAATTCCTGGAAGAGACTGCTTGACTCTCTCCACACCCAAGACGCAGAGGAGCCCAGCGGGCCAGAAAGCCAAGAATGCTGCGCGATGCACCTGAGAAAACTGGGTCTGTACGGCCCAGACTGATGCGGGGGTGGTAGGACAGTGGATAAGTGATGGTTTAATATTATATTCTGGGCAAGTGTGGGAACTGAAGTTGGGAATATAATATCTACTTACCAGGAGTCCTGGTGGCACCATGGTTATGCGCTAGCTAGCTGAATGATCGGCGGTTGTTCAAACACACCAACTGCTCCCAGGGATAAAGATGTGACAATCTCCATCTATAAAGATTTACAGCCTTGGAAACCCTATGGAGTAGTTCTACTTTGTTCTATAGGGTCACGATGAGTTAGAATCGACAGCAATGGGTCTGAGTACGCCCCATGTACGACACTTTACGTTTAGACTTCATTTAACCTTTTAAGATGCACATTTTTTTATCCATTTTATGATTCATGGGACATTTCATAAGCTATGCAAAAGGTTCTTGTCTCAATCAAAGTCTTGCTTGGCCACTTGGTCATATGACCTTCCTAAACATCACTGAGAGTGTGAGTGGACTTGTATATGTGTGAGCATATGAGGGTACATGTGTGTAAGTGTATGGGTGTGTATGGCTATGCCATAAAGCATAGAGTAGAAAAGCAGAGATGTCTGAGGGCTGAAATTGGCAAACTATAGCCCATGGACCAAAATCTGGCCTGTAAATAATGTTTTATTGGAACACAACACACACATCATTTTACATATATTGTCCATGACTGTTTTCACACTACTTCAGCAGAGTTGAGCAGCTGAGCCGTTCAACAAAGACCATGTGGTCCACAAAGCCTCACATATTTACTATCTGGTCCATTCAACATTTTTGCCAACCTGCTCTATGTTCTTGTTGTTAAGTACCATCGAGTCAATTCCGACCCATAACAACCCTGTATAGGGTTTCCAAGGAGCAGCTGGTGGGCTTGAATCACCAACCTTGCAGTTCAAATGACTTTGCAGTCTGATGTATTGGCCCACAACACCACACCAAGAACAACCCCTGCTCTATAAGATATGGTATATATTCTGGAAATAAGTCCCTTGTCTGATACGTCATTACAGAAGATTTTTTCTCATTCTGTGGGCTCCCTTTTAACTCTTCTGGTGAAGTGTTTTAATGCACATAAGTTTCTAATTTTTAGTATGTCCCAATTGTCTATTTTGTTTCCTTTTGTTTGTGCAATTTTCACAATGCTGGGTAGTCTGTGTGTGCCCTATCTGTGTGAGAACGCCAGTATAACTTCAGGTCCCAGACCAAAAAGATGTCGTTAATTTTTCTAATTAGCCATGTTTAAATACTGCAAAGAATTTGAAAATTGAGCAAATAATATTCACAATTAAACACCCATTTAAAAAACTAATTTGACCAGCATTGTTCTTGTATTCTTTCAGTAAGCAATAAAGTGAAATTTACCATTAAAATGTCATCAGACATTAAACTTAGAAGCACCTGGATTAGCCCCACACTATAGGCAGTCGCTGGGGTTATGAATGAAACTCATTCCCAAGTATGTCTTTAAGTCTACCTTGCACGTTAATCCCAGAAGGTGCATATGTTTCTTGTTTAGCCTTATTTTAGCATGGCGCTGTAGGATCAAAACTGAACTGTGAGCCAAAGGGTCAGCACTTCAAACCCACCAGCTACTCCTCATTATACAGGGTCGCTGTGAGGAGGAACCGACTCAATGGCATTTAGCAACAAGAAGAATCGTTCAGGAAAAGAGTCCCAGCAGTGCTGTAGGATAAGCACTGGACCAATGACCATAGGTCAGCAATACACAGCCACCAGCCAGTCCTCAGGAGAAACATAAGGCTGTGCTCTCGTGAAGATTGGCAGCCTCAGAAGTGCTATATAGGGTCACTAGGAGTTGGAATTCACTCAGTGCCAGGGGGCTTGGAGTTTGATGCAAGAAAGGAGCTCTGGTGTCACTGTGGGTTAAGTGTTGGACTGTTAACTACAAGGTTAGCAGTTCAAAGCCACAAACAACTGTTTGGAGGAAAGATGAGACTCCCTGCTCCTATAAAAATTTGAATCCTGGTGTGATGCTGTGGGTTAATGTGCTGGACAGCAAGGTTCGTTTTAACTACAAGGTCAGTGGTTCAAGCTCATCAGCTGCTCCTCAGAAACCCTATGCAGAGTCGCTATGGGTCAGAACTGACTCAACAGCATTTAATAAGAAGAATCACCTTTGATCTGATGGCAGTGTGTTTGGTTTTGTGGACCAATGCAAGTTGTCTGAGTAGCACAGTGAGGTAAGCTTTGGACTGTTAGCCACAAGGTGAAGCTTTCTGCTACATAAAGATTTACAGTCTTGGAACCCTATGGAGCAGTTCGACTTTACCTGTAAGGTCACGATGATGTAACTCTCTACCTACAGCAAGGGAAGGTGCTTGTGATAAAGAATCCATTAGGAACAGGACTTGGTTTGGCCATGTCAAAGTGAGGGTAAATTCACATAACATTAAAGGAGCAAGTATGGAGTCCTGGTGTGGCGCTGCCGGCTAATGCACTGGACTGCAAACTCACCAGCTGTTCCTCAGAAACCCTATACAGGGTTGCTATGGGCCAGGACCAACTCGACAGCCCTTAATAACAACAACAACAATGCCCATACCCCAGGGACTACATATTCGCTGAAGGAATCAGCGGCATATTCGTTCAAAGGAGCTAACACTTTAACCCAGTCTGTGGGAGCAATTAAAGCAATCACTCCAACAAGAAAGAAGGCTAATGAGGCTGAATAGATGACAAGATTTCCCACTTCACACACACACACACACACACACACATACACACCAAACCCAGAGCACAAACCAACGGGCAAAGTGTGGATGGACGGTATTTCCAAAGAACACTTGGAATTACTAAAGTGCAATTGTCCCTGGTTGGTGCAAACACTTAACACACTCAGCTGCTAATCAAAAGGTTAGAGGTTCAAGTCCACCCACAGGCATCTACTTCCAAGAAATCAGCCATAAAAAACTCTATGGAGCACAGTGCTACTCGGTTATACCTGGGGTCACTAGGAGTAACATGAGTCAGTGACACCTGGTTTTAATAACCTACAAAGGTTGACACAAATCCGCAGAAATGAAAACCATGGAAGTAGAAGTGACCTGCCCAAGGACAGATGGCTGTAGCACAATTGAACTTCTCACACAAGTCTCTAAGTCTCACAGTAGATGGGCAGGGATGCCGGTAGGCAAGCAAGAAACTTCTCCTCACTGGCACTTTGATCTCTTCCATAAAAGGAAAATGTTGGCCTGGATCCAGTTCCCAAACCTCAGCCATTTCTGGATCACCTCGACAATTCTGACAGGTCTGTGTACCACACATACATATTCTCATTGACCTAATATTTTTAATCGAGTTACTTTTATCTTCAATTAATTCCCTGGACAAGGAAACGATACCATTACCATAAATGGTAAATCAGTATCACTCACCTTAAATAGAAAATACTATGTAACTATAGCAATATAACATTCCTGCAGGAGTACATGACCCTCCCGAAGCTCTGTGCCTGAGCCCTGTTGAGTCCTTACATCTAAATGATGGAGAGAATGTTGGGGAGGTGTTAAAGAGTAACACCAAACTGAGAGTCTCTCTAGAAGGATTGAAAGAGAGTCATTACGTGAACCGCTTTCTCACAGTCCCATACCACAAGTGCTGTTCTCCCCAGACATTTGGGAAAGACTAAACCAGACTGTCTAATTTCATGAGAACCGCAAAACCAGACAAGGAATTGCAGGCAGGGGAGAAAATAAGAAAGAAAGATTTCCTTCCTAAAGGGGATTAAGTCCCTCTAGTTACTTTACCATGGGCCTGTAGGATACACACTGTGCTGCTGACTGGATGGGTGGTTCAAACCCACCAGACACTTCTCAAAAATTCTCTACAGAGTCAGAACCAAGTCAGCAACACTTAACAATGACATGAGTTTCTTTGCAAGGCATCCTGGTGGCATAGTAGGTTAAGCATTGGGTACTAAGCACAAGATTGGCAGTTTGAACCCAGAAGCAGCTCCATGAAAGAACGATAAAGCTATCTGCTAGCATAAAAATGGCTGATAAGAGTCATAATGAAGTCGATGGAAGTAGGTTTGGTTTGTTTCCATCGTAGTTTCTTTACAAGGAGCCCTGGTAATGTGGATAAGGGCTCAGCTGCTGACTGAAAAGTCATCAGTTCAAACCTAGCCAGCCAGTCAGTGGGAGAAAAGACCTAGGAATGTCCTCTCATAAAGATTGTTGTTGTTGTTGTTGTTGTTGTTAAGTGCTATCGAGTCGGTTCTGACTCACAGCGACCCTGTACAGGGTTTCCGAGGCTGTAAATCTTTCTGGGAGCAGAAAGCCTCATCTTTCTCCCGAAGAAAGGCTGGTAGTTTCAAACTGATGACCTTAAGGTTCTCAGTCAGATTCATAGCCACTACACTACCAGAGCTCCTCCCATAAAGATGACAGTATAGGAAATGCTATGAGGCAGTTCCACTCTGCACCTAATAGGCCATCACGAGTGAGAATCAAGTCAATGGCATGCTGCATGAACAGTTGCTTGCTGGACTCTCACACTTAATCTATGTTTGCATTAGATCGATGTTTGCTCATCCCACTGGAGACAGCGTGCTATATAAGATTTCGGCCTGAATTTGGATCCGGATTACCATACTTTGACTCCCTGACTTTGGTCTCTGTGTCTGTTTTCTCATCTATTAAAAAAAAGAGAGTTAGCAATAGGTATGGTGTGGTGCTAATGCGTTGGACTGCAAGGTCAGTTTGAACCACAAGGTTGGTGGTTCAAGCTCACCAGAAACTCCTTGGAAACCCTATACAGGGTCGCTATGAGTCGGAACAGACTCAACAACACTTATCAATAACAACCTTACAGCTTGAAGTTCCTGGCTGGTATCAAACACCTTGATAATACAGCAGATTAGCACTAGGCTGCTAAACACAAGGTCAGTGGTCCAAACCTACCTGCCACTTCACAAGAGAAAGGAGAGACAACTAGCTGCTCCCAGAAAGATTTACAGTCTCAACCCCATAGGGTGTCATTCTGATCTGTCCTATAGAGTCTCTATGAGTCAGAACTGACTCAGTGGTATTGGGTGGACTGCTGCAAACAGTTAATGCCCTTGGGTACTAGTTGAAAGGTTGGTGATTCAAGTCCATCGAAAGGCACGTCAGAAGAAAGGCCTGGTGTTCTACTTCTGAAAAATCAATCATTCACAGTCCTATGAAATGTAGTTCTCCTCTGACATACATGAAGTCACCATGACTCAGAATGACTGGATACCAGCTGGTTTTGAGGTTGAGCGTGCACTTGAAATAGGTGGCTTGTGAGAAAATGCCTGACAAAAGGCTGCCGCCCAGTACTGAAAGTGCCTTCCTTCTTCACTAGTCCTTCCCATTCGAAACCGATTTCTATTTCTAAGTTTGTCAGCACTATATCCCTGCTTACCTGTTCTATGGGCACTTAGCAAATGAACCTTGTTCTAATTTTGAGAAAAGGCTGCCATCTTTTAAGTCATTCAGAAATCTTCTCCCTTCTATAAGTACCACAAGATGCCCAACTATGGGGTCTTTTTGGTTTGAGAGTCCCAAACTGCTGCCAACTGACACACAGCATCCACCCCTTCATTCTGTATCCACGGCAACCCACTCAACTTTCCATTTCTCCATCAGCCAGGAGCTCAGGCTTCATGAAGACCCCAGAGCTGAAAGCTACTACACACAATTAGAAGCTGACTTTGGCATAACAAAAAGGGATTCCCAACCAGATCTCGCTATAAGGAAAGGATCTCTGTGTTCACGTTTGCCCTTGCAAGAAGCCACCCATCAGACAGGCAGGCTGTGTTCCCCCACAGAACGGAGCTCTCCTACTGGAGGTGGGGAGTGTAGAATATTGGCTGAGTCTATATCTCATTCACAAGGCAACACAGCCAAGTACTTTGGAGCACAAACTGCCTGGGGTTGAGTCCCAGCCATGTTACTTACTGGCTGTAAAATCTTTTGTGAGTCACTTTAGCTCTTTGCTACTCAGCTTCTTCATATTTTAAACTGGGATACAATAGTAGCTATGTTGTAAATTGTTGCAAAACAAATCTTAAATAACTTGGTGTTTGTAAAGTGCTTAGAAGAGAACCCATCATAAAATAGCCCCACTCACAGAAGCAGCAATCAAGAAATCAAACGACATATTGCATTAGGCAAATCTGCTGCACAAGACCTCTTTAAAGTGTTGACGAGCAAAGATGTCAGCTTGAGGACTAAGGTGCACCTGACCCAAGCCACAGTATTTTCAATAACCTTATAGGCATACAAAAGCTGAACAGTGAATATGGAAGACAATAGAAGATATGATGCCTTTGAGTTATGGTGTTGGAGGAGAATACTGAAAGTGTCATGGGCTGCCAAAAGAACAAACAGATCTGTGTTGGAAGAAGTACAGCCAGAGTGCTCCTTGGAGACCAAGATGACCAAACTTCATCTCTCATACTTCGGACATATTGTCAGGAGGGAGCAGTCGCTGGAGAAGGATATCATGTTTGGCAAGGTGGAGGGTCAGAGAAAAAGAGGAAGACCGCCAACAAGATGGATTGGCAATATGGCAGCATCAATGGGTTCAAGGGTGGCAACAATGTGAGGTTGGCCCAGGACTGGGCAGTGTTTTGTTCTGTTGAGCATAAAGTCACTAGGAGTCGGTACTGACTCGATGGCACCTAATAACAATTTTACGGGGCATAGTGGTGGTTCAATAATAAAGTTCTCATCTTCCATGTAGGGGTTATTATTGCTGTTAAGTGCCATCAAGACCATTCAGACTCACAACAATCCTGTATAGGGTTTCCAAGGTCCAGCTGATGGGTTTGAACTGCCAACCTTGCTGATCCTACCATGCCACTCCAGGACTCCACATGTAGGAGACCCAGGTTCGATTCCCAGCCAATGTTCCTCTGTGAAGCCACCATTTATCTGTGAGTGGAGACTTGGGTGCTGAACATGCTCTAGTGGAGCTTCCACACTAGGAAGAAAGGTCTGGTGATTGACTTCTAAAGCATCAGTCATGGCAATACCTATGAATCCCAGTGGGCTGTTCTTGTTGCACCTGGTGTTACTGTGAGTTGGGAGCCACAGCAGCCAGCAACAATAAAAACAACAAATAGTAACTTCTATGATTCCAAAGTCTAGGTATAGCGTTAGAAGAGGCTGAAAATGGATGCCAATTTTTTTGTATCTTTCATCTAAACCAGATTTATAGGCTGATTATATATGTGATTTATTATTCAAATATCAGAGAATTATAGGCTGATTATACATGTGATTTATTATTCAAATATCTTTTAAAGTTGAAACTCTTCTCATTTTGTTGTTAAGTACTCTCAAGCTGGTTCTAACTCATGACAACCTTGTCTAGGATTTTAGAGGAGCAGCTGATAGATTTGAACATCTGACCTTACAGTGTAGTGCGTTATCCTGCAGTGCCAACCAAGGTTCAGGAAGACTAAGTAATTTGCTCAAGGTCACGAAATTTATTAGCGGATAGAATAGGTACTGGACAGCTGCTTCTCTAACACAAAACAACTGAATGGTGTCCTTGGGTGCTGCAGATTGTTAACACCTTCAACTGCTTACCTAAAGACTGGGGAGGTTCGGGACCACCCAGAGGCATCTTGGAAGAAAGGACTGTCAATGTACTTTTGAAAAATCAGCCATTGAAAACTCTCTGGAGCATAGTTTTACAGTGACACAAATGGAGGTGACCTGAGTTGGAATTGACTCAATAGGAACGGGCTTCTGGATTTCATCTGTCCTGCCAAAGATAAGTCCCTGCCTCCTGCTAGTGAGAGTAATTGGTCCCTGCCCTCCTCAGCACATTCTTTCATGCACCTACCACACTCTGAACACCTCACGTGCCTCAGCTTCTCTTCAGACTCACCGTGCCCATCTTTCTCAATCTCCTCACATAAATCTGACTCCTGCGACCTTTTATCACTCCCCATTGTTCTCCTTTCAACTGGCTCCAAACCCTCAGTGTGTGCTCATTAAGTGTGGTGTCCAGAATTGAAGGCAGTCTGCCGGGAGACCCTGAAGCTGGATAATTACCTGGCACATCATGAACAAGTTTCTCACTGCTTTCATCAATGGGAAGATGCCAACTAATGATTAAGGGCAAAGAGAGAGGGCTTATGGGAAACCTTCAAGAAATGACAACAATTAAGCAGTGGCCAGAGACATTGGTAGAGATGAGATGGCATGTGCAGAAGTGTGGAAATCGGGCTCAAATCCGCACAACAAAAGTGTTGAATATCACATGGGCGTAAGGAAGGCCCCAAGAGTAAAGACAAGCAGAATGATGATACTAGAAGGAATCAAAAACAGATCACTTCTCTTGAAGAACTCTAAGACTGGACCTACACCATCCAATTTGGTGAACGCTCACCACATATGGTTGTTGAACACTTGAAATGTGGCCGGTCCAAAGCTACATGTGTTATGAGTGTAAAATGCACCTTCTATTTAAAGATACAGTGTTACAAATTGATCTGTGTCCCCCAAAAAAGGTATGCTCACCTCCTTACCCAGGTACCTGTGAGCATGACCTTATTTGGAAATAGAGTCTTTACAGATGTAATTAGCTAAGCTAGTCTGAGGTCATACATAGGATGGTGCTGATCCAATATGACTGGGGTTCTTATAAAAAGAGACCAAGAGAAGACAACCAGGATGAGGCAGATGCATTAGTGATGCTGTCACAAGCCAAAGAATGCTTGAGACTACCAGAAGCTGGAAGAGACAAGGAAGGAGCTTACCCATAAAACTTTGGAGAGTGTGACACTTTCAGTATCCTGAATTTGGACTTCTGGCTTCAGAACTGTGAGACAATGAATGTTTGCTTTATTAAAGCCACCCCGTTTGTTACAGCATCCCTAGGAAATGAATGCACTTACTATGAGAAAGGAGTCCTGGTTGGCACTGTGGGTTAATGCACCTGACTGCAAACTTGTTTGAACCACAAGGTCGGTGATTCAAGCTCACCAGGTGCTCCTTGAAAACCCTATACAAGGTCGCTATGGGTCAGAACCTACTCAACGGCACTTAACAACAACAACAACCACTATGAGAAAAAAGTATGCACAATGTTTCACTAATAATGTTTTGCCTTGATTATTTGTGGAACTGATACTATTGTGAATAAAATACAATGTATGGTTAAAACTAGGATCACTTGTTTCTTTTGACCTTTTTTTAATAAGGCAACTAGAAAATTTAAAACTACATATGTGGATCACTTTATCTTTCTATTGAACAGACATGATCTATACAGAAGGCAGACTTGTGGCCAGTATGCAAGGCTAGTCAAATTATACAATGCCTTTGATACGACCCAACAATCATTTATTTACACAATTGCATATCATTTCTACAATATCCATTTGCTACCAAGTTGGTTGGTTTTATAGCTATTTTCTGTTTATTTCCTTTGTGTGTGTTTCAATCAGAGATTAACATTTTATGTGTAAGGACTACTTCGCTTTGCATCTTATGCCTACTTGCCACCATCACCTCCCAGAAGATAGTACAATCCTAGGCACACAAGGAATGCCTACCAAAGCAGAAGAATCCAATACGAAGTTATCCTGATCCCAACCCATGCACCATTTTCTATAAGAACAAGTATCCAAACACTAGAGAAAAGCTATGCATCTGGGTAAAGAAAGAACAGAGACATGGTATCATTAAAAATGAGGGCCCATTGACTACATCCTGGGTTCTCAAATGAATGCGTCATCCTTTATATATGATATACTTTGAACAACCTGGTAAGAAGCTAATATTATCCTATTCTACAGATGTGGAAACTGAGGTCCCCATGAGATTATGTAATTTCCCACAGTTTACACAGGTAATAAGAGGGCAGTGCTGGAAAGAAAGGTCATGTCTTTTTGACTTCAAAGCTCAGAATTTTTCCTTTA
This sequence comes from Chrysochloris asiatica, assembly GCF_000296735.1. Taxonomy (NCBI): domain Eukaryota; kingdom Metazoa; phylum Chordata; class Mammalia; order Afrosoricida; family Chrysochloridae; genus Chrysochloris; species Chrysochloris asiatica. Next base: position 34,958,720 of record NW_006408519.1, read on the forward strand.
TAAGGCACCTCTACATAGTATTTCATTTTCTTCTTTGGATAGCAATGCTAACTTTTGTGTAAGCAATTTGTCTGCACATTTGGGGGGAAATGTTGTGTAACCCTATGTATGTATATTCTCTGTAGGAGGAAAGTCCGGGGAATTCTGGCTTTTCTCCCTTGTGAATCCAGATACCAAAGAGTCAACTCCCCTTGGTGGCTCCAAATTTTGTCTTCTTCTGCAGGTTCATGCTGCTTGAGACAGCCTAGAGTTGGAAGCCAGCCAGTGGAGAAGGGAGGGAAAGAACTGTTTTTGAAATTGCTACAAGAACTTTCCAAGAGCTATTCCTGGAGCTAGAGAGTGTTGACACCCGGCTGTCAAGGAGAGAAAAGGAAAGGACTCTAATTTGGAAACATTTTACACTGTGTGCCTGACAACGTATACTATGGGGCAAAAAAGAAAAACAGCCCGAAAGGCATAGACTGGTTACTGAATATGGGCTGACTCATTGGTGCCCTTCTGCATGTGATAACCACTCCTAACAAAAGGTGAGATCGGATAGTGGATGCTTAGGTTCCAGTTTCAGCTTCACCACTTGCTAACTACATGATTTTGAATAAGTCAAGCTCTCTGCAGTTTTCTCATCCATAAAATAAGTACAACAATAATTCCGCTGTAGGATAAGCACTTGACCAGAAAGTCAGTTTGAAATAAAAGGTTGGCAGTTCAAGCTCACCAGCTTCTCCTCAGAAACCTTATACAGGGTCACTATGAGTCAGAACCAACTCAACAGCACTTAATAGCAACAGAGTTCTTATGAGATTTCATTTCAGTTCATGCATAGAAAGTCATTTCAATTATGCAAGTGATAGATAGCTATTATTATTGTTTAAGTGGCTGTACCTTGCCAGATAGCTTATTTTCCACTAAGGTTAATGGATAATGTTACTTTTAAAAAAAAGATATTCTTTTCTCACGAGTCCATCAGAATATGAAATCTCCTCCTTATGTCTACATAGATCAAGGAAAGACCAGATCATCGGTGGCACTGTAGGAGAAACATGGGGTTGCTAATCACAAAGTTGACAGTTCAAACCAAGCAGCCACTCCTTGGGGGAAAGATGAGTCTTTGTACTCCTGTGAAGATTTACAGCCTTGGAAGAGGCCTGATGACACTTAGTAGCAACATCAAGGGAAGAAGTAGAAGGAGTCGATAGGGCATGAGGAAAACAAACTAAGGCACAAAGAGATTCGAAATGAAATTGTAAGTGAATGTGATCAAGACCCTTGGTACCCCTAAAACCCTTTTACTGATTGCCTCCTATATACATCATGCTTTGAAGGGATGTGTGTGTGTGTGACTCAGCAATCCTGTGTAGGGTTTCCGAGGAGCAGCTGGTGGATTTGAACTGCCACCCTTGTGGTTTATAGTCCAGTGCTGATCCTACAGCAACAAACCAGAAGTCCAATTAGTAAGTCCTTATTAATAATAATTTTAAGGCTTTTACCTCACATATTATCTAGAAAAAAATGTCATTTTAAAATAATAAATGTATCTTCATATTAATTTGTTGTTGCTGTTAAGTGCCGTAAATTTGATTCCGACTCATAGCAACCCTGTAAAGGATTTCCAAGGTTTTAAGTCTTTGTGGGAGCAGAAAGTCTCATCTTTTTCCCAAGGAGTAGCTGATGAGCGTGAACTGCCAACCTTGTGATTCACAATATTGTATTGTATTGCTTATTGTATACATTAAGGAATATATCATTATACTGGTCCTGGTGTGGCACTGTGGGTTAATGCACCAGATTGCAAAGTCATTTGAACTGCAAGATCAGCAGTTCAAGCTCACCAGCCACTCCTTGGAAACCCTGTACAGGGTCACTATGGGTCAGAACCAACCCAACAGCACTTAACAACAATAAAAACAATGTATTGTTTAGATGGGAAAAAATGCCTCTTCTCGACTGAACTGTATCCCTCAAAAATATGTGTTAGCATAGCTGGCCCATGAATCTCAGCATTACATAATGTTGTGGTTAAGTGCCATGGAATTGGTTCCAAGGAGCAGCTGATGGGTTTGAACTGCCAACCTTGTGTTGATCCTACAGCACCAATAATCCTCCATTTTTCTGTCTGATATAATTATATCATGTGTTGTGCATCTTAACTTCAATGATGTTGATGAAGCAGGACTTGTGGCTGTTATTATGCTAATGAGTCAGGATATATGCCACAGGATTCAGATGTATCTTAAATCAATATCTTTGGAGACATAAAAGAGATTAAACAAACAAGCAGAGATAAGAGGGCCCTGTTATTGTTCCTGTTAAGTGTTGTAAGTTGGTTCCAACCCATAGCAATCCTGTATAGGGTTTCCGAGGAGCAAACTGATGAGCTTGAACTACCAACCTTGTGGTTCAAACCGACTTTACAGTCCAATGCATTAATCCACAGTGCCACACCAGGTCTCCAAGAGAGTTCTACTACCACAAAATTGATGTATTTGAATTATGGTGTTGGGGGGAGAAATATGGACTTGAAAATACCATGGACTGCCAAAAGAACAAACAAATTTGTGTTGGAAAAAGTACTCCAGAATGTCCCTTAGACGTTAGGATGGTGAGACTTCATCTCTCATTCACTTGGACATGTTGTCAGGAAGGATCAGACCCTGGAGAAGGACATCATGCTTGGTAAAGAGAAGGGTCAACAAAAAAGAAGACCCCCCCAAAAGATGGATTGGCACAGTGGTAGCTGTAATGAACTCAAATATAATAACAATTGTTAGGATGGCGTAAGATCTGGAAAAGTTTTGTTCTGTGGTGCTATGAGTCGGAACCCACTTAACAACAACAACAACTACTGCTACTATTATGACTACTACCATCAAGAAAGAAGAGCTGGGAGCAGAGTATGTTCTTGGGGCCTGGAGTCCCCGAGCTAAGAAACTGCTAGACTCAGGGGAAGAATAGTGACAAGGACCACCCCACAGAGCTGAAAAGAAAGTAAAAGCCATCCCCTACAGCTGCTTCCCTGAATTCAGACTTCTGGTCTCATAAATTGTGAGAAAGTAAATTTCTGTTTGTTAAAAGCATCCACTTGTGTTATTTCTGTTATAGCAGCACTAGATAATTAAGACACTCCCCAGTGGAACTCCTGAAAAGACCAAGAGCTCCAAGCTACCTGGAGTTACTAGGCTTTTACTCTGAAAGACGGCACAGTACTGTGAGCTATAAACTGCATCAAATGCTCAGTGGGTTCTTTAAGATTAAATCCAGCACAAAGATCAGGCAGAAGCAGAGCCCCAGGAACCACCACGTCCAGAGCTGTTGCTCATCCCCTGGTTTGCCAGAAAGAAATCAGGCAGCAAGCTGAGAGCAGGACAATTTTCAGATGGATGGTACTTCATCATACGTCGAAGCCATGTAACTGCACTGTCTACATCAAACAAGTTATCATCTTCTAAAGTAATTTTGTATTTTACCCCACTCGTTTTTTTTACTGCATAAGAGGAAGATAAACAGATGAAGGAACAAGAAGAAATCACCTTCTCATGACAGTTACCTTCAAAGATGTGTGTGCCTCTTCTGTGTGATTAGAGTTCAGTGGGCAAAGAGGAATTTCTTAAATGAAACACCACCGCCAGTCAGCACAGCCTGACCCTAAAATGTTCAGTTTCACCATTTATAAAATGGAGCTAACGGTGCTTGCTCCTGATGTGAAGTGTTTGGAATAAACCAGCACCACCAATGTTTGTGCATCTTTTCCTTCACAAAAAACCCAACCCAAACCAACCCAGTGCTGTCAAGTCCATGCTGACTCACAAGTGTTACAAAGTAGAATTGTGCCACACACGGCTTCCAGAGCTTTAATTATTATGGAAACAGATCGCCAGGACTTTCTTCTGTGGTGTTACTCAGAGGATTTGAACCACCAACTTTCAGGAGAAAACCATCTACACCACTCTCACTGAACCTAAAACCAAATTAAAGGCATTGTCACCCAGCTACCTGTGAGTCACAACAATCCTACAGGACAGACTAGAATCTCCCCATAGAATTTCCAAAGTTATCGTCTGTACCGAAGCAGACTGCCAAATCTTTTTCCTGCGGAGTGACTGTTGAGTTCAAACCTTTTGTTTAGCCACCAGACACCTCACTATTTCACTGTCAGGATTCTTCCTACTGTCAATAAAAACTGCAAATAGGCAACCTGTAAGGGAAAGGTACACAGGCCACTGTCTGGCAAACAGATGAACAAGGGAGGGCTAGTCAAATGTGAGTTACCTGTGAGAAGTGTCTGGCACTCCACATACATCACCCCCACTTCACCAACAACCCTTTATGCACAGCTGTTCATCCCACCCTAGCCATCCCAGGTAAATAGCCCCAGATTCTGAGGACTAGGATGTGAACCTCTGGGAGCAGAGGGAAGGATCATCCTTCTGCCTACTACAACCAGTGATTACACTCCAGGAGAGAAATGAGATCATTCAGCAGCCAGAACACTTAAGCGAAAGAGAAGCCAGATGAAATGGAATTTGAAGGGAGGCTCTAATGGAGGAACAAGAGGATGCAGAGGAAGAAGAAGAAAAGGCAGAGAGCTGGGAGAAGAATCAGGGGAAATGCTAGTCCAAAAGCCTTAGAGGAGACTTCCAAAACTGCAGACACAGGGCAGAGGGGGACCATCTCATGGGAGAGACCATGGGTGACTTCAACAAGGCGAGCTCTCGTGGAGTGGAGGACAGTGATAAGAACTGTGGATAAAGCATATACCAGCCCTGGTCCGGGTCAGGTCTCTCCAACTGGCCTAGGTTCTCTGCTCACAGAGAACCTCAGTTTTGTCTCATCGCAGCCAGTGTCTGCATACCGAGAACTCAGGTTATTGGGACATATCACTTGGATATAATTTGAAAAGTCAGGAGTTGATTTTTGGAAAACCTGCTTCAAACAGCAAGAATATTTTCAGAAATAGTACAGGGGAGAAATCTATTTTTCTGATGAAAGAGGTAGGGACGGGGGATGGGGAGGAAAGCAAGATCCCCCAGGCACTTCCTGGAGTCTTGGCATCCTCTTTCTTTTATATGGTGTCCCTGTCATTTTCTGACTGTTCAATGAATATTTAATCAAGATGAAGCTCTCTTTTCCCCTGCTCCTTCAGTCCCCCTGACTCAAGTGTTTCTAGAGTACTATCTCTGCTTATTCAACACTAGAAAGAGTATCTTCCCATCTTCAGGCTGGGACCATGGCGTAAATTCTAGTTTGGGATCTGAGCAAGGTCAGTTCCCATGACCCCAGGAAGGGTCATTAAAGCCACAGAAGCTAGTCAGCAGTTCTATGGGGTCACCTGTATGGGGGGCTTCTGCCACATGCAAAGCTCAATTACACTCACACACAGACAGAGTCCTGTCCTTGTTACACTGGTTAACACCTGCAGTGTGCTAGGGAAGAGCCAGAGCTCCAGCCGTGTGATGGAGAGAGAAGGGACGTTTGCAGAAATGTTGAGAAAGCCTCTCCTCTCCAGTAGGAAGGCAGGAGCAGCTAGCATCCACCAAGGGAGACCATGTGACTTTAACCCATTTTAACTAGTTGCCATTGAGTCCATTGTGACTCATGAGAACCTGTTAGGTATCAGAGGAGAACCATGCTTCACAGAGGTTTCAATGGTTGATATTTAGGAAGTAGATCACCAGGATTTTCTTCCAAGCCATCTCTGGTAGACTCGAATGGCCAACCTATTAGTTAACAGTCAGCCTTGTGAAGCATTTACACCACCCAGGGACCCCTTTCCATTTCTTAGCAATGTGGAAACAGGCTTAAAGAGGTTACAGTAGTCCCCAAGTTCGCAGGGGTGGTTAAGTGGCAGAGCCAAGGGTCAGGGCATATCTGTCGACTTCCTGGGTCAGTGGAGGAACTCACCACAGCTCACTGCTTCTTGAAGTATCAGACTTTGAGATATTTGCACACAAGGATTATTCTGTGGCTGTTTGCCTCTTGACCTGCCTACTTCCTCACCTTTACCCAGAAGGCAGGTACAATGAGCAATTCCTTATGCACTCTGAACAAATTCTTCATCCAGCCAGCAGTAAAAAGACCCCTCACATGATTCCATACATGAGGGGGGAGCAGGGAGCAGGATCGGACTCCAAGAACCGTGCATGGATGCAAAGAGTGTTGAATGAGCGTGTCTAGTGTGCTGGGCAGAGGGTGATATACAAGTGATTTCAGAATGGAGGACCAGAGGCTCTGTCCAAGAGTCATGAAGCAGTGCTACAGATCCCCAGGCACCACTTTTCCTCTGTCTTGTGCTGCTCTCCTTGCTTTGCATGCATTATCTCATTTAAAAGCTAAGAGACAGAGCCTCGAGGACAGGAGGGAACGAAGCGGGACTGCAATGCTGTAATTATTTGCCACCAAGTCGATCCCGATTCGTGGTGAGCCCGTGTGTGCAGAGTCCATGTGCTCCACATGGTGCTAAGGCTGTGGCCTCTTAGTAACAGATTGCCAGATGTGTCTTCCAAGGTGCCTCTCTGGGTCAATTCAAACCATCAATCTTTTGACTCATAGTCAAGTTCTCAACTCTTTGCAACATCCAGGAACTCCAAAATGCATGTGGTAATTGTTGTGTGCCGTTTAATTGGTTCCAACTCAGAGTGACCCTGGAGTTCTGTTATGATGCTGTAGGATAAGCACTGGACCACAAGATCGGTGGTTCAAACTCATCAGTTACTCCTTATAAACCCTATACAGGGTTGCTATGAGTCAGAACCAACTCGACAGCACTTAACAACAATGACACAGTGACCCCGTATGGGGGGTTTCCAAGGCTATAAATCTTCACAGGAGCAGAAAGCCTCATCTTTCTCCCACAGAGCAGCTGGTGGTTTCAAACTGCTGACCTTGCATTTAGCAACCCAGTGTGTAACCCATTATACTACCCAAACTTCTTCCAAAGTGCAGGTTGTTGTTGTTGTTGTTGTTAAGTGCCGTCAAGTCGGTTCTGACCCATAGTGACCCTGTATAGGGTTTCTGAGGAGCAGCTGGTGAGCTTGAACCTCTGACTTTGCAGTTCAAATGGCTTTGCAGTCTGGCGCATTAACCCACAGCGCCACACCAGAACTCCAAAGTGCAGGTTGTTGTTGTTGTTAAGTGCCGTTGAGTCGGTTCCGACCCATAACGACCCTGTACAGAGTTTCTGAGGCTGTACATCTTTACTGGAGCAGAATGCCTCATCTTTCTCCTGCAGAACAGCTGGTAGTTTTGAACTGCTGACCTTAAGTTTTGCAGCCCTATTGGTAACCACTACACTACCAGAACTCCTTAAAGTGCAGGTAAAGGAGGTGAAATTATTTCAACTCATTCTTTCCCTGCTAGGCTTCACAAATCTTTACTGTCATTCTTGATGTGTCCAGTACTGTGTCGGGCATTTATATAAACAAGATATAAACCCAGAGAGACTGAAAATAAACATAAATATTGATATCACAATACCCGCTGCTGTCAAGTCAAATCTGACTCATACTGACCCCGTGGACAGAGTCTAACTGTTTCTTAGGATTCCCAAGACGGGAAATCTTTACAGAAGCAGATGGCCACATCTTCCTCCTGTGTGTGGCTGGTGGATTCGAACTGCTGGCCTTTCAGTTAGCAATCTGACACTGAGCCCATCACCAGGGCTTCTGTGATGTCACGATAACAATGAAACTGCTCAATGCACTAACAAAAGCACCAATCACAGAGTCTGGGGAGCTGACCCTTTCTGAGAGGGAAGACTTTAATGATGAAGAATCTGAGAGAACAGTAAATAGAGAAGGAGGGGTTTTGCCTGTTGGATCCAGAGTTCATTCAGCACCAAACTCTGTGGAGAAACACATCCTTGTATGAAGCCATCAGGGATTTGAGGTGAAACCAAAAACAGGAACTAGCCTACAGCCTCATTTTGTGTCAGAAGACATGATCAAATCAAATGAAACTCAAAGCAGGACCGGGAGTGCAGGGCCCTGCTAGGGCCCACAACACATACTTCCTGGGAGCTGCCAGGTTCCCATCATGCCTTTAGATAGCTTTATGTTTTCTAGGCACTATATCCACAGCGGATGTTTAACAACCGTTATCTGATCTGAGCCTCACAACAAACACAGGCAGGTGGTAGGGGTCAGAATTATCTCACCTGAACCCAAAGGTAAGTCTTCTGGGAAAGGGTTTGCCTGAAAGTACAGGGCTCCTGAACAGTCCAGCTGGAGTCAGATGTGGGACTTGCCATCCCCAGCCAAGATGCCGGCCAGAGGCCAGACTGATACTCACCTGTTACTTATTTGACAATTACTGATAACACCAAGAATGCTTGGACTGGGTTTCACTTTTTTTCTGAAGCATGTTCTTTACTATTATCTTATTGAAATATTTCAACAACACTTAAAAAAAAAAAAAAAAAAAAAAAAGCTCAGAGATGTTATTATTTGCCTAAAGCTAAAAATTGGAGGAACCATGGGTTTTCTTTTGCTCTTTTACTACACCATAGGGTAGATTCAGGCTGTGAACCACAAGGTCAGCAGTTCGAAACTACGAGCTGTTCCACAGGAGAAAGATGAGGCTTTGTGCTCCCATTAAGATTTACAACCTCGGAAATCCTGTACAGGGTTGCTATGAGTCAGAACTGACTCCAAGGCACATAACAACAACAACAACAACATATATTAATCATTTGCCAAACCCTGTTCCAGGTACTGGAGAGGCAGTTCCTGTCCATAAAGGATTCACAGAGAGCAAGCTACCTGATATATTACAGAGCCACATGGTTTGGGCTACAGCAAGGGTAGGAGCAAGATACAGAGGTTAGGGGTCACAGAGGAAGGAAGAACAAAGGTGGTCTGGTGGGGTACAAGGAAATGGGGAGGTTTTCTAAAAGAACTAGCATTCAAACTAAGAGGTGAGGGATGAGTATGTGTTTTGCATACAAAGTAGGGAACGTATTTGGGGAAGAAGGAACAGCACAGACAAATGGAACAGACATGAACAGATCTGCTCCTTCCAGGGACTGGGATGGAGTGGGAGTGAACACAGGTAAGATGATAGAGGAGGCTAGAAAGGAGGGAGCTGGATAGGACCCCAAATAAAAAAAAAACAACCATCGGGGTGCTTTCAGCAGATGTTGCCACAGTCCCCCATGTGATTGGGGGAAAGCCAGTCATGATAAAAAAAATTTTTAAGTGGAGACAGAACCTGAAGACTGAAAAAACAGGTAAATTATCAGAGTGCCAGTGTGGAAGGTGGAATACCAGAGAAATTAGGGTTACAGTTAACAAGACTTCGTGACTTCATTAAAGAGCTCTGATAGCATAGTGGTTACGAGTTGGGCTACTAACCTCAAGGTCAGCAGTTCAAAACTACCAGCTGTTCTGAGGGAGAAAGATGAGGCTTTTTGTTCCTGTAAAGATTCACAGCCTTGAAAACCCTGTACAGGGTCGTTATGAGTCAGAACGGACTCCACAGCACACCACCACCACCACCATCACCATCACCATCACCAGTGACTTCATTAGATGAGAATATGAGAAAGAAAGTAAAAATAGCCCCAAGCTTTCTACTTTGAGAGACTTGGAAAATAGTTATGTCAGTGAGAGAATCCCTCCGCCCCGTGTCCTAAACACACACGCACACAATTTAAAAAGACAGGAAAAAGACCTGGAGACACCTAAGCCCATGGACAAGGACATAGCTACAGAGGGCTGGAGCTGAGAATGAAGCATCCAGCTGATATGAAGTGAGGGGAAATGCACAAAAACACCCAAACTTGCAGATAGTACCAATTTGACCTACCCTCGATAACTTGATAACCACAAGTCAACTAGAAGAAGAAAAAAAATTTTTTGATTAAGGAAACAAGTGTAATTTGCTACAATTTGATGAACTTGACCTATACTTATAGCGGTGGTAGCTCAAAATGCCAACTGACAGGGAAAAAGTCTTCATCCTACCCCCTCTGTATGCATGGGTGATAGGGACGGGCAACTTAGACACTGGCTACCTAAAATGGTAAGAAGGGGAGTAATAAAGGCACAAAGTGACTGGCTTACAAGTTTTCAAGGGGGAGTTTAATATCAGACTGTGCAGAGAAAGGTAAAATCCTCACTAAATAGTTTTCACCTTGTCTAAATGGGTCTGGTGAAAGAAGATGGGGATAGGATTCTTATGATTCAATAATATGTAATTGTTACGATGACTAACTATGATGGTCACAACTGTAAAGGTAGAGGTTTTGTAACATAAAAGGGGGAGTAGTTAATGATACATTTCAGGAACAGAGGACCCTAGGACCATAAAAGGAGAAGAACACAAGAGGAACGTGGGACCCTATCCAGAGAAGCAGCAACACCAGAGATGGAGGCAGAGATGAGGACATGGAGAGAGAGAGAGCAGCTGAGGACTCTAGAATCATGGAAAAAGAAAGACTGAGTGCTGGTGGCCAGGAGGCAGGCTTGCAGAATATATAAATGATTATCTATTCTTGATAGTTTTTTGCATGCATCCAAAACAAACAAACAAACAAAAACAGAGGGAATAGAAGCAAATGCTGTTGAATTATGATGCACAGAGGGGATTGTAATCATTGCAATGAAATGAAATATGATGGGATGAATATAAATATGATGGGAACTACTTCCATGTAAACTATCACTCAATTCACAATAAGAACTTAGGGAGGAAAAAAAAGAAGAAGAAGACAGGAAAAATACAAGTGCATTATCATGTTAACATGCTTGTCCCAGGGTGACAAAATATTTCTCAAATTTCCCAAATGTTCTAAAATGAATATGCATTAGAGGTAGCATTATTTTCAAATTGTTATTCATTATAATGGTTACATTTTAGGAATTACTGAACACTCACAGTTTTAGGAGCTCTGGTAGCATAGTGCTTACAAATCAGGCTGCTAGTCTCACAGTCAGCAGTTCGAAACTACTAGCTGCCGTGGGAGAAAGATGAGGCTTTCTGCTCCCATAAAGATTTATAGCCTCAGAAACCCTGTACCAGGTCGCTATGAGTCAGAACCGACTCCACAGCATATAACAACAACACAGTTTTAGGAGGTAAATAATTCATTATCCCATCAAGACTCAGACACGTGAAGTCACCTTCTCAAGGACAAACATCAGTGAAGTGACTAAGTCATGATTTGAGTCTGGATCTATTTTACTTTAGAGACATAGTTCTAACTGAACGTCAATACTGCCATGTAAATAGCCAAGACTTGAAGTAAGTTTTGAAGAGAGGAGTTCATTAAATTCAGTTCTCTCTGTAATTAAGTTTGAGGCACTGAGGAAATGATTGGAAATGTCAGGTTATAGTTTGGATGTGGAGCTTGAGAAAGAACTCTCATTGGAGATGTGGATTTGGAGATCTTCCACACAGAGTTGATCATTGGAACAATGGGGATAAAGGAGATTATCCAAAAATAATTTATACAAGAAGTAGAGAAGGAAAGTCACTTGATAAGGAAGTTGAGAGAAACGGAGGTTTTCAGTGAGCTGAGAGGGACATCAAGTAGAATAAAAATGGCCTTTGGGTGCATTTTATAATAAACTTGGCACTTGTATGTTGTTGTTGTTAAGTGCTGCTGAGTCAATTCTGACCCATAGTGACCCTGTATTGGGTTTTCAAGGGACAGCTGGTGTGCTTGAACCACCGACCTTGCATTTCAAATGGCTTTGCAGTCTGGCACATTAACCCACAGCGTCACACCAGGACTTCACTTGTATACACCATATTAAATCAGGTAGGAAGTATGGGAAAGCTATTTCAGGAATGAAATTAATAAATAGGGGGAAGGAAGATGGGTAGCTAACCAAAGTAGAGACAAGAGAAGGAATTTCCCCCTTGAATGTATCTCTGCTACGTCGTAGGATGAGCACTGGAGCACAAGGTCGGTTTAACCCACAGGGTAGGCAGTTCAGACTCAACAGCAACTCCTCAGAAACCCTATTCAGGGTCGCTATGATGGCATGTAACAACAACAACAGGCTGAATGGAGAAAGTAAGAGAGACAAAGAATCAGGAAGAAGAGAAGGAACAAGTTCTGGGACAAAATGACACACAGGTTTCTCTGAAAGGACTTCTTGAGTCCAATCACTTAATATCACTTTTGTAAATTCTTTATACATTTGTAAATGCTGAGAAACAAGCCAGCCCAAACACAGTAGTATACAACAACAACCACTTTGTTATGCATGTGGTCTATGGGTCAGGAATTTGGACAGGGCACAGAGGAGATGGATTGTCTCTGCTCCACATGTCAGGGGTCTAAGGGTGAGTCAAACATCTGGAGGCCTTTGCATTCATGTGGCTGGTGCCTGAGCTGGGATGATCGAAGCCTGGGTTAGGCAGGGGTGGTCCATCAGAGCAAGATACATGGCCTCTCCAAGCACTGTGACCTTCTCACAGCATGGTGACAGTGTGCTGAGAAGGAATAATAATCTCTGCATAGCATCACTATTGTTTTGCAGGAAGAGAAATTCTAGAAGGTTAAGTCCTGTAGACTGAATGGAGGATGTTTCACCAAGCTTTATAAAGTTTTACAGAACCTCACAGTAGAACCCCAGTTTCATTAAAAAAAAATATTGACCCCACATAGGGAAAAAAAAGGAGCTCTGGTAGCGTAGTGGTTATGAATCGGGCTGTGAACCGCAAGGTCAGCAGTTCGAAACTACCAGCTACTCCCATAAATATTTACAGCCTCGGAAACCCTGTTTAGGGTCGCTATGGGTCGGAACCGACTCGACAGCACATAACAACAACAAAAGGAGAAATAATCTTTAAAAAAATTCTAGAATCTTAGATTCATTGCCTTTGAATGTTGTTGCCACTAATATATGCCATCAAATCAGTTCCAATTCATAATGACCCCAATCTAGGGTTTCCAAGGTTGTAAATCTTTGTTGGTGGTGGTGTTAGGTGCCATCTAGTTGGTACCAACTCATAGCAACCTTATGTACAACGGAACGAAACACTGCCCAGTCTTGGGCCTACCTCACAATTGTCGCCACGCTTGAGCCCATTGATGCTGCTACTTGGCCAATCCATCTCACTGGGGGTCTTCCTCTTTTTCTGTGACCCTCCACCCTACCAAATATGAAATCCTTTACAACAGCAGAAATTTTTACCACAGCAGAAAACATCATCTTTCTCTGGAGAAGCAGTAGGTGGATCAGAACTGCTGGCCTTGTAACCCAATGAGTAACCCACTCTGCTGCCAGGACTCCTCTGAAAAGTGTGTTTTATACATTTTTTTTTTAGTGTATCTGGATTTTTTGCTTTTATTTTTCAGCATTATGTATGGAGCATATGCTGATAATGTTTGGTTTTAGTAATGCAATCTCTAAACAGCCTAATAACCCCATGGACTTGGCAGTTTTCAGTTCAAGCCCAGAGATGGTATCAGGAACTAAGCATCTGCCAGACACGTACCAAGATTGCATACTTGGCACCAACTTGTGTGACAGATGAGGTTCCCACACTGCCTCTGGCAGCTGAGTAGGCATCATCACATACATTTCTCTAACCAGGCAGAAGAACTGATATTTGCCCAGACTTTTGGGGTAATGTGGTGATGTTAAAGGTAGGATGAGGGAAGCAGAGAGTCATTAAGTACCACTCATTGCAGTTGATAGGAAGAATGATTCCAGGCCAAGACTCCATTGTATACTTCTCTGTACCCAACAAACCTACTTCTGGACAAAGGTCCTTTCTATCTTCTGAAATGCCTCCCAGATTTCCAGACACCATCTCATACTTCGAAGGCATCGGGAACCACAAAAACATCTCTTGTGAAATCACACCATTGGAGAATGCCATTTTCGACTTTATTATTATTATTTACCTGGGAATTGAAGATGGTAACGTTTTAAGTTGACACTCAAGTGCCAGGTTTGAAGTTGCTTTAAAATGAAGCATAAACAAAATGTAGATTCAAGCTTAACCCTTACCAAGAGCTTTAACTGGCACTGTGCCTAGTTCTTTGCCATAAACATGGACACCTGTCTTCTCAGTACTCATTCTTCCTGCCTCTAGCACCCTAGAACAGATGGGGCCAGCCAGGAGTGTCTGAACTCAACTGCTGAGTTCACCAGAAGCTAATTACCATGTTGGAGACCATGTTTGACTGTGGAGTCAAGAGAGGAATCAGCCGTGTGACTTTGGACAAGGCCCTCGGTCTCTCCAGGCCTGCAGTGCAAGGAGGAGAGTAGGATGAGGAACCGGGCATGGTCACTCTGAATCCCTCCAGCCCCAAAGTTCTGTATTTCTTCCAGTCTGAGACAGAAGCAGTTCTACTGTTACGTCAGAACAGCCCTGCATCTGTCCCACAAATTATCCACAGGAGACATGCAAACACACACACCCCCACACACATCCTGACCCACACACCCTGCAGCAAACAGCCTCACCCAGGCACACACCCAGGGCGGAATACCCAATACACAGGGTTAAGCAAGGGCTTATTTGTGCTTACGTCCTAATCTGTAGTGAACGGTATCACGTTTCACTGATTGTTTACTACAGATTAGTACGTAAGCACAAGTAAGCCCTTGCTTACCTGTGATGAGTACAAGTAAGCCCGTGAAGGAGCTCTGGTAGCATAGTGGTTGCGAATCGGGCTGTGAACCTCAAGGTCAGCAGTTTGAAACTACCAACTATTCTGAGGGAGAAAAATGAGGCTTTCTGCTCCTGTAAAAATTTACAGCCTCAGAAAACCTGTGTAGGGTTGCTATGAGTCGGAACCGACTACACAGCACGTAACAACAACAACAACAATATATGATATAAGGAGCTCTGGTAGCGTAGTGGTTATGAATCGGACTGCTGACCTCAAAATTGGCAGTTTGAAACTACCAGCTGTTCCGCCAGCTGTTCCGCTGGAGAAAGATGAGGCTTTCTGCTGGTGTAAAGATTTACAGCCTTGGAAACCCTGTACAGGGTCACTATGAGTCAGAACTGACTCCACAGTACTTAACAACAACAACAACCTTGTGTATTGGATATTCTACCTTGGGTGTGAGCTTGAGCAATTGCTACTTATTCTCAGGTCTTGAAGGAGGTGTGAGATACAGTTTCTTTGCTCAATTTTCCAACAAAGAAATGGCTGGAAGCCTCCTCCAGTCTTGTCTGTTTTGACTCAGATGGACCTTATGTACATTTCAAACAAAATGTTGCTCGCGTGTCTTGCATGTTTCTCAGAATCCTTACTGTGTTTGAGCTCATTATTGCATACACTGTGTGCACTGAGTGCCTACCAAACTGAGTTCGTCTTCCAGTACTGTATCAGATACTCTTATTCATAAGGTCTTCTTTAGCTAATAATTCATTGGAGGAAGTGGGGGAAATAGAATACCAGGTCTTTTTTCCTAGTTTTAGTCTGGACACACTACTAAAACATTTGCATTATGGGTGTTTGAAATATACGTGGCATAGCTTCATAGCAACATGCAAGCTACCACAGTACAACAAATTGACAGACAGATGGTGGAGGATTAACTTTTTGTTGTTGTTGTTGTAAGTGCCATCGAGTCGATTCCAACTCATAGTGACCATGTATAGGGTTTCCAAAGAGCAGCGTGTGGGTTTGAATTGCTGACCTTGATGTCGAACCTGATCTTGCGGTCCAGTGCTTATCCTATATCAGGACCTCGGAGGATTAACTTGTGGCTAAGTGCAGTCAAGTAGGTTCCCACTCATAGGATTTCCAAGGAACATCTGGTGCATTTGAACTGCTGACCTTTTGGCTCGTAGTCCCATGCTTACCCTACAGTGCCACGCCAAGAGTCAGGAGGATTAACCTAATTGATTGTAATTGCCTATTTAAAAGGAACCCTGGTGGCACAGTGGACTAAATATTGGGCTGCAAACTAGAAGGTCTATGGTTCAAACCCACCAACCACTCTGTAGAAGTAAGATGAGGCAGTCTGCTCCCATAAAGATTTACAACCCCATGGAGCAATTCTACTATCACCTGTGAGGTTGCTATGAGTGGGAATTGACTCAGTGGCAGTGGGTTTTGCCTATCTAAACCTATTTCCATCCAGTCAAGTTCAACTCATGGCCACTCCATGTGCATCAGAGTAGAACTCTGCTCCCTGATTTGGGGGAATAAGTTTGCCAGGCCTTTCTTCTAGGCACCTCTGGATTAATTTGAGCCTCCAACCTTGGAGTTAGCAGTAAAGTACCAGTGACTCTACAAGATAAAAGATGTGGTGATCTGTTTCTGTAAAGATTTACAGACTTAGAACCCCTCTGGGGCAGTTGGGGCAATTCTACCCTGTCCTGCATGACAATCATCTCAAGGACAATGGGTTTGATTTTTTATTTGGGATTTTGTTTGTTTACCTATCTACATATTCCACCAAACTATATTTGTGAGGAGTTTTGGTGTTGTACTGCAGGTTAATGTGATGGGCTTCAAGGGCAGTTTGGATGGCAAGGTCGGCAGTTCAAGCTCACCAGCTGCTCCTCAGAAACCCTATACAGGATTGCTGTGAGTCAAACTGGCTCAATGGCACTTAACAACAACAACAAAAAAACATTTGTGAGAAAAACAGCTCTGTGCCATTTTACTGAATGTTTGCACTCTAGCAAGCAAGCAAGTAGCTTGGTACTCCGTATAGAGGAGATGTTTCCTGGGTATCTTTGCTGTTCCCCCATTCTTGACCACCTGTAGATTAAAGACATCACCACTTTTGCAGTGGATTGAAGGTGCCCTGGTGGGCCTATGTTACTATTACCAACCTGGAGAAGCAACCGAAACAGAATGGCCCTCCAAGCCATTTTTGGAAGATCACGCAGCTATGAAGAACTGGAGTCAGGGATCTCCACTAGTGCGCCCACACGCTTGGGGTACAGTTAAGTCAGGTAAACATGGTTCCTCTTGTTGTCACTGTTGTTAGCTGCAGTCAAGTGGGGCCCCAACTCATGGACAAAATGGAACGAAATGCTGCCGGGAACTATGCCAACCACATAACTGGTAGTAGACCAGAAAATAGTCAGCCATAGGGTATTCACAGGCTGATTTTTGGAAGTAAATTGCCAGATCTTATTTCCTACTGCATCTTAGTCTGGAACTTCTTCTGAACCCTGTTCAACCTCATAGTACCACTCCAGCCTCTAGTGGCAGATGAGTGGTGCGCAAGCAGGAGGTGGCATGGCTGGATCTGCAGGGCAGCTGAGAAGTTCTTGGTCTATGTGAACCCAGAGCTGTACCTCCCGAACACGATGCCTTTTTGTTTAGCTCTGTAGCTGAAGCAAAATGGGCCGGTGGGAAGTAACCGGCCTTGGAGAGTTTATGCTCGACAGATGCAGATAAATGTTCTATAGTTGCCACTGATGGCCCAGATTCCTTGGTGAAGTCCAATGCCACCACAAATGGCTTTTTGATACAGTCTTAAGGAGTTGATAATGACACTCTTAACAACCCAGGCAGGGTACTTTTCATCTCGTTGAGAATGGTGCTCATCTGAAGATGAAATGGGCCGCGGGGAAGGGCTCTCTGCTTCACTCACAACTCCAAAGGTTCCCGAAAGATAACCCCACACCTTGTGCCAACTTATGACAGGAAGCCCCACCAGTCCCTGGAGATAAGCTCTCCAAGACCGCTGTTGTGAACTGACGATTGTTTGGCAAAGGGGTGGTATCCATTGCTTTAAGTGTGACTTTGAACCAAAGAGCTATAACAGATGTATACAGCTCAGAATGTGTAACAAGCCTCTATCTTCTGGAAGAAGGTCCAAAAGCCACAGATAGGGCCTGGCTGAGATTGCTTCAAGAGGAAAATGAAGCTATTAAATCCCTAGTTGGTGAGAGTGACAGTCTGGCAGCAGATGACAGCACTGGATAGATACTAAAGGAGCAGGGGAGACCAGCTGAGCTGGACACACACGTTTAGCACCTTGGCTTCGCTGTTCTGGGTCTCGGCTCCAGCCCTTCATCTTCTACCTAGCAAATGACTCCCTGCTTTCCCAAGGACATGGTTTTGTGTCTAGCCATCTTAGAAAACATGGAGCATGTTTGCCTGACTATCGTGTGAAATCCTGTTTCATCCCCCTCAAGAGAAAAGTTCATTGTCCTTCCCCCACCCCCATCCCCAGAAACATGTGGGAGCTTCAAAAAGTCCATGGAATTTTTTTTTTCATTATCTTCAAATTCCATTTTCCCATGAACCTTTGAAGTCGCCCTTCATACATTGAAGGTCCAGGCATTGCAGGAATCTTCCTGGCCCATTTCTACAAAGCTGCCCAAGCTTCTTGTTATACCTTCCAAGGACACCAGACTGCCAGTGGTGCCCACACACAAATACCAGGCTATTTCCTGCCATTGCACCTTGCAAATGCGATGACCTCTACTGTTCCCCTGTATGTCTCCATCATATCATATCCTAACTCAGGTTGGGTATCACAACCAAGCTGATGTCTCCCTGAACTTTCAGGATGAGCCAATGCTGTCCCCCACATCATTGTCCCGTATCTGTGTCAGATCGGTCCTCATCACCAGACCATGCTCACTGTGGTCAGGGACCTTGCCTTCAATGTCTCTATAGCTGCACTCGACTCATAGAAAGTATCCAAGAACTGCTTGCTTAACCTACCATTGCAAAGCAGTGAGCTGAATCCACACAAGAGACCCCGAGTAATCCCTTGCAGACATCTCTTCACTTCAGCCATTTTTGTGTGTGCACACTGATACAGCACAGAGAACACAATAGGGAGCAAAGTGGGTATCACCCCTGCCTTCAGGGAGCATGCAGAGGGGTGAATCACATAAATGTCAACACAAGTAACTGCAGGCAGATCTCAAAGATATTGTGGGATCCGATCCAGGCTGCCACAATGAAGTGAATATGGAACTACAGCTAACCATGTTATTGTTCAGTGCCATTGAATTAGTTCTAACTCATTGCCACCCTGTATAGGGTTTCCAAGAAGTGGCTGGTAAGTTTGAACTTCTGGCCTTGCAGTTCAAACTGGCCTTGCATTCAAGTACTTATACTATAGCGCCACACCAGGATTCCATAGCGAGTCATATGCATTGTTTTCTTTCTCAGTGCATATGAAAGGTATGTTTACTCTGCACTGCAGTCCATGAAGTGGGCAATAGCATTTTGAGAAGGTTTGAGAGGTTCTCACAGTGTGAGAACAGTCAGCATGCAACAGACAAGAGATGCAGTGAGCCCAGGCTGCTGAGACAATGGTGCTGCCAGCCTTGCCTGATGCAGGGTAGCCACAGACCTTCCATTTGTAAGAAACGTTCTATTTGTGAAGTGCAATAAAGCAGAGCGCAAAAAGACGAGGTATGCCTGTAGTTCTCTGCTTATCCATAGATCGGGGCCTGGAAGAGGAGGAGGCAAGGTGGGCTATATGGGCATCAGAGCAAAAGCTGAAGGGCATTAATAAATGCAATCAGCAAAAAGGTAAATATTTGAAGATCTATTATCTTTTTAGAAATCAATTTAATACAAAAAAAGAAAGTACATGATGAAAAAACTATTCGAAATTTAAATAAAGACAAGTCCTGTGCCAAACAATAATGAAGCCAAAGGCAAAAGGGAAATGTGTGGGCCTGGACACGTGTTTTCACATATTCTTCTGGATAATTTTTTTCCCAGAACATTAAAGTCATTGAAAAATAGTTGAGACACCCCTAAGCTGTTGATAAGTGTTGTCAAGTCAGTTCCGATTCCTACAGACTCCTGTGTAGGGTTTCTGAGGAGGAACTGGTGAGTTTGAACTGCTGCAGTCCAGTGATTATTCCACAGCCTCACACCAGGACTCCTGAGCAGTGTGGAAGGCTAACGATGCATCTACAAAAAACACCTCATAGGATGGATGATCTCCAGCATCATTTCTATCACCACGGCCAGATTTTCCAATGACTGATCCTTCCTCTTTCTTCCCAACCAATGAGGGATATCATTGCTGATGTCTGATGGATCTTGGCTGAAATTAGAGAATACCAGAAAGATGTTTCCCTGTGCTTTATTGACTATGCAAAGGCTTTTGATTGTGTGGATCATGACAAGCTATGGACAGCATTGCAAAGTATGAGTATTCCAGAACACTTAATTGTGCTCATGAGGAATCTGTACCTGGACCAAGAGGCAGTTGTTCAAATAGAACATGAAAACACTGAATGTTTTATATTTAAGAAAGGTGTATAACAGGGTTGTATTCTTTCACCATACTTATTCAACCTGTATGCTGAGCAAATAATCTGAGAAGCTGGGTTATATGAAGAAAAATGTGGCATCAGGATTAGAGGAAGACTCATTGCAATATGCAGGTGATACAACCTTGCTTACTGAAAGTGAAGAGGACTTAAAATATTTACTGATGAAGATCAAAGAGCACAGCCTTCAGTACGGATTACATCTCAATGTAAAAAAACAAAAATCCTCACCACTGGACCAATAAAAACCGTTCTTATCAATGGAGAAAAGATTCAATTTGTCAAGGACTTCATTCTTCTTGGCTCAACTATCAAAACTCATGGAAACAGCAGTCAAGAAATCAAACGACATGTTGCATTAGGCAAATCTATTGCACAAGATTTGCCTTCACTTTTTAAAAGTGTTGAAGAGCAAAGATGTCAGCTTGAGATCTAAGGTGCATCTGACCTAAGCCATGGTATTTTCAATAACCTCAAATGCATGTGAAAGCTGGACAGTGAATAAGGAAGATCATAGAAGAATTGAAGCTTTTAAATTATAGTGTTGGAGGAGAATATTGAAAGTGCCATGGACTGCCAAAAGAACCAATAGATCTGTGTTGGATGAAGTGCAGCCAGAGTGCTCCTTGGAGGCCAGGATGGCCTAACATACTTTGGACATATTGTCAGGAGGGACTAGTCACTGGAGAAAGATATCATGTCTGGTAAAGTGGAGGGTCAGAGAAAATGAGAAGACCTCCAGTGAGATGGATTGGCAAAGTGGCAGCATCAATGGGCTCAAGCCTAGTAACAATTGTGAGTTTGTTCCAGGACCAAGCAGTGTTTCGTTCTGTTGTGCATAGGGTCACTATGAGTCAGTACCAACTCGATGGCACCTAACAACAACAACAACAAAATGGATAAACCTGGAGGACCTTATATGGAGTGGCAGAGATCAACCACAAAAGGGCATATATTATAAGGGAATGTATTATATGAGACTTTTTGTTGTTGTTAAGTGCCATTGAGTCCATTCTGACTCACAGAGACACTGTATAGGATTTCAAAGGGGTGGCTGGTGGGTTTGAACTTCCAACCTTGTGGTTCTCAGTCCAGTAGTTGATCCTACAGTGCCACACCTGGAGTACTGTATAAGACTACTACTGTAAAAGGCAGGAAAACACTTTCACACTAAAAGAAGCTTTCTTTATGGATTACTAGGGATGGAAGGGGAAGAGATGGGAGGAAAAAAAGATGAAAAATTAAATAAATTAATATTTATGGGAAAAAATGAGGTCTTCAGAATATTTCAGTTCCACTTAACCTCTTGTGGCTTATTTAGTATTGTAAATTATTCTCTACTTAAATCCTCTAAATATGTGTCATTGTTCAAACTATATCAGTCATTATTCTTGTTCTTATATATAATAAAACATGAGTCCTGGTGTGACACTGTGGGTTAATGTGCTGGACTGCAAAGTCGGTTTGAACCTCAAGGTCAGTGGTTCAAGCTCACTAGTTGCTCCTTGGAAACCCTATACAGGGTTGCTATGAGTCGGAATTGACTCGACAGCATTTAATAACAACAGCATGTAATAAAACAACAACAAAAATAAGTAAATACAATGTGATATTTTGCTCATCATGGATTATTTTCTACTTTAATTTTGATATTTTATTACATTGATCTATTGTCTATCTTGATTATTGAGACAAAAGTCTGAAAGTCTCAATAATCATGTCACCTGGTCCTGGCCCAACTTAAATAGAGGAGAGGGACCAGTCTTAGACTGTGAGGTTAGGACAGTTGCTCTGAAGGTATGCCATTAGAGCTGAGAGCTGGAAGGTGAGCAATATGGAGAGGTCCCTGTATACAGGTAAACCCTGGACTTAGAAGGATCCTTTCAAAGAATAAGAAGCAAACATAGGTGTGTATACAGAGCTACATCTATATGTCTAGCCAGACATAGGTACAGATATCTATAAATACCTATGTGTAGATAGACAGACAGTCAGATATATACTTATAGAGTCATACATACATACATACATACATTCCCACTACATGACCCCAAAAAACCACTGCTTCTGATTTTTCTCATAGTCCTATAGTACAGAGTAGATGGTTCCTGAAGGCTTCTGAGATTGCAAATCTTTATGGGAGTTGACAACCTCTGTTTCCTTCAGAACAGTGGGTAGGAGCAATAAAAGCTGGCATGGGTGTGGAGTGACTGGGACCCTCCTACATTGGTGCTGGGATTGTAAAATAGTTCAACTACTGTGGAAAATGGTATGATGCTTCTTCAAAAAGTTGGAAATAAAAATACCTTAAGATTCAGCAATTTCTGTACTTGGTACATAGCCACAAGAAATAGGAGCCAGGACACAAGTAGATCTATGCACGCTGATGTTCATAGCAGCACTATTCACAGTAACAAAAAGATGGAGACAGACTAAATACCCATTAACAGAGGAGTGGATAAACAAACTTTGGTACATACACACAGTGGAATATTATGCAACACTGAAGAAGAACAGTGAATCTGCAAAACACCTCATAACATGGATGAACCTCGAGGACAGTATGCTAAATGAAATACGTCAATCACAAAAAGACAAATATTTTGTGAGACCGCTATTGTAAAATCTCAGGGAAAGATTTTCATGCTAAAAGAAACATTCTTTGATGGTTACCATGGGTGGGAGGGATGGAAGAGTAATTCACTGGCTAAAGGACACACACATGTTAACTTGGGTGATGGAGAGGGCAGTATACAAGAAGAGGGAGGTTGGCAGAAGAATGATAACAGGTGAAGATACAGGGAGGTATGCAAGGGCTGAAGAGAATAGAGGTGAATAGTGACGTATATACAACATTGGAACAACAGTGTTCTGTGTGTAGATATGTGGACAGAGACACAGACCGAAGGGGTATGAGAGGAAGAGTGGGAAATATATATATTTGTATAGGCAACAAATAAGAGTTTGAAAGAGGATATTTGTAGGGAGGAAGCAGGACAATTGTTCTGGAGAGGCTTGCAATCATTAAGATGAAACAAAGCAAAACTGATGATCTTGTCTGTAAACTGCCACCCAATTCACAATAAAGTAAATCAAGAAAGAACAGCTAGTAGGTTCAAACCACTGACTCTGCTGTTAGTAAAGCAATGCTTAACCCATTGAGCAACCAAATCTCCTTTGTTTGCCTCAGCTGTTGTAGTTAAATGCCATCAATTTGATTCCAATTCATAGCAGCTCTGTACAGGATTTCTGAAGAGCAGCTAGTGGGTTTGAATCACCTACTTTGTGGTTAGCAGTCCAGTGCTTATCCATATTGCAACTCATGGCTTGGATGTTTTCTTCAGCTTGAGAAATGTTGAGTATGTGCTTCTTCCCTTTTGATTTTCTAACTCCAAGTCTTTGTACATTTCATTATAACACCTAGTGTGTCTTCTAGAGTCGCCCTTAGAAAGTTTCTGCTCAACTCTTACTTCATCATTTCTTCCAGTGTTGTATCATCCAATAAACAAGATAAGTACAGACTTATTTGTACTTACCTTGCTTATCGGGTAATCTGCTCCTGATTTTTTTCCCATTCACTTTAGCTACTTTATGTTCAAGAGCAAGTTTCAGAGTGTCTTCTGACATCCATTTCGTCTTTCTTTCTTTCTTGTCTTTTTAATGACTGTTTGCTTTCTTCCTGTATGATGTCCTTGATGTTATCCTATAATTTGTCTGGCCCTTGACCATTAGTGTTCCATGGTGATTCTCTGGCAGAATTCTCATTTCCTATGCAAGAAACCTAGGTTTGATTCCTGGCCAAGGCACCTGAGTATGTGGTTGTTGTTAAGTGCCGTTGAGTCGGGTCCAACTCATAGCAACCCTTGTTTGAAACACCGACCTTGTGGTTCAAACTGACCTTGGAGTCCAGTGCATTCACCCACAGCACCACACCAGGACTCCTTTCCCCCCCACCTCAGCATAGGTGGTGTGGCGCTGTAGGGTAAGCACTGGCCTGCTAACCTCAAATTCAGTGGTTCAAACCCACCAGCCACTCCTCATAAACCCTTTATGGTGTTGCTATGAGTCAGAACCGACTCGATGGCACTTAGTCATTATCACTAGGATGCTGAACAGGTTTCAACGAAGCTTCGAGACTAAGGCAGACTAGGAAAAAAGCTCTGGAGTCCATGAAAACCCTATGGATAGCAACCATTCATGGGGGGACTCTGGCCTGGACAGCATTTCCTTCTGTTGTGCATGGAGTCACCTGAGTCATATCCAACTAGACAGATGCTAACAGCAACAGTGTTGTAGTATCGGAGACCTTCGCAGTGTGACCTGAGACTAGTCATGAAGAGCCCCTGAGTCTGGGGTCTGCAGTTGCACACTCATTGACCACAGAAGGTGCTGGAGTCATGATAGTCCTCCCCTATGACCACCTCCCATCTCCAACCTCCTCCAGGGTCTCCACCCGGAGCACTCCCTTTATGTGGCAGCTGAAGTCCCACCCACATCCCCAGTTGATGTGATGCCCATCTCGGACTCCTACCATTCCAGCTCCACCCAGTCCACCCGACAGCTGTCCCCAAACCAGAGCATGCACTGCTTGCTAGGGACCAAACCATCTCCATCAGAGCCCCTCCTTGACTCCTCCAGTAGTCCAGGCTCACAACCAAGACCACGTCTCCTCTCCCCTCTCCCTCCTGCAGACCCCATCCATTACCAGAGGTTAGCAGATATTTAGTGGGTCCCAGTCCTCAGAGCATCTCATTACAGCCATAATCTTGCTTTCCTCAAACCTCTCTCCAGGTCCATGGTGTCCCTAAATACAAGGAAGCGACACATTCTAAGTTCCTTTAACCAAGCTATTGGCAGCTCACAGCCAAAGGTTCACTTTCCTTTTTATGAACTGGCTTCTTCTGCCCAGCTCCAACCCCTTCCCCCACACTGCAACCCCTTCCATGTCCCTATTTTTGGTTTACTCCAGGAATTAATTATTTTCATTTCCCTGCAAACCAGCAAGGAGAGGCTCCCCTCTCCAAATACCGAGATACAGGGCAGGAGGGGTTGTGAAACCATATTAGGTAATCTAACTCAGCAACTGGAGGAAAATGAAGCCAAGGGGAAACGCAGCTTATACACACACACACACGGGAGAGAAAGAGACGAGGTTCAAGCCTTTATAATAAAAATTTTGCTAAGAGTCAAATGACAGGTTCTCACAGGTTCCCTTAAATCTGGGAGCGTGATGACCCTGGAGCCCAGAACTGATACTGCTCAGCCCAACTCTGCAATAGCGAGTGTTACTGCTGCCATATTACATGAAGAGGAGGAGGTGCATGGCCGGGGGCCCATCTGGAAGAGGTGCATGGCCAGGGGCCCATCTGGAGGAGGTACAGGGCCGGGGGTCCATGTGAAGTAGGACTGGAGTCCAGGAGAAGAAGACATGGAGTAGGGGTCATCCTGTGGCTCTGAAGTACAGGCCAGATATAGGCTCAAATCCCTTGGACAGGTTACTCAGTCTCCTGAGCCTCAGCTTCCTCATCAGAAAAATGAGATTACAGAAGATGACCCTAAGCATCCTCTGGGCTAACATGAAGGTGCTTAGCAGTGAGTACTGCCTGGCCCCCAGAGGCACTCAGCAACCCCAATGAAAACCCACTGCCATCAAGTCAATTCCCTATATAGGATTTCTGAGACTCGAAATCTGTAAGGGAGCAGAGAGCTTCATCCTTCTCCCTTGGAGTGGCTGGTGGGTTTGAACTGCCAACTTTGAAGTTATCAGTCCAACCCCTAACCCACAACACCACCAGGGTTACATAAGCAACTCAGTAAGGGTCATTATTGTTTCCATTTTTTCACATTCATTTCACAAGAACCCTGCAATCCCCACCCCCCCCCCCCCCCCACAAACCTATCATAGTAGTGGATGGGTACTATGTAAGGATTCTGGACTGTTGATTTTTACAGGAACAGAAAGTTTCATCTTTCTCCCATAGAGCAGCTGGTAGATTCAAACTGCTGGCTTGGTGGCTAGGAGCCCAACTCATAACCCACCAGAACTCCTTCCCAGTCATTGTAGAATTTGCAAAAAGTTTAAATGTAGTTGCAGTCACCAAAATTGTACCTTCAGGAGATGACTTTTTTGTGTGCTGGGAAAGAGTTAATTTATGTTAGATTCTTGAACACTTGCTCACTAGATTAGAGGTCATTCCAAAAATTCACTCCCAGATGATTAAAATAAGGCAGGGGAACTATTTGTTGGTTTGGCTGGGGCTTCAGGTCACCTGAGGGTAATTTGATTAGGTTAATATGCATTACAAGTGCACAGAGACCTGGCTGGTGACAGGCCACAAAAGCAGGTAGATACAGAAGCCAGAGGAGTGATCTCGCTGGTAAAATCCTCCACTACCTGCAGACAGGAGTCCTGGGGTGGTGCTGTGAGTTAATGTGCTAAGCTGCAAGGTTGGTTTGAATCACAAGGTCGGCGGTTCAAGCTCATCAGCTGCTCCTTCAGAAACCCTATACAGGGTCACTATGTGTCAGAACCAATTCTACGGCACTTGACAACAGGGAGAGCCAGGAAGCTCTGTTCCAAAGTCGAGTGACTTTCCTGAGAAATCAGTGTTCCTGTTATTGACCATTCAGTGTCTTCTACACCAATCCTCCACCCATACAAAATAGGAAACAAACTCTCTGTCAGCCCAAAAGCAGAACCCACCAGGTTGGGAAGTCAATAATTCCGAGTCCCTGATGGCCCCTGCGTTCTCTGAGCATTTTGCCTTGCCCATGAGCACTCTTTAGGGTTCCTGCTGCCCAGATTCAAACTAAAATCACTATCTGTTGCCTGGTCCATCTTTTTACCCTTCTAGTGTGATGAGCCAAGACTTCTTTGTCATTTTGTCATACTATGGTGGCTTACATGTTACTGTGATGTTGGAAGTAATGCCACTGGTATTTTAAATACCAGCAGGGTCAGCATGGTGGACAGGTTTAAGCTGAGCTTCCAGACAAAGACAGACTAGGAGAAGGAGGGGTAGACTGCTTCTGAATGTTTAGCCACGGAAGACCTTATGAATAGCAGGAGAACACCGTCAGATAGTATAGGGAAATTATAACATAATGAATGGCACCAGAATATTGTCAGATATAGTGCCAAAAGATGAGCCCTTCAAGTTGGAAGGCACTCACAATACAATTGGGGAAGAGCTGCCTCCTCAAATTCCAGTTGACCATAATGACATAAATGGAGGAAAGCCTTCAGAGCTTTTCATTTGTTGGTAGGACACCATTCAAAATGAGGAGAAACAGCTGAAATTGTCCATTAATAATCAAAACATGGAATGTACAAAGTATGAATTTAGGAAAATTGGAAACTGTCAAAAATGAAATAGAACACATAAATATCAATGTCCTAGGCAATAGTGAGCTGAGATGGACTGGAATTGAATCAACCACTTGATTTACTATTACAAACCATTTGGTTTATTGAAGGATGAATTCAAGACAAATGACATCGCATCATCATCAAAAAGAACATTTCAAGATCTATCTTGAAGTACAATGCTGTCTGTGATAGGTTAATATCTATACGCCTACAAGGAAGACCAATTAATACCACTATTATTCAAATGTATGCACCAACCACTAAAGCTAGTGAGGATGAAATTGAAGAATTCTTCAAACTTCTTCAGACTGAAATTGATTAAACATGCAATCAAGATGCATTGATAATCCCTGGTGACTGAAACGCAAACATTGGAAACAAAGAGGAAGGGTAAATATTTGGAAACTATACCCTTGGTAACCTGGCTTGCTGAAAGCCAAGAGGACATAACATATTTAGCGATGAAGATCAAAGACTTCAGTATGGGTTGCACCTCAATGTAAA
>NW_006408519.1:34987206-34988981 GCF_000296735.1 Chrysochloris asiatica
TCCCCAAAGAAGGATACCATACTTGGTAAAGTGGAGGGCAACAAAAAAGAGGGAAGCCCCCATGAGATGGATTGGCACAGTGACCCCAAGAGTGGGCTCAAGCATAGCAATAATTGTGCGAATGGCGCAGGACCTCAGAGTGTTTTGTCCTGTTGTACAGAGGGTCACTATGGGTTTAAATAGACTCCATGACACTTGACAACAACTGAAATGATGCTGACAATATTATGACAGAATTTTACAAGACTGACTTATTAGTGGAAAGTACATTTTAAACAACACAAAAGGCAACTATATACCTGTACCTCACCAAATAGAATGCATAAGAATCAAATTGACTATATCTGTGAAAAGAGATGGTGGGAAAGCTTAATATCTTCAGCCAAACCAAGGCCAGGGCCAGACCACATGCAAATTCAAGCTAAAGCTAAAGAAAATTAAAACAAGTCCATGAAACCCAAAATATGACCTGAATTTAGAGGCCATGTCAAGGACAGATTTGATGTACTTATTAGACAATAATAAGCAAAGACCAGAAGAATTGTAAGATGACAGTAAGAACATCATACAGGAAGAAACTAAAAAAATGTGCAAGAAACAAAAGGCTAAAATGATTGTCAGAAGAGACTTCCAAACTTGCTCTTCAATGTAGCGAAGCTAAATGAATGGAAAAAAGGAGGAAGTAAAAGTACTGAACAGAATATTTCAAAGGCAGTTTGAGAAGACAATGTCAAGTATTATAATGAAATGTGCAAAAATCTGGAGTTAGAGAAAACCAAAAGAAAAGAACACATTCAATATTTCTAAAGCTGAAAGAACTGAAGAAGAAATCAAAGCCTTGACTTACAAAATTGAAGGATTCTATGTGCTGCTAACTGCAAGGTAAATTTGGACCTACCAATTGCTCCATGTGAGAAAGAAGAGGCTTTCTGTTCCTGTAAAGATTTACACCCTTGGAAACCCTATACAGATTGCAATGAGTTGGAACCGACTCGGTGGCACACAACCACCACCATCATCACCATGTTGCAAAATATTGAATAATGCAGAAAGCATCAAAAGAAGATAGAAGAAATACACAGTCACTGTATCAAAAAGAAATGGTTGATGTTCAACCATTTCAAGTGGTGGCATATGATCAAGTACAAATGTTACTTGGAAAGACATCCAAGCAGCAGTGAAGGAATTGGTGAAAAACAAGAATCCAGGAATTGGTGGAATACAAATTGAAATCGTTCAACAAACTCACTCATGTATGCCAAGACATTTGGAACACAGCTGATTGGAAGAGCCAACTGATTGGAAGAGATCCATATTTGTGCCCATTCCAAAGACAGGTGACCCAACAGAATATTGCAATAATCAAACAATGCCATTAATAACACATACAAGTAAAATTTTGCTGAAGGTAATGCAAAAACAGTTGCAACAGTACATTAACAGAGAACTGTCAGAAATCCAAGCCAGATTCAGAAGAGGACATGAAATAAGAGATATCACTGATGACATCAGATGGATCTGAGCTAAAAACAAAGAATTCCAGAAAGATGTTTACCTGTGCTTTGTTGACTATGCAAAGGCTTTCAACTCTGTAGACCATGATAATCTATGAGTAGCATTGCAAAGAATGGATATCCCAGAAAAATGTGCTCATGAGAATAGACCAAGAGGCAGTTGTTAGAAGAGAACAAGGGGATACTGAATGGTTTAAAATCAGGAAAGATGTGCACCAGGATTGTATTCTTTCACCATAGTTATTCAATCTGTAAATGAAA
>NW_006408519.1:34989405-34998092 GCF_000296735.1 Chrysochloris asiatica
CACTATGAATTGGAACTTATTTCACAGCATTTAACAACAGCAGCAAAATACGCATGTGAAAGGGGGACAATGATTAAGGAAGACCATAAAAGAATTGATGCATTTGAGTTACGGTGTCAGAGAGGAATATTGAACGTACCATCGGCTGTCAGAAGAACAAACAAATCTGTGTTGGAAGAAGTACAGCCAGAATGCTGCTTAGAAGCCAGAATGGCGAGACTTCATCTCTCATTCTTTGGACATATTCACAGGAGAGGCCAGTTCCTGGAGAAGCACATCATGCTTGGTAAAGTGAAGGGTCAGCAACATAGAGGAAGACCCCCCAATCAGATTGACACAGTGGCAACAACAATGTAACAGCAGATGTGAGGCCAGCACAGGACCAGGCAGTGTTTCATTCTGTTATGCAGTGTCAGTATACTCTATAGCATCTAACAATAACAACAAAGTGTGGTGCAAGGAGTCCCTGGTGGAGCAAATTATTAAACACTGGACTACTGGCCCAAAAGGTGATGCTTTAAACCCATCCAAAGGTGCTTCAGAAGAAAGATCTGGTGATCTATTCTCAAAATATCATCCATTGAAAACCATAGGAGACTCAATTCTACTCTGCAACATATAAAGTCAACATAAATCAGAATCAACACTACAGCAGCTAGTTTGTTGTTTTACTTTCATTGTGAATGTTATATAAACTGAAAGTTTGAAGGCACCAGTCCATACAGACACACAGAAGACAGACCCAGAGATCTATTTCCAAAATATCAGTCATTGAAAACCCTATGTAGCATAGTTCTACTCTCACACACATTCAATTGTCTTGAGTGGTTAATGTTGCTGTTGTTAAGTGTTGTCGAGTCGATTCCGACCCATAGCAACCCTATGCAGGGTTTCCGAGGAGCAGCTGGTGAGCTTGAACCACTGACCTTGCAGTTCAAATGGCTTTGCAGTCTGATGCATTAACCCGCAGCACCACACCAGGATTCCATGCAGTTTGTAAATAATCTACTGTAGACCTTTTCCCATGAAGTGGTAAAGACAGAGGTATGTCTTACTCATCTCTTTTTCCCCCAATGCCTAGTAGAATGCCTGACACATGTAACTGTTCATTTATTCAATACATAGTTATGGACACTGCTGTACTTAGTGTCTGACACACAGAAGGATGGTCAGTTAGTCAGTTGGTTACCACTGAGTTGGTTCTGACTCATAGCGACCCTGTATAGGGTTTCCAAGGCTTTACATCTTTGTAGGAGTTGTTATTGTTAAATGCTATGGAGTAGGTTCTGACACATAGTGACCTTGAACAGAGTTTCTGAGGAACAACTGGTGAGTTGGAACCACTGACCTTGCAGTTCAAACCAGCCTTGAGATTCAATGCTTATCCTCAGCACCACATCAGGACTGTACAGGAATGGAAAGCCTCATCTTTCTCCAGAGGAGCAACTGCTAGATTTGAACTGCTGATCTTTCAGTTAGCAGCCCATCTCATAATCCACAATATTATCAGGGCTCCTTGGCACACAGAAGAAAAGCCTCCAAATAATTGTGCAAGATAACTTATCAAGAATCCACCCGCATGAAAAAACTGACATGCAGATAATATGTCAGAAAAATTCTCATGAGCCATAAAGTTCTCCAGTGTTCTGAACAAACTGTGTAATCTCTTAAGGAAGCTCACATGATCTCCTTAGGTCTTCACCATGAAAAGAACCTTAGCACTCAATCATTGGACTCTAACTCTGAGTTCCCAAGTGAGTCTAATGGGCTGCTTGAAATCCCCTCATCCAATCCAACATTCTGCCCTCCAAAGGTGACCTTGTTGTGATTCCCCAAGCACGGCCTGAAAGAGTCTACTCCACCTCCTACTGCTCAGTCTCTGCTCATGAATCCCAGGCAAATGGGCCTTCTCTCCATTCCTGAGGGCATCAAGCTAGTTCCAACCACAGGGCTTTTTGCTTACTGGTCCTTCTGATGACATGGGTCTCACCTCAAATGTCATCTTGTCAAAGACACCTTCTCTATTATTCAATATGAAGTACAAACCTCTTCACACACACACACACACATGCACATAGTTATCCTTTCTACTGGGTTTATAGCATCAAACTATTTGTTCACTTGCCTATTGTCTGTGTCTACCACTGAGATGGAACCTTTATGAAAGCAGGGATCGTATCCATCTTTTTCACCACTGTGTCTCTGTGCCTAGCACATTGCTGACAGTTGCCATTTAGCTGGTGTTGTAGGATAAGCACTGGACTGTTAATTTCAAAGTCAATGGCTCAAACCCACCAGGCGATCCTTGGAAACCCTATACAGGGTTGCTATGAGTAGGAACCAACTCGACAGCACTTAACAACAAAACAACATCCAACAGAAGGAAATGTTTACTAATCCCACTCTATCTTCAAGCTCTTCGGTGTATTTAGTCCATTGTTTTGACTGTCATGTAGTGCCTTCCATCCTGGCATTTACTGAACAGTGTTCTCTTGTGGTCCACATGGTTTACATCGGCTACATTTTCTAAGTAGATTACGAAACCTTTCCTTCTAGACTGCCTTAATTTGGAAAATCTGCTACTGACCATTTCAAATACTGATATTGTAACTTCCAGCATTATAGCACTGTGCAACCCACCATACTATGACAAACTGACTGATGGGTGGTGGGCCTAGGACACGATAGTTGATTAACTAGCATCTATTGTTGTAAATTGCCATTAAATCTATTCCCATTCATGGCAACCACAGATTTGCAGAGTACGATTGCTCCCTAAAGTTTGGAAGGCTGCAACCTTTTTTTTTTTTTTTTAATTTAAGGTTTTTATAGTGGATTGAGTGAAACTTTACAGGGCACATCATCAGTTTTACATTCAACAAATCATACACCTTGTTTCATTACAATGATTATAATCCCCTCCATGTACCATCAGTTAACAGTATTTCTCTCTATTCACTTTAGCTTTTTACAAACAAACAAACAAAAAAACCACTCAGGCATATATAGTAATTTACATCTCCAAAGGGCATATTATGCAAGTCTGCCTCCTGGCCACCAGCTGTTAGTCTCTCTCTTCATAGTCCATGAATCTAGAGTCCTCAGCCACTCCCCGTCTCCATGCCCCCATCTCTGCCTCCATCTCTGGCACTGCTGCTTCTCTGTATAAGGTCCCACATTCTGCTTGTGTGTTCCTCTCTTGATGGTCCTAGGGTCCTCTGTTTCTGGACTGTAAAATTAACCACTCCCCTGTTTTTGTTACAAAACTTCTACCTTTACAATTGTGACAGCTGCAATTAGTCATGATAACAATTACTCACTATTGCCATCTTATCCCCATCTCTTTTCACCAGACCCATCTAGACAAGATGACAGCTATTCAGTGGGGAGTCTTTCTTTCCCCCCATACTCTTAAACTAAACTGCCTCTTGAAACCTTGTAAGCCAGTCACTTTGTGCCTTTATTGCCCCCTCAATTAAGGTAGCCAATGTTTAGGTTGCCCGTCCCTATCTACCCTGTGTACAGAGGGGATAGCGTTGATACTTGATGTGAAGACTCTTTCCCTCTCTGTTGGTATTTAGAGTAACTACCGCTCTTAGTATAAGTCAGGTTCATCAAATTGAAGCAATTTACCCTTGTTTCCTTTTTTTTTTTTTCAGTCTTCCTCTAGTCAAGTTCTGATTATCGAGCCATCAAGGCTAGGTCGAAAGGGTAATGTATACAAGTTTGGGTGTTCTTGTGCATCTCCCCTCACTTCATGTCAGCTGGATGCTTCACTCTCAGCTCTTGCCCTCTGTGGCTAAGTCCTTGTCCATGGACTCAAGTGTCCTCAGGTCTCACCATACTTTGGACCAACCAGCCCTTCCTCTTCTCTCTCTCATCTCCAGGTCAACAGGATTCAATGGACTGGTGTTGAACTCAGCCCATTTCTTCATTGATGCCTTTCCACCTCTTCCACTCACCAGTAGACCAATGTGGTTGCCAGCAAGCTTACATGCTTGTTTGTGTATTCCCTTTGAGTATTAGAGGGGAGTTTGTCCTGAAGGCACTTGATTGTGAGCCTTGATGTCTTCCTAGCAAATAGCTTGCTTATTCTTGTAGTAGCCAGTCATGCTGACATTTTTGTTTTGGGTTTTTCCTGATGATCTTTCTTTGAGGATGTATCTTCTGTCATTGTAGCTGTTCCAGTCAGCTTGTCCTTTCTAGTGGGAATGTCCTACCTCATAAGGTTCTGGATGGGACTTGGGATTCTACCTAAGGTCCTATACTCTGTAAAGGCTTCACACGAGGCCGATTTCACTGTGCAAGTTGTAGAACCCCTTTTAGGTATTGCAATCAGTTATAGGCTGAAGATGGGCTTACAAGTTTTCTCTAATCATGTTTCCCAACATTCCTTTTTATCCCACTCAAGTGTTTATTTTATAATAGTAGGCAAGGGAAACTAATATTCATAAGGCAGTCAAGAATTTTAATATTATTTCCCCTCTTCTAGCTATACCTAGATCCCTGTATCCCAGAGCACTGTTGGTCCAAGGTTGGGTATGCATCACTATTTACCTATGTCCCACTAGGCCATGCAAACCTGTCTCAGCGTTCCCCTAGCTATCTTGTTCTTCCACCTCCTCCCCACTTCTTATATTCTCCTCCCCAACACCCAAACTAACCTCCCCACCCCAACCCCATTATGATTACTGTATATTCCATTAGTTCTTCCCTCCATTTCATCATTTAGTCTATTTTATCCAGTAATCTACCTGACCTTCTCACCACCTGGATCTCTGTTCTTCTGTGTTTATCTTCTTTTCCATTGTAATTGTTTTGATCATAAACTGACCTCCCAGATCCTCTGTTCTTATAATTTTATTCTGTTCTTGACTCTTCCATTTGTCGATTGAGTTCAGGGTGATGCTGCCACGTGTGTCATTCTGTAGTTGTTATGTGTTCTTGTTGGTTCTCAGTCCACAGAACTTCCTTTAGGATGTTTTTCATAGCAGGGTTGGCTTTGGCTATATCCCTTAGTTTCTGTTTATCCTGGAATGTTTTGATTACACCATCATATTTGATTGACAGCTTTGCTGGGTAGAAGATTCTTGGATGGCAGTTTTTTTCTTTCAGGGTTTTATATATCTCTCCCAAGGCTGCAACTTTTTGAAAGGAGGTTGTCAGGCCAGTCATCTGAGGCATCTCTGCATGAGTTTGAACTGTCAACTTTTCGGCTAGTAATCAATCATGCGCTCAACTGTTTGCACCACACAGGCACCCCTAGTAAGTACTGTTAATAAGTACTGGACTGTTGATCATCAGGTCAGCAGTTCAAACGCATCATCAGCTCCTCAGAAATCCTTTACAGGGTAACTAAGAGTCAGAACCAATAACAATTAAATGCATGAATCCATCAATAAATCATTCATTTAGTACCTACTGCACACCTCTACCAATGGAGAGAGGCGTCTCAGCCTTGACAAGACCAGTCCAGGGTTGACCAGTTGAAATTGTCATAAAAATATCCTTAATACTGAGTTACCATCTGCTCTCTCTCACTTCTCCCCACTGGTCCTACTTTCATTCTCCATGGCTGCCCCAACAAGTCTCCCATATGACAGCCCTTCAAATATTTGAAGACAGTTAAGTGTCCCCTCAGCCTCCCATTGTCCAGGTGGATGGCCCCAGTTCAAGAAACACGGCTGTGCTTGCCTTTGTTGACTGTGCTCATAAAACACCTCTGCTTCCTGAATCTGCAAACTGTCTGTGTTATTATTTTCCAGCGCAGCTGCCAACACACCACCCAAGTGGGGTCTGCACTGGCATTGGTCTGTCTCTGAGTGGCCATTGATGAGGTTTATTCACTCCTAGGAGAGATCCCCAGGGGGCTTCCTCGGGGAAAGAAGGAGATATCAGCTGCCAACTACAGCGTGTGTGCAATGAAGAGCCTGGCACTTGTCTAACTTTATTGCCCCCACCACCACCACCAAAAGTCTTCCCTGACCACTCTTTCCACAATAACACATGCAGTCCACTACTACCCCCAGAAAACTGACACTTTTTACCGAGTTCCAATGCTTTATTTTATTTACAACCCATGTCCTGCCCACTAAGTCAATTCTGATTCCTAACTACCCTACGTAGGGTTTCCTAAGCTGTAAATCTTTATGGATGCAGACATGGAGCAGCTGGTGTGCTCAAAGCATCAACCTTGAGTCAGTAGTCCAATGCTTATCCTACAGCATCACCAGAGTTCCTCACAGAACATGTCACTATGTATCTATTTAGTCACTTGCTTCTTGTCTGTTTCCTCAACTAGAATGCAAGCTCCATGAGAGCACAAACTTTGTTTCATATTGTATTCCCAGCACTGAAACAGTACCTGACAGGATGGAGATACTTAATAAACAATGAGCACAAGAATGAAAGAATGAATAAATACTACTTATTGGCTGTGTGATCTTGGGCAAGGCAGCTACCCTCTTTAGCCTCCGTTTCCTCCTCTGTAGAATGAAAGTTACTGATGGTGAGCATCTCCCCATCAACAGGCTGCTACGAGGAACAAATCATATTACATCTGTGAAAGCCCGTCATCAACTATAACTCTCTCGGGTGTCCCTTGATGTTGTCAAGTGCCGTCGAGTCAATTCCGACCCCCTAGCGACCCTGTATAGGGTTTCCAAGGAGCAGCTGGTGAGCTTAAACTTTCGACCTTGGAGTTCAAACAGCTTTAGAGTATGGTGCATTAACCCACAGTGCCAAACCAGGACTCCTAAGTGTCCCCAGGTAGCACAAATAGTTAAGTACTTGGCTACGAGTTGAAACGTTGGCAGTTTGAGCCCACTCAGAGATTCTTCAGTAGATCTCCTTCTGAAGACCCTATACTATAGAGCACAGTTCTACTCAGAAACACATGGGGTCACCATGAGTTGAAACTGACTCAACAGCAAGTGACAACAAGGTAATTCCATGGAAGGCTGATGGTCATTGCACCACACACTGACTCAGGGCTGGCCCCGTGGGCAGATGAAATCAGCGGCTGCCTCCTGGCTGTGATTGAGAGACCTGATTACCCTAGAGATTCTTCCTTCTCGTTTTACTGTCTGGAAATTCCACATTAGACATTCCTTCCAGCAAAACAGAATTGCTTCCCTCTGTTTGAAGATGGGAGGGTGGAGATAATGGAGAGAAGATTATCTCACTTTCTCTTCATCTCCTCTGCTTTCCTTACAGCCCCCAAGTCTTGCTAATTTTTACAACACTTCAGCTGCATGAGCCTGGAGTCCTTTCAACTCAACGATTCGTAAAACTCACGGGTGGACTTCACTATCTTCCACCATCTTCCCAGCCTGGCCCCGGACCTCGCAGGCATTTTCCATCTGGCTCTCAGCTCTGTCGGAACACACATTCCATAGGAAGGGAACCTCATTGCACAAATGTTTCCTGTCTCAGTCTTGCCAAAAGAAAGCTGGGCCCCCAACCTGGGACCAAAGCAGGGCTTCGGCCCAGACGGGCGCAGGAGGATTATCGCTGTCTAGAAGCAGAGGCTGTGCATCGCTGTGTTTTTAGGAGTGGCGGAAGCTGGTGAACATGGAAGAAGCATTAAACCAACTCCCCACAGTGACATCTGCACTTCACCCCAGTGCCTGCTGTCCTTTCCTCTTAGTGTCAAACTGATGTTAACTCCTCTCTACAAGGGGACTGTGTTCCAGGACCACATAGTCAAGTGACAAACACAGATGAAAATGGTGAACCAAATGAAGAGGGACACATAGAAATAGAGGCATTGGTACCCAAGTTAGAATTCCTAGTGGCTTAACAGTTAGGCACTTAGCTGTTGTTAGGCACAAAGAGTTGGTGGTTCAAACTCACCCAGAAGCTCCAAGGAAGAAAGACCTGGCAATCTGCTTCCATAAAGATTATAGGCTAGAAAACCCCATGGGGCAGTTCTACTATCACACAGGTATCTATGAGTTAAAATTAACACAATAGCACCCAACAACAGAAGTATACTCAAGGTTATATAGTCCTCAGAAAGGGAAAAGCAAGGAAACCCTGGTGTGACACTATAGGATAAGCACTGGGTTGCTAACCATGAGGTCAGTAGTTTAAACCCCCTCTCCCCCTCCACTCCCTCACCATCCCCCTGCTGCTCCACAAGAAAAAAGATGAGGCTTTCAGTTCCTGTAAATATTTATACCCTCAGAAACTCTATTCAGGGTCTCCATGATTCAGAATTAAATGTCCAACCTTTCTGTTAGCAGCCTAGCTTGTTTGCACTACCCACCAACTGCCATCAAGGCAATCTGACTTATAGTGACCCTGTGTAGGGTTTTTCAGGCTGTAA
Organism: Chrysochloris asiatica; assembly: GCF_000296735.1. Classification (NCBI taxonomy): domain Eukaryota; kingdom Metazoa; phylum Chordata; class Mammalia; order Afrosoricida; family Chrysochloridae; genus Chrysochloris; species Chrysochloris asiatica. The sequence continues at coordinate 34,997,735 of NW_006408519.1, forward strand.
ATCTTTCTGGAGCAGAAAACCTCATCTTTCTCCTTTGGAGTGACTGGTGGGTTCGAACTGCTGATGTTGCAGTTAGCAGCACTATGTTGCCAGGGATTCTGGAAAAGTCAAAGGAGTCAAATGACAGTGGGTCACCAAGCGTCAGAGGCAACTCAAGGCTGCTAAGAACAACAGTAGGCTTTGCTGAGAGCTTTGGACTTATCCCAGAAAAGGGAGTCACTGTAGGAATTTGAAAATAATCAAATTTCAAATTGATTCCAAAGGAGTGCATTTCAGTTTACAAAGAGTCTTGGTGATGCAGTGACCAAACACTCAACTTCTAATCGGTGGCGGCTATTCATTCTTCTTGGATCAACTA
>NW_006408519.1:34998854-35026005 GCF_000296735.1 Chrysochloris asiatica
AAAAAAAAAGTGCAATACAGATGTAGGCATGCAGTAAGTCCCCAACATGTAATAGCTTTGATGTTTCTCATTATTATTAAGGAAAAGGAGGACAAGATATTGCATCCTCTCAGTGCTGAGTGCAGTGGTGTGGGTTGCATAGTCTTGTCTAGGAATCACGGTGTGGTGCTGTAGGATAAGCACTGAACTACTAATTGCTAACTGAAATTGGATGAGAGGTTGACTATGGAGGGGACAACCTTTCCTGACCAACGTGCCAGCCCATACTGACCTGGATTGAACAGCAAGTCTAGAACTGAGAACCTTAGAATTAGAAGGTCTTGGTGTGGTGCTTTAGGATAAGCACTGGACTGCTAACTACAGTTGTTATGTGCCGTGGAGTCATTTCTGACTCATAGCGACCCTGTACAGGGTTTCTGAGGCTATAAATCTTTACAGGAGCAGAATGTCTCATCTTTCTCCCGCGGAACAGCTGGTAGTTTCGAACTGCTGACCTTGTGGCTCGCAGCCCGATTCATTACCACAGGTGGTTCAAAACCACTGACCACTCCTCAGAAATCTTACAAGGTTGCTATGAGTCGGAACTGACTTAACGGCACTTAACAACAACAACAGTCTTGTATAAGTCTGAAGAAATCATATCCTCTGCTCATCAGGTGTGGACAAACTTCTAAGTAAAGAATGTCAGCATCTTAATAAGAAAAGAAAAAAAAAATCAGCAGAAATTTGAACAACTGTCAACCACCAGACATTCAGGCAGAACCTTCTGCATTCTCAGTACTACATGCCAACCTGCAGCGACCCAGAGACAAGCCCAGCCAGTGCTGCATGCAGCTCTTGGCCTTGAGAGGTTTCTCTTCTGGTTGGTGAAATGAACGAGAAGCCCAGGAAACAGCTAATGAACAATACCTCCTTTCAGGTTTGATCTCAGTGGACTTCTGCCTGCCTGACTTCCTGACACCCACTTCACCCTTCATTTCCAGGGCACCACTGTTGACTCTAAGGAGCCCTGGTGGCACAATGGTTGAGCAACTAACTGCTAACTGAAAGATGGGCAGTTCAAACTTGTCAGACACTCCATGAGAGAAAAGGTCTAGCAATCAGCTCCTTTAAAGATTTCAGGCTAGGAAACCCTAGGGGGCGGTCTACTCTGCACTATGAGATGGCTGTGCGTCAGGATGGTGCGCTCCACTTTCTGCTTTGAAGGTTTCTCCACTCTGAACTCTGTACTAAGCCGCTTTTCATTCTTTTTCTCTGGTCTTCATCTGTCTACCTTGAAATGTTGTTCTTCCCATGGCTCTTTGGGTCTCTTGTCTTCTTCTCTCTGCACACACTCCCTGAACTAACACATCCAAGTCCACAGCTCCTGCTACCCAGACCTCTGTCCTGATCTTAGAGCTGAACTGCTAATCTACCTTGTGTCCCACATGTGTGCCAGACATAACATCTTCAAGGCTGATCCGTTCCTACTCCCTACAACCTGCTCCTTTTTCAGACCATACCCAAGTTAACGATATTACTACCCACATGTGGCTGTAAGATAAGCACTGGACTGGTAACTACAAGGTTGGCAGTTCAAACTCACCAGTCACTCTTGGAAACTCTATGTAGGGATGCTATGAGTCAGAACCAATTCAACAACACTTAATAAGAACAACACCCATTTAGATGTCTTGCCAACTGCTCTATAACATAATGAGTAAAAACACAAATCCTTGAACCGCGCTGTCTGGTTCCAGTCCTAGCTCTAAATTGTTGCGTAACCTGAAAGTTACTAAACATATTATGTCTCAATTTTGTCATCTAGAAAATGGGCACTTTAATAGCAACTATTTTATCAATTTGTGTGGATGGAGTGAGTTGGTTTTGGGGGAATGTTGCTTTATTTTGTTTTTTATAGTTTGAGTGAAAGTTTACATAGCAAATTAGTTTACCATTCAACCATTTATAGATTTTTTGTTTGTTTGTTTCATCACATTTGTTACAATCCCCTCAGTGTAACTGCATTCTTCCCTCTCCTTGAATGAGTTGATTTTTATATCAATCAATTCAAACAATGCCAGACACATAGTGAGTGACACATAGGAGTTACATGTATATGATCTTAGATTCTTCCCACTCCCTTATCTTCTACAAATGATCTGCCTTCAACTCCAGTACATTTGTCCTGTTTCAATTCCCACATCTATATCCCCATTGTCGTTGTTTGTTTTCAGACCTTGATTGACTATAAAAACCAGTTACCAATGAGTGGCAACCAACGTGTGTCAGAGTAGAACTGTGAGCCACAGAGTTCTTAGCAGCTGATTTCTCAAAAGTGGGTCCCCAGCCTTTCTTCTAATTGTTGTTGTTGTTAAGTGGAATCAAGTCGATTCCAATTTACAGCTACCCACTTTAGGGTTTCCGAACAGCAGCTGATGGGTTTGAACCACCAACCTTGTGGTTAGCAGTCCATTGCTTATCTTTCAGCGCTACACTTGGACCCGTTTCTTCTGATTAGCTGTGGATGCTGGTTCTCAAAACAGCTGCATCTCACTTCACATTCATCCAAGGAATGTCCCTAGCGGTTAAGGGTCACTTCTGAGAGATGTGCTTGGCCTGACTTACTAGTGTTGCTGTTGTTGGTGCTGTTAAATGGCATCAAGTCGGTCCCAACCCATAGCAGTCCTGTATAGGCTTTCCAAGGAAGAGCTGATAGGTTTGAACTGCCGACCTGTGCTTAGCTGTCCAATGTTTATCGAACAGTACCACACCAAGATCTCCTAATTCTAAGGTTCTCAGTTCCAGAACTTGCTGTCCAACCCAGGTCAGTATGGGCTAACACATTGGTCAGGAGAGGCTGCCCCCTCCACACTCACCCACCCACCCACCCAATTTCCACAATATCATCAACGTTCTTCATACTTTGCTTTCCCTCCTTCAGTTCTTATGATCTGGTCCCTTTCTGTCTTCCGGCAGATGGAAAAAAGAAAACAAGCTGGCCTTTTGACTCTCCCCTTGTTCTCCTGGAGGGTCCCCTCCTTCTGGATCGATAAGGGTGAGAACACTCAGGCCATAGATAAGACCTCTGCTCCCAGCTCCTGTCCCTCCACTCCCTTCGGCTCAGCTTTGAAGTCCCAAACGCCTTACCCCTGAACACTGATTGTGTTATCTTTGAAGCTGAGGTAAAGGAACAGAGAATGACTTTATGGTTTCTAATAAGTAGCTTTCCCCAAAGTTATGGTTTCCTATAATGGGAGAGATGGAGGAGGGGGGATCTGGGCCATTAGGGTCATGCTTGGCACTGAGTAAGTGCTCAACGTGGGTTTCGAGCAGTATACTTTGCCAGCAGGGTAGTTATGCCCCACAAGGGCAAAATCAGGAGATCTTTCTACTAGTCTCAGTTAGATGGGGTTGGGGATGCTGCTGTCATATGGTAGACAGAGTCCAAGGATCTGGTTAAGTCTCTGCACTGTACAGGAGTGTCCATGACAACAAAAACTTACCCACCCAAAATTTCGATTGAGCCAATAAACCCTGATTTAATGCAGGAAATGGAGGGAAAGGGGTAAAAAAAAAAAAAAAAAAAAACACTTTTGCTAAGAAGGATTCTGGGTGGCATGGTGGGTTAAGGATTGGGATGTTGACCTAAAGGTCCCAGCCAACCACTCCATGGGAGAAAGATGTGGTCATCTGTTTCCACGAGGCCTGTGTGTCTCTAGGTCCAATGCCTGGCTCACAGTGGGCACACGATACTTGTTAGTTACTGACACTCACAGTGGCCATCCAGACTGAGATTTATACTGAAACTCTGGGACAAGTGAATTGTGGGGCTTTCTTCTCATAAATGATGCCATGAATGAGTGTCCACTAGCACACGCCTTCCCTTCCCTGATGGCCATGAATGGCCTCAAAGAGAAGGAAAGCCCTTCTCCATCGGTCTCCCTGGCCTTTCCCGGTATCGCTTCATTACGAATGTCCACTGCCTCGGCTGTCCCAAGTCCTGGGCCCCTCAATGATCAGCCCCTCAATGATCAGCTTTTCCAGTTGGGCTTATAGAGAGATTAAGATTTAGCCTGAAGCCTCTATACCTTTAATCTTTGTCATTATTTGTGTATTGAAGTCTGTGTTTGTCAAGAAGAGCATTAAAAAAGAGAAAAAATCAAATAAAATCCTTGTCTCTGTTGCTACACCAATGAGTCCTCCAAGGCCTGGGCTAATGGAACACTCAGTAGCTTTTTCATGAGACAAAAGCAGCTTTTTTCTGTTTGGGGTCCATATATCCATAGAGAAGTCTTCTTTTGTGTGTTCTAATTGCACTAATGATGACTGTGAAGAATTGATGGGGGCTTCATAAGGTGTTGTCTCTAAGACTGGTGTCAGCCCAGGGTGTTACCCACTCCCCCACAGACCCCCTGCCATATAGAACACACAGAATCCTTGGTCATGTTTACTATCTGTTTTAATCATGGAATAACATATGATAAATATAGTCATGAATTGCTTATATATACGCCTGCTGCGGGGTCCTGGTGTAGCACTGTGGAATAAAGCATTAGACCACAAGGTGGGTTTGAACCACAGGATCAGCGGTTCGAAGTGGGAACCTCATACAGGATTGCTATGAGTCGGAATCAACTGAATGGCACTTAGCAACAACAACAACAACAACAACAATTCTTACATTACATAATCACTAACAACAACAACTGTTTTATAAAATCTTTCTGCATTAAATTACATTAGTAACGAAAAGGAAGCTTTTTTTTATTTTTCTCATTCTTTTCTTCTAATGACCACTTCATTCTCAAAAAAAAAAAAAATATATATATATATATGTATATATATATAATCAATTAATCAATTCAGGCTCACAAAGACTACTTACCACAATATTATAGTTAAAATGCCAGAAAATTAGACAAAATCAACAACTATAAAAACACTGGCAGCGACAAAAATAATAGTGTATGCTTTATAGCGGGTGCAGACAAAGGAAACCATGGGATTGAAAGCATCACTATAATTGGGTCTTAAGGACAGCTCTGACCAGAACACATTAGAAGATGCCAACACTAAATTAACATCGAGTTTTAGCCTAGGAGGCATATTGATACATGTAAACTTAGCTTACAAAACATGTTGTTGTTATACCTAATCACAGGGATATTTTTATAAAAGTTATAAATTGCTGCTGAAACAGTGCTCAGAAATTTATGGACGGTCATTTTGGTAGCACCCCCTCTGACAGTGTCACCTGGTACAGTGCACACACCCCACATACCCCATGTGACTCCACTGCCTCTGAGCTTCCTTTATCTTGGCAATTAGGCCTTAACATTTCACCTGAAGACTTTAGGCACGAGTGTGATGAAAGGCTTTGGGGATAGCCCAAGCCTTGTCCACAGGAGTCCCTACAGCATTCTAGAAGGGCAGGTGCCCTTAATGGCAGTGAGCACTCAATCCTTCATACAAAATGAGCTGAGAGAATCTGAAGCAAAACTCTTGGTATTCAGAGGAGGTTGGGAGACACTGTTGGCCTTCCACAAAGGAGAAAGTTGAAAAAAGACAATGAAATTAAGCTGTGTGGTTGTTGTTGTTGTTGTTGTTGTTGTTGTTAAGTGTCTTGAATCAATTCCGACCCATAGTGACCCTGTATAGGGTTTCCGAGGAGCAACTGGTGAGCTTGAACTGCTGACCTTGCATTTCAAACAACTTTGCAGTCTGGCACATTAACCCACAGAGCCACACCTGTGGGGAGGAGTATGCAATTCCAGAAGTTCTCTGTTTTCTGACCCTGTAAGAGGAAAGACAGACCTCATCTCAGGAAACACCATTAGCAATGCGATTGGTGTACCTGATCTTTAGGGCTCTAATGCCTTCATGATTATTGGATGTCTCTTCCTCCTCTAGGAGCAAGTCCAAATGCCTCAACCAAATGCCTCAAGTCCAAAGGCTTTCAAAATCCTTCACAATCCAACCCCAATCTAGGGAACATCTTGTGACAGCAATAGTTAAGGAACAAGATTGCAGCACTATAGGAACAAGTGCCAGGTTTAAGCCCCAGCCCTGGTATTTGACAGTTCTATATGCTCGGGTCATGCACAATGCAACTCTATAAATTAGAGGAGCTGTACTTCATGGTGCAAACAGTTAAGCACTCAGCTGCTAACAGAATGACTGGAAGTTCAAGACCACCCAGGGCACCTCAGAAAATGACTTTGAAAAATGACTTCTGAAACATCAACCTTGGAAATCCCTATGGAAAAAGAGACCATGTTTACTGATCAGACAGAGCAGAGCCCACCAAAACCATAGTTCTTCATCACTTTTCAGATATAAAAATGAACTCATCCCTATGGCTCAATTTTCGGTCAAACAATAGATCAGTCTGTAAGGGGTACAATAACACTAGAGAGGCAAGAACACCTTAGAATAATCAACCATTTGAGACCAAAAGGGTTGCATTTAGTCAAGGTCAAAGTTCAGAAGGGCTAGGAAAGAAGGAATGGAAACCAGGAAACACAGGGAGCAGGTGGGATAAATTATGGTGTAAGGATTACAATCAATGGCATGGAACAAAACGTGTATGAATTGTTGAAGTGGAAAAAGACATGCTCTGTAAACTTTCACCCAATTCACAATGAAAAGTTAGAAAGAAAGGAAGACACTTCTATGCAGCACAGTACTCCTCTGACATACATGAGGAATGCATGTCAGAATCAATTCAATACAACTGGTTTATTTCATAGAGAAGGAAACAGAGGCCCAGGGGATGAACTGAATTGGGGGCATTATGTGATGAGAAGAATCAGAACTAGGAGTAGAAGTCAGTCTCCTTGAATCATAGTCCAATTCTAGACCCTTTCTACCACCCCGTAAATGCCTCTTTCTTTCTCAGAACATCCTAAAACTCATTCTTTAACAATCTTTTTACTAGTTTCACATTTTTGCAAATTTTTAGCTAAAGTCTCTAGTTTGCCTTCATGCTCAGATGCTTAGATGCTGAGAGAAACAATAACACTGCTTACATGATCTGTCCCTCTTTGCATTCATCACTGCTTGGTTATACATTCTAGCCTCATTTCCGTCTACACAGAAGCAACATGCTTCTCATATGACCTTTCCTTTGTCCTCCCACAAGAAAATGTTCACTTATTTTGCCAATTTCAATGCTTTTCTCTTTCTCTCTCCTTGATCACAAACTCAACTTCAGCTCATAAGGCTAGATATTTTCTTCAAGTAGTTATGTATCTGTTAAGAGCAAGCATAAAGGGTCTATATATATAGAGAGAGAGAGAGAGCTATGGTAGCACAGTGGTTACGAGTAGGACTGCCAACCTCAAGGTCAGCAGTTCAAAACTATGAGTGGTTCCGTGGGAGAAAGATGAGGCTTTCTGCTCCCGTAAAGATTTACAGCTTCAGAAACTCTGTGCAGGGTCACTTTGAGTTGGAACCAACTCCACGGTACTTAACAACAACAATATATATATATGGTGTCTGAAAGTCACAGTGCACACATAATTTAAGGAAAAGCTTCCAACACAGCCCTGACCCCTTGGCTTCAAGAGTGACCATCGTATACATAAAGAAACCCCTGAGATTTTATTCAACAAATGGGGGAGACAGGGAGGAATTCTCTTTATGGACTCCAAGGTCCATTTGAACTGCAAGGTGGCAGTTCAAACCCACCAGCCACTCTTCGGAAACCCTATACAAGGTCGCAATGAGTCAGAACTGACTCAATGGCACCTAAAATAACAATAATTCCTCAAAAGAGAAAAGTTGAAGCCTGGAGGCACAGGGTAGAAAGTTGGATCTGAGCAAGGAGAATATTCAGTTATAAGAGAAAGTAAGTTGTTGGTATTGTCGTGGTACTAGTGCCATTGAGTCAGTTCCCACTCATAATGATCACATGAACAACAGAAAGAAGCGCTGCCCAGGCTTGCACCATCCTTACTGCACTTGCTGTTACACTCCACTACTGTTGTTGTTGTTAAGTGCCATGGAGTCGGTTCCAACTCATAGCAACCTGGTATAAGGTTGAATTTGAACTGCTAGCCTTGCAACTCAAACCGACTTTGAGGTCTGGTATTTACCCTATGGTGCCACACCAGGACTTCATTTTAGTGTTGTTGTTAAGTACGGTTGAGTTGGTTCCAACTCATAGTGACCCTGTATAGGGAGGGTTTCAAAGGAGCAGCTGGTGAGTTTGAACCGCTGACCTTGTGGTTCAAATGGACCTGTCCGCGCAGTGCTTTAGTCCACAGTGCCACACCAGAACTCCATTATAGCAGCCACTTTTTCAGTTCATCTCTTTGAATATCTTCCTCTTTTTTTTCTCACCCTCTACTTCACCAATCATGATGTCTTTCTCCAGAGTCTGGTCCCTTCTGATAACATGTCCAATGTACGTGAAATGAAGTCTAGCAATTCAGCATTGTAGCTGTACTCTTCCAAGACAGAATTGTTGGTTCTTCTGACAATCCCTGGTGTTTTCAGTATTCTTCACCAAAATCATAATTCAAAGGAATCAATTCTTCTTTAGCCTTCTTTATTCATTATCCAGATTTCATGGGCTTGGGTTGGATGCACTTTTGTCTTCAAGGTGAAATATTTGTTTTTAACACTTTAAAGAGATCTTTTTCAGAAGACTTGCCTGATTTAATACATCATTTGATTTCTTAACTGCTGCTTCCATGGAAGTTGACTAAGGACACAAGTTAAAAAAAAAAAAAAATCCTTGATAACTTCAATATAATCTTCACTTATTGTGATATTGTCCAGTTATGAAAATTTTTGTTTTCTTTATGTTGAATTGTAGTCCATACTGAAGGCTGTAGTGTTTGGTCTTCATTAGTAAGTGCTTTAAGTCCTCTTCACTTTCAGTAAGCAAGGTTATATCATCTCCCTATCACAGGGTGATTGATAATGAATCTTTCTCCAATCCTGATACCACATTCTTCTTCATATAGCACAGTTTCTTGGACCACATGCTCAGCATACAGACTGAATAAGTATACTGAAAGATACATACAGAAAGAGTCAGATACATACAGAAAACATGGCCATATGAAGATGGAGAGAGAAATTGGAACAATGTAGTCACATACCAGGGAAAGCTTAAACCACCAGAACACAGAAGAGGAAAGGAATGGAGTCTCCCCTACTGCCTCTGAGTGAGGCCCTACTGACCTAGACTTCTGACTTCCAGATTCCAGAATCATGAAGGAATAAGTCTTTATTACTTTCAGGTATCACTTCGCTTAGAATACAAAGGCTAGAAAACAAAAGGATGAATTGGTTGGAAAATTGGCCTTGGTGATAGAAAGTTGTAAGACCAATGACTTATTCATTGCAAATACCTTCTTTTTTTTTTTCTCTGTGTCTCAATGTAAAGAAAACAAAAATCCTCACCACTGGACCAATAAACAACATTCTTATGAATGAAGAAAAAATTGAAGTTGTCAAGCACTTCATACTTCTTGGATCAATTATCAACATTCATGGAAGCAGCAGTCAAGAAATCCAACAACATATTGCATTAGGCAAATCTGTTGCACAATAGCTTTTTAAAGTGTTGAAGAGCAAAGATGTCAGCTTGAGGACTAAGGTGCGCCTGACCCAAGTCATGGTACTTTCAATAACCTCATACGCATGTGAAAGCTGGACAGTGAATAAGGAAGACCGTAGAAAGAATTGATGCCTTTGAGTTACAGTGTTGGAGGAGAATATTGAAAGTACCATGGACTGCCAAAAGAACCAACAGATCCATGTTAGAAGAAGTGCAGTCAGAGTGCTCCCTGGAGGCCAAGATGGTCAAACCTTGTCTCTCATGCTTTGGATATATTGTCAGAAGACACCAGTTGTTGGAGAAAGATATCATGTTTGGTAAGGTGGAGGGTCAGAGAAAAAGAGGAAGATCCTCAGCTACATGGATTGGCAAAGTCAATATCAATGGGCTCAAGTGTGGCAACAATTGTGAGGTTGGCCCAGGACCGAGAAGTGTTTCATTCTGTTGTGCATAGGGTCATTCTGAGTAGGTAACGATTCAATGGCACCTAACAACAACAACAAACAAACACATGGACCTCACCAGATGAAGTACACAGAAATCAAACTGAATTCATCTGTGGGAAGAGAGGGTGGAAAAGCTCCATATCTTCAGCCAAAACCAGGCCAGGGGCAGACTGTGGAGCACACCAATAATTGCTCATATGCAAGTGCAGGCTAGAGCTGAAAAAGATTAAAACAAGTTCATGAGAGCCAAAATTTGACCTTGAACATCTCCCAACTGAATTTAGAGATCATATCAAGAACTGATTTGATGCATTAGACATTAGTGACCAAAGACCAGAAGAGTTGTGGGATGGCATCAAGAGCATCATACAGGAAGAAAGCAAAAGGTCATTATGAAAACAAGAAAGAAGAAAAAGACCAAAATGGATATCAGAAAGAATCTGAAACTTGATCTCCAGCATAGAGATGCTAAACTAAATGGAAGAATTGAGGAAGTAAAAGAACTAAACAGAAAATTTCAAAGGGGAGCTCAAAAAGACCAAGTCAAGTGTTATGCAATATGCAAAGACCTGGAGTTAGAAAACCAAGAGGAATCAACATGCTCAACATTTTTCAGCTGAGAGAACTGAAGAAAAATTCAAGCTTCAACTTGCAATATCAAAAGGCAGCTCAAGAAGACAAAGTCAAATATTATAATGAAATGTGCAAAGACTTGGACTTAGAAAACCAAAAGAGACGCATACGCTCAGCATTCCTAAAGCTTAGGGAACTGAAGAAAAAATTCAAGCCTCAATTTGCAATAACTGAAGAATTCTCTGGGCAAAATATTGAATGATGCAGAAAGCACCAGAAGAAGATGGAAGCAATACACAGAGTTGCTGTACCAAAAAGAAATGGTCAATGTTCAACCATTTCAAGAGGTAGCATATGATCAATAGCTAATAATACTGAAGGAAGAAGTCCAAGGTGCATTGAAGTCATTGGCAAAGAACAAGGTTATAGGAATTGATGGAATGCAAATTGAAACCTAGTATCAAATTGACAAAACACTGGAGACACTCACTCATCTATACCTAGATATTTAGAAGACAACTACCTGGCCAACTGACTAAAAGAAATCCATACCCATTCTAAAGAGACGTGTACCCATTCTAGAGAGACGTGATCCAAAAAAATGCTAAAATCATCAGACACTATCATTTATATCCCATGTAAGCATAATTTTACTGACAATAATTCAAAAATGGCTGCAACCATGTAGTGACATAGAGCTTCCAGAGATTTGAGCGGAATTCAGAAGAGGATGTGGAATGAGGGATATCATTACTGACATCAGATCGATCTTGGTTGGAAGCAGAGAATACCAGAAAGATGTTTATCTATGCTTTATTGACTATGTGGCTTTCAATTGTGTGAATCATGACTAACTATGGACATGATTGCAGAGAATGAGTATTAAGGAAGACTTAATTGTGCTTATAAGGAACCCGTACATAGACCAAGAGGCAGTTGTTGGAACACTCAATGGTTTAAAAAATTGGAAAGGTATGTGCCAGGGTTGTATTCTTTCATTATATTTATTCAATCTATATGCTGAGCAAATAATGCAAGAACCTGGATTATATGAAAGAAACGTGGCATCAGGATTGGAGGAAGACTCAGTAACAATCTGCAATATGCAAATGACAGAATCTTGCTTGCTGAAAGTGAAGAGGACTTAAAATAGGTACTGATAAAGATCAAAGTCCACAACCTTCAATATGGGTTGCACTTCAATGTAAAGAAAGCAAAAATCCTCACCACTGGAACAATAAATAATATCACAATAAATGGAGAAAAGATTAAAATTCTCAAACACTTCATTTTGCTCAGCTCAACCATCAACACTCATGGAAGCAGCAGTCAAGAAATCAAGTGGTGTAGTGCATAGGCAGATTTGTTTCAAAAAACCTTTGTAAAGTGTTGAAGAACAAAGATGTAAGTTTGAGGACTAAGGTGTACCTGATCCAAAGCATGGTATTTTCAATGACCTCATATGCATGAAAATGTTGGACAGTGAATAAGGAAGACCATAAAAGAATTGATGCATTTGAGCTATGGTGTTGAAGGAGAATATTAAAAGTAACATGGATTGCCAAAAGAACAAACCAATGTGTGTTGGAAAAACTACAGCCAGAATGCTCCCTGAAAGCCAGGATAACCGGACTTTGTCTCTCATACTTAGGATATATTATCAGGAAGGACCAGTCCCTGGAGAAGGATATTTGGTAAAATGGAGGATTAAAGAAAAAGAGGAAGACCCCTAGTTAGATGGATTAGCACAGTGGCAGGAATAAAGGGCTCAAAATGGAGCAATGACTGTGAGGTAGGCACACAACCAGGCAGTGTTTCATTCATTGTGTATAGGGTCACTGTGAGTCAGTACTAACTCAATGGCACCTAACAACAACAAGTGCAAAATATGGAATGATGCAGAAAAAAGATAGAAGGAATACACAGAGGTACTGTACCAAAAAGAAATGGTTGATGTCCAACCATTTCAAGACATAGCATATTATCAAGAATCAATGGTGCTGAAAGAAGTCCAAAGTGCACTGGCAGAAAAATAAGGCTAATTGACTACAAATCAAAATATTTCAACAAACAAATGCACACTCACTCATCTATGCAAAGAAATTTGTAAGACAGCTACCTGGACAACTGATTAAAAGAGATCCACTTTTATGCCCATGTCAAAGAGAGGTCTTTCTACAAAATACATAAATCATCATACAACATTGTTAATATCAAACATGCAAGCAAAATTTTCCTAAAGAAAATACAAAAATGGCCATATGCAGTAAAGACCACAGGAGTCTCCTGAATGGTCTCCACCAGTTTTGATCCACCATTCTTCATGGCGAGGCAGTGACTGCACAATTCGAATCTATTAAATTCATGGAACCCATATCACTTTATCTAAGAAGGAAAATCAGAAACTATAATGGTGACTCAAACCTATCTTTTTATTTGGGCCTTTATTGAAAGACGTTGGCATATATCCTTCTTAAGAAGAAATAAAAGATCCAGGATGGTGCAGTGTGTTGTGTACTGGGCTGCTAACAAAAAGGTCATTCATTTGAACACACCAGCTATTCCACAGGAGAAAGATAACGCAGTCTGCTTCTGTAAAAAAATGTGCAGCCTCAGAAACCCAAGGGAGTATTTCTACTTTGTCCTATAAGGCCACTCACTATGTGTCAGAACCAACTCGATGGCTGTGGGCTAAGGGAAAAGAAATGCTGACTTTGTCATTTCCCTGCTCAAAGTCACCTGTCTGAACAAAGCACACTGTAGCCCATGTGACCTGCTCCTGTCTGCTTCTATCATCTCACCTCCTTCAGCCTCCTTCCCTTAAATATCTGTAGCTTCTCCCCTATGCCTTTGGACTATGTTTCTTCTGCCTCAATTGCCCGTTTCCCTCCTGATCCATCCCAATTCAGCATATCCATCCTACAGCACTTTTTTCCATCTGGCAGGACTCATGTTAGCTGTCACCTCCTGTGAGAAGCTGCTCCTGAGTCTCTTGTATCACCCCATTTTCTGTGTAGCAGAATTCTTCACTCTTCATTGGTACCACCCACATGGCAATACAACCATACCCCTGGATAGCACAGATGTTAGAGTCCCAGGCCGGAAAATCAAACATACCATCGAGTTGGTTCCGACTCATAGTGAGCAGGAATAGAGTTTCTGAGGCTTTAAACTCTCCGAAGGAGGAGAAAGCCTCATCTTTCTCCCATAGAGAGACTGGCAGGCTCTAATTGCAGACTTTGTGGTTCACAGTTCAGTGCTTATCCTAGGAAGCCTGTGTTTAAATCCCAAGATCAATTAGTAGCTACGTGACCTGAACTCTCTGTCTCAACTCCCTCATCTATGCAATATAAATGGTTGTAAAGTTTAAATGAGGGGATTCTTGACAAGTATTAGACATGGTGCCTGGTGTTTACTAAGTAACTATAAATGTTCACCCTTATTATTATTATTTAAAATGGTCTAAAAATATGAATAAGGTAACCTCTTTCTTTTGCTCTCTAGATAGCCATAGATAACTTACAAAGGTCATCTGTGATCAGATGTGCAAATCATAAACATGAAGGCTTGAACAGAATCTTGGAGATAATGTGTGTGTGTGTGTGTGCGTATGCGTGTGCGTGTGTGTGTGTGTGTGTGTTGCATATATATGTCAATATTCATATGTACAAGTCAGTGACATTAATCATATTCATCATGTTGCTCAACTATCACCCTTATCCTTTCCCAAATTATACCGTCACCCTTAACAGAAGCTCAGTGTCCCCAAAACATTGAGTCCCCTAAGCAATAAGTTCCGCAGAGATCATTTGATTCAACTCAGGGAGATATCATTCTGATTCATGGGGGAAGCCAGAGAGGGGATGCCGTTTGTGTGACTAAAGGACCCAAGCAAAGTACTGTACAAACTCCCGCCTCACAACTTCCTTAACAAGCGGGTGTGATGCAAGAACCCAGAGCAGCAACTTCAATGGACAAACTGAGTCAGAATCATACAGGCACCTAGAAGAGCTAGCCCTTAGATGGCTGTCCAGGTCTCTGTGCTGTCTGTCACAATCTCAAGATCAGGAAGTTGTTTTGGTCACAAAAACTGTTCTTGTGGGAAATAAATGTGAGGTGATAAACATGAGTTTATGAGAACTCCAGCCGTGAGGTAATGTCTAGGTTCTGTTGTCCTTGAATATCATCTGTGGCACTTGTATCTTTAATTCCAGGAAAGCCCTGTAATTTAAATAGATAAAAGAGTACCGGAGCCCTGGTACAGCACTGCGGATTAATGCACTAGACTACAAGGTCGATTTGAATCACAAAGTCAGAGGTTCAAGCTCATCAGTCACCCCTCAGAAACCCTATACAGAGTCACTATGGGTTGGAACCAACTCAATGGCACTTAACAACAACAATGTACTTGGGTAAGATGCTTAGCTACATAAAATGTCAGGAGGGTTTGAAGTCACTTATACCTAAGCTCAAATCCCCATCCCATCTTTTAAAAATAAGGGGTACTTAGACAAATCTTAAAAGCTCTGAGAGGTCATCTTCATGTGTAAGATGGCAGAATAGTAATGCCTTCCTTATGGGATTGTCATCAAGATCTTAGATGATATATAGGGAACCATTGGTTCATAATAGGTGATAGATAGATAAGTAGATAGATAGACAGACAGACGGACGGACGGACGGACGGACGGACGGACGGACGGATGGACGGATGGATGGATGGATAGATAGATGGATAGATGGATGGATGGATGGATGGATGGATGGATGGATGGATGGATGGATGGATGGATGGATAGGTGGATAGGTGGATAGGTGGATAGGTGGATGGGTGGATGGATGGATGGATGGATGGATGGATGGATGGATAGATGGATAGGTGGATAGGTGGATAGGTGGATAGGTGGATGGATAAGTGGATGGATGGATACATACATACATACATACATACATACATAGATGTCATCAAATTGACTACAACTCATGATGACCTATTATCAACAGAACAAAACTTGCCAAGTCCTATATCATCCTCACAACTGGTGGTCATTAGAATGTCCATCATTGCAGCTTTGTGCTAATCTGTCTCACCAATGGTCTCCCTTTCTTTCAGCGCCCCTCTACTTCTTCAAAGATGACCCTCCTATAGTTATTGATCAATATGCAAACAAATGTAATGTTCTGTTATTATCCAGAGAGTTTTCATTGAAGATGCTTTAGAAGTATATTGCCAGGCCTTTATTTCTCGTCTGCCTTGGTCTGTATCTCTGCTAGACTCTGTCCACTATGGGTGAGCTTGCTGATATTTGAGGTATTGAGGTTGAAGACGTAGCTTCCTGTATCACAGCAACAAGCAAGTTACCACAGTGTAACAAACTGGTATATGGGTGGTGGCAGCACATAATTGGCACTCTATAAACAGCTACTATTGCTATGATTGGAACTGTTTGGACAACTATATAAGTAAACTCTCCAGGAAGAGGTACAAAGTGTTTTCAGAGGCTGGCTTGAGTGTTAGGAAGACCATACCTAAAGAAAACATACTGAACACCCACCATCACCAATCACTGTGCTAACATTCTACACTCTGTATCCTCTACCCCATACACAAAGGTGCTTCAAAATCTTCATGGAAAAAATCATCATCTTTTAATACCATTCCTTTCCATGAACTGTTTGAAGCCCCCTCATCTGGGAATGATAAATATATGATTATATGTTTGAATGAATTAATTTATAAATTCTTTTCATCTTCACAACACTGAAATATATATATGTATATATAGAGAGAGAGAAAGATAGACTCCAAGAGTCGTGGCATGGCACTGTGCGATAAAGCAATGAACCATAAGTTTGGTTTGAACCACAAAGTCAGCAGTTGAAACTCACCAACCGCTCCTTGGAAACTCTATACAGGGTTGTTACGAGTCTGAACCAACTTGAAGGCACTTAACAGCAACAACATATAGACTCCTGATATGGCGTTGTAGAATCAGCACAAGACTGCAAACACAAAGTTAGCAGTTCAAACCCACCAACTGCTCCTTGGAAACCCTATATAAGATGGCTATGGTTCAGAATCGACTCAATTGCATTTAACAACAACTAATATATATAATTTATCTTATAGGTTAAAACACAGAAGATTTGAAAGGCAAAATCACTTCTCCAAAGCCTTTTGGTTAGTAAGTAAGGGGAGATCAGGTAAAGCCTCGTTTAAAAAGTATTTTTAGCTGAAACCAAAAGAATGACAAGGACACAGGTATGTCAAGAAGACAGGGAAGAGACTCCAGGCAGAAACATGAAGGACATGAGATGAAGCATGGACTGGTGTGTTGGAGGAGAAGAGAGAAACCAGTGTAGCTTGAGCCCAAAGACTGCTGCCCAAGGTCTGCTCAGGAGAGAAGGTAGTGGCCAGAGACTGAAGAGAGTAATAGACCATGGTAAGGATTTGGACTTTATTTTAGGCACAGCGTTGTTGTCATTGTTTGTCATGGAGTCGGTTCTGACTCATAAAGACCCTATACAGTTTCCATGGTGCCACTGGCACAATAGGAAACCTTTTTATAAGCACTGTGAACAGAAGAGAGACGTGATCCAAATAGCTCATTAGTGCTCTTCAGAGAATGACTTGGAAGGAAAAAATCTGACAGTATTGGGCTATCCTAGTAGAAACCCAAGAACTGATGTGACTTGTTCTCAGGTTGAGAGCAGTAGAGATGGAGGAAGTAAGACAGACAGGGTGGATAAATATTCTTGGGCCAGGAGACCATGCTAGTGAATTGGTGTCGAGGGTTAACATGGAAAGATCAATGATGAAACTCAATGTTCCAGTTTGAGCCATCTCATGTCATTTTACAGGCTGGATGAAAAATAGGTGGAGAGAAGATCAAAGTCTATGTGGTGCATTTTGGCACTATAGCATCAGCACTGGCTTACTAACCACAAAGTCAGCAGTTCTAACCCATCAGTCACTCCTCAGAAACCCTGTACAGGGTTGCTACTGATTAGAAAGCACTTATGAACAATAACAGAAGATATTCCAGTGGAGATGTTGGGATAAGAGGTAAAGACTGACTGAAGACATGTCTTAGAAAGGTCTTCATATAGGGTATTTAAAGCTGTAGAAATGTATAAAACCATGTTGGCTTAGTGTGGGATACAGGGCTAGTGGTAAATATGTGTGAGAAGTGAATCAAACCCCTAGGAACACCAATTTTTAGAGGCTGGCCAGAGAAGGAGAAGAATAAGAAGGAGCAATTAATAACCAAAAAGAAAAACAAAGGGAGTTTTGTACATATCATAAACCAGGAGAAGGATATCTTCTTTTGGATATGTCATAAACCTAGCATTTATTCAAAGACTGTTGCTGTGTAGTTAAGGGCCATAGAAATGGTTCCGACCCATAGTGACTCTGTATATGGTTTCTAAGGAGCAGCTGGTGAGCTTGAATCACCAAACTTGCAGTTCAAACCGACTTTGCAGTCCAACACGTTAACCCACAACACCACACCAGGACTCCCTACTCAAAGAACATAGAAATCTAGAATTAGAAGATCCAGGTCAATTCATTCAACTACCTCATTTTCATATGGAAATCTGGAACCCAAAAGGAAAACCAAGGGAGTTTTTAATATTTCATTGATCAGGAAAAGAAATTGGCATTGACTCCAAAGACATAGAATTCTAGAGTTAGATAGAAGGCCCATATCAATTCCTTCAACCACATCATTTTCCTATGGGAATCTGGGGCCCAAAGAGAGGAAGTGGTTTGCCTAAGATCACATATCTAGATAACCTCACATGAAATTTTTAACAATGAAGCAGTGAAATGAAGTTTCTCTTTAGGTAGTGGACTTCCTCCTATGGAAGAAAACACAGAGTTTGGATGGCACAGCCATACACTGGAGGATAGTCCTGTGTATGTTTGGGTTAACAGTATGGCATGTATGTGGATACGAAGATTTCTCTCAGTTGTAAGCTTTGGATTATCTAGAACACTTTATGTCTCGGGATTTGGGGTATCTCTTTCATTGGCACATGAATGAATAAAATCAAAATCCATAAATGCAAATGGTCATATTAATTAACAATGGAATATTTATACAAATCTATTCTGAAAAATAAAAACCAGACATCAAGGACACTTCTTGCTGATGTTCTCGAAGAAGGCCAGAAAAGAGAGAGCATGTATTAGCAGGCTTCAGTCTGGTTTCTTCCCTCTGTGTGTTCTCCATCACTTGAAAGTATCAAGAGTCTGAAGATGGAAGATTCTGCATCACCAGCATCCAATGAACCCACAGGATAAATGGTAGGTCTCAATACATTTGGAAGCATCAGTCTACCTTCCCACCAGGAATTGCAGGACAGGACATCTGCCTGGGTGTGAATTTGAGGAACAGAACAATTAGCTTTTTGTAGACATTAGCTTCAGAACTTCCCTGCCAGGCTAGTGGGATGAGGCAATCCACCCCCAATGCTTGGAGGGAAGTGGGGAGAGATAAAGCCACTGAGCAAGCACTCCAGAAACCCACAGAACATTTGAGGGAGGGGTTGAAGATCTCTTTCACTTTTCTTCTTCTCTTTTCCTCTACTTCTCCAACCTTCCAACTGCCATTCTCTTCTTCCTGTACCCTCTCCTCCCTTCCTCTTGTGCCTACACGATAGTGCCATCTGGCACCTTTGTCTAGCCCCGGATGTTACAAGTGCTGTAACATATTTGTCAAGACAAGGTTATTACAAGTTCTGTAGCATCTCTGTCAAGACAAGGTTCAGGCAGACCCTGAAACATGAAGGAAGGAGGTAAGGTTGGGGACAGACGAAGACAAATTTCTAATTTGTACAAAAGAGTGCAGGACCCACAAGAGAATCACACAAGAGGCCAATGGGGACTCTATTTTCTTATAAAAGTAACAACACAGGACTTGGAGTTGTGTGAATAACATGATGAAGCTGAGAAAGAGTTACAGAGTGGAATAACAGAGGACTGGCCAAGGGTAAATATGGAAACTCTCAGGTGGCACCCTGGTTCATCTGACTTAAACATACAAAAGTTACAGTGGAGTCGCCTCCAACTCATGGCAACCCCATGTGCCCCATAGAGTTTTCAATGGCTGGTTTTTCAGAAGTAGATCACCAGTTCTTTCTTCTGGGGTACCTCTGGGTGAATTCGAACCTCCAATATTTCAGTTAGTAGTTGAATACTTAACCATTTGCACCACTCACTGTCCCCTTGGCTAACTGTGAGATCATGTTGGTACCTATCAGCACAGTTGTGAAACTTCTGAAAATGTTAGTACAGGGAAAGGGAAGGGAATGCTTATGGCCAAAGAGTAAGGATTCAAGGATAGTGAAGGTATTGGTAAGATAATTGTCCTGAAGATCAGCTATACAGTCCAACTTACATAAGAAAAGAATGAAGTTGGGGGGCCATAGATTGGGAGAAAAGGAAGAGGAAAGATAAGCAAGTCAGAGAGTACAAAGTCAGGATTGTAGTGTGGGATTCTGAAAATGACCGAGCTGATCTGGGTGCTGGCCTTGTCTGAGATATAACTATGGGTTCAGGCAACAGAAGTGGAGCAGAGGTGAAGGCCACTGTAGTTGACAATGTCAAGTCACAACGAAGCAGTGCAGGTGAATACAAGGTCCTCATGGACACTGAAGTCAATCATGATGATGAAAAAGTGAGATGAAGGGACAGTCACTGAGCTGGACCCAAGTCTTCAATAAATGGTGGGGAGGGACAAGAGCAGTTAGAGGTAGAGAAACTCCCTGGATGGCATGAGCCTGGAAGGAGAAAATGTGATCACAGGAGGAAGGAGCAGCAAGAATTGGAAAGTACAGTAAGAATTGTGAGGGAGACAATCCAAGGCCAGGATCTGAGAAATGTAGGAGAAATAAAGACCCCCTGCAACAGAGGGAACAGGTTCTGTGTGAAAACCAGGTTTCCTAAGGTGGAAGATGGAGTATTTACTGAGTAAACTAGATGAAGAAGAGTAAAGACAGATGAAAGATTTGGGAGAGATGGGAGAACAGAAGGCACAAAAGAACACTGGAATCCAATGATAAATTCAAGTTCCAAAAATCCTTAATAAGATGTACCAGCATTGTGTGTTTCTTGGGAACGTATAGAGACCACCTATGATGTATGTGGGACAAAAAAATCTAAACCACATCTGATAGAGCCTCTAGATTCTACTGCCAATTTATGGGGAAAATAAGGGTCGGGGGGAAATGCTAAATGACCTCCCTGGGAAGCAATCAGAAAAGTCACAAATTTAAAAACTTAGTAAACAAAATCTCATCTGCAAGAAACACTGGGTGCACCCTGCTAAACCAAGTCTTGTAGAAATATATTAAATGTCCCTCAAATATCTACCAGCTTCTCTAGTAGGAAGCCTTGGCCTGTGTTTGCAGCCACATCCTATCCCATCGGGTATAACAACTTTCTGCCTGATTTCAAATCATTCTTCACAATAACACAGAAGCTACAACCCTCTGACTCTCACTTCCACAAGCAGACTTTAAATATTTTTAAAGATAAAGTGTCATATTTATTACAGTACTTATGTATTTCGAAACAATTTAACTAGGAAAACTGTACTCTCATTTTTACTGTTGCTTTTGTGAGGTGTCATCCAGTCATTTCCAACTCATAGAGACTTTAACACAACAAAATGAACCACTGCCCAGTCCTGCACCAATACCACAGTCGTTGTTATCCTTGGGCCCATTGCTTGAGCCACTGTGCCTATCCATCTTATTGGGGGTCTTCCTCTTTTTCATTGACCCTCCACTTTACCAACCATGATGTCCTTCTCCAGGGACTGGTCTCTCCTGACAATGTGTCCAAAGTTTGAGAGATGAAATCTGGCCATTCTGGCATCTAAAGAGAATCTAGCTATCCTTCTTCTAACAGATTATTTCGTTCTTCTGACAGTTCATGATACTTTCAATGTTCTCCTCCAACACCATAACTCAAATGCATCAGTTCTTCTATGGTCTTCCTTATTCACTGTCCAACTTTCACATGCATATGAGGTTATCGAAAATAAAATAACCATGACTTGGGTCAGACACACCTTAGTCCTCAAACTGACATCTTTACTCTTCACCATTTTAAAGAGCACTTGTGCAGCAGATTTGCCAAGTATGATATATTGTTGAATTTTTTGATTACTGCTTCCATGAGTGTTGATGGTGGATCCAAGCAAATGAAATCTTTGACAACTTCAGTCTTTTCTCCCTTTATCATAATGTTATTTATTGATCCAGTGGTGAGGATTTTTGTTTTCTTTACATTGCAGTGCATTCGTTTGTGGTATTAATGATATTGTCCAATGATTTCCACATTCTGTTGGGTCACTTCTTTTAGGAATGGGCACAAATAAATATCTCTTCAAATCAATTGGTCAGGTAGCTGTCTTCTAAATTTCTGCACCAATGTGTTGAAAGATTTCAATTTGTATTCCATCAATTCCTGGTGCCTTGTTCTTTGTCAATGTCTTTAATGCACATTTTGAATTCTTCCTTCAGTATCATTAGCTCTTGGTCATATGCTACCTCTTGAAATGATTGTACATTGACTTTTTCTTTTTGGTACAGGAACTCTGTGTATTCCTTCCATCTTCTTTCTATACTTTCTGCACGATTCAATATTTTGCCCACAGAAATCTTCACTATTGCAAAAAATTCAGAAACTTGAATTTTTCACTATGTCCCTATTATATGAAGAGCCCTGGTGATGCAGTGGTTGAGCACTTGATGGCTAACTGAAAGATGGTGAGTCGAACCTAACAGACCCTTTCAGAAGAAAGATGTGGCAGTCTATTCCTGTAATGTGTACACCCTTAGAACCCTGATGGAGCACTTCTATTCTACCCCACAGAGTGACTGTGAAGTCTATATATGTAGAGAGAGAGAGACAGGGACTCCTGGTGTGGTGCTGGGGGATCAGCACTGGACTGTGAAACACAAGGTCAGTGGTTCATGTCTACAAGTTACTCCTCAGAAAACCTACACAGGGTTTCTATGGGTCAAATTGACTCAATGGCACTTAACAACAATAGTCATTGAGTTGATTCTGGTTCATTGTTTTTGTTAAGTGCTGTTGAGTTAGTTATGACTCCTAGTCACCTTATTCATACCAGAACAGAACACTGCCCAGTCCTGTACTACCTTCACAATTCTTCTGGCTCATAGCAACCCTATATAGGGTTTTCAAGATTGTAAATCTTTACAGGTGCAAACAGCCTCATCTTTCTTGCTTGGAATGGCTGGTGGGTTTGAACTACCAACCATTCAGTTAAACCCACTGTGCCACTATATATATATGGCTCCATATATATGCTCTGGTAGCGTAGTGGTTATGAATCGGGCTGCAAACCTCAAGGTCAGCAGTTCGAAACTACCAGCTGCTCTGCAGGAGAAAGATGAGGCATTCTGCTCCCATAAAGATTAACAGCCTCAGAAACCCTGTACAGGGTCGCTATGAGTCGGAACCGACTCCACGGCACATAACAACAACATATGTGTGTGTGCGCGCGCGCGTGTGTGTATAATTGTCTATGACTGTTAAGAGTCAGCACTGGACTGTGAACCACAAGGTCAATGGTTCAAGTCCACAAGCTACTCCTCAGAGACCCTATACAGGGTCACTATGAGTCAGAACTGGTTTGAAAGCTAACAGTTACAGACAATTGCATATATATATTATTTCCTGAAAATGCTGGGGGAAAAAAATCACTTATTATTAAATTTCATAATAATTTTAAAATACCTTAATATTTGATTGATATTCAGAATAATTTCCTCTCTAGCTCCTGGTAAAAATAAATCAACACTTAAATGCTTGTGTTGCCCATAGCCATGAAGCAGATGAATGGATTAAAATAAATTCCCCACCATTTTACTGCAATATATATATATAGATAGATAGATAGATAGATAGATAGATAGATAGATAGATAGATATAGAGAGAGAGAGAGAGAGAGAAATATATATCTATATACATATATATGTTTGTTAAATGCCGTCGAGTTGATGTCAACCTACAGCAACCCTGTATAGGGTTTCCAAGGAGCAGCTAGTGAGCTTGAACCACCAACCTTGCAGTTCAAATGACTTTGCAGTCTGATGAATTAGCCCACAGTGCCACACCAAGACTATATGTATATACTGTTGTTGTTGTTATGTGCCGTGGAGTCGGTTCCGACTGATAGTAACCCTGTACAGGGTTTTCGAGGCTGTAAATCTTTACAGAAGCATAAAGCCTCATCTTTCTCCTGCGGAACAGCTTGTAGTTTCAAACTTCTGACCATGAGATTAGCAGCTCAATTTGTAACCACTACTCTACCAGAGCTCTTTATATATAGCACACACCTAGTGTGGTGTTATAGGGTAAGCATTGGACTACAATTTCAATTTGAATCACAAGGTGATAGTTCAAACCCACCAACTGCTCCTCAGAAACCCTATACAGGGTCGCTATGGGTTGAAACCCACTCGGCAGCACTTAACGACAACATATACAATGTTATGTGTATATTATATGTTTGTGCATGTACATATGTGTATGTATCTATATAAGGGTTTCAGAAAGTTTCCAAAGCTTCCTTATGTGCGTATGTGTGTGTCCATCACTTAAGTTTTTAGTGCTGTGGCCCTGACCCTGTTTTTTCCATAAACCATGTGGTTTTCATTGGGTGATTTTGCCTGGCACAGTGATTTTCAGGAACACAGATTTTATGTTATAGCAGAACTGACTGCACTAAGCAATTTGCATGCTTTCAACTTTCCCAATAACTACACTATGATTATTTTCACATTGTAGGCGCTCCCTATATGACAGTTACTGCCATTCCTAATAATAACAATGCCCAAAGTCCAGCAATGTAAAGGCCCTTTGTCAGATGCTGTGCTCCTTCCTCTTACTGTTGATCAGGCCATGGAATGATCAATACCAGGTCTTTGATGAGCAGGCAGCTGAGCACACTGCCTTCTGCGGTCCATTCCGTGTCTCTCAGTCTCCAGTTCAGGAACCCATTAGCCAAGAAGACTGTAATCAGAGGCATCAGTGAGTGGTTTCCTGGCCACTATTGACCCACTGGACAGGTCCAGCCAGCCCATGGCTTGGTCATGCCCTCCCATTCAGTGCTGGGAAGTGTCTTGTTAATCTCCCCCTTCCTCTGTGACTCAGTGTCTTCACAATAGGTCAGCTGATCGATTTCTAGGTTATTATAGAACAGCAAAATTCTTTCCATCCAATCTGCAGGATTACTTGTCACATGCCACTTCCTGTGCTGGTGAGGGTCCCAATGACTTACTGAAATATCCATGCTTCACAAGACCCTGCAACTTTCAGTGTCTCTAGTTCCACAGGCCTCCCTGCCTTGGAGCTTGTCTGGAGTAAGTGCCTTATTCCAAAACTCAGAAACTGCTTCATCCATCATTTGAGAAGTCCGTGGTACTGAACACAGTGCAAGGCCTTGGAGAAAGTGTGAGATCCCTGATATCATCCACCCACATGGAGCTTCCAGTCAACTGAGTTCATAGCAAAGATGGAGTATTTGTTGCTAACAGTAGAGTCAGTTCTGACTCATAACAACCTGTATAGGATTTCCAGGGAGCAGCCACTAAGTTTGAATTGCGAACCTTGTGGTTCACAGTCCAGTGCCAATCCTACAGCATCACACCCAGAGTCCTAGAATATACTTCTACATGTTTTAGACTTGTTTTTGAACTAAATTTTGAGAATGATGCTTACAATTCTTCTCTTCACTCATGTTTTTCTTCAAAAAAAAAAAAAATTATGAGTTAATATCCTAGCTTTGCTACTTTCAAGATTTATCAATTTGAGCAACCTGGTGGTTCTCTCTAAACCTCAGTTTTCTCATCTGTACATGGGGACCATGCATGCATTGAAGGGTTGCTATGAAGATTATAAAGTATGCACCATATCAAGAACCCATCCCAGTGGGGCTTCTCAATGGACACATGTTACTTGTCTGTCTTTGTCAATTCAATTAGCCTTCACCTTCAGAGTTGTTGTTGCTGTTGTTATGTGCCTTGGAGTTGGTTCCAGCTCATAGCGACCCTGTGCAGGGTTTCTGAGGCTATAAATCTTTATGGGAGCAGAATGCCTCATCTTTCTCCCACGGAACAGCTGGTAGTTTCAAACTGCTGACCTGTGAGATTAGCAGCCCAATTTGTAACCCCTACACATGGGAGAAAGATGAGGTTTTCTGCTCTCGTAAAGATTTACAGCCTCGGAAACCCTGTACAGGGTCTCTATGAGCTGGAACCGACTCCAAGGCACATAACCACCACCACCACCACGCTACCAGAGTAGAAAATATTTAGTTCAGGAGGCCTCTGAGCCAGTATTTTCTGAATGATCGTTCACTGAATAACAATGATACTTGGATTGTCATTTCAGGATCAGACATGGTAGAGTAGAATTCAGAACACAATGAACTAACCTTGAACTGTGGCCTGGAGAGGCCATTTACCAAAAGAATTTGGTATAAGACTACCTCACCACTCCAGTCTCCCATCTTAGCCCCCAGTGGACCCTCTAGAATTCGGAGTATGACAAAAACCAATGAGTCACTTTAATGGGAAAAAAAAGGAGCACAGTCACCTACACTTCCCACCCACAACTGCATTTTCTCCTGTAAAACGGCAGGGGATTGATCTCTATTTTAATCCATTCATCTGCTTCATGGCTGTGGGCAACACAAGCATTTAGGTGTTGATATATTTTTACCAGGAGCTAAAGAGGAAATTATTCTGATTATCCATCAAATACTAAGGTCTTTTAAAATTATTATGAATTTTAACAATAAGTGATTTTTACCTAGCACTTTAAGGAATAAGTTGTGAGTAGCTTACACATAACACTTCAAAAGCACTGACTTTGGGTTGGAGTCTAGACAAATTCACATGCAAGAGGATTCCAAGATACAATGTGGTCCCACATAAATAACTTTTCCTTTAGTGTAGTGAACTACACTAAAGAAGACAGAGAATTTACTATGAGCTAGAAATCTTTAGTACATTACCTCTAACCTTTCGATTGTTGTTGGTATTAGCTGCTATCTAGACAGTCCCCGTACAAGGAGACCGCTATGCACGAGAAGTCAAAACACTGTGCAGCCATATGCCATCCCCATAACTGGTAGCAGATCAGATAGTGGTGATCCTGGGGGGCTTTTATTGGCTGCTTTTTGAAAGTAGGTCATTGGTCTTTCTCCCTGGTCTGTCTTAGTCTGAAAGCTTTGCTGGAACCTACCCACCATCATAGTAACAGGCAAGCCTACACAGACAGGTGGTGGCTGCTAATAAGGGGCATGATCTGGGAATCAAATCGAGACCTCTTCACAAAAGGAGAAAATTCTACCACTGAGCCACCAATGTCCCAATGAATAACTCTTAGAGAAAAAGAATTATTATCATCTACTTACAAATGACACCACACGTCTGTCAGTTTGTCATACTGTGGTGGCTTATGAGTTGCTGCAATTGTGAAAGCTATGCCACCAGTATTTTAAATACCAGCAGGATCACCCATGGTGGACA
>NW_006408519.1:35029760-35031606 GCF_000296735.1 Chrysochloris asiatica
TTGGAGACTAAGTTGGCCAAACTTCGTCTCTCATATTGTCAGGAGGGACCAGTCGCTGGAGAAGGATATCATGTTTGGTAAGGTGGAGGGTCAGAAACAAAGAGGAAGACCCCTAACGAGATGGATTGGCCAAGTGGCAGCATCGATGGACTCAAGTGTGGCAACAATAATGAGATTGGACCAGGATTGGGCAGAGTTTCATTCTGCTCTGCCCTATGAATCGGCACCAACTCAATGGCACCTAACAGCAACAACTCTCAAATGCAAGGTTGGCGGTTCAAGCTCAGCAGCTGCTCCTCGGAAACCTTATACAGAGTCGCTATGGGTCAGAATCGACTCAACAGCACACAATAGCAACAACAAACTTACAAATAGGGAGACTGAGTCTCAGAGAGTTTGATACCAGGAAGTGGTATCCAAGCACTCTTTCTTTGCAATCATATTTCCTGACTGTATTGGGTTCCACAGCAACCAAATATGTTTCATTAAGTTATTATTAGGTGCTGTTGATTCAGTTCCAACTCATAGTGACCCTACGCATAATAGAATGAAATACTGCCCAGTCCTGTGCCGGCCTCACAATTGTTTTTCCACTTGAGTCCATCGATGCTGCCACATCCATCTCAGTGGGGATCTTCCTCTATTTTGCTGACCCTCCACTTCACTTAGCATGATGTCTTTCTTCAGGAATTGGTCCCTACTGCTAACATGTCTGAAGTATCAGAGACAAAGTCTTGCCTTCCTGGCTTCTAAGGAGCATTCTGACTACACTTCTTTCAACACAGATTTGTTTGTTCTTTTAGCAGTCCATGGTACTTTTAATATTTTTCTCCAACACCGTAATTCAAATGCATCAATTCTACCATCTTCCTTATTTATTGTTCAACTTTGTTTCTCAAAGAATATGCATCAAAATTGTATTTGACTATGAGTTTTATTTTGCACTAAATGCCTCCTTCCCATTCCCTCCTCAGTCAACAAGGTCCTGTGTGTCTTGATCACTTGGTCAGCAAACATGTGAGTTCCCTTGAGTGCAAAGGTAAAGGTGATGGTGTTAGATTGTCCCAGTCAACACTGTAGGTCTAGCTACTGGCTCAGGGCCTGAAACCCGCAGGTACTCACTAAATGTTATTGACTACGTGAATGCATGAAAGCCAGTTCTGCCTGACCCCAAGTCCTTGACATGCCCACTTCTCCACCGTGGCACCTCCTAATAAGTCCTTCACAAGATTCTTAATGATCCGCCTACTTACTTCCTCCTGCTTCATTCTTCTTGTCTCATCTGCCCCTTTTATGATTTAGTCATGCCAAACCAAACAAACCATAATCAAACAATGCTCTCTCAGATGTCCCTGACTTTGAACTTGCCATTCCCTCTGCCTGCAATCTGATTTGAAACTCCACCCAAAGGACACCTCCTCTGTGAAGCCTTCCCAGACTCTCATCACAGACTGAGCGTGCCGGGGTCTGGCCTCGGCAAGGGGGTGAGGACCCGAAGATGGGGTGTCCGGTGACGATGGCGAGAGAGAGATAGAGAGAAAACAGACACAGAGAAAACAGATACAAAGAAGACAGACACCCGGGCTTGATGCAAGCTGCCAGACAGAATGCTCAGTGGCTGACATTTTCCCTTCTCGGACTAACTCTAGGTGGGATGTCTGGAGAGGCAAGAAAGAAAAGAAACACTCGGAGACCAGACTAGATGCAAAACCGGCAGACAGCCTCTTCATACCCTGCAAGCAATAATGCCCCGCAAGCACTAATGCCCTCTGCCAGCAATAATGCCCTCGCAGACTTAAGTCTGCGTCCGTCTCTTATTTCCTCTCTTTCAGGGAGGGATCTTTAC
>NW_006408519.1:35032065-35040890 GCF_000296735.1 Chrysochloris asiatica
GGCCTATAGGGCCTTGAACCTCTGACCAGTCTTACACGGTCTGCAACATGAGCGCATGTCCCTGTGCCAGCCTGAAACACCCTGTGGACACCATGCATTGGAGTGTGTATCACGCTCTGCTGGTGTTCATGACTTACTTGTTGCAACTGGGCTGTGAAGTCTTTAAGGGTAAGCTCCACACTTCACTCATTTTCCAATGGGTTTGTATCTGTCGGGAAGCCTCAACTACAAGTGATAGAAAACCCAACTAAATAGTGTCAACAAGAAAGACAGTCATCACATAAAACCAGAAGCCTTGTGTGTGGAGGCCCCGGGACTGCTTCGTTCAAAAACCTCAATGAAAACTTCAAGAGCATAGCAGTCTATCTTCCCATTCTATCCTCCATGTTAACAACAACTTTATCACAAAGACAGGATCGTGGCCACAGTTTCAGATATCATACAGACAAGAACGCCAGGAAAGAAAGGAGAGCACGTGGGCAATGGAGCAACATTCTTTTCTGATGGCCTTTTTATTTTTTTACCATTGAAAACACTTTCACAGTCTTCTCAGGAGATTTCTCCTCACATCTTAAGGAAGCAGAAATCTATCATGTGTCCATACCTAAGCCAATCAGTGAGAAGGAGAAGGAGGCCAGACCACCTTGATGGCTGAGACCAATTCTTTGTTTCCTTCTGAAGGACATATCAAAAGCAAACCCAGGACTGTCTCCCTGATAATAGTATCACATATATAATACATAATACATGTGTTTCAGAATATCCTTGGAGGTATTGGTCAGACTTAGGTATGGTAGCAAAAAGTACCAAAATCTTAATGACTGAGAACAACAAACATTTATTTCTTGTTTCGTGTTCCATGCTAATGGCTTCAGGTCAACATCTGTGGCTCGACTCCACTTGTCTTCTCATGCTCCAGTGCAGGCTAAGAATGACCTTTGTGTGGTATGTGCTGTTCTCATGTCATAGGGAGAGATCAAGCAAGCTGGCAGAAAGTCTTAATGACTCTCACAGGTGTCTGCTCAGACATGATGTATATCACATCTACCGACAACCCACCAGCTACAGCAAGTCACCTCGCTACATCCAAAGCCAGTCAAGGAAGGAAGGATGTTTTGTCCTCGCTCCTATTGGAGACATTGAAAATCACATGGCACTGCAGGGAAGCAGAGTGGTTCTCTTTCAGGAAAGGACTCATTGAGAACAATAATAGTGCACAGACATGGGAAGGAGAAGAACAGCATCATGCAGAGTAATGAAGATGGGTTCTGAAGTCAGATGGTTCTAATTTTGAATCCATCCCTCCAAGTTATTTGCTGGTAGCCTTGGGGTTATTTGATAGCCTCTCTAACCCTCAGTTCTTTCATCTCTAAAATGGAAATTACCTCATAGGAGTGTGGTAAAGATCTAGTGAAATAATGCTTGTTAAGTTCTTAGCATAGTTCCTGGCATAATAAACCATTCAGGGAATGACAAGTATAATCATTTGTCTCCCTTACATCCAAATCAGTGGTCTCCAATCAAGAGTACCTTTGCTTCTACCCCCTCCCCTTGACCTTATGCCTCTCCTTCAGCAAAGCAGCAATTTTCAGCTTCAGAAGGCCACAGGGTCCACAGTGAAGTGAAGGAAGAAAAACAGAGGAAAATATAACAAGTGAAAGGTTCCACAAGCTGTTTCTTCATTATCGTTGTCAAGTGCCTTCAAGTCAGTTCCGATGCATAGTGACCCTTGGTATAACAGAACAAAACACTGCCTGGTCCTACGTCTTCCTCACAATCATAGCTGTGTTTGAACCGATTGTGGTAACCTCTGTGTCAATCCATTTCATGACAGGTCTTCCTCATTTGTGCTGCCCCTCTACTTTACTAATCATGATGTCCTTCTCCAGGAATTGGTCTCTCCTGATAACATGTCCAAAGTAACTGAGATGAAGTATCCGCATTCCTGCTTCTAAAGAGCATTCTGGCTGTATTTCTTCAAGACAGATTTGTTCGTTCTTTTGGCAATCCATGGTATATTCAATACTCTTCTTCAACACCATAATTCAAAGGCATCAATCCTTCTTTGGTCTTCCTTATTCATTGTCCAACTTCTTGGATTATTTGCTCAGCATACAGACTGAATACGTAAGGTAAAAGACTACAACTCTGATACACACTTGTGTTTTTGTTTTGTTTTGTGAACCACACAGTATCCTCTTGTTCTGTTTTTGGTACATCTTCAGATTCCACATGGAATCCTGGTATGGTGCTGTATATTAAGCAGTGGACTGCTAACCATAAGATTGGTGATTCAAACCCACCAGCCACTCCTCGAAAACCTTATACAGGGCCACTATAAATCGGAACCAATTCAACAGCACTTAATAACAACAACAGGCTCCACACTGAGTCTGCTATGGTGCTTTAGCATTAACACTGGACTGCTAACCCCAAGGTCAGTGGTTCAAATCCACCATCTGCTCTTCTGAAACCCTATACCACTTTGCTATGAGTTGGAACCAATTCGACGGCACTTAACAACTGCAACAACAGGCTCCACATGATTGCAATTAACTATTATAGAATTGCCATTATTGGCAATGCTACCCATAATTTGCTATAATCCACACAGTTGAATACCTTTGCAAACTCAATAAAACATAGGTTAGTGTCCTTCTGGTATTCTCTGCTTACAGCTAAGATCCATCAGAAACCAGCAATGGAATAGTCCTCATTCTACATCCTTTTTGAATTTTTGGAAGTTCCCAGTAGATGTACTGTTGCAGTCATGGTTTAATTAACTTCAGAAAATTTTTACTTGTGTGTGATATTAATGGTATTGCTTGGCAATTACCTCATTCTGTTGGATAACCTTTCCTTGGAATAGACAAAACTATGGTTCTCTTCCCATTGGTTGGTCAAGTAGCTGTCTGCCAAATTTGCTGACATAGACCAGTGACACTTACAGCCATGTCTGTTTGTTGAAACATCTCAATTGGTATCCTGTCAATTCATGGACCATTTTTTCCACCAACACTTTCAGTGCAGTTTGAACTTCTTCCTCCCAATGGTTCTTCATTATGTGCTACCTTCTACCAGTGTTCCCAACTTTCACATTTAATTATCAGTAATTATCAGTGCATCTTGATTGCATGTTTGATCAATTTCAGATGACAAAGGACTTCAATTTCTTCATCTTTAGCAATAGTGGTTGGTGGGCATATTTGGATACTAACTGTATTAGCAGACTCCTTGTAAGCATGTGAGTAATATACTCTCATTGACAGTGCTATACTTCCGAACAGATCCTGAAGTGTTCTTTTTGATGATGAATGCCATTCCTTTTCGATTTGTCACGACCAGCATAGTATACCTTGTGATTGCCTAGTTCATGACAGCCAATACCAATCCATATCGGCTTACTAACACTTAAGAAACCTACCTGTCTGATCTATTTCATTTCAGTTCCTTTCGAAGCTGCATGATGTTGTAAAGTGCTATCAAGTAGGTACCAACCTATAGCGACTTTATGCACAGCAGAATGAAACACTGCCCAATCCTGGGCCAACCTCAATACTGTTGCCATGCTTGAGTCCATCAGTGCTGCCACTTGGCCAATCCATCTCGTTGGAGGTCTTCCTCTTTTTCTCTGACACTGCACCTTACCAAACATCCTTCTCCGGTGACTGGTCCCTCCTGACAATATGTCTGAAGCATGAGAGATGAAGTTTGGCCATCTTGGCCTCCAAAGAGCACTCTGGCTGCACATATTCCAACACAGATATATTGTTTCTTTTGGTAACCCATGACATTTTCAATATTCTCCTCCAACAACATAACTCAAAATCATCAAATCTTCTACAGTCTTCCTTATACACAGTCAAGCTTTTGCATGCATATGAGGTTATTGAAAATACCATGGCGTGGGTCAGGCGCACCTTAGTCCTCAAGCTGACATCTTTGCTCTTCAACACTTTAAAAAGGTCTTGTGCAGCAGATTTGCCTAATGCAATACCTTGTTTGATTTCTTGACTGCTGGTTCCATGAGTGTTGATAGTGGATCCAAGAAGAATAAAGTCCTTGACAATTTCAATCTTTTCTCTGTTGATGAGAATGGTTTTTATTGATCCAGTGGTGAGAATTTTTGTTTTCTTTACATTGAGATATAATCCATACCAAAGGCTGTGCTCTTTGATCTCTATCAGTAAATGTTTTAAGTCCTCTTCACTTTCAGCAATCAAGGTTGTATCATCTGCATATTGCGGGTTGTTAATGAGTCTTCTTCCAATCCTGATGCTATGTTTTTCTTCATATAACCCAGCTTCTTGGATTATTTGCTCAGCATACGGGTTGAATAAATATGGTGAAAGAATACAACCCTATCGCACACCTTTCTAAATTTTAAAACAACTGCTTCTTGTTCCAGGTATAGATTCTTCATGAGCACAATTAAGTGTTCCAGAATACTCATACTTCGCAATGTTGTCCATAGCTTGTCATGATCCACATAATTGGAAGCCTTTGTGTAGTCAATAAAGCACAGTTAAGCGTCTGATATTCTCCACTTTAAACCAAGATCCATCAGACCAGACATCAGAAATGATATCCCTCATTCCACAGCCTCTTCTGAATTCGTCTTGAACCTCTGGAAGTTTTCTGTCAATGTATAATTGCAGCCGTTTCTGTATTACCTTTAGTAAAACTTTACTCACATGGTATATCAAAGAGATTGTCCAATGATTTCCACATTCCATTGGGTCACCTCTTTGGAATGGGCACAAATATGGATCTCTTCTAATTAGTCAGCCAGATAATTATCTTCCAAATTTCTTGGCAGAGATGAGTGAGTGCCCCCTGTGCCACCTCACTTTCTTGAAAGATTTCAATTTTTATTCCATCAGTTCCTGGTGCCTTGTTCTTTGCCAATTCCTTCAATGTACCTTGGACTTCCTCCTTCAGGATCATTGGCTCTTGATCATATGCTACCTCTTGAAACGGTTGAACATTAACCATTTCCTTTTGGTATAGTGACTCTGTATATTCCTTCCATCTTCTCTTGATGCTTTCTGCATCACTCAATAATTTGCACAGAGAATCTTTCAATAACGAAAGTGGAGGCTTGAATGTTTTCTTCAGTTCCCCCAGCTTGAGAAATGCTGAGTATGTTCTTCCTTTCTGGTTTTCTGATTCCAGATCTTGGCACATTTTGTTGTAATATTTGACTTTATCTTCTCCAGCTGTTTTTGAAATTTTCTGTTCAGCTCTTATAACTCCTCATTTCTCCCATTTGCTTTAGCATCTCTACACTGGAGAGCAATTTCAGTGTCTCTTCTGACATCCATTTTGACCTGTTCCTTCTTTCTTGTCTTCTTAATGACTTTTTGCTTTCTTCACGTATGATGTTCTTGATGTCATATGTAAATGGAGTGCCCAGGACAAGTAAACAAAACTTAGCATCCTAGTATCTGAAAACTCTCCCAAGAGTCAAAAAAAAAAAAAAAATCAGTACATGAAGATTGACAGGTGGAGGGTCAGCATGGAAAACTCAAGACTATCAATGACCAGGCTGAATGATGGGAAGGGCAAGTCATTCTCACCCTTTTCTTTCAAGAATGAAAAAAATCCTATGCCCACAAGACCTGACCTGAAGGGCCCCAAGGTGTGTGCTCCTTCTTTCCTTCCTTTCTGATAAGGGGGCAGGAAGGAGGGAAGAGCTGGTTACATGGTTTCAGCAACAGAAACTTGTTCCCTCTGCAAACGGTCACTAGAATTGGAGATCTTGCCTCACAGCCCTCAGTAATTACGCATCAAATCTTCAGGGCAGCAATTCCTTGGTACCCAGGCAATAGAGTATAAGCTGGATTTGCCCATAACCTCTGGGGGCCCTGGGAGACCACCTGTTCTTCTCACTTAGATGGAAAACTTGAACCTCTGAGTAGCTCCTTCCACTTGCCATAAGAGTATCTTCCACAAGAAAGAACTGAGCTCTTAGCCCTGCAGTCACTATACAGAATATGTTGCTGTTGCTGCTGTTGTTGATAATTGCCATTGAGTCAGTTCCAACTCATTGCAACCCTGTATAGGGTTTCCAAAGAGTCGTTGGTGGGTTTGAACCAACAACTGTGGGGTTAGGAGTCCAATGTTTATTCTACAGCACCACTCCAGGACTCCGTACAGAATATAGTGGTATGAACATAGGGCCTCGAATCCACCAAACTGACTCAAATCCTAGTGTGTGACCTTGAGAAAGTTATACAACATACGTGAGTGTTGGTTTCCCCCTCCTTTAAAATGAGGATGGAGTCCTGGTGTGGCGTGTGGGTTAATGCACTGGACTACAAAGAGCTGGAGCCACAAAGTTGGTGGTTCAAGCTTACCAGCCACTCCTCAGAAACCCTATAGTCACTATAGGTCAGAACCAACTCAACAGCACTTAACAACAATATAAGCTAATTATGCATGTTC
The DNA here is from genome assembly GCF_000296735.1 of Chrysochloris asiatica. Taxonomy (NCBI): domain Eukaryota; kingdom Metazoa; phylum Chordata; class Mammalia; order Afrosoricida; family Chrysochloridae; genus Chrysochloris; species Chrysochloris asiatica. The sequence goes on from NW_006408519.1 coordinate 35,038,513, forward strand.
AGTGGTAAAATGCTTGCCTTCCAAGTGGGAGACCCAGATTGAACTCCTGTTGTTGTTGTTGTTGTTGCTGTTAGGTGCCATTGAGTTGGCACCGACTCATAGTGACTCTATGCACAACAAAACGAAACACTGCCCGGTCCAGAGCCAACCTCACAACTGTTGGTACACTTGAGCCCATTGCTGCTGCCACTATGCCAATCAATCTTGTTGAGGGTCTTCCTCTTTTTCACTAACCCACCACTTTATCAAGCATGATGTCCTTATCCAGGGAATGGTCTCTCCTGATAATATGTCCAAAATATGAGAGACAAAGTCTGGACATCTGGCTTCCAAGGAGCACTCTGGCTGTACTTTTTCCAACACAGATCTGTTTGTTCATTTGGTAGTCCATGATACTTTCAGTATTCTTCTCCAACACCATAACTCAGATGCATCAGTTCTGTGGTTTTCCTTATTCACTGTCCAGAGAGTGACAGTCCAAGTATCCAGTCCACATCCATATCATTTTTCTTCAAATCATATGCTCATCCCTCTACACTCTGTGCTTTCTGAAAAGTTTGGTTCCTTGATAGAACTTTGCAATTTTATTTGTTTTTACTTGGTTTTCCTATTTGACTTGCTCTTCAATCTGAGCTCCATGAAACCAGGAACTATGTCTATGTTTTCATCATTTTATCCTCAGCTCTTAGTTCATATCAGAGTTATTCCTTGATGAATGAGTGAATGAATCTACCCAGTTATTGCTTTGATTCCTTCATCTAACTATGTGTTGGAAGATGACCACACAAAGAAGTTGAAAATTTCTAGGCTGTAAAGTAAAATATGTACTGTAAAAATGAAACCAAAGACTTTATTAAAGATAAAATATGTACTGTAAAAATGAAACCAAAGATTTTATTAAAGATTCAAAACTGTTCAAACCAAGGGCACATCTGATCTCACAAAGTGACATGGATGCTCCAAAAGGATGAGTAACAGAGGCATACTTATGAGGTAAAATCAAGAACTCACCAGTACAACATTCTGACAGCAAGTTGCAAGCTCAGGGAAGGCAGCGATGGCACAACTTGAAGTGGGGAGGGAGGCTTTACAGTGATTGGGTGGAAACATATATGGGCTCTTTGTATTGGCTAGTTTAAATATGGAACTTTAGGGGAGGGGCTGGCAGAGTGAACATAAATTGATGTTGTTGTGACTAAGTTCCATGGAGTCAGTTCCAACTCATAGCAACCCTATATAGGGTTTCCAAGGAGCGGCTGGTAGGTTTAAAGGTCCAATGTTGAGGTTCAAACCAACTTTGAGGTCCAATGCTTATCCTACACTAGGACTCCAAATACAAATTAATTATCTTAAAATATTTCCTGAGGGTTGTAAGGGAACTTCTGCTAAGGGTCTTGTGTGAAGACCCTCTTTCCATATCTTTGGTTTACCAAAAGAGAAAATGGTTTCCTTTGTTATCTACTTAAATCTGTTTACAAGTTTGAAACTTGAAAGAGTAATAACCAGAAGCTAAGATAGAGTCTGAATGTGGTGCTGTAGGATAAGCACTGGACTGCTAACTGTAAGATCAGCAGTTCAATCCACAAGCTGCTCCTCAGAACCACTCTACGAGGTCACTGAGGCAGAACTGACTCCATAGAACTGAACAACAACAAGATAGATTTGGGGCTGAGACCTGGACCAATCATTCTAATCCAAGTCAAACGCTACAGTTCTAAAACTCTCACATGAAAAGGACATTAAATCCAGGAGCTCAGTTGGAACCAAGTGTTCTGGATGATCCACCCCCTTATTACTGCCCCTACAAATATTATTCATGTCTAAGAACTGTCCACCCTCATCACTCAGAGTTAGCAGGGTCAGGAGTAGCAGTCTCCCGAGCCTCCCACCCCACCCCACCTCTACAACCAAATTGGACAGCTCCACTCATTTGCACCTCAACCTGAGATCATCCCAAACCCATTCCACTAGCTATCTTGGTATGGATGGAATAAATACCCAATAACCCAACCCCAAAACTGAAAAATTATCTTGAGCTGTTCCCTTATTTTCCAAATCTAGGCTGTCAATAGGTTCATTCAACTCATGAAATTCCTCTTTATTTCCCTAGTGCTCCTGAGTTCAAGGTCTCATCAACTCTCACCTCAATTTAGGTATCAGACCCTCACTGTTTTCTCAATCCCCACTCGCTGGACCCTCTCAAACTTTCCACACTGCTACCAGGGTGACTTTTAAAATAAACAAACTCTAAATGTTTATATTAAGAGTTTATATATTGCCAAGAAATTTGGAAGACAACTGTCTGGCCGACTGATTGGAAGAGATCCATGTTTGTGCCCATTCCAAAGAGAGGTGACCCAACGGAATGCGGAAATCAT
>NW_006408519.1:35041230-35042278 GCF_000296735.1 Chrysochloris asiatica
GGCATCATTGATGGACTCGGGTGTGGCAGCGGTAGTGAGGTTGGCCCAGGATCGGACATTGTTTCGTTCTGCTGTGCATGGGGTTGCTATGAGTTGGTTCCGACTCGATGGCACCTGACAACAACAACAAATGTTTATATGGAGTCCTAGTGTGGTGCTGTGGGATAAAGCATGGGACCATAAGGTCAGTAAACCAGTCAAAACTCACCAGTCACTCCTTGGAAACCCTATACAGGGTCACTATGAGTCAGAACTGACTCAGCAGCACTTAACAACAACAAATGTTTATATACACACAAAAATAAAGCAACAAAAAAAGCTGTGTCATCATCCTGCTTTAAAAGGGGGTGGATCTGAGATATTATCAGGCTCAGTGTTTGGCAAACTTGCCTAATCGTAAGAATTACCATAGGGCACTGGTCAAAAATACCAGTTCCTGGGTCCCACCCTCAACCTACTTACTAGGAATCTCCAGGGGAGGAGCCTGGGAATCTCTTTTCAATAAATGCTTCAGATGATTCCTGTTGGTGTTAGGTGCCATCGTGTCAGTACTGATTCCTAGCTACCCTATGCACAATAGAATGAAACACTGCCCAATCCTGGGCCAACTTCACAGTTGTTGCCACGCTTGAGCACAATGATGTTGCTATATTGCCAATCCATCTAGCTGAGGATCTTCCTCTTTTTCTCTGACCCTCCACCTTAACAAACATGATAGCTTTCTCCAGTGACTAGTCTCTCCTGACAAAGTGTCCAAAATATAAGAGACGAAATTTGGCCATCCTGGCCTCCAAGGAGCACTCTGGCTGCTCTTCTTCCAACACAGATCTGTTGGTTCTTTTGGCAGCCCATCACACTTACAATATTTTGCTCCAATACCATAACTCAAAAGCATCAAATCTTCTAAGGTCTTCCTTATTCACAGTCCAGTTTTCATGTGCATATGAGGTTATTGAAAATACCATAGCTTGGGTCAGGCGCACCTTAGTCCTCAAGCTGACATCTTTGCTCTTCAAAACTTTAAAAAGGTCTTGTGCAGCAGATTTGC
>NW_006408519.1:35043024-35045421 GCF_000296735.1 Chrysochloris asiatica
TGGAATGGGCACAAATATGGATCTCTTCCAATCAGTTGGCCAGATAGTTGTCTTCCAAATTTCTTGGCAGAGATGAGTGAGTGCCTCCTGTACCGCCTCACTTTCTTGAAAGATTTCAATTTTTATCCCATCAATTCCTGCTGCCTTCTTCTTTTCCAATTCCTTCAATGCACCTTGGACTTCTTCCTTCAGTATCATTGGCTTTTGCTCATATGCTACCTCTTGAAAAGGTTGAACATTAACCATTTCCTTTTGGTACAGTGACTATGTATTCCTTCCATTTGCTTGTTCTTTCTTTCTTTCTTTCTTTCTTTCTTTCTTTCTTTCTTTCTTTTTTTTAAGGTTTTTATTGTGAATTGAGTGAAAGTTTACAGAGCAGAGCATCAGTTTTACATTCAACAAATCATATACCTTATTTCATTACAATGATTTTAATCCCTCCTTGTACCCTAGGTTAACAGTATTTCTCTCTATTCACTTTAGCTTTAAAACAAAAAAAAACAAAAAAACTCAGGCATATATAATAATTTACACCTCTAAAGGGCACATTATGCAAGTCAGCCTCCTGGCCACAAGCTCTTAGTCACTCTCTTCCAATGAATCTAGAGTCCTATGCCTCTCCCCCTCTCCATGACCCCATCTCTGCCTCCATCTCCGGTATCACGTCTTCTCTGGATAAGGTCCCATATTCCGCTTGTGTTCTTCCCCCTTGATGGTCCTAGGGCCCTTCCTTTATGGACTGTAAGATTAAACACTCCCCTATTTTTTTTCACAAAAATTCTAACTTTACAATTGTGACAGTCGCAATTAGTCATGATGACAATTATTCACTGTTGAATCATATGAATCTTATCCCTATCTCTTTTCACCAGACCCATCTAGACAAGATTAAAAGTATGCAGTGGTGACTCTTTCTCCCCACCCCCGCCCACTCTTAAACAATATTTCCTCTTGAAACTTTGTAAGCCAGTCACTTGGAGCCTTTATTGCCCCCTCATTTTAGGTAGTCAATGTCTAAGTTGCCCATCCCCATCTACCCTGTGTAAGGAGGGGGATAGAATTGATATTTGATGTGAAGACTCCTTCCTACTCTGTTGGTGTTTAGAATTACTACATCCATGAGTATAGGTCAGGTTCATCAAATTGTAACAATTTACCCTCATTTCCTTTATCCAAAAAAAATTTTTTTTGTAATCTTCCTCTAGTCGAGTTATCAAGGCATTGAGGCTTGATCAAATGGGTACTGTCTGCAAGTTTGGGTGTTCCTGTGCCTCTCCCCTCGCTTCATATTAGCTGGATGCTTCATTCTCAGCTCTAACCCTCCGTGGCTATGTCCTTGTGCATGGGCTCAAGAGTCCCCAGGTCTCACCACACTTTGGGCCAACCAGCTCTTCTTTTCCTCTCTCATCTCCAGGTCAACTGGAGTCGATGGACCATGATTGAACTCAACACATTTCTTCATTGCTGCCTTTTCCACTCACCAGTAGACCAATGTGGTCACCAGAAAGCTTACATGCCTGTTCATGTCTTCCCTTTGAGTTTCAGTCTTTGAGGGGAGTCCTTCCATCTTCTTTTGATGCTTTCTGCATCATCCAATAATCTGCCCAGGGAATCATTCAATAACAAAAGTTGAGGCTTGAATGCTTTCTTCAGTTACCCCAGCTGAGAAATGCTAAGCATGTTCTTACCTTTTGGTTTTCTGACTCCAGATCTTTGCACATTTCCTTGCAATAGTACACTTTTTCTTCTTGAATTGACCTTTGAAATTTTCTATTCAGCTCTTGTATCTCCTCATTTCTTCCATTTGCTTTCACATCTCTACATAGGAGAGCAAGTATCAATGTCTCTTCTGACATCCATTTTTATCTTTTCCTTCTTTCTTGTCTTCTTAATGACTTTTTGCTTTCTTCCTGTATGATGTTCTTGATGTCCTCCCACAACCCTTCTGGTCTTTGGTCTTTAGTATTTAATGTATCAAATCTGTTCTTTAGATGATCTCTAAATTCAGGTGGGATATATTCAAGGTGATATTTTGGCTCTCATGGACTTGTTTTCATTTTCTTCAGCTTCAGTTTGAATTTGCATTGGAGCAATTTATGGTTTGTTCCACAATCTGCCCCTGGCCTTGTTTTCACTGATGATATGGAGCTTTTCCATCTTCTCTTTCCACAGATGCAGTCAATTTGATTTCTATGTATTCCATCTAGTGAGGTCCACATGCATAATTGTCTCTTGTTCTGTCTAAAGAAGGCATTTGAAATGAACAAATCATTGATTTTGCATAATTCTATCATGCAATCTCCAGCATCATTTCTATCACCAAGGCCATATTTTCCAACTACTGATCCTTCCTCTTTGCTCCCAACCTTTGCATTCCAATCACCAGTAATGAGCAAT
>NW_006408519.1:35046284-35058433 GCF_000296735.1 Chrysochloris asiatica
CGGGAGAAAGATGAGGCTTTCTACTCCCGTAAGGATTTACACCCTCAGAAACCCTGTACAGGGTCGCTATGGGTCGGCTCCGACTCGACGGCACTTAACAACAACAACAACTTAAACAAGATTAATGGTCTTTCTCTCTCAATTAAGACTGGTCAGTAGCCAAAGGTAATAGAGCGCTTCATGGTGTCAGGGTCCCAGGCTCCATGTTGCTCAATGTCTGCACCCTCAACATTGTGGGCCAAGAAGTAACATCTGTATTCCAGGCACAGGAGGGAGGGCGGGCAGGAGGGTACATAGGAGCAGAATCCTAAGGAGAATTCCCGGTTCAATTGCACCACAATTGGTAGACTTGCTTACTCAAACAGCTAAAACTAGCTACAAAAGAACCTGGGAAGTATAGTCCCCATAAATCCATCTGAAATTTTAGACAGGATTTGTAATGGGGAATAGCCACAGAGCCCAGTACTTCTATTTAACCAAAAAATAACCTGAGGTCCAGAAAGATCAAGTGATTTATCCATTTAACTTGTTGCTGTTAAATGCCGTGGAGTTGGTTCTGACTCATAAGTTTCCCAAGGCTGTAAAACTTTGCAGAAGCAGAAAGCCTCATCTTTTTCCTGTGGAGCAGCTGGTAGGCTTGAACTGCAGACCTTGTGGTTCACCGTCCAGTACTTATCCTACAAAGTCACTGCACTTCACATGACTAGGGTAGGTAACAGTCCCATACTTGTTTCACTGTGTTTATCTGCACTTATTCAAAATTAAGGTATCACCTAGGGCAGGGGTAGGAAATCTTTTTTTGCCAAAATTTATGACATCATTCATGAGCCATACAAAACTACCAACTTAAAATTTAGCCTGCTATATTTGTTCAAACATTTAATTAACTCACCCCTAATAGGAGCTCTGGAGTTCTGGTGTGGCACTGTGGGTTAATGCACCAGACTGCAAAGCCATTTGAACTGCAAGGTTGGCAGTTCAAGTTCACTCGCGTCTCCTTGGAAACCCTATACAGGGTCGCTGTGGGTCGGAACTGACTCGACGGCACTTAACAGCAACAACAATAGGAGCTCTAAGGAGCTCTGGTAGCGTAGTGGTTACGAATTGGACTACAAACCACAAGGTCAACAGTTCGAAACTACCAACTGCTCTGTAGAAGAAAGATGAGGCTTTCTGCTCCCTTAAAGATTTACAGCCTTGGAAACCCTGTTCAGGGTCGCTATGGGTCAGAACCAACTCGGCACTTAACAACAACAACAATAGGAGCTCTGGTAGCATAGTGGTTACAAATCAGGCTGCTAACCTCAAGGTTGGCAGTTCGAAACTACCAGCTGTTCTGCGGAAGAAAGATGAGGCTTTCTGCTCCCATAAAGATTTACAGCCTCAGAAACCCTGTGCAGAGTCACTATGAGTCGGAACTGACTCCACGGCACTTAACAACAACAATATGATGACTAGAACTGCAGTTGCCTTCACGGGGCCAGACCAAAGGGTCCTGTAGGCCTTATGTAGCCTGCGGGTGAGATGCTCCCCACCCCTAAATTCAGGAGATTCTTGTGTGGGTGGTTCACACAGGTTTGGCAATGTTTCCTAGACACCATGGAATGAGGAATCATATCTGCTGAAGACATGGAAATTTGAGGGTGGAAAGGTACTACCCTAAATCAATAATATTTTTGAGCTACTAATCTCTTCAATCCATCTACTTGCACCAAAAAAAGCAAAACTAAATCCACTGCCATCAAGTCGATTCCAACTCGTAGCAACTCTGTGTATGGTTTCCAAGACTATAAATCTTTACTAGAAAAACAGACAGCCTCATCGTTCTCTCTTAAAGTGGTTGGTGGGTTTGAACCACTGACCTTGTGGTTAGCAGACCAGCGCCTAACCCACAGCACCACCAGCACTCCTTCTCTACCTTCACACTCCCTATTAAGTGAGATGGTCAAATGTCTTTCTGTTGTCTCAGCCTTTCTACGTCAAAATGTCGATTCAGGGATCTGCTCTACAAACTTTCTCTCAATTCACAATCAAAATTAAAAAAAGATGTCAGTTCATTGCATACAAAGTAGGCCTAACCATATCTCTATGGATGCATGTTGTTGTTGTTAAGTGCTGTCAAGTCAGTTCCAACTCATAGAGACCCTGTACAGGGTTTCCAAGTGAGCTTGAACAGCCAACTTTGTGTTCAAACTGACCTTGCAGTCCAGCTCATTAATCCACAGTGCCATACCAAGACTCCATGTATGAGGAGATTTCAAAAAGTTTGTGGGAAAATTCCATTATCTTTTATTCAGTTTGACCACAAACATTTAGAAACCCTCTTGCATTTACATGTGCTATAAATACAAGGTGAGTCAAAAATTCTGGTTGTAGAATGTATTTTAATCAACTTTTAGAAAAGACAAGTACATTATTTTTTCGACAAAATCTCTTTGTTTTTCAATATACTGTGTCCATCTTCCAACAAGCTTTTCATTTTAAGCTGAGCTGTGACCCACGGATGCACCGCTGTCTTCACTTCTTCATCAGATGTGAATCTTCATCCTCAAAGCGCTGCTTTCAGGAGACCAACAGGTAAAAGTCCAATGGAGCAAAATCAGAACTATAGGGAGGATGTTGTAACATCTTAAAACTAAGTTTTTGTGAAGTGTCAACAATGTGGGCAGAGGTGTGGGAACATGCATTGTCATGCAAGAAATCAACTCCCTTGGATAGTAATCCTCTAGGTTTAATCCAAAGTTTAGGTTTCAGCTCTTCAGTGAGCATCTCACTATAAGGAGCACTGTTGATTGTTGAACCTTTTTCCTGACAGTGTTCCAATACTGGCCCTTGAGAATCCCAGAAAATTGTAAGCATCAATTTACCAGCTGGTGGTTGACTTTTGAACTTTCTTTTGGTCGGTGACTGAGGATGTTTCCATTCCATACTCTGTCGTTTACTCTCAGACTTTGAGTCTCACTGCCAGTAATGATTTTTTTTTTAAAATAAATATTTACCTTCCTTCAAATATTGGTCCAAATTTTGTTTGCAGACAGATGTCCATAAGACCTTGAACAGAAAGTAATGATAAGATAGTGCAGCCAAAAAAAGTGTTTTGTTTTGTTTTATTTTAAGTTTTTATTGTAAATTAAGTGATAACTTACATGGGAGAACATCAGTTTTACACTCATTTCATTGCAATGATTACAATCCCCTCCATGCATAATCGTTCAACAGTATTTGCTTCTATTCCCTCTGGTTTGGGTTGTTTTTTTTTTTTTGGGGGGGGGCGTGTTGGTTTTGTGGAGGGAGTTACACAAAAACACTCAGGAATATATATTCATTTATAGATTCTGCAAGCCTGCCTCCTGGCCACCAGCACACAGCCTTTCTCTTTCCATGAGTCTAGAGTCATCAGCTGCTCTATCTTTCCACGTCCTCATCTCTGCCTCCATCTCCGGTGTCACTTCTTCTCTGAATAGGGTCCCGCATTCCACTCATGCTCTTCTCCCTGGATGGTTCTGTTCCTGGAATTTTAGATGAACTACTCCCCCCTTCTCCAACAGAAGTTTTAATATAACTGGAGTGCTGATCATTTTTTATTCATCCTCATGTATCCATGGATATTGTAGAGCATTTGGCGAGCAGTGGTATGAAAACTTCTCAGCCATAATCAAATACCTTGTGGAAATGAGTCACTGGGCTTGGGGACTTAGGAGCCTGATCTTAGGGGACATCCAGATCAGTCAGCATAACATAATCCACAAAGTCAATGTTCAGTAGTGACTGGAACCTAAAAAGCTTGGTCATAACCATTCAAGATGTGATTATTCGTCTCTTTCTGTCTGGAGCAAAGAAGACTGAAAAAAACGTAAGACTAAAGGATACAATTAGTCCAAAGGATTGATGGACCACAGGACCAGCCTCCACTACCCTGAGACCAGGAGAACTAGATGGCAGCCCATTACCACATTGACCACTCTGGTCAGAATCACCATAGGAAGTTCTGGACAGAGAGGGAGAAAACAATGTTGAACAAAATTCAAAAATTATCCAAAAAAGACCAGACCTACTGATGTGACCGTGACTGATAAATGGTGGAGAGCCATGAAGAGTTTGCACTTCCATACCTTTCCAACCTTGAAGCCACCCCTGCAGATTAACTTTTAGCCAAACAACAGACAAGTAAATAATAACACCAGGAAGGAATGTACAATCAAGCATGGTGGTGGTGGTGTTCCATGGAGTCGGTTCTGACTTGTATGGGGTTTCCAAGGCTGTAAATCTTTATGGGAGTAGAAAGTCTCATATTTCTCCTGTGTAATGGCTGGGAGCTTCAAACTACTGACCTTGAGGATAGCAGCCCGACTTGTAACAACTACGCTACCAGAGCTCCTTACACTCAAGCATAGGAGACCAAAAAGGCAGCACTTATTTACAGCAAAGCAAAGTTTAGATGACAGAAAGGGGTGGAGAAGAAGGACTAATGTGAACAGGGAACCCAGGGAAGAAGGAGGAAGAGTGCTGCTATATTGAGGGAACTGTAACTGTGGTCACACAAAAAAAGTATATAATTTGTTGAATGAGGAACGAATATACTCCATAAACTTTAACCCATGCTGCAATTGAACAAATAGCAAGAACGAGAAAAAACTGTTGTTATCGAGTCAAGTCTGACTCATGATGACCCCCATATATGTCAGAGTAGAACTGTGCTCCTCAGGATTTGTTGTTTTTTGTGTTTGTTGGTAGACACTGAGTGAGAAACCAGGATCAGTCATTAATACATTGAGGGTGCTGCAACCAATGTCATGAGACAAAACGTGTAGACATTGTTGAATGGAAAACTAATTTGCTCTGTAAACTTGCTCCCAAACTACAATTTTTTAAACAAATTAAAAACAATACTCTAAGCCTCAGAAGATGGAGGTTTTCCCTAGTCCCAGCTATGCCTACAGACCAGTCTTCACTCTGGTACCGCTGTGTGTCTACACTCTGCCTAGTGGGCTTCTGGACTTTGATGAGCTCCTTGTGTTTCTTAGATCACAACACAAGCAAGCTCCCAGATGAAGGAGAGTCAAAAGAAATCTCAACAGTTGAACTGCCTGCGCTCCCAAAAGGCGATTGTCACCTCTAAAGATTATTTTGTTCCACTGACTGAGAAAATCCACAACCGTTTGAAATCATGAACTGGTGCCCTCGTGCAAAATCATGACTGATGGCTGAATTCTGAAAACCAGGAGTGTGGCTCAGCATATAAATTTGACAAATGCTTTGATAATCATTTTATGGTTGTGAGAAATATTTCCTGAAAAAAAAACAAAAAAAAAACTAAACCTGCATTTTAAGAAGTGTCTTATATTTACATGAGTAAAGGTGGGAGTGGAGTTTCAAATACAAAGAAGAAGCAATCCTAATCACTTCACTGCCTCTCCTGCCTGATCCCATCTTCTACCTTGCTGCCCTATGCCCCTATTACAACTAATTATTCAGCCATTCAACAAAATCCTCCTAAGGACCTCCTCTGGGCAAGACAGCATGCTAGACACTGGGGACAAATGAAGAATAAAACACAGACTACATCCTCAAGGTACTCTCCAGCTAATAGATAAGACAAGCAGGTAAAGTGATGGTAACTGAATTGCAGTTGAATTATCATGGGGAGTTTGACTAATCTCAGCTCTACTATTTATTAGCTGCATGGCTGTAGGCAAATCGAATCTGACTGCATCTGTAAATAAGGTGGTGGTGGGTGGTGGTTATGTGCCATGGAGTCGGTTCAGACTCATAGCGACCCTGTACAGGGTTTCTGAGGCTGTAAATCTTTACAGGAGCAGACAGCCTCATCTTTCTCCTGCGGAACAGCTGGTAGTTTCGAACTGCTGACCTCAATGTTCACAGCCCAATTCATAAGGAGCACCTGTAAATATTTTCGATCATGTAGGGCTTGGGGGGGATTAGCAGGGTAAGGGACATACAGGTTTTAGCCAGTGTTTTGTAGTGCCTTCAAGTTATTTCCAACTCATAGCAAGCCTATTTCAAAACAGAACGAAACAGTACCACGTCCTACGCCATCCTCACAGTTTTTGCTGTTTGAAACGGTTGGTGCAGCCACTGCGTCAATCGATCGTGTTGAAGGTCTTCTTTCTTTCTGAGCATCTACTTCACTACGCATGATGCCCTTCTCCAGCTATTGGTCTATCCAGATAACTTGTCCAAAGTACATGAGATGGGCTGCAAATAGCTGTGTTGCTATGAGTCAGAACCGAAGCGAGGCACATAACCACCAGCCATTTGGTATGGTAGCTGGAATAGGAGGTACAGGAAGTAACTGTGTGGGTGAAGTAGAGTTAATTAGAATTACATTGACTTTAAGTACAGAAACTTGACATAGCAGACTTAAATAATATTAAAATGTGCCGTGGAATCAGTTCTGATTTCATAGCCACCCTGTATAGGGTTTCTGAGACTGTAAATCTTTACGGGAGCAGAATGTCTCATCTTTCTTCCACGGAACAGCTGGTAGTTTTGAACTGCTGACATTGAGGTTAGCAGCCCAATTTGTAACCACTACACTACCAGAGCTCATTAGGTTTTGTCTAGCAGCATAGTAATGTCACAACACTGAGTCAGCATTTTTGCAATTCCCTCATGGTCACAGAAAGGCTGCCACACCTCCAAGCATCACATCCTCACATAATGGTATCCCAACAAAGATGTTGTTGTTGTTAAGTGCTGTTGAGTCAGTTGTGACCCATAGTGATGTATAGGGTTTCTGAGGTGCAGCTGATAAGCTTAAACCGCCAACCTTGCAGTTCAAATGGCTTGAAAGGATCAAAATAGCCTTTTTTTTCCCCAGAAGCCTACAAGCAGACTAATTTATGTCTCAATGGCCAGGGCTGAGTCACATACTCGCATCTTGTTGTTGTTAACTGCTGTCGAGTCAGTTCCAACTCATAGCACCTGTATAAGGTTTCCAAAGAGCAACTAGTGAGTCTGAACCACCAACCTTGTGGTTCAAGCTGACCTTGTGGCTCCACACCGGAACTCTAAGTCTAGACCAAACGCTGGCAAAGAGGAATGATGGCATCAGAGCAATGGTGATTTGTCCCCTGGGTCTTCTTGATACACTGCCTGCTGCCCTGGTGGAGACAGAATTCCATTAATAAGGAAAGGGAAGTGTATATTTGGAGATCTGGGAGTGACCAGTGCTGGTCATTAAATAATTCCATGTCACCATTCCAGATACATAAAAGGATTACATGTTCCACTTCTGTCCAGTAAGCTGTGAAGGACGTAGTGTGTATGTCCAGTAAAAGTTTGAAGAGTCCAGGCAAGACTCCACACATTCTCCTTTCTCCCTTAAAACCTGTGGAAGCATGTTTTGGAATGGAATTTCTATCTGCTGTGACTAAGTGACCATGATGGTCTGAGCCCCCTGCCAACTCCTGGTAGACCAGTAGCCTTTATTGCTATGCATTGCTAGGATTTGAGAGGTGTTTGTTACTGCAGCAAAGCCCAGCCTGACCAGTTGGAAAAAGGGTGTGTAGACCACATTGGCAGGGAGACACAGGCTGTAAACCAGTGCTTCAAAGCCTGTACAAGAGCACCTGCAGAAATCCTCACTGGTAGCATCTGGTAGGATACCCAGGGCAGCTTCTCTCCATGCTGTCTTACTTTTTAAAGACATTTCTCCCTCTGAAAGAAACAAATGATGTCCCCAGGGGAAAACGAGCCATTTTTCTTTCTCCTCACTATAAATTCTCTCCAAACTCAGAACAAGTACAGGCAGTTCAAGCTATGATGAACCACACATAGAACCATCCACTATGGGGGTTTTTTTGTGTTTCTTATCATTAGAAATATTCAATAGGTGCAAAATTGCACTACATGATTTACTGATATTGTCATTCTCATGCAAACCCCCAAAGACAAATAAAGATTGAATTTACAAAAATACTTGTTGTTAAGTGTCCTCGAGTCCATTCTGACTCATAACAACCCTGTATAGGGTTTCCGAGGGGTGGCTGGTGAGTTTGAACTGCCAACATTGTAGTTCAAACCGACCTTAAGGTCAAGTGCTGATGGCACACACCAGGACTCCTACTACTAATAAAAGCTAATACTGTTGTTGGTAACTGCCTTCAAGTCAGTTCTGACTCACAGCAACCCTCTAAGGGTTTCCAAGGAGTTACTGGTGGGTTTGAACTGCCAACCTTGCAATTAGAAGTCCAGTGCTTATCCTAGAACACTACAAAAGGCAATAATGGTGAAAACCAAAAAAAAAAAAAAAAAAAGTGAGAAAACATATTCAATTTACAACCATCACCAAAATAGAACCCTGTCATAAGTCAGGTAATCCTCAAAACAGAAACCTTTACTAAATTCTTATTATGTGCAGAGTCTGGTGCTAAGCACTCCAAGTCTATTGTCCACACAGCAAGCCTAGAAGGTCATTGTCACTGTTCCCACTCCTGTTTTCCAAATAAGGAAAGTCAGGCTTAAAGACGGAAAGGATTTTGCTCTAAACCACGTAGGTGGTGGTGGTGTTAGTGGCCATTGAGTAGGCCCCCAACTCTCAGCCACCCCAAGCACGACAGAATGAGAAACAGCCTGGTTCTACAACATCCCCAGGCTCAGTTGTGGATCAGAGTCGTGTGATCTATCTTTATTGACTCATTTTTTCAGATCTCCAGATCTTTCTTCTTAGCCTGTCTTAGTCTGGAAGTTCTACGGAAAGTTGTCCAGCAGCAAGCATAGCTGGTGACGGGGCATGAGGTGCATTGGCCAAGAATGGAACATGGATGGATGAATGGTGAGAATTTTACCATCGCATCAATGTCCTCAGTCACACAGATAATGAGCTGATTTGTCTGCTCTTTAACACTTTAAAGAGGTCTTGTGCAGCAGATTTACCTAGCGCAATATGTCATTTGATTTCTTGACTTCTGCTTCAGTGAATGTCGATTGGGAATCCAAGTAAAACAAAGGATTTGACAGCACTTTACCACTTACATAAAATGCTTTCACTTTTCAACAACCCTGACAGTTGAGCAAGAAAGATTTCATTCCCATTTTACAGGAGGTAACAGAGGTTCACAACTGCTGATGTGGCGCTGTAGAATACGCACTGCACTTCAAACCACAAGGTTGACAGTTCAAGCCCACCAGCTGCTCCTTGAAAATCCTGTACAGGGTTGCAATGAGTTGGAATCGACTTGACAGCATTTAACAACAACAGAGGTTCCCATATTTCAAATGACTTGACCCAGATTTCAAGTGAGCAAGCAGTACAGCCAGGAACCACACCATGTTAAAGAGGCAGCAGGAATATAAGACATGTTTGTTGAGGAGACAGGAAGAGAAGAGGAGAGGAAAGCAGAGGTGACTTGGTTCCCACCCTAATTCAGCAGTCTGAGCCTCTGCACATGGTAATTTGGCAAGACCCACATTGAAGCGCTGAATCAATGATTGTTTTTATAGCCAGAGATAAGTGAACATATTTTCACATTGACAAATTATCAAAGAGCAATTTTAGTAATATCGTTAGACTGTGTTAGAGATACACTGCAATTTAGATATGCATATCCTCTTTCTAATCATTGTTCGTCCATCAGCCTTGGAGGTCACTTTGAGTTTAATCTTCCTCAGTGGCCATACTTTTGGTTTCATTCTCCCATACCTACGGTGCCTCCTGTAACTCCCATTCAGGGCTTAATGGGAAAGGCATGTGTTGGAGATTGGGCAGGCAGTGATTCTCCTTGGTTAAAGCAAGACAAGGGAGGCTTGTTGTAACACTGGTTTTCCTTGGAAAACCTGGCCTTGTCCACACTTTCACAAATGTACCCACTTGAATACACCATTGTTGTATATTCTAGGAAACACCCAACAGTTCTGCAAACAGAGATGACTGTTTGCAGGGAGGCTTTAGGCAGTCTTAGCAAGCATGATGTTTGAATCCTTGAAATCATCTATTTTTCATGTGTAAATAAACAGTGGGAGGAAGGGAGAAGGCAGTCATACAATTTTAATGAACAAGATTCCCACCGGTCGCCAAAAGAAAACAAAAGGTAGCTTAATGGGCACAAGGAAGCTATTTTTCTAGTGATTTTTCTGCTCAGCTCTCCTGGGAAGAAGGAGTGGCTTCTAAAGTAAAAAGAAAAAAAATGATGCTCTGAGTGTATTTTTTCCTGTCATTTCATTGTCTTTGATCTTGCATTTCCTAAGAAAGAAGCACTTAACCTCCAATGTCAGATCAATGTTGGAAATGCATGCTTAGAAACTCTGAGTCAGGACAAATTTGTGTCTTCACATGTGAACTCAGAAAAGACTGGACAATGGATTGCATTCAAGCAACCAATTTGCTTCAGAACCCCCGGTCACATGCAGGTACATACTGCAGGCTTTTCAACAACCATTAATGAATTATTTTTGAGATAGCAACTATTTTCTCAATAAAAGTTATCTAACTGAATTTAACTAGTCATGACTTTTTTCTTAGAATCAATTTACAGATGGTCACTCCCCAAGAGGATTCCCTCAACTCCAAAATGGCAGAATCTCCTTGAAATTCTCCTGAAGGGAGTTGAGATGGTCCTCCATTCACATGAGCAATCTGTCCTGGCTCTGTGTGAATTCCGTTTTCAAGTGAGTCAAGTGTATTATGTTGCCAGAAGCCTACTCCATCATCTATGATAAATATTCATCTGCATGTATCATGCACTTGAGCTGCATGACTGATGAACTCCAGTTCCAGAAATGAATGGGAAACTCACTAAGACAAATGTCACCTTTCAGTGCTGTTCTTACAGATAAATTGCAGTTAGATTTAAACAAAGTCAGTAATTTCATGCTTTCCAATTTGTGCCTGCTTCAGGTCCGACAGCCCCCACCTTCTCTATAAGGGTGCTAATACCCAAGTTGATTGGTTGGGTTTGGGTAATCTCTACCAGGTAAACAGACAACATATGCCCCTCATGGAGTCTGTTATTGAGATATAATGATGGCAAATACACTTACCAGGCCTTTATGCATACGGACTGCTCTTTTGGAAAACAATGTAGCACCCCCAAAAAACACATTCACCCTTTGATTCAGAAATCCCCTACTTGGTGATGGATACAGAAGAGTTATAAAGGAACTATTTATGCACCGGTTCCCTGGCTTCCTTGGGTGGTGGAAATTTCACATCCTAGAGATATAGGAAGAGGCCCTGGTAGCACAGTGGCTAAGCACTCAGCTGCTAATTGAAAGGTGGGAAATTTGAACCCACCAGTCACTCTGTGGGAGAAAGATGGAGCAGTCGGCTTGCATAAAAATGTCCAGTCATGGACACCCAATGGAGTGGTCCTCTCTGTCCCACAGGGTCATCCACTTGATTGGATGGGAACCTCAAGAGAACCCTCCCCTCTCTCATGAATCTGGGTGCATTTGAGAGAGGGTGGTGAATAAGGGTAGCCATCTCTATGTGCACGCTCTTTCTCCACTCTGACTGGGGAGGTTTGTGATTCTAACTGGATGAGAGAAGAAGCTCAATTCAATTCAGGGAATGAAAGATTATGAAATCTAGATAGTCTCCATCCATCTGACTCTAACAGCTCTCACTTATGTCTTTCAGATTTATTAGCCTTCATCAAACATCAACAAGTTTTGGGTTCTAAGACAGCCACGGTGGAGTGACCCATCAAAGGAGAACTTTTACTACAATTCACTTGATATAATGTTCCATATTCAGCAGCCATTGCAAACAATGTCAATACAATGTCTAGAATCCAACTTAAAGCTTTGAAGAGAAAAACGAGGGGTGGGTAATAGCTCCTCAGACTTGGACAATTGTTAAAGTTCTGGGATGGTTACACGAAAGTTCATTATACTATGCATACCTCACTAGGTTTCTTGACCCCTCACTAGATACCTATATATTTCTTGATGGAAAATTGAGCCATTGTGGTGAGTGAGATCCAAACTTGAAGGGTGACCAAGGACCACAGTCTTAAAAATAAAGTTAAAAAAAAATGAACAGCAAAGATCAAAAATGTAGAGGACAATAAATGTTGGTGGGGATGTGGTGAGACTGGGACACTCCTGCATTGCTGGTGGGACTGCAAAATGGTCCAACCTCTCTGGAAAGCAATATGGCATTTCCTCAGAAGGTTGAAAATAGAAAT
>NW_006408519.1:35060023-35068669 GCF_000296735.1 Chrysochloris asiatica
GGGGTGCTACAAAGGCAAGAAGTGACTGGCATGCAAGCTTTCAAAAGGGAAGCTAGATTCATAGGGCATGGAGAAAGGTAGAATCTCCACTGAGTAGTATATAATCTGTCTAGGCGGGGCTGATGAAATGAAATCTGGATGGATCTCTTGTGATACAATAGTGAATAATTGTTATCTGGACTGCTTGTGAGGGTTGCAATTGTAAAGGTAGATGTTTTTTAGCAAGGAAGGGAGTGATTAACTTTTCAGCCTAAGAGCAGAGGTTCCTGGGACCATCAAGGGAGAAGGAGTGGAGAGTGGGACCCTACCCAGAGAAGCAGTGATGCAGAGACGATGATGTGGAGAGATGGAGCTGTTGGGGACTTTAGACACAGAGAGGGAGAGGGGTTGTGTGCTGATGACTAGGGTGCAGGCTTGTAGTGTATACCCTTTGGCTGGTTGATGATGGATGGAAGGGATTGTAACCATAGCAATGAAATGATATACTATAGGATGTATGTAAAACTAATGTTCTTCCATGTAAAGTATCACATAATTCACAATAAAACATTTTTTAAAAAGGTGCTACAAATCTGACAAGATGGTTATGGAGTCATCCCTCTTTCTAAGTACAGGGGGCATCTAATAGGTGGGTTGAGTCAAACGGCTGTGACCATCTGAAAGGGGTCTTGGTGTAGTCCCACTCCCCTTTGCAAGTAATACACTGCTTCACTTCTCTGACATGTTCTTGTCTTGGCCAAGGTCAAGGGAAGGTACCCCGTGGTACCTGGAACTTTGAATTTGAACTCTGTTCAATCCCCCAGTTCTTTCATTTCTGGGAAAATTCACTTAGTTGTAAATATATAGAATATAAAACATTTTTTGGAGTCCCTGGGTGGAGTAAACAATCATCACACTCAGTTGCTAATCAAAAGGCTACTTCAAGTTTCCCCAGAGATGCCTCAAAAGAAACACCAGGTGTTGTGCTTCCAAAAAACCACCCAGTGAAACTTCTTTCAAGCACAATTCTATTCTAACACACATGGGGTCGTCATGAGTCTGAATCAATTCGATAGCAATTGGTGATGAATTTGACAGAATGTAAAACCAGACAACTTACATATTCAACACCTACAATGATCATATGTATTAAATTTCAAAACACTTACATTGTGCTCCAGCTTGTAAAGAAAAGCACAAAGACATCCAAATTCTGTATGTATGAAGAAATGAGAGTACTCTGAATCGAGTATTATGATTAATATCTAATTCTGCACACTTGAGGTCCTAAAAAATTATTATATGTATAATTTGATTAGAATTATAGTTAAAAGTGTACTTTAAAACATGACAGAAGAGAAACAAAGGAGAAAATGCTTGCCAAGAAGTTCATCATTTAAATGTGGTTTTGGGAAGCTGATCATTGATCACTTGAGTGTTGAACAATGATTCTATGTAAGCACTACACATTCTTAAAGAGTCCTTTTATGTCTTAGGCTCAAACATAAAGTGAGGAATTCTGGCCAGGAACTTGCTGAAAACCTATGACTGGCTGAGCCAGGACTAAAAACCACTGTTCAGAGCTCTCAGGCTAATATTCTTTCTACTCCATTTCCTTTTCACTCATATACTAATATTTGCCATCGAGATGATTCCAACTCAAAGTGACCGTGTAGGACAAAACAGAACTGTCCCTAAAGCTATCAGCCTTAATGAAGCCAGCTGGCACACCTTTCTCCCACAGAGTGGCTGGTAGGTATGAAGTTCCAACCTTCTGGTTCACACCTTCTGGTTCACACCTTCTGGTTCAGAGCTGAGCACTTTAATCATATTATCACTAGGGGCATCTCAATATTAACTATGTTGCTGTTGTTGTTAAGCACCATCGAGTCAGTTCTGACTCTTAGCGACCTTGTATAGGGTTTCCAAGGAGCAGCTGGTAGATTTCAATGGCTGACCTTGAGGTTCTAAGTCCAGTGGTGATCCTACAGTGCCACACCAGGACTCCACAGACATAGTTCTGACTCATACCAGTTGTGTAGGGTTTCCAGTGGGTTTGAGCCACCAAGCTTGTGGTTCGCAGTCCAGCGCTGATCCTACAGTGCCACACCAGGAGTCCTAGATACAATATAAAGTTACCAGATTTATCAATACATTTTAGCCTCATTCACACCACTGCCCTTAGGAAGCAATGATGAATGGCTAACATTCATTATCGAACGTTTGTTGTGAGCCAGACACCGTTCTGGGCATTTTAGGTGTTTGTTCACATTCAGTCTTTGCAACTCTATTGCGTTGCCAGTACTCCAATTTTTCAGTTGAGGGAAATAAAGCAAAGAAGACTGAGAAGCCAAGTTTGGATTCAAACCCACTGTCTCAGCACCCCAGAGTTCAAGTTCAATGCTAATCCTCTGTCATGCCAGTCCAATACAAGTAAGAGCTATCCTCTGAATTAGCATAGTAGGAGTAAGAATTTTATGTACAAAGGATGCTGGTTATTTTTGGTATCACCACTAAATTTAACTGGCATCATCGTGGTGTGGAGCATGGTTTTCATACAAGGTCAGCCAATGTGGCTGTCATTCTGCATGACTAAACATTGACCCAAAGAGATGAGAAGGCGGATCAGAGGCAATAGTGCCTCGAGTTGCCAATGAGATGAAGTCTGGCAACCAATATATCTTTCTACTCAACACTGACTCTAACTCCAAAAACATCTGGAGCTGCAGACAATGGCAGAAACAAAATGTAAATATTGTCAGTGCTTATAATAAATGGTAGTTAATCAGATCTGGAAAGATTAAACCTACTTCCTGTGCTTCTCATTATTTAATAATTTATTATCTGAAATCCATTGACCTTTCAGTGGGTTTTTTTTTTTTTTTTTTTCTTTTTTGGAGAGGAAGCCAGAGCGTTAATTACAGTCTAGCTTTTTTGTAATTGAGAAACATTAGCATACAAATAGGACATCAATAACCAATTACAATCTTCATCTTGGTAAACCCGGGCTCTTCCATCGCTTCTGTGACTGCTAACTCAGCCACTTAAAGGTCTTAGGGTACTTAATGTGGCAGCATTCAAGGCTCTTCTCAATGGGCCTCCAAGGCCTTACCTTCAGCCTGACTCACCAGTTTCTGGCCAAGCCGATCCGCCTGCCACACTGAGCTGGTTTACTGGTCTGCCCTGTGTTTGTTGCTCATGTCCACCCAATCCCTGGCCCATTTCTGAATTTCCTATATCAGCACCTCTTTTCTTTTCTTCAATTCATTCAACAGATACTTACTGGAGGCTAGCTAACTGCCAGTCATTGGGGGCCTTAGACATCTTCCCTCCCCACCCACCACTTACAGGCTAGTGCAGGGTTTTTTCCTCTGTAAACAGCCAGATAGTAAATGTCTTAGACCATCATATGTGGTCACTGTCACAGCTACACAATTTGGACATTCGAGTGGGAAAGCAGCCATTGACAATAAGTACCCAATACATACGAACATGGCTGTGTTCCAATAAAACTTTACTTTAAAAAACAGGGACCAGCTAGACTTGGCCAGTAATAACGGCATAGTTTGTGGTGCCCTGACTTCAAACATGGACTCTGGAGTCAGAGAGAGCTAAGTTAGAAGTTCAGCTACTCCATCTAATACTGTGTGGCCTTTCTCCACACCTCAGGATTTTACTGTTTAAAAAAAAAAAAAAAATCAGCTCACTGATATGGAGTCCATTCTAACTCATGACTACCCTATAGGACACACTAGACCTGCTGCCTACAGTTTCCAACTCTGTACATCTTTATAGAAACAAACTGCCTCATCATTCCCCCTTGGAGCAGCTGGTGACTTGGAACTGCTGATCTCTGGGTTAATCATCGAGCACTTAATCTACTGCATCACCAGGGATCAATGCAACACACCCCAGACTCTGACATTTCCCTGTTGAAGTCTCTCCAGTCACTTCCCTTAAGTAATATCCATATACTTTACCATGATCCACACAAGGCAAGTCTCTGAACAATCTATCCTCCATTTTAATCTCCTAACCTCTTCCTCAACAATCTCCCCATCCTGGTCTCTATCCCAATCACATGATCTTCTCTCCTGGCCCAGGGCCACTGTGCATGTAGGTACTGCTGACTGTAACTGGTCTCCCACATGTCCACCCAACTTCAAATGCCTTTTTCTCAAGGGGCCTTCTGAAGCATCACCATACACACAGAGAATGCCTCCCATTCTTCTCTGTCTCTGTGTTTGTTTCTTTTGTAGGATTCATCTCAATTTGCAAGCTAGTTTGTTTGTTCCTGTCTTCCTTTTCTATTTCTCCACTAATGTTCTAACAGTGCATGGACTTCACCGTTACATCTGTAGCACCCAGGCCAGGGCCTGACATAGAAGGGCATTGCTAATCAATTCTCATGTTGCTAGGTGAAGTTCTCTTGACCAAAAAAAAAATGATGAGCTTGGATATATGGCTGAGAAGATTTCTAAGCAAGATCTTAAAAAAGTCACATGATTTCTTCTTGCTAGTTAGAGAACTGATGACTGACATTTCTTTAAAGACTCAGTTTCCTCTGGCATCCATTCTACCTTATTATATGGCTATGTTTTGGGTTCTGGAGTGATTAAATCATTGCCTTGCAGTGTTTGAGTGTGCTCCAGGTGCCCCACTCTGAGCTACCCCTGAGTTCCTTAGGATTTTCGTTGATCATTGTCCCCATGTACAACACAATGAAACATTACCTGGTCCCACACCTTCTTCATGTCACTTGAGTCCACTGAGTGGCTTCCAACCTAGAAGACTCCATCTCCCAGCACAAATGAGACAATGAGACACGGGGTTTTCAGTGACTAATTTTTGGAACTAGATTACCAGGTCTTTCTTTCTAATCTGTCTAGAGTCTGGACGCTCCACTGAAATCTGTCCATGGGTGACCTTGATGGTATTTTAAATACTAGTGGCATAACTGTCAACATCATAGCAATATGCCAACCACAATAGTCCAACAGATTGACAGATGGGTGGTGCTTCCTAAGACTACCTTCTCTATATTTCTGATGAAGTTCTGTTCCTTCTGTTAAGTACCAAGAAGGAACGGGAAGCCCATGGACTCATTCTGAAATAGAAGAACCGCTTCGGAACAAAGACCAGAAGGACCAAATCATGAAAATTTGAGAGTCCCAGCTTTCTCAGATTAGGTGTATGTCCCTGGACAAGTCCTTTAACCTCTCTGAACTTGGTTTCTTCAACACAAACCGTTTCAGCAACAACCACCTAATACTCTAGGAAGCATCCCCTACCTGTTGAGCAACTGGTATCAACAGATAAAAATGAGTAAGAAAAAAATGTGAACATACCTGCTTCACTGAAAGACACCACTTTTAAGCAAATTCTCCAATATTCTCCAATCTTGTAATGCTCTCAGTTGAGGTGGACTTTCCTGGGCCCAGCCAGTTCCCAAAATGATTAATTATTTTAACAGCAGAAAGGTAAACAAAGAAGCGACAGATGGCCCATGTGAAATAGTCTAGAATCACCTACTATGAAATTAATTCCACATCTTGGTGGCTCGGGACTCAGAGCACCATGCAAAAAAATGACTGTTGATAAATCGTGTATGTTTGTGTGTCAGCTTCTCTGCAAACATCTAAATAATCTATGTCATGTCATGTTTTCTATCCTCCATCTTTCTTTAATACATTATCATTTCTAGAAAACAGCAGGGAAACTTGGAACATCAATCAAGCCATTAATTCCTGAGATTATGCTAATGAGAGCCTGAAGCATTTATTTCCCAGGAAAGCTGCTCCCCAAGTGATGAGAGTCTCCCAGAGCTCAGCACTCTCTGCTTAGATCAGGAGCCTCAGCCCTGTGGTGGCCCTCTTAAAAGAGTATACCCATCATGTCCACACTGGATTGACCAGTCAGCCAGACAGCACAGGCCAGTGGCCCTGCTGACACAGGAAACACAAAGGAGGGAGACCTGAGACTACAGCTAAGGCACTTTGGAAACTTCTGTCACAGTGGTCCTCTGTCACCGTGGTGGAGCAAAGTAGAGGAAGACGACAAAAACAAACTCGAGAGCCTCCTCAGTAAGATTCTCCATCCATCTACACAGCAAGAAGGGACCAAAACTGGCATGGGTTTCTTCCAAGTGGAAGAAAATCTGGGTAATGAAGTGGGTGTCTGTTAGGGATTAAATTATGTACCCCAAAAACAAGTGTTGTCCATCGTAATTTCTCTGCTTGTAGTCATAATCCCATTTAGGAATGGATTGTCTTTGCTGTGCCAATGAGACAGGATTAGTGGAGGCTCTATCTTGAGGCAGGCTCTTGAGATATAAAAGGGATTAAACAATCAGGGAAGAGATGAGTTAAGAGATGCCAAGACACATGGAAATCTCCCAGGAACCAGGAAGCAGATGCTTTTGTAAAGTGGCAAAGAACTTGCCTGAATTATGTTCAAATATCTAGTGGAGCTCTGGTAGCGTAGTGGTTACGAATCGGGCTGCAAACTTTAAGGTCAGTGGTTCGAAACTACCACCTGCTCCGCGGGAGAAAGATGAGGCTTTCTACTCCCGTAAGGATTTGCACCCTCGGAAACCCTGTACAGGGTCGCTATGGGTCGGAACCGACACGACGGCACTTGACAACAACAACAACAAATCTAGTGGAAGATTGTTGTTGTTGTTGTTGTTGTTGGGTGCCATCAAGTTGGTTCTGACTCATAGCAACCCTGTATAGGGTTTCCAAGGAGCTACTGGTGAGTTTTAACCACCAAACTTGCAGCTCAAACTGACCTTGCAATCCAGTGCACTATCCTGCAGCATCACAGCAGGAAGCTTCATGGAAGACAGAACTCATAAATGATGAGCTTGGATATATGGCTGAGAAGATTTCTAAGCAAGGTCTTAAAAAAGTCACATGATTTATTCTTGCCAGTTAGGGAAAGGGATGAAATGGACTTAGAAATGAGCTATACAAAATGAAAGCAGAACAGAAAGATCTGGAAAATTCTGGTAAAGACACATGTCCTAGAATAATCACTAAGGATGTGGCTACACTATCTTTTGTCAAAGAAATAAAGCCTGTGACTGGTGGAGCTAACAAACTACCACAACAGAAAGTCCATCAGCTTAGACTGAAAGGTACAGAGAAGAAGCAAACGAAAAGAGTGCTATCTGCTCATGGAATTCTACAGGCAAGAAACAGAACAACGACGTTCCAAGAAAAGAAAAGTACCATCTCTGGAACAGCATGGAGAGAAACAGAACTGTTAGAAAGAGAACAGGAAGTATTTAACATTTGTGTTAAAATGTAGGGCCACAGTCTCCTACGTTTCAAAAGTCGGTTCTTTAACACTTCCATTCTAGAGTGTGGGGCTGGAAATGAGGCCACTACTCAAAGTTGATGAGGCATGGGTCCCTTGCCCAAAGAGCAGAAGAACAAAGCCTGGAATGGACAAGGGCTAGGGTCAACACTCAGATGGACTAGGAGAAAGAGGTCTGCCTAAAGCTGAGGAAGCTCAGCTGCCCTTCCAAAGGACTTGCAAGGTAGAGAGAAAGGCGAAGGGCACAGCCAACACACAGAGTCTGGAGTGTGGGCCATTGTCCAGATGGTCTCAGAGAAGAAAGAATTGTTTTCTAATCTTAAGGTGGTGGTGGTGTGCTCTGGAGTCAGTCCTGACTCATAGTGACCCTATAGAGGGTTTCCAAGGCTGTAAATCTTTATGGGAGCAGAAAGCTTCAGCTTTCTCCGGTGTAACAGCTAGTAGTTTTGCACAGCTGACCTTGAGGTTTGCAGCCCAAGTCATAACCACTAAGCTCCAGAACTCCTTCTAATCTTAAGAGCTAATGTGAATTGTTCTGTTGGGTATTGAACTTGCTTAATGTCTATTGTCTCTTCTTCCTTCCAGTTTCTCCCTTCTGAAATGAAAATGTCTACCTTACGCCTGTTCCACCCTTGTACTTTGATAACACATCATTTGTATTTTAAATTTCATAGGCTCACAGATGAAGACAGATTTTACTCCAGGATGGAATACACCTGAAGTCCCAACTTAAGACTTTGGGACAATGTGATGGAGTAAAACGTGTTTTGCCTGTGGAGAGGACATGAATTTTGGGTGACCAAAGGGTGAATTGAATTATGGCCCGAAAACTTGTTGTCGTTGTTGTTGTTGTTGTTGTTGTTGTTGTTGTTATGTGCCGTGGAGTCGGTTCCAACTCATAACAACCCTGTACAGGGTTTCCGAGGCTGTAAATCTTTACAGGAGTAGAAAGCCTCATCTTTCTCCTGCGCAACAGCTGGTAGTTTTGAACTGCTGACCATGAAATTAGCAGCCTGATTCATAACCACCACACTACCAGAGCTCCTTTCTTGGCCATGAGGAGGTCTAAATTGCGTCAGTTTTGGAGTACTACTTCAGCTAGTGAGTGAACTTGGTTTTGTAAGGCAAGGAGGGTGTCTGCTACCCTCTCCATGTCCCCGTTCAGGGCTTCTGATAATCTTTGGAATAGATGTATGGACGTTCCTATTCCTTCCCCCACTCCCATAAATTCTAACCTCTATGCCTGGGGTTAGTGAGGCAGCACAGGAGGCACTCACTCATCTCTGCCAGGAAATTTGGAAGACAACTGTCTGGCCGACTGATTGGAAGAGATCAATGTTTGTGCCC
>NW_006408519.1:35068769-35069317 GCF_000296735.1 Chrysochloris asiatica
TCTTCTGCCTATAACTGATTGGAATACCTAAAATGGGGCTGCAACATGCCCAGTAAAGGAGGCTTCCTACGGAGCCTCAGCAATACATAAGACTATAGGTGGAAGCCTGAACCACATCTAGATCTTCAGAGATGGGAAATTTCCACTTGAAAGGATTAGCTGATCAGCCTGGAGTGGCTAGAAGAACAAAAGATACTTCTTGAAAGAAAGACCTATAGGAAAAATTCAAAACAATAGAGGCAGACTGACTGTTACTGCAAGAACAAGCAAGTTGCTTGTCCAGGAAACATCAAGGCAAGTGGTCAGGTCCCATCAGTGCAAACCCTCTTCCAAGAGTAAGACTCAATGGGAATACACGCTCTGATTGGTGACTACGCTAGTCACCGATAAGGGGAAGTGAGGGAAAAACAGCAATGAAGCAATGAGCTTCATTGACCCCTACAAGGTTCAATCGATTTCTGTGAACCTGGGTGAAGACCTGGTTGGCCAGCAGTGTGGCAAGACCTGGGGACTCTTGGGCCCAGAGTCAGTGACATAGCCACAGAGGA
>NW_006408519.1:35074171-35084221 GCF_000296735.1 Chrysochloris asiatica
AGGTTGGCCCAGGATCGAACATTGTTTTGTTCTGCTGTGCATGGAGTCGCTATGAGTCGGTTCCGACTCGATGGCACCTGACAACAACAACATGCCTGGGGTTAAGGAGCTCTGGTAGCGTAGTGGTTACGAATCAGGCTGCTAACCTCAAGATTGGCTGTTCGAAACTACCAGATGTTCCATGGGAGAAAGATGAGGCAGTCTGTTCCTGTAAAGATTTACAGCCTTGGAAACCCTATGTAGGGTCACTATGAGTCAGAACTGACTCCATGGTACTTAACAACAATAACAACATGCCTGGGGTTAAAATCCCATTGGAGAGTATGTTGTCTTTGTTATGTTGATGGGATAAGATTAGTGTAGGTGTTTCTTGAGTTAATCTCTTTGGTGATATAAAAGAGGTTAAGCAAGCAAGCAGAGAAGGAGTCTTGATGTGGTGCCCTGAGATGTCACTGGACCACAAGGTTGGTTTTAAGCACAAGATCCATGATTCAAATCCACTAGCCACTCCTCAGAAACCCTAAACAGGGTTACTATGAGTCAGAATTGACTTGAAAGCACTTACAACAGCTCAGTCAACAACAGAGAAGAAATGGGTAAAGTAATCGCCAAGACACATGGAGACCTCCAAGAAACCAGGAAGTAGACGTTGAAGATCTTTCTTCAGAGTCAACAGACAGACAGAGCTGTCACCCTGAGCTGTTTTTAAAGTCATCCACTTGTGGTATTTCTGTGATACTGTCACTAGATAACTAAGACAATGTCAAAGGAGGAAAACCTCTATTAGATTAACTATCACTCATTAGGCATTCGGTTGCCACCATGAAACATGTCACCCAACATGCTACATTCACTGCTAGTGTGGTCACCTCCTTTTTACCAGCAAGGCTCCAAAAGGGAGCTCAAGGCTACTGATGTAGAACTGTGCTCTGTCCCAAAAGCAAGTGCATCCAACTCCGGAGCCTATGCTCTTTCTGCTTTGCATAATGTTTGTATATTTTTTTAAATTATGGATTTAAAGTTGATCTTTTTTATTTAATGCTTTCATTATAAATTTAGTGATAGTTTATATGGGAGAACACAGGTTTTTGCACTCATCCTATCATACTTCATTTCATTGCAATGATTAAAATCCCCTCCATGCATCATCATTCAATAGTATTTGCTTCTATTCCCTCTGTTATTGGTTGTTGTTTTTTTTGTGTGTGTGTGTGTGTGTGTGTGTTTTGTTTTTTTATGTACACAAAAACACTCAGGAATATATAATCATTTAATCAACCAAAGGACATCTTTTACAAGCCTGCCTCCTGGCCGCCAGCACACAGCCTTTCTCTTTCCATGAGTCTAGAGTCCTCAGCTGCTCTCTTGCTCCATGTCCTCATTTCTGCCTCCATCTCTGGTGTTGCTGCTTCTCTGGATATGGTCCCACAGTCCACTCATGCTCTTCTCCCTTGATGGTCCTAGGGTCCTCTGTTCCTGGAATGTTGGATTAACTACCCCTCTCCTTTAAGTTACAAAACATCTACCTTTATAGTTGTGACAGTCACAATTAGTTATGACAACAATTATTCACTATTGAATCATAAGAGTCTTATTCCCATCTCTTTTCACCAGATCCATGTAGACAAGATGAAAACTATTCAGTGGAGATTCTGCCTTCCCCCGTCGTACACTCTGAAACTAAACTTCCTCTTGAAAACTTGTAAGTCAGCCACTTTGGCCTTTAGTGGTTAAGAGCTTTTCCAGGAAAGGGAGTGATTTTTTTGAAATCACCTGATGAAAAGTTGGAGGAGAATTTTAGTGATGGAAAACTGGTTAGGACGTTGCCATTTAAAGTATGGTAGTCCTTGGAGTCTTGATGGGGCATTGTGGGTTAATGCGCCAGACTGTAAAGGTCAGCAGTTCAAGCTCACCTGCTGTTCCTTGGAAACCCTAGACAGGGTCTCTATGGGTCAGAACTGACTTGAGGGCACTTAACAACAACAACAGTCCTTGGTGGGAAGTGGAAAAGGAAAGCTGAGAGCGTGCTGTGAGGACATTGAGACGGTACAGCAGCAGTGATGACAGAATTGTTTGAATCAAGGTCTCCAAGTCTGCACAATCAGATACCTAAAAGTGGCTCTGACAAAACCACAAAAGTCAAGAAAAGGAATCAGGATAAGGGGTAGAAGAGTTCACTGCGCTAATGTGAAGTTGACTTCAACTCGTGTTGACCTTCCGCACAACAGAAGACAACCTTGCCTAGTCCTGTGTCCTCCACGCTTCTTCAAGTCCATTATGCCAATCCTCGATGATTGTTAAGGTTACATAACTACTTGGCTATGCCATAATTCTTAGTGGTTTGGCAGATGCCATGCAATCACCATCTGTTTTGTGATCTGATGTGACAGTCAATCAGTTGAAAGGAGAGTTTCCTGGGGGTGTGGCTTGCATCTAATATATATGAATGATCTTGCAAAGTTCATTCTCTCTCCATCCTGAATCCAAATCTTCATTCTCTCACCTCCCATTTTTTGTGACATGATACAATAGCCTGTGTCTGACTTGTAGATATTGGGATTTATCAGCTACCAAAGCCCATGAGCCAGCAACCTGCTGTCTGACCACTGATTTGGGATTCGTCAGTTCCTACAGCCACGTGGGTTCCTACAACCACATGAGAAACCTCCAGCCTGATGTTTGATCCACAGATTTGGAATTTGTCAGTCTCCTCAGTAGTGTGAACCATTTCTTTGAAATAAGTGTACACATTTCACTGGTTTTGCTCCTCTAGAGAATGCAACCTAAGACACCAACTCACCATGGGTTCCCCTCACCTTCAGCTTGCCCTCTACTTTGCCAAACATGATGATGTCCTCTTCCAGTGATGGATACTGCCTAATGATATGCCTAAAGCAAACAAGTTGTACAGTGTTCTATTGTGATCCATAGATAGACCCATAGATCCATTGACTAATTTTTTAAAGGAGTCCTGGTGTGGCACTGTAAGATAAGAACTAGACTGCTAACCACAAGGTCAGCAGTTCAAACCAACCAGCCACTTCTCAGAAACCTTCTACAAGGTCACTATGAGTCAGAACCAACTCGATAGCACTTAAAAACAACAACAACATTTTGGAAAAGAGTGTGGTGGCTCTGTAGGATAAACACTTGACTTTGAACCACAGAGTCAGTGGTTTGAGCCCACAAGCTGCTCCTTGGAAGAAAGATGAGGGTTTCTGCTCCCACAAGGATTCACAGCTTTAGGAATACTATCCAGCGTCACTATAAGTTGGAACTGACTCAAAGTCATGCAACAAAGACATCAACATTTTTTTAAAAGAGAATGTCAAAGCTTTCTTCCCAGTTAGTCTGCAAGCGCACTGAAACCTGTCCACCATAGGTGACCCTGCTAGTATTAGAAATGATGATGGCATAGCTCCCAACATCCTAACTCAAGCCACCACAGTACAATACACTGACAATCAGGTAGTGAGTGGCTGATTTATCTACTCTATGTTTATTTTTAAAATAAAAAAATAAAAATAAAAACAGACTTCTGCTTGCTCTTTTTTTTTTAACCAGGAAATCTCTATTTATGGCAAGGTCAGGGAACAGGAACAGCTCAGTGGAATTGAAGATCTGGGGTGTGTCAGACTCAAGTTCAGTCACCAAATTGATGCCAATAGTCGCCAGTGAGAACACACCAACATTGTATGTTCCCCGCCCAGGGGGCTTACTTTCCAGCTCTGGTTCCTAACCTGACTAGAGCCCCCAATTCTTCATGGAGTCAACTTCACGATCACTCAAGCCTTCTGGGGAGAAACTCTGAGTTAATTCCCCAATAGAGGAAGGTAGGTTAGTCAATAGGATATAAATAAGCCTCTGGGAGAGGGGATAAGAAAAGGCAGCCCCCTGGAGGATGGTCCTCCCCCTTACAGAATCAGTTAATGCAACATGAAAATTAGTTGTACCCAGGAAACACGAAGAGAGGGCCAACAAACAAGACCGTACTTAAGATTTTTAAAGCAAAACTTCCACGCTTATTTATCCATATGGACATGGGAGTGGGGGTGCTGGATGGCAGTTGAGAAAGGAGCAGGGTCTGAGCAAGTGAGGTCAGAATCCAGGTGCCCAACCCTGAACCCTGCAACACAGTCCAGGACTTCCTGGGCCTCCCTGAGCCTTCATGCTTGCTTGGAAGGCGAATGCGGGACTTTCCGTGGCAGACACCAAAAACCCAGCCTAGCATGACCACAGGAGTCCTGGAGGCCCAGAGGCTCTGCTGGAGAAAGACCCGCTTCTACAAAGATTACAGCCTAGGAAACTCCATGGGCCAATTTTATTAATCAGCACCTGGGAGACGGCACGCCTGGGAAATGGGCAGCTCTTCTGAGGATGCCCAGCAGAGTCCTGGTCTCAGTGTCCATAGCCAAGCTCTGTTGCGCCTCTGTAAAGTATGGCAGCAGCTTTGGAGGGGACTGTGGAAAGAATTAGAGGCCTAGGCAGCAGGCAGGAAGCTAATGTCACAGTCAGACTCCACTGCCTAGCCTGGCTGCTCTTCACTTCTCTGAGCCTCAGTTTCCTTGATTGTAAAGATCCCTCCCTGTTAACTTCATAATGTAGCTGTGAGAATAAAGGGAAAGAAAACCTATGAAAGGACCTCGATGAATTTAAAACACCATGGCACCATGGAAGTAAAGTCTGAAATTCTACTTTCATAGGGATTACAGTCAAGAAAACCCTTATGCTTGCTCTTGATACATTTTAAAATCCTAGTAACTGACTCTATACTTGAAAAAAGTAGATCTTAACCATAGGGGTGCTGGTGGTAAAACAATTAAGCTCTCACTGTTAACTGAAAGATTGGCAGTTCAAACCCACCAGTGCCTCCACAGGAGACAAGACATGGTAATATGCTCCCATAAATAGTACAGCCTAGGCAACCCCATGGGGAAACACTCCTCTGTGATACAGGATCACAAAGATCCAGAACAGATCCATCAGCTCAAAACAATAACAACATACAGAGTCTTGTTAAAGGAAAGAGGGCACAAATGTGACCAGTCTTCTGATTACTATGTGCCGGCAAGTGCATGTAGGAATGTTGAACACAAAATTGCCAGTCAAGAATATTCCCCATTTGCATCACTGCAGAACATGCAATGCTTCCATTTGAACCTCAATCATAACAAGTGGTCAAAATCATTGTTTAAACTTTTGTACTTCCACACAATGGAATACTATGCAACGTTGAAGAATAACAATGAATCTGTGATACACCTCATAACTTGGATGAACCTAGAGGACATTATGCTGAGTGAAACCAGTCAAACACAAAAGGACAAATATTGTATGAGACCAGTACTATAAAAACTCAAGAAAAGGTTTTTATGCTTAAAGAAACATTCTACAATAGTTACCAGGGCATGAGAGGGAAAGGAGGATAATTCACTGGCTAGAGAGTACACACGTGTTAACTTGAGTGACGAGGGTGGCAATATGCAAGAAGAGGGAGGTTGACAGAAGAACTATAAAGATAGGTGAAGACACAGGAAGATTTATAAGGGCTTAAAAGGATAGAGGCAAATACTGCTATATATGCAACAGTGGAATTACAGTGTTTTGTAGGCAGGGACATGGACAAGCATACAAGCTGAACAGGTGTTTGAGGGAGGATGGGAGTATTCCCACAAATACATAAGAGTTTGAAAGAGGATTTTTGTACATGGGTCTTTCCCTTTGCTGCAAACACACCTATGAAGGTAGTGGGGATATAAAGGACAAAATGATGAAAACTTCTTAGATATTATCAAACATAATGAAGCAATGAGTTGCTAGGCTTGGTGGCTCAGGACCATAGTTTCAGGGGTCACTATGGTCAATGGACATAGCATAGTCCACAAAGGCTATGTTCTACATCCTACTTTGGTGAGCAGTGATGGGAATCTTAAAAGCTCATGCGCAGCCATCTAAGGCACAACTATTGGTCTTTCCCTATGTAGAAGAAAGGAGAGTGTTAAAATTTTGAAGATGCTTGGAACCTACTAGTCCAATGGGCTAGGTGAACATCAGTCGCCACAACTATGAGACCTAAAGAACTAGATGGTGCCCAACTGCCATTATCAACTGCTTTGGAAAAGTTTACATTAGAAGTCCCTGGGTAGAGTGGGAGAAAATGTGGCATAAAACTAAAAAAAAAAAAAAAAAAAATTTTTAAGGGGGGTGGGTATTACTGTCCAGAAAGAGACTGAAGAAAGCCGAGACTTGTCCCTCAACCACCCTTAAGGTCTGGAATGGAACTCACCCTCTTGGTCCATTATTCAGCCAAGAAGCAGATAGCCACATAGGGAAGACAACGCCTCTACTAAGGTACATTCACCATGGGATGATCAATCATTCAAGATGAAAAGGGCAACATTTACTTAAGGACCAAGTTGAGAAGAGATGGGAAGGAGGGTGGGATGGAAAGAAGAACTACACGGAGGAAGTGGGACAACCATTGTAGCATGGAAGGATTGCAATCACTGAGATGAAACAAAGTACATGGTTTGTGGAATCTAAAACTGGTCATCTTTTCTGGAAGCCTTCACTCAATTCACAATAAAAATCGAAAAATAAGAAGAGATAGAGAGATTGATTAGAACTTGATACAATGATAGAAAACTAACACATTCAATGTTACACACAATGGAATACTATGCAACGTTGAAGTTATAAATCAATGGATTTATAACCAAAAATGCCAGTGCAGTATAATCCAGGGGAAAAGAATGTTCCTTTCAGTAAATGATAGTTAATCAAATGAAGGGGAAAGAAGGCATTGTTAGTACCACTTTATAGAAGATGAAATCAAGATGCCCACAGGAATAATCGCCAGATAAATACAGAGTCATGAAGGAAAAGAAGCAAAATGTACCCCAAAGCTGGTGACTCTACCAAAGCTCATTCCATAGACCTTATTACAGCAACCTCACTTCAGACAACACTTTTCTTAGTTGGTCCATGAGCTGTTTCATGTCGATCTGCTTAAATAACTAATTCATTAATAAGCTTCATCTTCTGGAATCCCAGCAACAGCTTTGTCAAGAACTCCATGAGAGCAATGGTCAACCCTGTCTAACTAGGACACCAGACACAAATCCAATCATTTTAATGCCCCGGATGAGAGACAGATTCTTTGGATTCTAGTCTGAACTCTTATATTAATCTGTTGCCAGGCTCACTGCTTGATGCCTTCATTTTGTCATTTTCATATGGGAACTCCAGTCCTTAACCATCTCTTTGAGCTGTAAAGACAAACTGAGATAACAGATATAAATGTTTTATGAAAACGTTACAAGTACCATACAAATCTTAAGGCATCATTATTACAAAGGTAATAAAAGGATTTATCACAGTGATAAATGGTGAGTTTGGTTTTCTGCTTCCATAGTTTGTGAGAACCAGAATAATTGCTGTTGGCAGATAAATGCACGGCAGTTACTCAAATCCAAGAGTATTTGGGAAAAGGCAGAACTCCGCCAAATCCAAGTGATTTTAAAAGACTATAAAAATAAACAAGGATCCAATATAATTAATTCCAGTTCAGTCTATCCTTCCTGCTACTTGGAGCAATGTAGCTTGTTATGGAGCAATTACCTCTGAACCTTTTAATCCCAGCTGATCATTTTCAGCTTTAATTGTTTTGCTAGGTTTGAATGTCGTTATAGTTCAAATACAGCCAATTAGTACAGGCCAGGCCATCTTGTGACACTTCTCATTCAAAGAACTCTCCTTGGAATCTCTGGTGGACTATGTTCCAGATTGTATAGCAGCCACAGTTCATATCTATAGATGTTATTCTGTGTAGGAAGGGCCAGCGAAGGCTCAGAGAAACCACCAAGAGCAGGGGGTCAAGTTCACAAAGTCGAAGCACAAAGAGTAAGACTCATAACGCTAATGTCAAAACCCAGGATTCCTGGATCAGGAGGCAGACCCTCACCACTGGAGATGTTTAAGATGACTTATCTTGAAAGCATTTGAGCATCTGGTTTCCCTCATTAGTTTTCCTTAGAACCTGTAAGCAGAGCATTATAGGCAAAGATTTTAAAACCCTAAGATTTAGCTTCACATGGCAACAGGCTGACTGTACAAACAGCCAATGGCAGGATTCAGGAAAGTGGCAGTGTACAAGATCCACACACAAACACACCTGTGTTCCTCAACACTAATGAGAAGACCTCCAAAAATGAAATCAAGGGAACATACCATTGTCAATAGCCCCCAAAAAGATCAAATACCTAGGAATAAATCTAACCATGATGTAAAAGGCTCATACAAGGAAAACTATACACTAAGGCAAGAAACTGAAAAAGATCTACATAAATAGAAACTCATTCCATACTCAAGAATTGGAAGATTCAGCATTGCAAAAATGTTAATACTACCCGAAGTGATTTATAGATGTAATACAATTCCGATTCAAATTCCTACACACTTCTTTAACACAATGGAAAAACCCATCACCAACATTCTATGGAAATGAAAGAAGCCCTGAACGGTCAAAGCAATACTAAAAATGAAGAGCAAAGAGAGAGTCCTCATACCTCCTGATCTCAAAATTTAGTGCACAGCCACCGTCATCAAAACCGTCTGGGACTGGTTCAATGACAGATGCACAAGACGACTGGAAGAGAATGGAGAACTCAGTAGTAAATCCTTACATCTACAGGCAGATGATATTTGGCAAAAAGTCAAAGTCTATTCAATGAGGAAGAAACTGTCTCATTAACAAATGGTGCTGGCAAAACTGGGTGTCTATATACAGTCCTTTTGTGGTGTTGTAGGATAAGAACCTGACCTCAAAGTCAATTTGAACTGAAAGGCCAATGGGCCAGACCCTCCAGCTGCTCCTTGAATACCCTATGCAGGATCATTATGAGTTGGAACTGACTCGACAGCACTTAACACCAAGAAGTTTCATTCCTATGTTATCTTTCAGAACCTTTACAGTTTTGCCTTTAACATTTACATTGTTGATCCATTTTGAGCTAGTTTTCGTGTATGGTGTGATGCATGGATCCCGTTTCCTTTACTACATATGTTGTTGTTATTGAGTGCTGTCAAGTCGGTACCGACTCACAGCAACCCTGTATAGGATTTCTGAGTAACTGTTGGTAGATTTGAACTGCCTACCTTGTGGATCACAGTCCAGATCCTACTGTGCCACACCAGAAGTCCAGGACAAAGCAATGACACAAATAAACATATGCACACCTATATTGACTGTGGAATTATTCACAACACTATTGTCTACTCTGACACACATGGGATCGCCATGAGAGGAAGCTGACTCAACAGCAACAATGTATATATATATATGTATATGTGTTGTTGTTGTGAAGTGCATCGAGTCAATTCCAACCCATAGATACCCTGTATAAGGTTTCCAAGGAGCAGCTGGTGAACTTGAACCATCGACCTTGCAATTCAAATGACTTTGCAATCTGACACATTAGCCCACAGCGCCACACCAGGACTCCATATGTATATATGTATATATGTTTTATCTATTTATATATATATATATATGGCGCTCTGGTAGCATAGTGGTTACAAATCGGACTGCAAACCACAAGGTCAGCAGTTCGAAACTACCAGCTGCTCCACGGGAGAAAGATGAGGCTTTCTGCTCCCATAAAGATTTACAACCTCGGAAACCCTGTACAGGGTCGCTATGGGTGGGAGATGACTCAACCACACTTAACAACAACAATATATATATATATATATATGCTGTTGAGTCAGCAACTGACCCAGTTCACCTTCGACTTTGTTCATTGTCTACTCTGACACACAGGGATTGCCATGAGACGGAGCTGATTCAATAGCAACTAGTTTCGGGCACCCCCATTATCTAGTCATTCCATGTATATAGAATCCTGGTGTGGTGCTGTAGGATAAGCACTGGACTGCTAACTGAAAGGTTGACAGTTCAAACCCATCATCCACTCACTGAAGATGCTATACAAGGTCACTCTGAGTCAGAACCAACTCAACAGCACATAGCAGCCAGCAATAACTATATAT
>NW_006408519.1:35084321-35088501 GCF_000296735.1 Chrysochloris asiatica
GGGTTGTATGATATCAAGTTGGTTTAGACTCCAAACAATGCTATATATAGGTTTCTGAGCTGTAAATCTTTACAGGAGTAGAAAGTGTCATCATTCTCCTTCAGAGCAGCTGGTAGATTCAAACTTCTGAACTTGTAGCTAGCAGGCCACTATGTAAGCCACTACACTATATTATACAAATGTATATATGTTGTTGTTAAGTGCTGTTGAATCTGTTCTGACTCACAGTGACTCTGTATCAGGTTTCTGAGGAGCAGCTGGTGGGTTTGAACTGCCAACCTTATGGTTTACAACCCAGTGGTGATCCTACAGCACCACACCAGTAGTCCATAGATAGACCGATAGAGAGATATTTCTTGTTGTTATTAAGTGCCATCAATTCAGCTAGTAGGTTTGAACCATCAACCTTGCAGTTAGCAGTCCAGTGCTTATCCTACAGCACCATACCAGGACTCCCTATATATATTCCATTATTAAATAACTACAACATATATATACATGTATGTTGTTTTTAAATATCATCAAGTCAATTCCAACCCATAATGACCCTGTATAGGGTTTCCAAGGAGCAGCTGGTAAGTTTGAACTGCTGACCTTGTTGTTAGCAGCCCAGTGCTTTTCATAGAGCGCCACATATTTACTGAGCAACTACCACACATAGACACTGTATTTGCAGTTGTGAACACAAAACAGGGGCACAGACAAGATTCCTGCTTTGGTGGGGAGGGGAGGTCATCTTACCTGAAAAGCCTCAAACCAGACTCGCAGTGGTGACTCAGAGCAATATGTTACAGTGTGAAAAGGAGATTCTGCTGGCCAGGTGGCTCTGAACGGTCACAAGTTTAGGAATTTAGTCATTTTCTAATTTGGGGAAAATCAGTCAGGCACCTCAGAAAAAAAGTTTGGTGATCCATTTCTGTAAACTGCCTGTTCATTTTGGTCAGCCTGTAACTTCCCCATTAAACAGAGTTCTTTTTGCAGTGCATACTTGTAAGCAGTTGGGGGCACAAGCTTCGGAATCCCACTACATCCCATCTGCCTTTCACCTCACTGATCACGCATGAAACAAACACAGGCACCTTAGAGACATGGGTATACCAAGACAAGAAACTCAACAAGCTGGTACAATCCCTGTAGCTGAGGCAGCCACATCTAGAGACTGACTACATCATGTACCTGAGAACACGGATGCTGAATCACTCTAACCTGTGTCTACAGCTTCCACGTCAACATGGAAGCTTGTTTATTGATGTGCAATGGTAGAGGTGACCAGGCATATGCTATGGATTGAATACGTTTTGTAAAATGTGTGTTATAAATCCTAACTCTTATGACCATGGTTATAACCCCATTTAGGAATGGGTGTTCTGTGTTATGTTAACAAGACAGCTTTAATGTCAGGTGTGTCTTAAATCAATCGCTTTCCAGGTATAAAAGAGATTAAACAAGCAAGTAAGCAAGGAGAGGTGGGGAAAGAGAGATGTTAAATTACATAAAGAGTGACCACAAGCAGAAGTTCAGAAGAGACAAGGACCTTTCCTAAGAGCCAACAGAGAGAGAAAGAGTCTTCTAGATTGTTGCTGTTGTTGTTGGGCGCTGCCGAGTTGATCCCAACCCATAGCGACCCTGTATAAGATTTCCAAGGAGTAGCTGGTGAGCTTGAACCACTGACCTGGCAGTTAAAATGACTTGGCATTGTGACACATTTAGCCCATAGCACCATACACTTGACTATGGACTTATAGCCTCTTAACTTGTGAGAAAATAAATCACTGTTTGTTAAAACCACCCCCTTTGTGGCATTCCCCTGGTAGCAGCCTACTGCCCTTAGCTTGTTATTCGCTCTGCGTCCACCTGCAAACACAAACAACAAAAGTAAACTCTATGGAGCACAGTTCTACTCTGACACACATGGGATTGCCAAGAGTGGGGGTTGACTCAACAGCAACTGATTTGGTTTCGTTTGTGGATGTGTTCATTATCTTGAGTGCAATGGTTTCATGGATGTACACATGAGCAAACACTTATCAAATTATACACCTTAAATAGACCACTCAGTTATATAGGGGGAGGAGGCTTCAAAAAGTTCATAGGAAAAGTATACTTTTAATTTCATTTTTCCATAAACTTTTGGAAGCCCCCTCAGACCTCAATAAAGCCATTTTTTAAGGAAAATATACCTAATATATGAAAATGTGTCAGTTAAGGGAAGAGGCAAGTAGAGGTATGCCAGAAATCTAGGAATCCTTCTCAGAGAAATTTTCCTAAATATTGTTGCATAGAATTAAGCTTTGATCTTCAGAGTTCAGGCAGATAAAAACGGCCTGAGAAAAACACTGAGGACAAACTGATACGCTATAGCCTTGAATCAAATCCAAATATGAGGGTAGAGTTGTTCTGTTCAGAAAAGCACGTGACTTTAAAATATTAGTGATTTATTTAGAAAGGATGACACACACACACGCACACACATACTAGAGAGCTTAAAAACAGTGTCAGTAAGTGGTATGACAAGATGTGAATTTAAAACCAACCAAATGTTTGGCTGGAAGCAATCAGTCTGAGCCTCTGATATTGCTAGCATGTCAGATGGTCGTAGCTGGAAGGGTTCCATGAGGAACAGAGACAGGAATGTGAGTTGAGAAACCAAAGAGGACTCAGTGAACTGCTGGGTGCAGGCCATAACAGGGGCTGCTCAATAGAGATTGAATGAATAGATATATGTTTTTCTAATACCTGTCACTGGTTTCTAGGCAGTTTGTTAGACCATCTCCTTCCTCACCCCAAAATTTAAAAAACATCTCCATTGTCTTCACTAGCCAGATAAATGCAGTTGGACAATTCCTTCTAAAGCTATTTGCAACACATTGCAGGATGCTGTTCAAGTCAACTATACTGTGGTAGATTTGCAATTGGAATTTTGAATTCTGGAGAAAATTATGTTATGTTAAAAAGCACACTCGATCATGAATTTCCACCAATGTTATTTATTTTACATTGGACTTCTGAGTGTTTGAATTTGTCCCTGTACTCTTAGTCACTTAAAACACAAACACACACTTTGATAAGAAAGTTTGCGCCCACAAGATCCACAGAGCAGAGAGATTCTTGATTTTTTTTCTTTCTTTCTTTTTGTTTTTTTAATTTTGAGATACATATTCGATTTCTGCCATTTTTCAGCTCAGCTTAGCTGTACCTACATTCCCTTCTACAATGCCATTGTGGTGATT
Source organism: Chrysochloris asiatica (assembly GCF_000296735.1). Lineage (NCBI taxonomy): Eukaryota > Metazoa > Chordata > Mammalia > Afrosoricida > Chrysochloridae > Chrysochloris > Chrysochloris asiatica. The sequence continues at coordinate 35,087,552 of NW_006408519.1, forward strand.
CTTATCTTGCTCATTCTTGTAAGCTGCTGCCTTTCAAGAAGGATTGCAAGGGAAATACACCCTGAAAAGCGTCATCAAGTCATTATGCAATGCCTTCTGATTATACACGTTAGGTCAGTAGGAACCCTATTTTTCTCCTGACCTTGCTCACCCTAGTTTCTCCCAGAGAATCATCTCAGTATTGTAACAATGAGAAGCAAATTTCAGGATAGTAGACCAAAGAATTTCATTTAAAACAGCAGAGGGCAGGAGATGGGAGGAAGCATCCTCACCCTTTCTGAGTACCAGGCCAAGGCCTCTCTGGGAACAGGGAGAGGTTGGATAGAGAGGCCCGGGTTATGCCCAAAAGCACAAGCTTTGTTATTTCACTTGTAAATCTGCTTCCCCAACTGCCTCCTTTGTCATGAGACCAGAAGAACTGAATGGTGTTCAGTTACCATTATTGAACATTTCAATTGAGGATTCTGATCAAAAGGTGGAAAATGCAGAACAAAATTTAAAAACTTTATAGAATCTAGACTTCCTGGAGCCATTGATGACAGATGACCCCCCTGAAATCATTACAATGAGGAAATCTTTAAACTTTGAATCAAAAATTATCTCTTGAAGTCATCCTTGACTTTTGAACCAAATAATAGTTTAGCTTATTGGGAAAGAATATCTGCTCTAAAGATTATACTCTTTTGAAGAATTGTCTATGTGGGGTCAAATTGACAATAGGAACTCAAAAGGAAAGATGAGAGGCTTAGGGGATAGTGAGTTTGTGTTAATGGTGGTAAAGAATCTGGAAACGGTTGTCAAGAAAAGTGACCCAGCTTATAGACCATAGACAGTATCACTGGGTTGTACATGTAGAAATTATTGAAGTGCTAGATGTCTTGTCATGTATATTTTCACATAAGTGAGCAAACAAAATTCTGATATATTATCAATAACTTAAAAATAAATAT
>NW_006408519.1:35090834-35102533 GCF_000296735.1 Chrysochloris asiatica
TCTTTATATGGATTTCCAAAGATCAACCTAGAAGCCAAAATGCTACAACTCTGTAGTCTTGATAATCCAACATACTTGTACTCCAGTTACAACTTTCCTGTGAGGCCTCCCTTTCCTTTTCAACCTGAGTTCACCATCACATCCCAACCTGTTCCCAGGCACAGAGATGGTGCCTGACCCACTATGGCTGTCCAGACAGCCCTTGCTAATTCCCCACTGAGCTCTCTTGACCTTTATTTACTTCCACCATCTAACACTTTCAGTGGTGCATTCTAATGGTCTCTCTCCACCCACAAAGAAGAAGATTCAAAGATGACTACGGTTCACATAACCCATTAATTAGTAGAGTCCTTGCTTGTGCTTTCCAGATATGGGCACTGTGTAGGGATAGGCCCAAGCTAATTCTGGAAGTCAAGTGCCCCAGGTCAGCAATATAACTGTTAACTGGATTCAAATACACTTTGAGTATCTCTGTTGGTGCTGCGGCGAGTTAATGAGCTAGAGTGCAAGGTCAGTTTAAACTGTGAGGTTGGTGGTTCCAGCTTGCCACCTGCTCCTTGGAAACCCTATACAGGGTCACTATAAGTCATTACTGAGAGTCCAGAAGACCTGGATGGTGTTCAACAATTCAATATTTGTTGAAAGGAGAGAAAAGTAAGGGAAGCAGTCAGATGGAGAAGATCTAAAGTCAAATGCAAAAAAGGTTCAAAGATAGGCTGTGGCTTACAAATCATTCTTTCTAAGAGTGCAAGTGACTAAGGTCCTTGTAGTAAACAAAGTTTAGAAGAAATTAAGTAAAAATGAGAGGCAGATAGAACTTGGGGACCAGAGCAGTAGTAGGTTAAGGGAAAATCCCATTCAAAATACAAAGGCAGAGCTGAGAGAAAATTAGAACTGGTGATCAGGGGTCATCGGGTTGGAGAAAAGAACTAAGAGCCCCCAAAAAAAGCCACAAGTGAAACAGATGCAGATGACAATCCCCAAATCCTGAACATCAAAGGGCAAGACAAGGAATTGAACTGAACACCAACTAGAAGGAGAAACTGAACAAATGCAGTGAATGAGGAAGGGCAGGAAGTGAAGGAACTCTGCCAGCCATACTGGCTCAACATGGCCATCCTGAGACAAAGCCAGCATCGATCCCATATGAGGAGCACAGGGAAAACGTCCAACATCACCAGTATGAAACCAAGAAACTGAGCAATCACACCCAGAGGAAAGCAAGGTGAGAAGAACACGGTCTGCCTCTAAGGACGGGAATCACAGGAAGGATGGAGAAAGTGCCTGGAACCTTGGTGACCACAGGGAACTAGGATCCAGGAGCTTTTTCTAGACTGATGGTCCTGACAATTAGGATGGGAGGCACACATGAAACAAAATCGTACCCTACCGTACCCCATCTTTCACTTGAGCAAAGCCAGGTCCCAATGACTAATGGCAGCCAACAGGAAACGCCCAGATAACCTCGCCTGGTGACCTGAGGAGCATGCTTCTCTCTCCCGACACTCTTGGTGACTGTTGGCATGAACCTCCCTATCCCAGCAACTCTAACTGCCAGGGACTACAGTTTGAGGCCCCTCACCTCTTTCCCTAAGTCCCCATTAGCCATGCTCCCTTGCTCACCCAGCAAGCCTAACCCCACCCTCTACCCAGTGACTCTACTCTCTGAGCAGTATAAAAGCACTCCAGTGACCCCACCAAGCAACCCATTCCTCCAAACAGCATGGGAACGTTCCTGTGATCCTACCCCTCAGCCCAGCAACCTGTTCCTCTGGGTGGCATGAAGCCATTGCAGTAATCATTCCCATCCAACCCCATTTACTGACTACCACCCCCCAGGTCCCGCCAACAGTATAAGAGTACTCTGGTGGATTGCACCCCCTTTGTCCAACACACCCACCACACTTATTGCCCCACCCACTCAACAAGTGCCGTCACCCACTCCTGTATGACTAGACCAATGACAAATGTTGGACAATGTCTGCCCAGCCTGTCCTCAGCTACCACACAAAGCCAGTAAACAGAGCTCTGCATTCACACTACCAACCACTGTCCTGCTCACAGAAAGAATGCCAGTCTACCAGACTACTAGTCAGCATAGCACATGTCCCCTGCTTGCCTGGATTTTCAAAACAAAACAAAATTGAATAAAGCAAACAAGCACATAATCAATCAATGAATAAAACATCTTAATGCCTCAGGGACAATGACAGTATCAAATCACATACAGAAGCAGGGCAAGACGGCTCAAGCAAGTGACCAAAATAAAGGGCTAGAAAACCTCTAGAGGAAAAATATAGTAATAGAACTACCTAACAAGGAATTCAAGAGACTTCTATATAAGATCCTTAAAGAGATCAAAGAAAATACAGACAAAACCAAGGGAAACAGAGACAGAAAATTTCAGGAAAATGATAACAAGAACAAAATTGCAAACGAAACAGACTATTAGAAACCACACAAAAACAGCAACTAGAAATCCAGAAGATTAAGAATAAAATGTCAGAAATAGATGACTTAATAGGACATTGAAGTAGAGTTCAATCAATGGGGGACAGAATGAGTGGAATACAGCACAAGTCCCCTGACACAAATTTGACTGACTGAGGAACAATCAAGAAAAAAAAGAAGAAAGCCTAAGTTATACACTATCGAGGGGACTAATCTATACCTGATTAGAATTCCAGAACAAAAAGAGCCAAAGAGAAACAGGGAGAGAATTTTTGCAGATTTTCTGTCAGTAAACTTACCTAATATCCTGAAAGACTAAGATTTCCATCCAAGAACTTCAATAACACCATACAACATAGACCCGAAAAGAAAGTCACTAAGACATATCAGAATCAAACTTTCCAAAACCAAGACAAGGAAGGAATTGCCAGAGCAGCTTGTGAGAAATAAAGTATCATCTACAAAGGGTCACCAGTAAGACTAAGCTCTGGCTTCTGTGAAAATATGTCATGCAAGCAAGGAGGCAGTGGGATCACATCAATCAAACCCTGAGAGAAGTGAACCAGCAACCAATAATCATATATCCAGCAAGAGTATCTCTCAAATATGATAACAAAATTAGGATGTTCTCAGATAAACAGAAAGTAAAGGAATCTGTAAAACTCAAACCAACCTTACCAGAAATATTAAAAAGAGTTCTTCAGACAGAAAACTACTGACACCAGAAAACAACCTGAGATTAAAACAAAAAAGCATCACCCAGATCCCAACCCAGATAAAGGAGTCTCAAAAATAAAATAAAACTACAAGAGTGAATTGTATATTTTGCTGATGTCTGATAGATCTTGGCTGAGAACAGAGAATACCAGAAAGATGTTTACCTGTGCTTTATTGACTACGCAAAGACTTTCGATTGTGTGGATCATGACAAGCTATGGACAACATTGCAAAGTATGAGTATCTCGGAACACTTAATTGTGCTCATGAGGAATCTGTACATGGACCAAGAGGCAGTTGTTTGAACAGAACATGGAAACACTGAATGGTTTAAAATTAGGAAAGGTGTGCAACAGGGTTGTATTCTTTCACCATACTTATTCAACATGTATGATGAGCAAATAATCCGAGAAGCTGGGTTATACGAAGAAAAACGATGCATCAAGATTGGAGGAAGACTCATTAACAACCTGCGATATGCAGATAATACAACCTTGCTTGCTGAAAGTGAAGAGGACTTTAAATACTTATTGATGAAGATCAAAGATTACAGCCTTCAGTATGGATTGCATCTCAATGTAAAGAAAGCAAAAATCCTCACCACTGGACCAATAAACAACATTCTTATCAACAGAAAAAAGATTGAAGTTGTCAAGGACTTCATTCTTCTTGGATCAACTATCAATACTCATGGAAGCAGCAGTCAAGAAATCAAACGATGTATTGCATTAGGCAAATCTACTGCACAAGAGCTTTTAACAGTGTTGAAGAGCAGAGATGTCAGCTTGAAGACTAAGTTGAGCCTGATCCAAATCATGGTATTTTCAATAACCTCATATGCATGCAAAAGTTGGACAGTGAATAAGGAACACTGTAGAAGAATTGATGCATTTGAATTATGGTGTTGGAGGAGAATAGTGAAAGTGCCATGGGCTGCCAAAAGAACCAATAGATCTGTGTTGGAAGAAGTACAGCCAGAGTGCTCCTTGGAGGCCAGGATGGCCAAATTTCGTCTCTCATGCTTCAAACATATCGTCAGGAGGGACCAGTCACTGGAGAAGGATATCATGTTTGATAAAGTGGAGGGTCAGAGAAAAAGAGGAAAACCCCAAGTGAGATGGATTGGCAAAGTGGCAGCATCAATGGGCTCAAGCGTGGCAATAATTGTGAGGTTGGCCCAGGACCAGGCAGTGTTTCATTCTGTTGTGCATAGGGTCTCTATGAGTGGATACTGACTCAATGGCACCTAACAACAACAACAAGGATGAAAACAGGAAATGGAAATGTCAATCTGTAATTGTGACAACTTCAAAACAGAAAGGAGAAATGAATGATGTAGTAATAAAGCTTCCATATGGAGAGGAAGTATAGATAATATCAAGAAACAGCAGATTGTTGTAAACTTAGAAATATAAAGGTAGATCTTAGAGTAACCACAGAGAAAATTAATATAAGTTAGGAAAGGTGTGCACCAGGGTTGTATTCTTTCACCCTATTTATTCAATCTGTATGCTGAGCAAATAATTCAAGAAACTGGATTATATGAAGAAAAACATGGCATCAGGATTGAAGGAAGACTCATTAATAACCTGTGATATGCAGGTGATACAACCTTGTTTTATGAAAACGAAGAGGACTTAAAATTCTTACTGATGAAGACTGAAGACCACAGCTTTTGGTATGGGTTGAATCTCAATGTAAAGAAAACAAAAATCCTCACCACTGGACCAATAAGTAACATCAAGATAAATGGAGAAAACATTGAAGTTGTCAAAGACGTCATTTTGCTTGAATCGACCATCAACACTCAGGGAAGCCGCAATCAGGAAATCAGATGGCGTATTACATTAGGCAAATCTGCTGCACAAGACCTCTTTAAAGTGTTGAAGAGCAAAGATGTCAGTTTGAGGACTAAGGTGCCCCTGCCCCAAGATGTGGTATTTTCATTTGCATCATACCTATGTGAAAGTTGGACAATGAATAAAGAAGACTGTAGAATAATTAATGCATTTGAGTTATGGGGTTGAAGAATAATATTCAACGTATTATGGACCACCAAAAGAATAAACATATCTGTGTTGAAACAAGTACAGCCAGAATGCTCCTTAGAAACCAGGGTGGCTAGACTTCATCTCTCATACTTTGGACATATTGTCAGGAGGGACCAGTCTTTGGAGAAGGACATCATGCTTGGTAAAGTGGAGGGTCAGGAAGACCCACAATGAGATAGAATGGCACAGTGACAGCAGCAGTAGACTTAAAGCAGCAATGACAGTGAGGTTGGCACAAGACTGGGCAGTGTTTCACTTTGGTTTGCATACGTTGGTACCAATTCAATGGCACCTAACAACAACAACAACAACACTTACCAAAATGGAATCACGGTGTGGTGCTATAGGATAAGCACTCGACAGCTCACCACAAGGTTGACAGTTCAACCCCACAGGCTGCTCCTTAGAAACCCTATACAGGGTTGCTAGGAGTCGGAACTGACTCGATTACACTTAGCAACAATAATTACAACTCACTAAAATGGAGAGGGAAAAATGTTTAAAGACTCAGTAAACACAAAATCAGCAAATATGAAGAAAATGAAAGGACAAACGATAAACAAAAAACTCAAAACAGAAAATTAAGCAGAGCCCAGAAAAGCAACACCAAAATAAAACATAACAAAATGACAGCAGTAAATTCATATATATCAATAATCACACTAAATGCAGCTGGTCCAAATGTCCCTGTCAAGAGACAGAGGATGGCAGAATGAATTTAAAAACAGAACCCATCTTTTGTAACAATAACAGGGGAGTAGTTCTTCTTACAGTCCACAAGCAGAAGACCCTAGGACTATCAAGGGAGAAGAGCCAGGCAGAATGTGGGACCCTATCCAGAGAAGCAGCAACACCAGAGATGGAGGCCAAGATGAGGACATGGAGAGAGGGAGCAGCTCAGGACTCTGGACTCATGGAAAGAGAGGGACTGGGTGTTAGCGGCCTGAAGGCTTGCAGAATGTGCCCTTTGGTTGTTTAAATTATTATATATTCCTGAGTGTTTTTGTATACATTCCACCCCCCCACACCGTACACACACACACACACACAGAGGGAATGGAAGCAAATACTGTTGAATGATGATGCATGGTGAAGATTGTAATCATTGCAATGAAATGATGGTGTAAAGCCAGTGTTCTCCCATGTAAACTAGCACTCAGTTCACTATAATTTTTTTTTTTTTAATTTTAAAAAATAACACATCAAGATGTTGCCTACAAGAAGCACACCTAAGACACAAAGACATATGTAGGTGAAAAATTCTACCACCTTCACCTCCTTCAGTCTGAAATTGATCAAATATGTGATCAAGATGCATTGATAATTACTGGTGATTGGAATTCGGAAGTTGGAAACAAAGAGGAAGGATCAGTACTTGGGAAATAGAGCCTTGGTGATGGAAATGATGCTGTAGATCACGTGATAGAATTGTGCCAGACCAATGACTTATCCATTGCAAATACCATCTTTAAACAGTATAAAAGGTGACTGAACATGTGGATCTCACTAGATGGAATACACTGGAATCAAATGGACTCTATCACAGGAATTGATGGGACAGACCATCAATGGCTCATATTTATGTTCAGGCTGAAGTTGAAGAAAACAAAACCAACTTCACGAGAGCCAAAAATCACCTTGAGTGTATATCCTACCTGAATTTAAAGACCATTTCAAGAACAGATTTGATTCCTTAGACATGACTGAAGACCAGAAGAGTTGTGGTATGCCATTAAGAATATACAGGAAGAAAGCAAAAGGTCAATAAAAAGACAGGAAAGAAAGAAAAGGCAAAGTGTCTTAGCCGTAACCAAACACCTCCTAAGGGTAGGGACTATCCTCTCAGGGGACATCTCCGTCAATTGTCTGAATAGATCATAAAGAAAAGCTCTAGTGGTGTTATAGGTTAAGAACCTGACTGCTAAGCACAAGTTGCAGGCTCAAACCCACTAGCAGCTCCTAGGAAGAAAGATGAAGTTGTTTGTACCTGTAAAGATTTACAGAATTGACTGTATGGCAGTGGGTTTGGAGGTGGGTTTTTTTGGGGGGTGGGGTCAGACAATGTCCCACATCTTACTTTGATGAGTTGTTGTTCTTAAGTGTGTCAAGTTGGGTCCGACTGGAAACTTAAAAAACAGCAAGTGGCCATCTAAGTTACAATGACTGGTCTCTTTCCACCTGGGGTAAATACGAGTGAAGAAACCAAAGACTCAAGGAAATAGTTAGTTCAAAGGGCGAATGGACCATAAGAATCCCAGCCTCCACTAACCTGAGGCCAGAACTAGATGGTAACCCGTGACCGTTACTGATCATTCTGGCCAAGATCACAATGGAAGGTACCAGGTAGCGTGAGAGAAAAAGGAAGAACAAAATGCAAATTCATACAAAAAACCAGACTTCATGGTCTGATAGAAACTGGTGGAACTCCCCAAGGCTAGACATACTTCTAACTTAGATCTGAAATCACTCCTGGAGATCACCTTTAAGCTACATAAATGACAGGCCTATAAAATTTGCAATAACACCCGGAGGAACATGCTCCACAGAACAATCAACTATATGAGACCCAGAGAACAGCATTTACCCAAAAGCAAAGTTAAGAAGGCAGGAAGGGGCAGGAAAATCAGGCTATCAGAAATGAGGAACCCAAGGAGGAAATGAGGAGAGTTGGGGAATGGTAACTGATATCTGTGTATAAAACACAGAGTAGAAAACTTACTTGCTCTGTAAAGTTTCACCCATAATAAATGATTTAGGGTGACAATAGAGCACCCTAACCCCACTCTCTGATTTCTCTTCTCCCCTCTCAGCTCCACAATTCCACACACAGATTTATTAATGAAGATGCTGTCAGTGGCAACTGAAAGACATCTCTTCCTTGTCTTCCACTATCCTAGACATGGCCAAGATCTTCCAAGTTCAACTTACAGAGTGGTAGACCAGGGCAGAATCCTGATCAGTTTGTAGAGTATCAGAGGAACCTTATGGAGACTGAGGTAGGGGTTCAGGTCTCTTTACTTCCTTAAGTAGAATCACTTCACCTAAAGCCAAGGATGTTCAGAAGAACAATGGTTTGGCCAGGTATTTCCCAGTGTTTCTCTGGTCCCAGGACTCCTGTGACTTTTCTTCATTAACTTCAGTCAAAAACAAGCAAAAATAATAATAACATGAAAATGTCAACACCACCACCCAAAACAATCTACAGACATAGTGCAGTCCCAATCCAGAGTCCAACATCTCTTCAAAGACATGGAAAAACTAATCATAACTGTATATGGAAAGGAAAGAGACCCTGGATAACAAAGCAGAAGGAGGCATCTTCACTTTCTGATCTCACAACCTACTTCTATGCTACAGAAGTCAAAACAGCTTGGTACTGGAACACAATTGAAAACCCAGAAGTAAATCCATCTACCTACATGACAAAGGGCCAAAATACATTAAATGGGGAAGAGATAGTGTCTTCTATAAATGGTGGTAGCAAAACTGGAAATTCATTTGCAGAGGAATTAAGCAAGACCCATATCTCACACTATATACAAAAATGAACTCAAAGTGGATGAAAGACTTAAATGCAAAGCCTACAACTATAAAGGTCATCAAGGAAAACATAGGGACAAACTTAGGGACTGTGATACATGGCATAAATATCAAACATAACTGAAAACACACAAGCTGAAGACAAAACAGATGACTGGAACTTTGCAAAAATTAGACACTTATGGGCATCAAAGGATTTCACCAAAAAGAATAAAGAGTAAAAAGAGAACCCACAGACAGGGAAAAAATGTTTGCCGATGACATATGAGACAAGGGACTACTCTCTAAAACTTATAGAACACTTCAACACCTTAACAAGAAGAAGACAAGTAATCCAATGAAAAATGGGCAGAGGACATGAACAGGCACTTCACCACAGAAATATTTATGTAGCCAACAAACATGAATAAATGCTCTAGATTACTAGCCATTAGAGAGATGCAAATCAAAACAGCAATGAGATGTTCTCTTACTCCAGCATTAACAGCAAAGTTCAAAAAAATGAAACAACTAATATTGGTGAGGATGTGGAGAGCCCGGGACCCCCCTATACCGTTGGTATTGTTGTTGTTGTTAAGTGTCATTGAGTCGATTCTGACTCATAGTGACCCTGTCTAGGGTTTCCAAGGAATAGCTGGTGAATTTGAACTGTTGACCTTTGCAGTTCAAAGCAACCTTGTAGTCCAGTACATTATCCCACAGCACCACACCAGGACTACACTTGGTATATATTCTCAAGAAAAAAGAACTTTGACATGATAAGATATAAACACACCCATGCTCATTGCAACATTATTCACAGTAACAAAATGATGGAGCTCACCTAAATGCCCATTGAAAGAAGAATGGTTGAACAAACTTTGGTACATACACACAATGGAATACTACACCAACATTGAAGAATAACAATGAATCTGTGAAACACCTCATAACACAGATGAACCTGGGAATGTTATGCTGAGTACAAATAGTCAATCACAAAATAACTAAAGTTGCATGAGACCACAGTGTTTTCAGGGCACTTCTATTTGAAGCAGATTCCACAACTGTCTCTCAAGGCACTTCTAGATGGGTTCGAACCATCAACCTTTCAGTTATCAGTTGAGTGTTTAACAATGTGTGTCACCCAGAGACCTACTCATTCAATTTTTCACATTGTGATCCACTTCTTTAAGTGCAAAGACCACAGACCCTCTCAACAGAAATGTAGAAATTACTAAGAGGACTGGGATAAATTCACTTACAACACCAATAACTGCTTTTTTTCTCTAAATGTTTCGCATGAATTATTCATTCATTGCCAAAGCACATATAATAAGAAGTCCACCCCCAGATCACCTGATGGCTACACTTGAAGAACATTTACGCCTATTATTATTCTTCAATCAAAGATTGCCCTTCTTCCAGGAAGCCTTCCTTTCCTGTGCTCTCCAGCAGAATGAATTGCTTCCTAACTTAGGTCTTCAGTGGATCAGGCAGCTCCATGACTGGTGTTTGTTTATGTCTGACTCCCTTACTGAACCTTGTGCTCACTCCCGGAGGGCACAGTCTGAGTCTTTGCCCTTGCCAAGTCCCCAGGACTCGTCTGGCACATATTGGTGCTTAGTAAGGGTCTGTTGAATTAAGTTGGCGTGATCTAGAAGACAAATTCCACTTACATTCGCTCACAGTTTGTCAGAGCCCTGAGCGGAATCATTTGAAAGCTTTAACCTGGACCCTCAGGATCAGGGAAATGCCCTCACCAAGTCTAGTCACCCAGAGAGTTGTGGGCCTAACTGAGCCACCATGCAAAATGACAACCAACTTTCACCTCTGTTGTCACTTACCTATGGGAAATGAAATCCCCTATTAAAGGAATGGAACAATCAGCTTGCCCAGCATGTGGTTTCCAGTTACCTAAGCTTCTCCTACCAAGAGATGACCCATCATCTGGTGATCCGTCATTCTCTCAGGGGAGTTTAATAGATTGGCCATCCACCAGATAAATCATCCAGTTAAGCCTCCGACTTGGCCTCCTCAGCCAGGGGCCTCATTCATGCCTAGGGACATCTATCAGCAGGGCCCTTGACCTGGTTCCCAGGGCACTCCAGGAGAGCAAGACAGGAGAGGTAGAGCAGACTCCCAGCCCCAAGGCCAGCAGGGAGGGAGGCTGCCCTGTAAGACAGACGTCAGCACTGCTCTGGGCGCACACCCCACTGTTTACCTGGGAGCCAGCCTCATACAACCGTGTTGCAAGAGCACCTTGGCAGACAGATTGCAGCCTACAGATTACTCAAGGACAGCAAGAGTGAGCCTGAGGGGAACCAGAGCCTGCACAGGGAAAGGGCCCACGCCCAGGTTGGACCTTTTCCCCGGGGAACTCGCCCCGGGCCAATTCCTATGCCAGCTGCCAAGAGCTCTCAGCTTGTGAGTGTGAGCAAGAAGACAGCTCTCCAGGGCCTCCCTTCAGTGCTTGCTGGGGAGCTGCAGCAGTTTCTGGGACCAACTTGTCCTTCTTTCTGCATCCTGCACTTTTCTGAGTTTTCCAGCACCACCTAGGAAGCTCCTCTGGGAGAAGGGCCCAGGCTGAACCAGTACAGACAAGAACTGGGTGTGTGTCCCAAAGAAAGCTTGACAAAGGGGGGAATCACAATGGATTCCGCAACACCTGCCACCGGCACTCTTGTTTGCCTTGCCGCGTCCACGCCATTTTTCTTCCTCCGTGCCCCCAAATGAACTTCTCACTCACCTGTTTGCACGTATCCCAGGTCCTCAGTAAGGATGGTATTGTCCTGCCCAATTCTGTCCAGGTAGACCGCCAAGCTCCATGGTAGTGCCAAGGACTCAGTCAAGTACAGTGATTCCTGTACCCCGACTAGAATCACCTCCACTTTGACTCTTTCCACTCTTTTATGTTGTTGTTATTGTTGTTGTTAAGTGCCATCGAGTTGATTCTGACCC
>NW_006408519.1:35103653-35106726 GCF_000296735.1 Chrysochloris asiatica
GTTTCCAAGGAGCAGCTGGTGAGTTTGAAATGCCGACTTTGAAGATTCACCACACCAGGAGCATATCTTATTGTTGTTGTCCCCTCTGTATACCTATCTACCAGCTGGCTAAAAATTGGGCCACAAGGATGAATTCTATTTCATACTTGAAAATGCCCATAATCTCCACTTCCTGCAGACTCTTTCTGACCAGTAATCCCAGTCTATTTTATAATTTTGACTTTTGTTCCACATTTTCTCCCATTCTAAGTAGGACATCTAATGTGATCCCTTTCAGAACAGCTGGTAGTGGCTCCATCTAGTTCTTTGTGGTCATGGTGACTGATGTCCATGTGTTCACTGGACTAGTTGATTCCAAATATCTTCAATTTTCATTACTCTTCTTTCTTCTGCACAGGTAGAGACCAATAGTTGAACCCTACCTAGCCACTCATGAACTTTTCAGATCCTAATCACTACTCACCAAAGTTGTTGTTGTTGTTAAGTGTTGTCGAGTCGGTTCCGATCCATAAGGACCCTGTATAGGGTTTCCAAGGAGCAGATGGTGAGCTTGCACCAGTGACCTTATGGTTCAAACCAACTTTGCAGTCCAGCGCATTAGCCCACAACACCACACCAGGACCCCCAAAGTAGGATGTAGAATATTGTCTTTGTGAAGAACTCTATTATGCCAACAATTGGTTGATTTTTGAAAGTAGATCTCCAGCTCTTTCTTCCTTGTTCACCTTACTCAGGAAGCTCTGTTGAAATCTGTTCAGCATCACAGCAACACAGAAACTTCCACCGACAGATGAGTGGTGATTACGGTTGAGATCTATTGGCCAAGAATCGAACTTGGGTCCACAGCATAAACGGCAAGTAGTCTACCAACAAACCAGCATTGTCTCCTCCCCAATCCCTGCTACATAGACTATTTGGTGACCCCTCCAGAATACAGGCCCACTTGCAATTTCTTGAATATACCATGCCTTTTTTTTTTAATGTTTTATTGTATATTGTGTGATAGTCTACATGGGGGAACATTAGTTTTACATTCATTCCATCATACATCGTCTCATTGCCATAGTTACCATCCCGTCCATGCATCATTGCCCAACCTAAGGATATACCCTATAATCCCGGCCCCCCTCCCCTCATGGTCCTCAGCACACAGCCCTTCTCCCTCTCTGGATCCCTAGTCCCCAGGAACTCCATCTCTTCGCATCATCCTCTCTCTTCACATCATCCTCTCTGTCTCAGTCTCTGTCCTCCCTGCTCCTCTGGGTGGGATCCCACTCTCCATTCTTCTCCATTGATACCATGCTATTTTTTACCCAAAGAGATATCCATCTTTGGGGAACAAGACATCTACAATACCACTGAGGAGCCGCAATCAGGCCAGATGCCTCAGATTCTCCAGAGCAAGTATCAGTTCTGGATCCATGGTTTATCTGCCATTGTCTATTGGCCCCTTTGCCCTCGGAAGCCTCAGACTTGCCCCAGGACAGGCATTCGAATGAAAGAATCCCAGAGGAAGGTATCTGAAGTGTCAATTTCCTACTGCTGAAGGCAGAGCCTGGGGTCCAGTGAGGTAAGGCACACCTTTCCTTTCCCTCCCAGTGCTCTGCTCCAGCCTGTGCAGACAGTGGTCTGGGAGCTCGAGGGCACAGCTGGGCTGGAAGAACCTGCAGAGGACTTTCATGAGGCCTGGTGAGAGGCTCTGGGCCACCTCAAATTGACTGATCATGGAGGAGGACAGTTACAACTGAGAAGTGTTCATGCTGTAGCAAAATCAGAAGAGCCCTGCTAGCGTACTAACTTCAGCAGTTCAAACCCACCAGCCACTCTGCAGGAAAAGGATAAGGCTATCTGCTCCTGTAAAGATTCAGTCTCCGAAACCCAAAGGGGCAGTTCTACTCTGTTCAATGAGGGTCGCTTTGAGTCAGAATTGACTTGATGACAATGGGACACTACTCGGACCACTTCCCGGCCAAATGTGGGACCACTTGGGAGGTGAGGACTCTATGAACCTATATCTACAATGTAACCCTGGCCATAAATCTAGTCTTAACCTTCCTCAGCTCAAAATACTTCAAGACCCAGTTGCCTCTTCCCCTGGGGTTTTCTGTGGCTCCTAACTTTGGAATCATTCACTACTTCACATTTGGAGCTCTGGCCTTACTAAACATGCCAGATGGCCTTTCCTCTGTCTGTGAATACAGTACATTTACCTTTCAAGCATCACCTGAAACGCTGCCACCTCTAGGAAGTGTTCCCTGACACCACCTGACAGGCTGCCCCAATTTGTTGTTGTTGTTGTTGTTGGTTGTTGTTGTTGTTATGTGCTGTGGAGTCGGTTCTGACTCATAGTGACCCTGTATACACAAGGTTTCCAAGGCTGTAAATCTTTACGGGAGCAGAAAGCCTCATCTTTCTCCTACAGAACAGCTGGTAGTTTCGAACTGCTGACCGTGAGATTAGCAGCCCAATTCATAAGCACTACGCTACCAGAGCTCCTTTACCCCAAGTTAAAGAACCCTATTTCCCTGGATGCTTCTGTCTGTAACATTTGTTTGTTTTCTTTTTTCTAAATTTTGTTTATTTTGTTATTGTTGAGAACAGACACAGCAAAATATTCATCAATTTGGGAAGAAAGTTATGAAAGCATCTTAGATCTAACCAAACACCTTGAGGGAATGAGTCACTGGTACTGCAGGCTCAGAGCCATGCTCACTGAGGACACCAAGGTCAATTGGTATGAAACAGTCCACAAAGACAATGTTCTACGTCCCACTTTGGTGAGCAGCCATCTAAAGTGTAATTAATTGTCTCTTCCCAGAGCAAAAACTCATGAAAACAATTTAATGGAAACATCAGTCTTCATGAACCAGACACCAGATGAACTAGAACGTGCCCAGCTACCACTACCAATGGCTCTGAAAGGGACCACATTAGAAGGTCCCAGATAGAGTGGAAAAAAAATGTGGTCTTACTAGTCAGATAGGTACTGGTGGAACATCCAAGACTATGGCATATAGTCACCCTTCAGGTCTGGAACAGAACTCATCCCCAAAGCTCCATTTCAACTTAGCAA
>NW_006408519.1:35106986-35109092 GCF_000296735.1 Chrysochloris asiatica
GTGATTCAAGCTTACCAACTACTCCAAGCTCACCAGCTACTCTTCAGAAACCGTACACAGGCCTCCATGAGTCAAGCCCACTCCACAATGGCACTTAGCAACGTAAAGAGAATAACAGCACACCTTAAAATCACCAATTATTTGAGATCTAAAGGGCAGCATTTACCCAAGGACAAAGTTCAGAAAGGTTAGCAAAGAAAGAAGAGTGGAAACAGAAAACACAGGGAGGAAGTGGGATAAGCGGTGCTGCCTTGTTGGAATTACAATCAGTGATGTGAAATAAAATATGTAAAGATTGTTGAATGGAGAGCTGATTTTCTCTGTAAACCTTCACACTATTCACAATCCAATGTCTGAATATACGTAATTCACCAGTTTCTGCATGTACTGTTTAGTATCACTGATGACATTCTTCAAGTTGTACAGCCATTTGCAACCCTCTTTCCTGAGTTGTTCCTCCCTCATTAACACAAATCCACTTCTTCCTAAATTTCATCTCTCCATTTTCTGTTGTCAATTTCATCCCATACAGATGGTTCTTAAAAGAGCCTAGTACTCAAGGCAAGCCTCTTTATTAGTTAAGCCGAACTATGGTTCAGTTTTAAGAAGACTTCAGAAGATATTTCTGGTGTCCATTTTAAAGATTATTTTAGGACAATGGTTTCAGGAGTTAAGCTACCCTCCATGGCTCCAGAAAGTCTAGAGTCCATGAGAATTTGAAATTCTGTTCTGCATTTTCCCCTTTAGGTTAGAATTTTTTTGTGGAATCCTTTATCAAAATGTTCAGTAATGATAGTCAGGCACCATCCAGTTCTTCTAGTCTATAGGTAAAGGAGACAGCTGTTCATGGAGGCAAAATTAACCAATCATATGTTCCATTTCCACCTCCTGTTCTTCATTTCTCTTATTCCTAGCAACCTAAATGTCCATCAACAGCTAGACAGATAAACAAAAATGTAATACATACATATAATGAAATACTGGTCAGGCAGTAGAAAAAAATGAAGTCTTAATACAGGCTACAATATGGATGAAACTTGAACACATTATGCCAAGTGAAAATAGTTAATCATAAAAGGTCAAATACTGGATGACTTCATATGAAAAGGCAAATAGACATAAACCAAAATTGTATTAGTGGTTACCAGTGGGAGGAGGAAGGTGAGAGGAGGGGGCAGTTACAGCGATGGAAAAAACAATCCTATTGATTATTGTGATTTATGTCAGTAAGTTGCACACCTATAAAAAAATTAAATTAGCAAAAGTATGTGATAAATATATTTACAGCAATGACAACAACAACGAAAGAATAGCACTTGGGGCTGCTTATTACAACCAAATACTTCCTGGGATTTGGGTTTACAGCTTGAGGGTCATGGTTTCATGGACCATCCCAGTTAATTGGTCTAATAATGTGTTTAGTGCCCCAGTTCTACCTCCCAGTTTGTTATGCCTGGGGTCTTCAAAACTTGCAAGAGGCCAGCCAAGACACAATAATTGGTCTCTACTCAACTGTCTGTAGCATTTTATTACACTTTGGTAACTGTTTCTCCCCCACCAGGCCCTGAGCTCCTTGAGAGAGAGAGAACCCCTTAGTCACCAGGGCTCTGAACCAGGGAGAAATCTGCCATCTACAAATCAGAGCATGTCACTCCCGTGCTCAAAGTCAACAGAAGAATGGATAAGCAAACTGTGGTACATATACACAATGGAATATTATGCTACTTTGAAGAACAACAAGGAAGCTGTAAGCTCTCACATAACATGGATGAACCTTGAGGACATTATGTTGAGTGAAATTAGTCAGTCACAAAAGAAGAAATACTGCATAGGACCACTACTGTAAAAGACTAAGAAAAGAACCCATACTAAAGCGGGGGGGGGCATTCTTTGCTGGTTACCAGGATGTGGAGGGTGAAGGGAGGGAGGGGAAGGTGGAGCACAAGGTAGGGAATAGACACAGGATAGTCTGGGTGCTGGGGGGGGAGGCGGCAATACACAAGAAGGAGAACAGGAATGGAAGAACAAGGCAGATGGGAAAACAATTAGGCAGGTTTGCATTAGCTAAGTGAGACAGAGGTAAATAATGATGTATGCACAAGCATG
>NW_006408519.1:35111027-35112539 GCF_000296735.1 Chrysochloris asiatica
GTCTGCTCCCTGGAACGCCCTCTCCGCTACATGGCTACCTCCCTCACCTCTGTCATGCCTCCTTCATGCTGTTACATTCCCAGTGAGACCTTCCTGACAGGCCCACCTAAAATCAAAGGCCCCACCTTACACACACGGGTATTTCCAATGTCCCTTTCCTACCTCATATACCTCCACACACTTCTAACATACTAGTCCTTCTGTGGCACTGTGGGTTAATGCGCTGGATTGCAAAGCCAGTTTGAACCGCAAGGTTCAACCTCACCAGCTGCTCCTTAGAAACTCTATACAGGGTTGCTATGTGTCAGAACCAACTAGACAGCACTTAACAACAACAACAACATACTACATGTTTTCTTGGTTTATTTTGTGTACTGTCCACCTCCCCTGATGTAGTGCTGCATGTTTAAATAGCAAGGTCAATGGCTCAAGCTTAACAGTCACTTCTAAAAAACCCTATACAGGGTTGCTGTAAGTCAGAATCAGCTCGACAGCTCTTAACCACAACAACAACACTCCATCCCCACCCCTATCCCCACTGGAGTGTAAACGTCTTAGACATTTGTCTCTGCTTTCTTCATTTTGAGATACTTAATGCTTTCAACAGTGCCTGACACATAGTTTTGTTTGGTTTTCTAACCAGGTGTTATCGAGTCAGTTCTGACTCATGGCAACCCCAAGTGTGTCCGAATAGAACTGGGATCCAGAGGGTTTTCATGGTTGTAATCTTTCAGAAACAAATTGCCTTGCCTTTCCTCCAAGGTGTCTCTGGGTGGACTCGTACTTTCAACCTTTCAGTTAGCACCCAAACACTTAGCCATTTGTGCCATCCAAGGAGGCCTGACCCATCGTAGGAATTCAATATTTTCTGAATGAATGAATGATATCCCCAGCATCTAGCATGCTTCTTGGCACCTGGTAAGCACTCAGGGAACAGTTGAATGAATGAGTGAGGAGAAAGAAGAAAAGGGGGGGGGGAGAGGAAGAAGGGTTAAAAGAAGAAGAGAAGAAAGGGTAAGAGAAGGAAGAAGAGAGAGAAAAGTGAAAAAGGGACAAGGGGAGGGAAGCCAGAAAGGAGGGAGGCAGAAAGAGACACAGAGACTCTGAGGAAAAGCGTACCTAGTTGCCCTCAGACAATTTGATGTGTTGTGGGCTCCAGTAGTTGAATTTTGTGACTTGAACAGTTTCAGTTTCCCTCAGAAAATTCCCTGCCTCAGCTTTTTTTTGTCAAAGCAAACATGATCAGGAATAAAACATGGATATTTTGCAGAGCTATTTGGTCATCAGTGTGTGACTCATCCTTGGTAGATTCCATCCCACAGTCTGCCTGCCTCTGGTTTTCACACCCTCCTGGCTCATTTCAAGCTCTGGTCAAGACCTCCCCTCATTCTTTTCACAGGAATTGTTCAGAAAAAGTATGTCTTCACTCTCCTGAAAGTTATGCATGCGAAGACATAGAGAGGAAAGTAACCCAGCACTAAACTTTGTTTCATCCTGTCTTTTTTCTCAACC
>NW_006408519.1:35114243-35114770 GCF_000296735.1 Chrysochloris asiatica
CTATGTAACCAATTACTACCAGGCTTAGCAACTTAAAACAACAAGCATTTTTTTCTCTCACTCTTTCCAAAGATCAAGAACCAAGATGTGGCTTTGCTGAACAGTGCTGGCTCAGGGTCCCTCAGGATGCTGCTGGCACATTATCATGCTGGGCTCCAGTCATCCAAAGACTTTACTTTCAAAGCTCCCAGCTCATTGACATGGCTGTTAGCTAGAGGTCTGTGGTCCATACCAGAGTCTGAACATGGCCACCAGCTTCCCACAGAGCAAAAAACAGCAACCAAGATGGAAGCTTCAGTATCTTCTGTAACTTAGTCTCAGAAATGACAAACTGCCACATAGACCCACCCTGGAGCAATGTGAAGGGAGACGATACAAGGTGTCAACACCAGCACTCCAGTGAGGATCCTTGGGCGCCATCTTGGAAACTCATTACTACAGGAATTGTTGCTCTGGTTAGGTGCCATTGGAGTTGATTCTGACTCAGCATGACCCTATGCACAACAGAACGAAACAGTGCCTGGTCC
>NW_006408519.1:35114870-35116043 GCF_000296735.1 Chrysochloris asiatica
CCATGAGAAAAAGATGAGACTCTCTGCTCATTTACAGTCTCAGAAATCCTAAGGAGTAGTCCCACTCTATCCAACAGGGTCCCTATGAGTTGAAATCAACCCGCTGGTGGTGGGTTTGAGAATACACTGATCATATTCATAATCTCTCATATTGCTTCTTCTGAGTATGTTCATAGCAAATATCCAGGGAAGTAAAGGAGCTCTGTTGATTTAGTGGTTATGAGTCAGGCTGTTAGCCTCACAGTCAGCAGTTCAAGACCACCAGCAGCTCTGTGGGAAAAAGATGGGACTTTCTGCTCCCGTGAAGATTTGCAGCCTCAGAAACCCTATTCAGGGTCACTATGAGTCAGAACCGACACCACAGCACACCACCACCACCATTTTGAGACCGACCGTGGGAGGTACAGACACAGGAAACAGTAATACCTCAGAGGAATCCTGGCTGACACTTAGTGGCTGGAGGACCCTTGTGAAGTCACTTAACTGTAGTGACCATTCCTCAGGCTTTGCCAAGGATTGTCCATTTCACACTTGGTGTACTAGTGCAATTAATGAGAGTACCCCTTTTCATGCTTAAAAGTGACCCCAGTTTAAGCAATCAATTAAATGGTCTCACACTTAACATGGAGTCTTGGTGTGGCGCTGTGGGATAATGCCCTAAACCAATAGGTTGGTTTGAACTAATGACTCAAAGGCTCTTAAACAACTAATAACACTTAACTTATAAACTTTGGTTTCCTCATCTATAAACTCCGTATCATTATACCAGTCTTCAAAGAAGGATTAGGGAAATTGCATTTGTTCTCAGGAATCCAGGAGTTCTGGTAGCCCCATGGGTTAAGGGTTGGGCTGCTAAATGAAAGGCTGACAGTTCAAACCCATCAGCCACTCCTCAGGTGAAAGATTTACAACCTAGGAAACTCTATGAAGCAGTTCTTTTCTGTTCCAGAGTCACTATGAGTTGGAATTGACTCAATGACAGTAGGTTTATTTGGGTTTTTAGCATCTAATGTCCCTTTAGGGTTCCTGGTGGTGCAGTAGGTAAGTGTTCAGCTGCTAACCAAAAGGCCAATGGTTCCAATCCACCAACTGCTTCTTGAAAGAAAGAATGTGTCCATCTGCTTCCTTAGAAATGATAGCCTGGGAGACCCTGTGAAGTAGGAACAGTTCCAC
>NW_006408519.1:35117178-35119621 GCF_000296735.1 Chrysochloris asiatica
ACTCCTGATTTGACCCTATAAGATCAGCACTGGACTGTGACCCACAATATCAGCAGTTCAAAGCCACCAGCTGCTCCTCAGAAACCTTATTCAGGGTTGTTATGAGTTGGAACCAAGTCGAAGGCACTGAACAACAACAAAAACAACTGCTTGGTAAGCATTATGCCCTCCAAGTTAAGCATATTCACAAATAATTCCTAATTTATAGTTCAATTCATTACTTAGATAAAAAAAGATTTTTGTTTTTTTTAATTCAAGACTTTTCTATATAGTCTCAAGCATCTACAATCTTAGCATGTCATTTGCATCTCACTGTCAGAAGCATTTGGTACTTACTTTTTAGTAAGACTAACAGATTTTGGGGGGGTGGAAATCAATGCACAAATGGGCCAAATTTGCATCGTTTTACATATATTTAGGTGTCGAATGTAAGGCTGCAGCGACAAGCACGGAAGTAGATGAAATGAAATTAATTATGAATCCATCTAGTAATATGGTAGACACAACCTTTGCTACTTTAAAATTATGAATTTTTATTGAGCTTACAAAATACACTCAAAACGTGACTCAAACATACTACATATACCCTCAGCACCTTGGTTCATGCCACTAGTATCTGGATTACTGCCATTGTGTCCCAGCTGTTCTTTCTGCTTTTTCTCTTGTCCCCTCTCTTAGTTACACAGAACTGCCTTTGCAGAAATACCACAAATAGGTCAACTGATATTGCTTCTTTCACAGCCCTAGAGGTGGAGGTGAAACGTCCAAGTCAGGGTCTTCACCATGTTGGTTCTTCCTATGAGCTCTGGCTCCTAGTTTCTGGGGTCTGCTGGCGAGCCTTGGAAGTCCATGGGAATCCTTGGTGTTCCTTCTGTTGTTTCTGGGCAGCTGTCTGTCTCTTCTTCCTGGATATGTTACTGTGTCTATTCTGCTGCTTTTATAACTCAGTGTGATTAGGTTTAGGTCCCATCCAACGGCGATAGGAGCCTATAGCACAGGGGTGAGGAACCTTTTTTCTGCCAAGGGCAATTTGGACACTTATGACATTACTTAATACAAATTTATGTTACTATGAAACAAGCTTCTAGATTTGTTGAATTTTAGTTCCTCCTGCAGATGCCTTGGCAGGGCCAGACCATATGATTTCATGAGTTTTTATGGCCTGAGGATGGGACAGTCCCCATCCCTGTGCAAAACAAACAAAAAACTTTATTTCCAAAGAAGATCAGAATCACCAGTAATGGAGCCACCTATAGAGAGTAGAGGGAGACACAATTCAATCTATAACATTCCCAATATATGTACCATCCACAATGACTAATTCATATACATCAGATTTCATCATACCTTTATTTAGAACACGCCAATGGTGTCACAAGGAGCTCTGGTAGCATAGTGGTTATGAATCGGGCTGCTAACCTCATGGTCAGCAGTTCGAAACTACCAGCTGTTCCATGGGAGAAAGATGCGGTTTCTGCTTCCGTAAAGATTTACAGCCTCAGAAACCCTGTGCAGGGTCATTATGCGTTGGAACCGACTTGACAGCACTTAACAACGACAACAATGGTGTCACAGAAGCACTGGTGTCCTTATGACATCTCTTCAACAATCACCTGTGCATACCAAAGCCTGCTTACCTGCAACTGGCTTCATCCGAGCTTTAGTTCTGGCTGAGAAGCAGGTACAGCCATGCAGAAAGCGAGCTGAGTAAATTAGATGGTCAATGCCCCTGAACACAGGCCTCCACCACGGAGAGGTAGGGAGCTGGCAGACCCGCTCACTAGATGGATAGCACAGAAGCATTCTCTGCACTATCTCCTAGAGTTCCCCAGCAGGAATGAACTCTAGTCATCCACAATGGTAACCACCATGCTGCTGTTGCTGTTAAATGCCATTGAATCGGTTCCGACCCATAACGACCCTATATAGGATTTCCAAGGAGCAGCTGCTGAACTTGAACCACCAACCTTGTGATTCAAAATGACTTTGCAGTCTAGCACATCAACACACAGCACCACACATGTTGTTGTTGTTATGTGCGGTGGAGTCAGTTCCGACTCATAGTGAGTCTGTACAGGGTTTCCAAGGCTGTAAATCTTTACGGGAGCAAAAAGCCTCTTCTTTCTCCTGCAGAACAGCTGGTAGTTTCAAACTGCTGACCTTGAGGTTCGCAGCCCGATTCATAACCACTACACTACCAGAGCTCCTTACAGCGCCACACATAACAAACACGCCTTTTATTGGCCTCCTTCCCTTTCCTGCCTCACTTCCCATTCCCCTTCTGGGATCTCTTAGAATCACTTCCCAAATAAACTACTTGCACTTAAATCCTCATCTCAGGCAAGCTTGTTGCGGAGACTGCACCAAGAAAAGTGGCTTCTCCTGAAAAGTCAAAGCCAGAGCCTTTGTGCTAAGACCCATCAGATGCTCCAGCTTTGGCCCC
>NW_006408519.1:35120751-35128202 GCF_000296735.1 Chrysochloris asiatica
CTGCATACTTGTTTAAGGGTAGGGAGGAAGCCAGAGGGATTGGTCCCATTCAGTGACCTGATTAACATTCTAGTTTGTCTCCTAGGTGGGAAAGATTGGTCCCATTCAGTAACCTGATTAGCATTTTAACTTGTCTCCTGGGTGGAGAGGGCAGTGAATGATTTTTACCTTTTCCTGTTCACTGTGGCAATTGTTGTGGTTGTTAAGTGCTGTTGAGTCAGTCCTGACTCATAGTGACCCTGTATAGGGTTTCCAAGGAGCATCTGGTGAATTTGAACCTCCAACTTTGTGGTTCAAACTGACCTTGCAGTCCAGTGTTTTATCCCAAGGCACCACACCAGTACTCCAAAACCAGGAGGAAATTCCAGACATAGCTGGGCTGTGGAGGGAAGAGAATCCTTCAGACTGGGTATACTGGGTGTAATCTCACTTGTTAAATTTGTGATTTATGGGGTGGGGGGGAAACAGTGAATTTTCAACCTTTCTGAGTAACTATTTCCTCATCAGAAAAATAGGACAGTAACACCTATTTCCCCAAATTCTAGGGATTACACAAAATAATGAGTACAGATCTTGGCACATAGTAAATGGTTAATACAAGGGGGCTTTCAAAATGTCCATGGAAAATTCCATTCTCTTTTCATTCCATTTTCCCACAAACTTTCTGAAGCTCCTTTGGAGATGTTCAAGGAATCTAACACTCAAGGTTCTGAGTAGAGAAAAGGCTTGCTTTCCATAATCTTAGTAATACTTTGCTGAGATTAACAATGTCTCTCCCAGGCACTGAACTGGCAGATCCTGCATATATTACTTAATTTAATCCTTACAATACCTTCTGTGGTTGGAACTACTATAAATCTGTTCTACAGATGAGCAGACTAAAGCAGAAAGAGATTTTCTTGACTTTCCCAGAGTTACAAAGGTGAATGCTCATCTGTCTGACTCAATTATATTCCCTCAGCACTGCTAGGCTGTCCCACTTAAAGGGAAGTTGTTGTTGCTCTTAAGTGCCATCGAGTTGATTCTGACTCATAGCGACCCTATATAGGGTTTCTGAGGAATAGCTGGTAGGTTTGAACAACTGACCTTGTAGATCACAGGGAAGTGGCTATTGTGAACTAAAAAGGACACAGTCTCCTTTCCTTCCCGAAGGGCCAGGCTAAAGGCATTCCCAAAGTCTGATCAAAACTGTCCCTTTGAAGTCTCTTTAGAAGGCTCTTAAAGCAGTTTTAACTGTAAGTCTCAGGGTCTTACAAATCTAAAGTCCAGAATCCAATTGGCTGTAATTTAAGCCCATCTTCACATTAGGTGAGGAGTCCTAGTGGTGGTATAGAATAAGCACTAGACTGCTAACAGCAAGGGCAGTTCAGTAATTCCACAAGTGAAAGATAAGGTTTTCTGCTCCTGAAAAGAGTTACAGCCTCAGAAACTCTGTGCAGGGTTGCTTGCTATGAGTTGGAATCAACTCAGTGATTCTGGGTTTGGGTTGATTCTCCATAGAAACAACCATTCACCAGTCCATTCATTCCTTGTGTGCACTCTCTGTCTCTCTGTCTTTGTCTCACTCTCTCTCTTCCATTGTCTCTTTTCCTCTCATACATACACCACAAGGTCTTCCCCTCAATTCCCTGACGCGTCTGTTGTTGTTGTTGTTGTTATCTGTCAATGAAAGCAGTCCCCTCCCTATTCACGGTGACCTTGTCCACAACAGAACAAAGTGTTGCTCAGTCCAGGATCATCCCCACGAGCATTTACAGATCAAATGGTTGTGATGCAAAGGGTTTTCATTGGCTGAGTTTTAGAGGCAGCTCTCTGGAACTCCCCTGAAACCTGGTCTCCATCATAACAACACACCAGCCTCTAGTAACAGACAGGTGACAACTATGCCACCACTATATGCCCACCCCCCACCCCCGCCCAGTCTTCTAAACCAAAACCGAAACAAACAGGAAAAAAAAAAAAAAAACAGCACCATCAAGTTGATTCTGGCCCATCGTGATGGTCCCCGAGACAAAATCTTTACAGACTGGGGGGCTTGGACCTTGCTGAATGTCACTAGCCAGGTCAGAACCCTCCCCGTCAGCATCCAGAAGGACGTCAAGAAACAAAGTGTCTCTGTCCCCACCCCAGACTCACTGCAGCAGAAACTCCAGGGGTGGGCAAAGCCATCTGCATTCTGAGGAACTCTTCAAGTGATTCTTCCAGATGCTAAACTCAGTGAATCACCACTTCAGTCTCCAAACAAGAATCCATCCGTTCCCCCATCCCCCTGTTCCAAATTGAGCTTGAAAATACATCAGCGCTCTTGTTGGCCTTTAAATGTCAAGGATCCTGAGCTCAGAGAGTGAGGACCTTGGCTGGAAATGCTGCTGAGACCTTGGCCCTGGGTCTGGCACAGATCAACCCCGGCTACAGCCAGGGCTTGTTTTCAACCCACTCAAAAATCCCAGCTTCTGGGAAAGGCACCTCCCTTCCACTCAGAAATACAATAAAATGTACATTTGGAAGGAGGAGTGAAAAAAAGAAAAGCTAAACCCAGACCTTGTAGAGAGGCAGCCACTCTCAAATGGAGGAGGTGGCTTTGGGGAGAGGCTCGGGGACTGAAGGAAGGGCCCCTACATTTAACACAATAGAGTCCCATGGGGTCCTGTTTACCCACTTCAGTCACAAACACAAGAACAAAATCACCTCTAACTACATGAGGTCATTTGGAAGGCACATTTTGTATTATGACTCGTGGGGTTTTCTTCACATCCTAGCCGGCCAGCCACTCATGGTTTCTGTCTGGTAGGCGCCCAGGCTCACGATGCAAATGGGCCTCGCTTGCTCTGCTCCATGCTGTGGGGAAGCATGGGTGGGAAAGAGCATGGTTTGTCCCCTAGCCTGGTTTTTATTGACACCATGAGAATAAAAAAAAGCGTGGTGGGCTCTGCTGGCCCTTGATCCAGAGCTTGCTCTCCAGAAGGGAAAAACAACAACAACAACAACAATCAAACCCAACTCACTGCTGCCAAGCTGATTCATAATGACCCAGTTGTTGTTGTTATGTGCCATTGAGTTGGTTCCATCCCACAGTGACCCTGTACAGGGTTTCCGAGGCTGTAAATCTTTACGGGAGCAGACTGCCTCATCTTTCTCCTGCAGAGCAACTAGTGGACTTGAACCTCTGACCTTTCAGTTATCAGCCATGTGCTTAGTCACTGTGTCACCGGAGCTCCTTTTAGAAGGGAATGGTGAGCAGGAACGCTACCAGGACAGTCAGGAACAATAGAGCAGATTAGAGGTTTCCCTGGAGGGCAGAGGACCTGAGTGCTTTGAGATTCAAAGATCCACTCTTTGGCAGCTTGGTGTCTATAGCCATTAATAGCTGCAAGAAGGCATCACCATGCCCCTTTGAAAGGGTCTCAGAGGACTCTGGTAAGGCAGAGTGGGGCAGAGTGGGAAGGGGAAGCTGAAGAGCCCCAGCACAGTTTCCAATGTGTGGTTTGCTTGTTTGGTAACTCAAGGCAGCAGAGAAGTCTAGCCCAGCCCTGGAACCAACCACCAAGCCATTTTGCCGCCTGCTTTTCAAGCACAAAACCAGGATTTTACAGGCAGACTGTCACTCATCACTCCAGAGACAGCATCACAGTGTGGACGTCACCAAGGCCAACCACATCCATAGGAGGCTTACCATGCACTGGACGCTGAACTGAGGGCTTGCACTACCTTCAGCAACCCTAGCAGGGAGAACCTTAAGTTACCCCCACCGTGTTGTTACTGTTAGTTGTCATCGAGTTGGTGCCGACTTACGGTAACCCACATACAACACAACAAACACTGTGTGGCCCTGTGCCACCTTCACTGGCATCACTGTGTGCAGCCGCTGTGTAGTCAGAGCACCTTACACCTCAGATGCACTCATGTTCCATCACTGTGCCCTACTCTGTTCTACTTTCAATGGCTGATATTTGCAAATAGTTTTCCAGGTCTTTCCTCCTAGTCTGTTCTATCTGGAAACCTGTCCAGATAGAGTGGTTGTAAGCATCAAACCTGTGATGCACACAGAAGCCTCATTAAGTCCTAAAGCTTCAGCATGATTTTAGTAACATGTCTGCAGCACCTGTTATTCACAGCAGCAGGTCAGGCACTTGGAGACCACAGACCATGCAAGGATGGTCAAGTACTGGCCCCTGACTTCAGATTAATTTATAGTCTGATGAAAAAGACTGATCTGTGCAGGGAGCAGCTGAAAGAGGCAAGGAGACTTTCCATTGGGAGTCTCCTGAACCTGTCTCTGCCACACAACCTGGCCTCGATGGGATTGTTCCCATAGATACACAGACACAGGTGAGCTTTGGGAATCCCTGATGTCAGCACCCTAATTCCCTGGGTCAGCAGAAGCAAAATACAGATACTGCCACAATCCCTTCAAGGACCAGAGGACCCAGGGTTTTCCAGATTCTGGAAAGGGCAACCCAGCTCCTCACACTTGCCCCTCAGAGGCAACCATTGAGTTGTTTCTTAGAGATTCCATTGGTTACAAGGGATCAGCCCACCCTAGCTTGAATCCCCCTTACTCTAGAGGAGAATGACAGAAAAAAAAAAAAAAATTTAAACCTAGGAAGTAAAGCTACAGGCTTGTGGGATTGAAGGACTTGCAATTTCCTCCTCCCCAGCACTTTCATTCCCTGGCTATACCTCTCTATGCCTCTATTTCCTCATCTGTGAGACAGAGGAATGATTGTACCCACCTTGCAGGGTGGTTGTAAGGGATAAATGGATTAATGCATGCAAAACACTTAGACTAGTGCTCTGAAAAACACTCCAAGAACACTGTTCACTGCTATTTAATCAAGGAACTCTGGTAGCATAGTGGTTACGAGTCGAGTGATTAACCTCAAAGTTAACAGTTTGAAACTACCAGCCATTCTATGGGAGAAAGATAAGGCTTTCTGCTCCCATAAAGATTTATAGCCTCAGAAACCCAATGCAGAGTCGCTGTGAATTGGAACCGACTCCATGGCACATAACAACAACCACAACCACCACCATTTAATCAACAAACTGGTATTCTGGGTAGAATGATGGATACAGACACGGTCTATACAAAGCACCACACCAATTCCATAAGAGGCATTCAACAGCCCAGAGGTAAAGAATTCCAGAATCTCCACAGGGGAAAGTTTCTAGCATACAGAGAGCATAACCTTCCCGGTATAGCTTAGTGGTTCCATATGTAGGTTCTCTACTCAGACAGCCTAGAATCCAATTCTGGATCCTCAATGAATGAATAGCTGTGAAACCTCACACAAGCTAATCATCTGTTTGGAACCTTCAGTTTCTTCATCTGTAAAACAGAATAAGGATAACACTGCATCTTAGGGTCATTGCTCTTTAGAAGCCAAGATGATGAGATGTCATCACTCATATTTCAGACATGTCATCAGTAAGGACCAGTCCCTGGAGAAGGACATCATGCTTGGTAAAGTGCAGGGTCAGCTAAAAAGAGGAAGACCCCAAAGAGTTAGACTGACTGATACAATGGCAGCAACCTAGCAACACTTGTGAGGAAGGAGTAAGACGGGACAGTGTTTCATTCTGCTGCGCATACACTCACTATGAGTTGAAATGGACTCAACAGCACCTAACAACAACAACAAGGATTGCTGTAGTCATTTGAACCAGAAGGCCAGTGGCTCAAGCTCACCAGTCACACCTTGGAAACCCTACAAACAGTCGCTATGGGTCGGAACCAACTCAATGGCACTTAACAACAACAACAAATGTTCAAAAATGAGAGCCTTATTATCATAGGCTATGTGATTATTATATTATCCATCTCTTCTGACAAGTTTTAAATGGCATCTCTTTCAGGCCAGATGCTCTCTTGCTAAAAGTGCTCATCCCTTCTACTCATCTCTACTTCTTTCTTGGAAACTGTGTTACTTTCTTTTATTACAATTATGTATGTGCCTGTTTTATCTACCCTCCTGGGCTGTCAGCTACTGTTGTTGTTGTTGTTAGGTGCCATCGAGTAGGTACCAACCCATAGCGACCTTATGTACAACAGAACAAAATACTGCCCGATCCTAGGCCAACCTCACTACTGTTGCCATACTTGAGTCCATCGATGCTGCCACTTGGCCAATCCATCTCGTTGGGGGTCCCTGACCCTCCACCTTACCAAACATGATATCTCCTCTCCAAAGACTGGCCCCTCCTGACAATATGTCCAAAGTATGAGAGACAAAGTTTGGCCATCTTGGCCTATAAGGAGCATTCTGGCTGCACTTCTTCCAAAACAGATCTATTGGTTCTTTTGGCAGCCCATGACACTTTCAATATTCTTCTCCAATACCATGACTCAAAGGCATCAATTCTTCTATGGTCTCCCTAATTCACTATCCAGCTTTCGCATGCATATGAGGGTATTGAAAGTACTGTGGCTTGGGTCAGGCGCACCTTAGTCCTCAAGCTGACATCTTTGCTCTTCAACATTTTAAAAAGGTCTAGTGCAGCAGATTTGCCTAATGCAATACGTTGTTTGATTTCTTGACTGCTGCTTCCATGAGTGTTGATAGTTGATTCAAGAAGAATGAAGTCCTAGACAACTTCAATCTTTTCTCTGTTGTTAAGAATGTTGTTTATTGGTCCAGTGGTGAGGATTTTTGTTTTCTTTACATTGAGATGTAATCCATACCGAAGGATGTTTCATCAGTAAATGTTTTAAGTCCTCTTCACTTTCAGCAAGCAAGGTTGTATCATCTGCATATCGCAGGTTGTTAATGAGTCTTCCTCCAGTCTTGATGCCACGTTTTTCTTCACAGAACCTGGCTTCGTGGATTATTTGCTCAGCATACATGTTGAATAAGTATGGTGAAAGAATACAACCTTGTCTCACACCTTTCTTAATTTTAAAACATTCAGTGTTCCCTTGTTCTGTTCAAACAACTGCCTCTTGGTCCATGTAGAGATTCCTCATGAGCACAATTAAGTGTTCCAGAATACTCACACTTCACAATGTTGCCCATAGCTTGTCATAATGCACACAATCGAAACCCTTTGCTTAGCCAATAAAGTACAGGTAAACATCTTTCTGATATTCTCTGCTTTCAGCCAACATCCATCAGACATCAGCATGATATCCCTCATTCCATGGCCTCTTCTGAATCTGGCTTGAAGCTCTGAAAGTTCTCTGTCAATGTATGAGTGTAGGCATTTCTGTATTACCTTTAGCAAAACTTTACTCACATGGGATTTCAAAGAGACTGATGATTTCTGCATTCTGTTGGGTCACCTCTTTGGAATGGGCACAAATATGGATCTCTTCCAATCAGTAGGCCAGATAACTGCCTTCCAAATTTCTTGGCAGAGATGAGTGAATGCTTCCTGTGCCACCTCACTTTCTTAAAAGATTTCTATTTTTATTCCATCAATTCCTGGTGCCTTATTCTGTGCCAATTCCTTCA
>NW_006408519.1:35129332-35131159 GCF_000296735.1 Chrysochloris asiatica
TCAATTTATCATTCCCGGCATAGTAAACCATGTGGTCATCAGATTCAAAATGGCCAATACCAGTCCATTTCAGCTCACTAATGCCTAAGATATTGATGTTGATGCGTTCCATTTCATTTTTGACAACTTCCAATTTTCCCAGATTCATACTTCGTACATTCCATGTTCTGATTTTCAATGGATGTTTCTCTTCATTTTGAGTTGTGCCCCATCATAAAATGAAGGTCCCACAGACTTTTATCCCATGGGCTTTACTCCATTTGCATTATCACGGTCAACCCTACTTTGAGGAGGCAGTTCTTCTTCAGTAGCATTGTGAGTGCCTTCCAACCTGAGGGGCTCATATTCTGGCACTATATCTGACAGTGTTTCTCTGCTCTTCATAAGGTTTTCAGTGACTAAATATTCGGAAGTAGTTCATCACTCTTCTTCCTAGTCTGTCTTTGTCAGGAATCTCATCTGAAACCTGTCCATCATGGATGACCCTGCTGATATTTAAAATACCAGTGGCATAGCTTTCAGAATCAGAGCAACTCACAAGCCCCCCCCCACAGTACAACAAACTGAGAGACAAGTGGTGGCCGTTTGGTTTAAGTGGAAACTGTGAGCTCCTGGAGAGTCGTAATATATTTGTTATTGTATACACTGACCAATTCCGGAGAAAGTAGCGGCTACCCAATAAGATGGATGGAATGAATGAGTACACATTGCTAAGCTAGACAGGCAAGTTGTTTTAAGATGGGTGGGAACAGGGGTAAGGTAAGATGAAACCGTTTACAGAGTATAGGACACACTGGAAACCAGTGTGAATGGTAGGGTGTTTTTTATTCTGTTGTCAGCTAATTCATAGTAACAGGAGCTGCTCTGAAGTTGTTGGGGTTTGTTTTTGTTTTTTTACTTTTTCTTGTAAGTTGAGTGAAGGTTTACAGAGCAGATCATCAGTGTTACATTCCATAAATCTATGCATTTCGTTTCATTACAAGGGTTGTGTGAAGCTTTATGGAGATCAAAACTCTAACTCCTCAGGATGCAGAGAGGTGGTTACTGCCTTCACTCTCATTTTGTAGATGCAGAAACTGAGGAAGAAAGTTTAGATGGGATTTGAGCACAGCCACTTGGGCCACACCTACTGTCATGGAGACATGACCTGAGATATGAGGTGGTCAGTGCCCACCAGATGTCAGACTGTGCTTAAGATGTAGCCTGAAGGGGACTCAGCTCTTCCCTTCTCTCCCTCCCTGCTCCCATTGTCAAAGTCAAGAGCTCAGAGTTCTTCACAGACCTCCCCCACACAAGTTCCATCCAGGGCCGCTCAGCAGATACAGTCCTGCAGCAAATTTAGCAACCAACACCTGTCCCAGGGTGGAAAAGGTTGGGAAATACCAAGCTTGGGGCTGCCAGGGGAGTGAGTATGTCAGAAACATCACTCATGTCAGCTGTTTGGCTGTGTGCGCACCTGAGCCACTGGCTGCCTGAAGCACTTCTTCCCGGAGCACCTGATACCTTGGAAGCAGAGCCTCATTCAATCTCTGCAGGAAATTCTGTTCCTGGTTGGATTTCTCAGTCCAGTGGGATATCCAACCACGATGGAGCTGAAGGTTGGGTTGTCCCTGGGACTCAGAAAGGGTTCCCAAGGAAGTGGCTTTTGGTGCCTTCCCAGCTAGCTGGCCCTTGGACCATCCCATTCAGATTCCTCCTACCCATTTGGCCCCAGACCTGTCACCAGATTACCAATCTCTATCTGTAGCCCTTAGCCTCCCAGGAAGCTCACATGTCCGTGTTTCAGAGAGCCAGTCCATTGC
Source organism: Chrysochloris asiatica (assembly GCF_000296735.1). Taxonomy (NCBI): domain Eukaryota; kingdom Metazoa; phylum Chordata; class Mammalia; order Afrosoricida; family Chrysochloridae; genus Chrysochloris; species Chrysochloris asiatica. Next base: position 35,131,135 of record NW_006408519.1, read on the forward strand.
CTTAGTCCTTAAGGCAGACAGTCAA
>NW_006408519.1:35131259-35139680 GCF_000296735.1 Chrysochloris asiatica
TTTAACACTATTTTTTTTATTTTTTAGATTTTATTGTGAACTGAATAATTGTTTGCATGGAGAACATCAGGTTTACACTCATCCTATCATATTTTGTTTCATTGTAATAATTACAATCCCCTCCATACATCATCATTCAACAGAACAAGCAAATATTTATTGAAGACTCCATAAACCAGGTCCTTGCAAGGCACGGGGGACAAACCCCCACCTTCTAGATGCACAAGTACTAAACTAATGCTCACAAATAATTAACTAATTGTGGTTGTCATTGTTAAGTTCCCTCCATTATGAGTCGATTCTGACTAATAATGACCCTGTATAAGGTTTCTGAGAAGCAGCCAGTGAGTTTGAACCACTAACCTTTAGGTTCAAACTGACCTTGCAATCCAGTGCTTATCCTACAGAACCACACCAGAACTCTTAACTAATTACTAATGTGTTAAATAGGAGCCCTGGTGGCACAGCAATTAAATACTCAGGTTCAAATCCACCAGCAACTCTGTAGGAGAATGACCTGGGAATCTGTTTCTATAGAGAGTACAGCCTAGAAAACCCTATGAGGCAGCTCTACCACATCATGTGGGGTCACTGTGAGTGCAACATGGATTCAGTGGTGCCCAACAATAGTGTGATAAATGCTACAATGAGACACAAGAAGCAATGAGAAGACGTTCAAGAATGGGGGGAGCTGTATGGGGTCATGAGTGGAGCGCAGCTCATACAATTCTGAAAGGGGTAGGCGTCCCTCACACTCTGAAAGGCATGGCGGGCAGTGTTTGTGGACACAACATGTGCCTGATGTGTTGTAAAGGACAGAGAAGATACAACCTCAATCTCTAGCAACTCTGATTACTCATCAACAGATGCGAAGATGGCAACTGAGAATTCCTAGAGAGGCTGTGTCCCCAGACCCAGCAACAGAGGGTCTGGGTTCACCATGTGCATCTCCAGAGAAGGAGCTGTGGCTCTTCATCCCTGGCAGCCCAGGCCCGGGAAGAGAAGGTCCCAGGGAATGACTGTCCAACAACAGAGCTAATGATTCTGAGACAGTGACTCCAGGAGGAAGGCTCGCAATCCTGTTAGGGAGGACTGTGACTTATCATCAGTGTCACCACATGTCCCCATTTCCCAGGGACAGCCCCAGTGTCTGCCTGGTGTCCTAGATTTGTTATAAATCACACCTTTTCTTCCCAAAGGCTATTGGGCTATATGGTCCATCATATGGATCAGTTATGTAGTCCTGCTACATACAGAATATTTTGTAAAGAAGCGTTAGTCTTAAGACTGTAGCTGGGGGTAGAGGTAAGCATCACCTGCTACAGGTGAGCTGGCAGAGAGAATGATCTGCCACTAACTGCTCATGTAGAGGATCTTGTGTGGGCACCAGAATCCATCTTCAGCTGTGAAAATTCAAAAACTTCATAGAAACTTTAATAAAAAAGGAAGGTCAGACTTACTGGTTAGAACCACCCAAACTATATAGCCCTTGGTTAACCTTCAGGTCTGGAACTCATGGCTCAGTTTTTGGCCAAGCAGTAGATGGATACAATGGAACATGAGGTATGCACACCATAGAATGGTCAACCATTTGAGATTCAAAGGGTAGCATTTGCCTAAGTGTTGGGAAAAAAGGAGGAATGGAAACAAGAATCACAGGAAGGAAATGGGATGTGATGGTCCATTGAGGGGATTAAAATCATTGAGATGAAATGAAGTATAGGATTTATTCAATGAAAAACAAATGACCTGCTTTGTAAACCTTCACACAATTCACAATATTTCTTTTAATCCCATGGAGGATCAAGATCCAAGTAAAGTAACTTACAGGAACCCAAAAGAATGGATTTAAAAAAAACAATCTTCCAATGTATTGTCAGCAATCCATAACAAACAAATGTTCATTGATTGTATATTTCCCATACAACTAGTCCACATAAGTAACACACCCATGCATGCAATATGCACAACACATAAGAAACTAACACACACAGGATTTATGTGGGTTGCAAAAGCCTTGTAACATGCATGCTATTTGCATAAAATTTCCTAAGTCTTTTTCTTACTCTCTACAATGTAGGTAATAATACCTGTTTCTCCTCCTTGCAGAGCTGTCATGTGAATCCAACGAGTGAATGAATACACAAACCTTCTAAAAGGCTAAATGGTAAACCAATGTGGGATAATGCACTAGACCACACTTAAGGTCGGTGGTTCAAACTCACCAGTCACTCCTTGGAAACCCTATACAGGGTCACTCTGAGTTGGAACTGACTTGACAACACTTAGCAACAACACACCAATGTAAAGACGCAGTTAATGATATCATTATTATGCCTTAACTGTTCAACTCTTCATTTCCGGCTGACACTCCCTCCTCTGCCATGTTCCCCAGGCAGAATCAGACCTAAATCACATTTATTTGTCCACTGGAAAACTGTGGACATTTGTCTCCCGTATTCTGCTGTGACCTCCTCTAGGACAGGGATCTTCTCCTGGTCCCTCTTTGATGACAGGGCTTAGCTCTTGACCCATTGGTATTCTGAGTTGCTGCTGAGCTCACCCCGAATAATGGGGGCCCCAAGTGCAATGGGGTCAGATCATTGTGATCATAGGGTTTCAATGGCTGATTTTCAGAAATAGCCACCAGGTCTTTCTTCCTAATTCATCTTAGTCTAGAAGCATCATGGCAACATCTCAGTCTCCACTGACATACAGATGGTAGCTGTGCATGAGATGTATTAACCAGGACAAGGCTTCTTACGTGTTGTAGTTGTTAATAGGTGCCATCCAGTTGGTACCAACTCATAACAACCCAGTGCACAACAGCAAAACACTGCCCTGTCCTGCGCCAACCTCACAACCATTGCTAAGCCTGAGTCCATTGTTTTTGCCACTGTGTCGATTCATCTCACTGGGGGTCTTCTTTTTCTCCGACCCTTCACTTTACCAAATATAATGTCCTTCTCCAGGGAGTGGTCCTTCCTGATAATATGCCCTAAATATAAAAGTTGAAGTCTGGCCATCCTGGCTTCCAAGGAGCATTCTGGCTGTACTTCTTCCAACACAGACTGGTTTGTTCTTTTGGCAATTCATGGTACTTTTAATATTTTCCTCCAATGCCATAAATCAAATGCATCAATTCTTCTATGGTCTTCCTTATTCACTGTCTAACTTTCTCATGCATATGAGGTTAATGCCATAAATCAAATGCATCAATTCTTCTATGGTCTTCCTTATTCACTGTCTAACTTTCTCATGCATATGAGGTGATTGAAAACACCATGGCTTGAGTCAGGCGCACCTTCCTTCTCAGACTGACATCCTTGTTCTTGAACACTTCAAAGAGGCCTTGTGCAGCATGTTTGCCTCATACAATCCGTCATTTGATTTCTTGTCTGCTGCTTCCATAAGTGTTAATGGTTGAGCCAAGCAACATGAAAACTTTGACAACCTCAATCTTTTCTCTATGATATGTTGTTTATTGGTCCAGTAGTGAGGAATATGGTGTTGGAGGAGGGTATTAAAATTACCATAGACCACCAAAATATTCTTGCATGGCAGGCAAGAATTCTACCACTAAACCATCAATGTCCATTAACACATTGTAAATGCTCAATAATTTTTGTGAGTTAATGAATAAAAGAAGCCCCAGGCCTGTATGACTTGTGTAGCCTTCAACTGCCTAAGAAGAGTTGCCACAGCCTCTAAAGATTCCAGCTCATTCTCCATATTCCTTAACTAACTGGATCCAGCTCCAAACACTGATTTCATGTCATTTGATTCATGCTCCTCTAGAACCAGGTTCTCATCTTATTCTGTCCCTTCGCCCGTGCATGACAACCTTCACATTGCAGGGAACTTGGTAAGGGTTGTTGATGAAATGATTTTACATCTCTTCCATTTGAGATGAGTCCTGGATTGAACAGTGCCTTCCCCAAAATCCTTGTCCACCCCAAGACCTCAGAGTATGACTTCCTTAGGAAACAGGTTCTTTGCAGATGGAATCAGAGGACCCATGGTGGCTCAGTGGCTGCAGCACTGGGCTTCTAACCAACAGGTCTTCTCCACAGGAGAAAGATGTGGCAATCTGCTTCTGTAAAGATGCTCAGCCTTGGAAACCCAAAGGGGCACTTCTGCTCTGTCCTATAGGGTCATTAAGAGTCCAATAAGGATCTCAATAAAAGGTTATTCTGAATTTAAGGTGGGCCATAAGGAGCTCTCCAAGGATTGGACAGTGTCTCGTTCTGCTGTGTATAAGGTCACTATGGGTTGGTACTGACTCGATGGCACCTAACAACAACAACAATATAAGGAGCTCTGGTAGTGCAGTGGTTACGAATAGGGCTACAAATCTCATGGTCAGCAGTTCAAAACTACCAGCTGTTCTGTGGGAGAAAGATGGGCTTTCTGCTCCCATAAAAATTTACCACCTCAGAAATCCTGTACAGGGTCGCTATGAGTCAGAACTGACTCCACGGCACATAACAACAATAACAACATCGATCCAATGATCCTTGTCTTTATAAAAAAAATGAGAGGGAGATTTGAAGATAGGCACAAAGGAAGAATGCAATGTGAAGATGAAGACAGAGACTGGAGTTGTTGTTGTTAAGTGCCGTCAAGTCTGTTACAATCCATAATGAATCTGTACAGAGTTTCCAAGAAGTGACTGCTGAGCTTGAACCATCAACCTTAGGATTCAAACCGACTTTGCAGTCCAGTGCATTAATCCCAGAACTCCAGAGACTAGATGGTAGAGCTAAAAGCCAAGGAATTGTCAGGAACCAGAAGGAGCTAGAAGCTACATGAAGCCCCTCAGGGGCACAAGAGAAGGTGTTCCTATGATTCAGGGAAACCAGGAGGGCTCATGGAAGGGAGCAATGCTCTCGCTGGGATCTGAAGGATACAAGGAGATTGGAACCTGTTCTCCCTCAGAGTATCTGGAAGGAACTAGGCCTGCTGACTCCTCGATTTTGGGCTTGTGTAGCCTCCAAAACTATGTTTTAAGCCACCAGGTTTGTGAGACTATGTGAAACGACCCTAAGAAACTAATCCAGGGTAGTTCTGCATACCTGTTCTCTCTGCCTGGTACCTTCCTTCCCACCATTCTTCATCTACTAGTGTCCCATCACTTGCTCTGAGGTACATTATATACCGCTCATGCACATGTAACGCTCATCTCAACAAAAAGGCTACATTATGGAAGTCTCAGTTTAATGTTTGCACACTAACTAGACTGTATGTCAGGGTGGAGACCAGAGATGAACGCCTTAGACTGCCTTGTGCACTGCGTTGCTGTATCACCAAATCCTAGCACAGTGCCTGGAGTCCTGGTGTGGTATAGCAGCATAGTTCACTGGACTGCAAGCTCATTTTGAACTGCTAGATGAACGGTTCAAACCCACAACTGCTCCTTGGAAACCCTAGACAGGGTTGCTATGAGTTGGAACAGTATTGGTCAGATCAATGAACCAAGGTGATGGGAGGACACTCAAGAAGAAATACCCATGAGTCACTTGGAAGACCCAGGTGGGCATTCTGCTGGCTCCACCGAAATCCTCATTGTGACCACCCCTTAGCAAACACTTCCAGTGGGGCCCCGTATAAATGTTTTACCTGAATTTACGCATCGAACCTTCACAACATTCTGAGATAGGACTCCCATGATACCTATGAGAAATGTGAAGCATTCATTTTAAACCTGAATCATAGGAACAAAACACTCAGTTAAGCAACTTTCCCAGCTACACTGCCCACAAGGCCCAGAAAACGGAAAGTACTGCACATATGAGAATACACTAGGGCCTGGAGACTGAGAACTCTTTAGGACTCAAAGGAGGAAACGTTATTCTATGATGATTTTCGCCCTTTTTTTGTTCTAATTTCTGTTTCTTGTTTATATGGAGGTATAAGAAAACATTTCTGTTTTCCTGCTTTCTCCTATAAAATAGAATTTTGGCAACTGTGGAGCTAGGGTGGGAGTGAGCACCCATTTCAGCATCGCCTTGAGCAAATCACTTCTCTTTGTGTTTGAGTTTCCTCACCTACAAAAGGTAGATAAATAATACTTACCTCCCAGGAGTCTGAAAATTTAATTAACACTTGCAAAGCACTTTGAGATGGGAGATGAAAAGGATCCTTAAAGAAACTGTTAGAGTCAGCACCCAGATCTGGTACCTGCTATTGGGGCTGTTAGTGCCATAGAGTTGGTTCCGACTCATAGGGACCTTGTATAGGATTTCCAAGGCTGTAAATCTTTATGGGAGCAGAAAGCCTCATCTTTCTTCCACGGAACAACAGCTGGTATTTCGAACTGCTGGCCTTGTGGTTCGCAGCCTGATTCATAACCACTACACTACAACAGCTCCATATATATATATATATACATACACACATACCAAATCAGTTGCCATCAAGTCAAGGTTGGTTTGAATTGCAAGGTTAGCAGTTCAAAATCACCAGCCACTATGAGTCCAAACCAACTCAACAGCAACGGCAGCCATAGGGTTTTTAGTGGCTGATTTTTCAGAAACAGGACAACAGGTCTTTCTTGCAAGATACCTCTGAGTCACTCGAACCATCCACCTTTCTGTTAGCATCATGGCACATTAACAGTTTACGTCACAAGGGACTTTAACTACATTCTGGCAGTTTTGCTTGGAAACCTTAGCTATACCAGTCTGCAGGCTGGTGTCGAGTGCTCAGGACTTCTGCATATGGGTGAATACTGACTTCCTTTCCTCCTGGTGGAGTTCACTGGAGAGCAAGTGTTATCTGCCACTATTAGAAAACCGAGGCAGTTCCTTATTGCACCAATAGTCTGAGACTCGGGGTAATAAGGAGGCAGAACTTATAGGTTTGTGGTCTGCACAGAAGTGAAACTGAAATTCCTCCAGGACTTATAATGAGCTCAGGAACAAAAGGCTACACCTGGGGGAGAGTTTAGCCTTTCTAAGAGTCTTTGGCAATTCTCTCTTCCTAGATTCTTCTCCCTGAGATTGATCCATTAGCCTCCTTCAAAGACTGCTCAAATGTCAAGTTCCAAGTTCTACCCCAAGGAGTCCCCATTACCAGCACTTCTGACCCCATTTATCCATCTTTCTATTTTTCCCGACAGCATTTATCACTAAATCATTTACTTTGCTTACCCCACTCTAAGGAGCTCTGGTAGCGTGGTGGTTACGAATCAAGCTGCTAACCTCAAGGTCAGCAGTTCGAAACTACCAGCTATTCCGCGGGAGAAGGATGAGGCTTTCTGCTCTGGTAAAGATTTGCAGCTTCAGAAACCCTGTAAAAGGTCACTATGAGTCGGAACCGACTCCACAGTACTTAACAACAACCCCACTCTAGGGAGTCCTGGTGTGGATCTTCACTAGACCATGAAGTTGGTTTGAACTACAAGGTCAGTGGTTCAAACCCACCAGCCGTTCCTTGGAAACCTTATACAGGGTTACTATGAGTCAGGACTGACACAACAGCACTTAACAACAACTTACCAATCCCACTCTAGAGTGTAAGGAGTTCTGATAGCAACAACAGTGCAGCACTCACTGCTAACCAAAAGGTCGTCAGGTTCAAGCAGTGGTGAAAGCTGTTCCATGGAAGAAAGACCTAGCCATCAGCTTCCATAAAGATGTCAACCTAGAAAACCTTCTGTCACATGACGTCGCTATGAGTTGGAATGGACTCAGTGATGCCCAACAACAACCCTAGATTGTAATCTCCCTAAAGGGAGTGGTCTTTGTTTTATTCACTGATAAAGCTTCTAGAATACATGGTAAATGTCCAAAAAAATAATTGTTGATGTAAATAAATGAAAGGACCAACTATAGTAAAAGCTGGGAGAGCCAGAACTCAGTGGGATTGTCTTGATTCCCAGGTCTCACAAGTTTTAGCCTTGATGGTGTGCAGTTTACCATTACCATTCTCTATTGTTGTTAGTGTTGTTAGGTGTCATTGAGTCACCTGTATAGGGGTTCCAAGGAACGGCTTGTGGTTAGCAGTCCAGTGTTCATGCTACACACCAGGACTCCCTCACTCTATTGTGGTGGTGGTTGAGAAATGCCGTCAAGTCAATTCCAACTCATAGCATTCTTATACAGGGTTTCCAAGGAGCAGCTGCTAGGTTTGAACCACCAATCTTGTGGTTCACAGCCAGTGCTTACCTTACAGCGCCACCCCAGGGGTTCTCATTCTCCATCATTGTTGTTGTGAAGTGCCGTCGAGTCAATTCCGACTCACAGCGACACTGAGTAGGTTCTGAGGAGGGTTAGTGGGTTGGAATCACTGACTCTGTGATTTAAACCAACTTTGTGGTCCAGTGCTTATCCTACAGTGCCACCCCAGGACTCCTCATTGTCTGTTACTGGAAGATACTTTAGTTTTCCTTCTCTGACAGGTTTGCCCTTACCCAGGTTC
>NW_006408519.1:35142109-35146408 GCF_000296735.1 Chrysochloris asiatica
TCTGCTTACCATGGAATGGTCAATCATTCAAAATCAAATGGGCAACATATGCCTAAGGACAAAATTGAGAAGGGGTATAAAAGTGGGATAAATGTTTCTGCATGGAATGAATTGTAATCATTGAGATGAAGCAAGGTGTATGATTTGTTGAACATAAAACTGATGATCTTGTCTGTAAACCTTCACTCAATTCACAATAAAATGTCTTAAAAAGAAAAAGACCATGGTTGTCATATAATGTAATCACTTTCCATAATGAAATCTAATGTTCTGTGACTGAGACCATACCAGTGTAGGATGTGCCATAACCCATTCACTTTTGAGTTAGCAAAGGGCAGAGCAAACGCAGAAAGAAGCACATACTGCAGAGGACAGATGCCAGGTGAAGATCAATAAGGAACCAAGGAACCCCTAGGGGAGCTTACCAGTGAGGAATCCACAAGGGAGACACTGGGGTAGCTGAGAACCCGATTGGAGCATTTGATTTTTAGAACCACCTCCTTTTGGTATTTCCATAGCACTAACAAATGAAAACACCTACATACCCTATTTAACAACCATCTGACTATTATTAAGCCTCTCTTTGCTTTAACTTTCTCATCCATAAAATGGGAATTACAATAGATGCCTTTTCATACATTTCTGATGAGGATGGAGTAAGAGAATGCATTTCATTTAGCACAGTGCCTGGCACAATTAGAGTAAACACTTAGTAAGCAGGACAAGCTATCATAATTCAACATTTGTACAAGAGAATCTATTAAAATTGCCAAAAAGACAAATTTAATAAACAGTGTCCTTAATGTCCCCCATTAGTATGGATAAGAGAATTAATGCTATTCTAATTCATGTTGTCTGGGTTATATGTTGGCTAGAGGTCCTCACATATAAAATCACTTTATCTACCTTTCATATGAGGAGGAGAGTGGAAATCAATGCATTTTTGTTCCCCTCACTTATCCTTTGCTTATTTATATGCCCAAATAAGGGTGCTGTACAAAACACAATCATGTGGTCTATAAATAATGAACAGCCTCCTCACATAGCCTGAACACAGAAAGGTTCTAAATGGAGTCCTTTTTTGCCCAAATCATTTTGTGCCCCAGAGCTGACCCTAAGTGTAAATATAGTCTGCTCGGTCGTATATAAAAGGCCCAATTGACCTGCTGACCCAGTCTGCAGAAGCAGTTCTACACAGAACCTCTGCGGTAGCTGCTGCAGAGAAAGTGTGTGGCCACCCCAGCCAGCAGCTGCTGACCCCCTACACTACAATTAGTCCTGAGTCCCCACAGGGAGTTGGGGACTGGATGCTTGGACGATGGCAAGCTGTGCTTGGTGGCCACCCACCTCTTTCTAGGGCTTACTTAGGTGTTGTATCTGTTACTGACAGAGAACAAAGGTGTTCTGATGCTCTTCCTCAGAGATGGAGAAAGATTGACTGAGAACGTCCAATCTCTTCTCTGGGATCCATCCCATCCTAATGATTGAGCAAATCCTCAGTACATAACAAATGTCCAGTTTTTTGTTGCCTTGGTCAGCTATACTATTCCTGCTGGTTGTTGTTGTTGTTGTTAAGTGCCATCACTTTGGTTCTGACCCATAGTGACCCTGTATAAAGTTTCCGAGGAGCAACTGGTGGATTTGAACTGACAACCTTGCAGTTCTAACTGACTTTGCTGTCTAGCTCATTACCCTGCAGCACCACACCAGGACTCCCCAGTAACTCTATGTTGTTGTTGTTGTTGTTGTTGTTATGTGCCGTGGAGTCGGTTCCAACTCATAGCGACCCTGGACAGGGTTTCCGAGACTGTAAATCTTTACGGGAGCAGAAAGCCTCATCTTTCTCCTACGATACGGCTGGTAGTTTTGAACTGCTGACCTTGCCGTTTGCAGCCCGATTTGTAACCACTACACTATCAGGTCTCCTTTAGTAACCCTATAGGATAGAGTAAAACTATTCCACAGAGTTTCTGATACTGTTACTCTTTACAGAAGCAGATTATCTCATCTTTCTCCATCAGAGAGGCTGGTGGATTTGAACTGCCGACCTTGTGGTTAACAGCCCAGTGCACAATTACTGTACCACCAGGGCTCCTTTGATACATAATAGGTACTCAAAATCCTGGGGCAGTGAATAAACATTACATAGAAATGCCAAAGGTATGAAAAAGATAATGTCAGTTTGAAATATGTGAATGAAGAAATTCATATTTCAATTTTAAATCTCTAATTCCAATTAAAGCCATCATCTGTGCACAGAGTGTAGATGGAGCATTTGATGTTTTAAGTCCCTCAAAGTAGCCAACAGAAGTACCCTGGGGGTTAACGTCTTCTTACATTTGGTGTCACAGGCATGTACCCTAGTCTGTCCCTCGTCCCAGGACCTACCTAGTCCTGCCCCAAATCACAAGGTTCCTCTGATCTGCAAGAAAGGCAGCATTCATCCATATATTCACCAAATAATTAACACGGGCTAGACACGAGGGTCACGAAGATAAAAACCAGTCATTTCCCCAAGTAGCTCCCCACGTTTGGAGGACACAGACATGAATGAATACCACTTGAGCACAAGATGACAGGTCCCACAGACAGAGAAAAATGCAAGTCACAGCCCTGAACTCAGTCTTAGGCAGGGGTGATCAAGGTGAGCTTCCTAAAGGAGGCAATGTTTGAGCTACATCTGGAAGAGTGAGGGAAATTTTGACATTAAAGGTCAAAGGTGAGACGTGACATCATGTGTGTATGCAGAGGAAGAAGGGCTAACACAGCTGGGGGATGTCAGAGGGATTCCATGTGGCTGAGCTTCTGGGCCAGAAAACCGGTCGTCTGAGTTTCCCAAAAGAAATATTTGTTGAATAAATGAATGGAGGGTGGAAGGAAGAAAGGAAAAAGGGAAGGGCAGAGGAAGAAAAACAGGAAAAAATGAATGCCAAAGTAAGTTGTAGAAAAATTTTTTTCTAATTATGTTGTTGTTAAGTGCCATCGAGTCAAATCCAACCCATAGTGAACCTGTATAGGGTTTCCGAGGAACAGCTGGTGAGCTTGAACCTTGCAGTTCAAACGGCCTTGCAGTCTGGTGCATTAACCCACAGAGCCACACCAGGACTCCTTTCTAATTATATTAACCATATAATTTATTGAGCATCAACTACACTTCAGAACCTTTTAATTAATTCATTATTTCTTTACAGTTTTACTATAAGGTAAGTTAAGGAGCTCTGGTAGCATAGTGGTTATGAATCAGGCTGCTAAATCTCACGGTCAGTAGTTCAAAACTACCAGCTCTTCCGTGGGAGAACGATGAGGCTTTTTGCTCGTGTAAAGATTTACAGCCTTGGAAACCCTGTGCAGGGTCACTATGAGTCAGAACCGACTCCATGGCACATAACAACAACAACAAATACAGTAAGTAAATTAATGTAATCTTTACAGTGTTAGTATAAGGTAAGTGTTGTTGTGTTTGCCATCAAGTTGATTCTGACTCATAGAGATCCTGTATAGGGTTTCTGAGGAGCAGCTGATGAGTTTGAACCACCAACCTTGTGGTTCAAACTGACCTTATGGCCAAGTGCTTATCTTACAGCACCATACCAGGACTCCAAGGTAAGTTTTAGACTTCCCACTTGATAGCGAACCATCCCCAGAGACTACATGATATTCCAGCATGCTTTAGCTAGCTGGAGGCAAGGTCTGATTTCAAACTCTGGTCTTCTGATTCTGTCCACAGAGAGACAGCAGCTACCCACTCTGCTACTGATCTGAGCCTCTGAAATCTCTCTACCTGTCCTTAAGTGGGTTGTGTAAACAATGAACACACTCATCGGTTATCTAAGTTCTGTAGTGTGGCTATAACAGAAATATCGCAAGTAGATGGCTTTAACAAAACAGAAATGTATCCTTTCAAGTTTAGGAGGCTAGAAGTCCAGATTCAGAGTGCCCACTCTAGAGCAAGTCTTTCTCTCTGTTTGGTTTCCTGACTGCTGCTTCCAGGAGTGTAGGGTATGGATCCAAGCAAATGGAGTCTTGGACAACATCAATCTTTATCATGAGCCACCCGACAAGTAAGTACTATAGCAAGATATGAAATCCTGTTGATCAGACCTCGTTGTTGTTGTTGTTAAGTACCGTGGAGTCAGTTCCAACTCATAGTGATCCTGCACAGGGTTTCTGAGGCTGCAAATCTTTACGGCAGCAGAAAGCCTCATTTTTATCCTGCAGAACAGCTGGTAGTTTCAAACTGCTGACCTTGAAGTTAGCAGCCCGATCTGTAACCACTACACTATCAGACCTTACACTTTA
>NW_006408519.1:35146508-35151966 GCF_000296735.1 Chrysochloris asiatica
ATGAGCCACCCGACAAGTAAGTACTATAGCAAGATATGAAATCCTGTTGATCAGACCTCGTTGTTGTTGTTGTTAAGTACCGTGGAGTCGGTTCCGACTCATAGTGATCCTGCACAAGGTTTCTGAGGCTGCAAATCTTTATGGGAGCAGAAAGCCTCATCTTTCTCCTGCAGAACAGCTGGTAGTTTCAAACTGCTGACCTTGAAGTTAGCAGCCCGATTTGTAACCACTACGCTATCAGACCTTACACTTTATTTATAAAAATGTGGACAAATGGATAAAAGATAATGAAGTTTTCAACAACCTTTTCAAACCCCTCATGTTAAACTCTAGCTAGATATCGTCACCTGTGAAACTCGAACTTCAAACCTACTCAGTTTATTAATAAAGATGATAAGGTTTTAAGATGGGGGTGGGAACATCCTGCTAGTTAGTTGAAAATTCTCCTGGGCAAAGAGAGAAGAGAATTCATGAAAAGGTAGATAACTGTTACATCAAGTGATGTGTTGTTATTTAATGTGGCGCGCAAGTGCCACCTAAAATCATCTTCCTCTTCATCTTCTGAGGTGCCATTGGGTACTTACTACCTGTGTTGAATATCACACACTTGGGAAATGTTATCCCTGTCATGCCATATGCTTCTCCACGTCTGTGTATTCAAACACACTCCTTCCTCTAGTCCAGAATTCCCCTCGTTTACTAAGTCCATGACCATATGGAGCTCTCCTACACATTCTTCAAGAGGCTGGTTAAATAAGCTCAGGCAACAAGTGTTGGCCTGCTGGAGGCCTTCTGAGATATGGCTGTACTGCTTCTGTACCCATTGCTGTTGAGTCCATTCCAACTCATAGCAACCCCGTTAGTCAGAGACACTCTCCTCCATAGGATCTCCAAGGCTGTAAGTCTTCACAGAAGCAGTCTACCTCATCTTTCTCCCCTGGAATGACTGGTGGCTTCCAACTGCCAGTCTCTCAGCTAGCAACCCAGTGCTTAACCCACCACACCACCAGGGTTTCTGTTACCAATCTAGGGATTTTCAAAGTTTATTCTAAAACACATTCAGCAAGAACATTAGAATTTAATATGGGGACATCTGAACTTGAACTGGGTGGGTGGTCTCCCCCAGTTATACCATTTGGGGTGACCTGTGAAGAGCTAGAAGCATTAGGTTGAGTTCTTACTACCTCACACTCCTCTTTTTCCAAGATATTCTATGCCTGGTCCTATTAGGGTACCTACTGCATTCATTGCATGTAGTAAATCATTTGCTTGTATATCAACATGCTTGAACCTGAACACACATAATGTTAGATTGTCTCTTGCTCTTTGCCCTCTCAGTCCCACCTTAGAGTCTGATATAACCTGGAATTAAGGCCCTGAACCCCAGGCAGAAGTATAAACTGTATTGTCTATGGAGAACACCCCTTTTCTTGCCTCTGCCCCATCTCTTGACTGGGCCTGAGGGCCGCTGCACCCCTCACCCTTGATCTAAGTCACAGTCTTTGTTAGAGTCACATTGTACACAAATCTTTTCTTATCTAATAATACCCCTAAGCAAGCTTTTCCTTTACACGTGACATCATGAAGCTATGAAGGTTTGGCCAGAGGTTTGATTTTGAGAGGTTGTTAGTCTTGCTATTTCTATTGTGAGGCACCATCTAATGGTCAACAAGCTATTTATCAAATAACTCATCCTCTATTTCCCTGAGATCATCTTTAAAACTTAAACCAAAAATATTCCTTTAAGTCTTCTTATAGCCAAACAATAGCTTAGCTTAATTAGTACAGATTGCCTACCTTGAGTTTTATGTTTTAAAATCTATGTATAAGGAGTACTTGGAGTCCTGGTGTGGCAAGATTGGTTTGAACCACAAGGTCAGTGGTTCAAACTCACCAGCTGCTCCTCAGAAATCTTGAAACCAACTCCATGGCACTTAACAACAACAACAACAACAAGAAGGAGTCCTGGTGCCGTGGTTAAAGTGCTCCACTGCTAACCCAAAGGTAGGCAGCTGACAACAGCAACTCAAAAGATTAAATAGGAATCTTAGGAGACAGAGATTTTGTTACTAGGGGAGTGATAATTCAGACAGGAGGCTGGAAATGGTTGCATAATTCTAAGAATGTAATCAGCATCACTAAATGGTATGTGTAGAAACATTTGAATTGGTGTGTGTTTTGCTGTGTATATTCTCAACAAGAAACAAAAAAAAATGTTTTTTAGTTTAAGAAAAAGAAAAGTGTATGGAATTCAATTCGAGATTGACACACATGTGGTCACCCTGAGAATCAATTCTATTGCAACCAGTGGCGCCTGAGTGAGTTCAGAAAGGTAAGCTGAGCCCATTGAATTTCTGAACAGACTTCTTCCAAGGCAACTGCTAATTCCTTAAATGTTTCCCCTATTTTAAAATGATGATAGTTTTGTGAAGCTATGAGACAGTATTCTCTCATTAATGTGTGCTAAATTGTCATGCAATTTCTATAGAATTAAATTACATATTCAATGGATAAGCAAATAATTCATCAAGATGAATACTATTGCCATGAGTGTCAAAGTAAGATTTGGGCCATTTACTTATCAAATGCTGATTTTTTAAAATTCACAATGAAATAGTAAATAAATCATCAACTCAAGGTTTAATTTGGTATTCTGCCTCAATCCGAAAATATGTGTAGTACCAGATACCTTTCCTCAATTCCAAATAAGGTTGCCACTAAGAAACATGAGCACATTCACTTTCATTCAGTCTTGTGATTGCATGTTAAGGATAATGTTTAAAACACACCTACATGTACGTCCAGGTGCACAGTGGCTCCCCACAATAAGCACTGGACTGTGAATCGCAAGATCAGTAGTTGGAACCCACCAGTAGTTCCATGGGAGAAAGACAAGACTTTCTGCTCCCACAAAGATTTAAAGCTTTGGAAACCCTATACAGAGTCCCTAATAGTCGGAACTGACTACAAAAAACACACATGTCCAAGTACAGCATACATGCTACTTGATATCAATTATATATGCCCTGGTACAGTGCTATAGGATAAGCATTGGACTGCTAACTGCAAGGTCGGCAGTTCAAATCCACCAGCCACACCTCAGGAATGCTATAGAGGATTGCAATGAGTCAACAGCACTTAACAACAGCAACAATAACCTATGCTCAAGGGAATATGGTATTTTATAGACTCTTCTAGACCCTGAGCATAAGTAGATTAATTAAGATAATAAATCACTGCTCTTGAGTTCTCTAAGTGTGGTTCCTGAAGCCAAGCATCAGCATCACCTGGGAACTTGATAGAGACGTGAATTCTCAGGTCCTGCCCCAGACCTACTGAATCTGAAACTCTGAGGACAGGGCCCAGTCTCCTGTGCTTTGACCAGATTTCCAGGTGATTCTGACGCAGCTAAATCTTGAACTTCTTGTTGCAAGAAGCCTTAGTAGCATCATGAATAAGAGAACGGTTGCTAAATGAAAGGTAGGTGCTTCAAACCCACCAATGGACCTGCCCACCACTCATCTGTCAGTTTGTCTTACTGTGTTGACTTGTGTGTTGCTGTGATGCTAGAAGCTATGCCACTGGTATTTTAAATTCCAGCAGGTTCATGCATGATGGACAGGTTTCAGCTGAACTTCCAGCTGAAATCTTTATGAATACCAGTGGAACACTGTCAGCACCAGAATACTGAATATTGAAACATGATGAAAAGTACAAGAATACTACCAGATATAGTGCCAGAAGATGAGCCACTCAGTTTGGAAGGCACTCAAAATACGAATGGGGAAGAACTTCCATCTCAAAGTAGAGTTGACTGTGATGAATGGAGTAAAGACTTCGGGACCTTCATATGCTGATGGGGAGGGACCGTTAGATGGTACCCTCAAAATAAGGAGAAACAACTGTAAACATCCATTAGTAATCAGAACACTGAATGTATGAAGTATAAATCTTGGGAAATTGGAAGTTGTCAAAAACAAAATGGAATGCATAAACATCAATATCCTAGGCATTAGTGAGCTGAAATGGACTAGTATTGGCCATTTTTAATCTGACAATCACATGGTTTACTAGGCTGGGAATGACAAATTGAAGAGGAATGGTGCTGCATTTATCATCAAAAAAGACATTTCAAGATCTTGAGGTACAATGCTGTCTGTGATAGGATAATATCATACACCTCCAAGGAAGAACAGTTAATACAGCTATTATTTAAATGTATGCACCAACCACTAAAGTCACTGATGATGACATTGAAGAAGTCTACCAACTTCTTCAATTTTAAATTGTTCAAACATGCAATCAAAATGTACTGATAATTACTGGCGATTGAAATGCAAATGTTGGAAACAAAGAAGAAAGATAACATTTGGAAAATATGGCCTTGGTGACAGAAACAATGCTGCGGATCTCATGGTAAAATTTTACAAGACCAATGACTTCTTCATTGCAAATACCCTTTTTAAAAAAACATGAAAGGTGACTATGCACATGGACCTCACCAGTTGGAATACCCAGAAATCAAACTGACTACATCTATGGGAAGAAGCGATGTGGAAAAGCTCCACATCATCAGCCAGAACAAGGCCAGGGGCAGACTGTGGAACAGACCATCAATTACTCATATGCAAATTCAGACTTGTGGAAATCATAAGACAATGTCTTTGGTATCCCATGTGAGTAAAGTTTTACTAAAGGTAATACAGAAGCGGCTGCAAGCATACATTGACTGAGAACTTCCAGAGGTTCAAACCAGATTCAGAAGAAGATGTGGAATGAGAGATACCATTGCTGATTTCCAATGGATCTTGGCTGAAAGCAGAGAATACCAGAAAGACACTTGCCTGTGCTTTACTGACTACAGAAAGGCCTTCGATTGTGTGTAGCATGACAAGTTGTGGACAACATTGTAAAGTATGAGTATTCCAGAACACTTGAATGTGCTAATGAGGAATCTGTACATGGACCAAGTGGCACTTGTTCGAACAGAACATGAGAACACTGAATGGTTTAAAATTAAGAAAGGTGTGCAACAGGGTTGTATTCTTTCACCGTACTTATTCAACCTGTATACTGAGCAAATAATATAAGAAGCTGGGTTTTATGATGAAAAACATGACATTGAAATTGGATGAAGACTCATTAACAACTTGCAATGTGCAGCTGATACAACCTTGCTTGCTGAAAGTGAAGAGGACTTAAAGTACTTACTGATGAAGATCAAAGAGCACAGCCTTTAGTATGGATTGCATCTCAATGTAAAGAAAACAAAAATCATCGCTACTGGACCAATAAACAACATTCTTATCAACAGAGAAAAGATTGAAGTTGTCAAGGACTTCATTCTTCTTGGATCAATTATCAACACTCATGGAAGCAGCAGTCAAGAAATCAAATGACAAATCATTAGACAAATTTGCTGCACAAGCCCTTTTTAAAGTATTGAAGAGCAAAGATG
>NW_006408519.1:35152956-35157677 GCF_000296735.1 Chrysochloris asiatica
GGAATAAGATTCTTGATTCAATAGTGAGTAATTTTTATAATGACTAATTGCGATTCTCACAAATGTAAAGGTAGAAGTTTTGTAACAAAAAGGAGGGAGTAGTTAATCTTACAGCCCAGAAACAGAGGACCCTAGCACCATCAGAGAAGAAAAGCATGAGCAGAATGTGGGACCCTATCCAGAGAAGCAACAACAACAGAGATAGAGGCAAAGATGAGGACATGGAGAGATACAGCAGCTGAGGACTCCAGATTCATGGAATGAGAAAGGCTGTGTGCTGGCAGCCAGGAGGCAGGCTTGCAGAATGTGCCCTTTGGTTGGTTCTTTAAATGATTTTAAAATAAAACCAAAAAACAGTGTTCTTGTGAACACAGGGAAAACAAAAAAACAAAAACAGAGAATAGAAGCAAATACTATTGAATGGAGTCCTAGTGTGGCACTGTGGATTAATGTGCCAGACTGCAAAGCCGTTTGAACTGCAAGGTCAGCAGTTTAAGTTCACCAGGTGCTCCTCAGAAACCCTTGTCAGGGTCACTACGAGTTGAAACTGACTCGATGGCACTTAACAACGACAACAACAACTGTTGAATGATGATGCATGGAGGGAACTGTAATCATTGCAATGAAATGAAATACGATAGAACAAGTATAAAACCCATGTTCTTCCATGCAAACTATATTTAATTCACAGTAAGAACTTAAAAAAAAAGTTCAGCCTAGGAAACCCTATGATATAAGGTCACTATGAATTAGAAATTAACTCTATGACACACAACAGCTGTGAATGTATAACAGACCAAATAGTAGTTCTCGGGATTTGCTCTTATACCAACCTGAATTTGAATTCGGATGTAACTAAATACTAGTCATTTGGTCTTGAGTCAGTTATTTAACATCTTGGACCATGGATGTGATCTAACATAATGTAACCAACTCTATGATGAAGTAGCTACAAGCAGCCAGTCCATTAAAAGGACGTTTCCTTGGGAGTGTGGCCTGCTTCCAGTATATTAGACACTCAGGCAGAGCTCACTTGCTCTCTGCTGGGTCTGGATCTTGTATCTGGCTCATTCTCTGACCTCCAGTTCTTTGGACCTGAGCCCGTGGCCTGCTCTATTACCTGCTGATCCTGGGAGTGCTTGGCAGCCTGACTTCTTACCTGCCAGACCTGCCAGACCTGCCTGCCTGCCTGTCCGCCATCTGACCTGCCGATCTTGGTTCATCAGCCCAGCAGCTACATGAGTTAAAAGCCTTCAGTGTGATGTCTGATCAATGAACTTGAGACTTGTCCATCTCTACAATGAGCAATTCCCTGATATAAATCTCTCTTTATATATAAACGTCACTGGTTTACTTTTCTAAAGCACTGAGCCTAAGACAAAAGGTTAAGATGCCTCCCTTCTAAGATTGCTGGGGGGTTGCTAGCATAGGGAAAAGAGTGTGCTAAGGGTCCCCTTGGGAGTTAGTTCTCCGACTTTGGGCTGAATTTTCTGCTATCAACTTGGCAGCATTCCTATCCTTTTATATTTCCCTCTACTTTGCAAAGTGTGAGACTCATCCCCCAGAGCCCCCTCCCCGCTGTGGATCCCAGTGAGAGTCTCCCAAAGAGAGGATTCCAGAGAAGAGAACTAGAAGGCACCAAACAACAGAGTCCAACTTTCCTGAGGGTTTTTGAGACCCAACCACCCTTTCCTGTGGCAGTTTGACGATGCCAAGTGAGTACTTCACAGAGATTCTTAAGAAGCCAAGTTCCTGAGAGGCTCCTGAGCTCAACAGGGACAGAAAGGAAGGGCCCTTGATCTTTGCTGCCCCAGCATTTCCAGCAGTCCTGTTTTATTGTTTCCGTGGTAATCCACCTTCTAGTTTGTACCCATACACAACAGAACAAAACACTGCCCAGTTTATCTCAAAAGAGGCTGCAGATCAGATCGCTGAGACCTATAGGGTGTTCATTGGTGGATTTGGGGGCAGTGAGGCTGTGAGTCACCAGGCCCTTCTTCTTCATCTATTTCAGTCCCCTGAAACCTGATCAGCATCATAGTAACAGCAGGCCTCTACTGATAACGGTTGTGGTTGTACATGGGATGCGTTGGACAGGTATCAAACTCAATTATTCTGCATGGAAGGTAAAAATTTTACCACTACATTATCACTGCCCTCGTCCAATAGTCTGATATGCCCTGAGTTCCTATATGTTGTTGTTGTTGTTGTTAAGTGCCATTGAGTCAGTTTCAACTCATAACAACCCTGTAAAGGGTTTCCAAGGAGCAGATGGTGGGTTTGAAATGCCTACCATGCAGTTACTCGTCCAGTGCTCATCCTACAGCACCACACCAGAAGGCCCCTTAGGTCCCATACCAGCCCATTGCCATCAGTTCCAACTCATAGCAACCCTTTAGGGCAGAGTAGAACTGTACCGTAGGGTTTCTAAAGCAGCAACAGTTATGGAGAATGTCAACTGAAATGATTCAACAAATTGATGCCGCACTGAAGGCGCTCACTTGCCTGAGCCAAGAAATTGGAAGACAGCTACCTGACCAACTGATTGGATGAGATCACTACGTGTGCACATTACAAAGAAAGGGAACTCAGTGGAATGTGGAACTCATCAAACAGTATCATTAATATTGCATGCAAGTAAAATTTAGCTGAAGATAATACAAAAAAAGTCTGCAGCAGTATGTTGACAGGAAACATCAGAAATTTAAGTAGGAACACTACAAATGAGATTCCAGAACATTTCATTGTGTTCATACAGAGTTGTACATAGACCAAAAGGCAGTCATTAGAACAAAACAAGGAAATACTGAATGGTTTAAAATTAAGAAAGATGTTCATCCAGGTTGTATCCTTTCACCATACTTATTCGATCTGTATGATGAGCAAATAATCGGTGCTAAGCTGTAAGAAGAAGAATGTGGCATCAGAATTGTAGGAAGGCCCACCAACAACCTGTAGCATGCAGATGGCACACCTTACCACCTTACCTGCAGAAAGTGACGAGGACTTGAAGCATTTACTGATGAAGATCAAAGAATACAACCTTCAGTATTGATTATTGTTCAATGTAAAGAAAACAAAACCCCTTACAACTGGATCAATAAATAACATCATGATAATCGGAGAAAAGATAGAAGTTACCAAGGATTTCATTTTACTTGGATCCACAATCAGCGCTCATAGAAGCAGCAGCTTAGAATTCAAAAAACATATTGCCTTGGGCAAATCTGCTGCAAAAGACCTCTTTATAATGTTAGAGAACAAAAATGTCAATCTTTTTCAGTGCCATGGTATATTTCAATCACCTCATGTGCATGAGAAAGCTGGACAATTAAAGAAGACTGGAAGATAATTGATACTTTTAAATTATGGTGTTAGCAAAGAATATTGAAAGTACCATGGACTGCCCCAAAAACAAGCAAATCTGTATTAGAAGAAGTAAAACCAGAATGCTCCTTAGAAGCCAGGATGTCTCATACTTCAGACATTTTATCAAGAGAGACCAGTCCCTGGAGAAGGACATCATACTTGGTAAAGTGAAGGATCAGAAAATAGGAAAGACCCCCTAAAGAGATGGATTGGCACAATGGCAGCAGCAATGGGTCAAAGTACAACAAAAATTGTGAGGATAGCACAATTGTTCACGTGTTCAATACGAGTCAAAACTGACTTGATGGCACCTAATATCAACAACAACCTTTACAGAAGCAAACTGTCCCATCTTTCTCCCATGGAGCGGCTAGTGGGTTAGAACTGCTGACCTTTCTGTTGGCAAATAGGCTCTTTAATCGCTGTTCCGAGTATCCTTCCAAAAAGACCCAAACACACTGCCATCGAGTCGATTCCTCTTCATAATGACCCTAAAGGAGGAGTTGAACTGTTCCTTAGAATTTCCAAGACTATAAATATTTAGGAGAGCAGACTCCTACACCTGTCTCCCAGTAGCAGCTAGCTTGAACTACTGATCTTGCAATTAGCCATGAACACTTTAACCACTGTACTACCACTGTGCTATTTAGTTCTCTATAGTAAACAGTTCATCCCTGGAATCCATAGAGTAGCTTCTATCCTCCCAAATGAGCCACGTCCACTTACATCCCTTGCCCATGATAGCTGTGTCCTCCTCATAAAGAAGCAAGGATTTTACTTCCTTCAATTTTACTTCCCTGAAATCTAACAGTGTGGCTTCCTGGTACATTGTCCTTCCTTCAAGAGTCACAGTCTGCTCTCGGTCACGCTGTGCTCATATTGGTGACCTCTTGGAGTATTTGCATTGACTGCTTGAAGAGTTCCTGTGCTTCTGAGTGTGCTTTTGCTTTGGTGCAAGCCCCCTCCCTGCATGGAAACCAATCATCATGCATCATGCAAATCGATGGGGAAACATGATTCAGGGAACAGAAACTTGCTGAATCATCATCATATATTGGTTTGTTTTCTTTTTGACTTGAATGTTTTTATAACGCCATATAAGCCATTTCTCCCCTGTCTTCCAGAAAATCACTCTAAAATATACAAATTAAAACAATAATGAAATCTCAAATAGGTGATGAATTTGCCCCCTTACTTTTTATCACTGGTCAACAGATCCTCAGATTGATAGAGAGGAAAGATATAGACACCAGGGAAATAAAAGAATTACAAAGGGCCACATATGCCATTCAAGAAAGAGTACAAACTTTTTTTCCAGAAAAAGATTGTGAATCGGGTGGAAGTGTAGTGAC
>NW_006408519.1:35172711-35194802 GCF_000296735.1 Chrysochloris asiatica
GAGGTCCCTAGGACCATCAAGGGAGAAGAGCAGAGAGCGGGACCCTACCCAGAGAAGCAGTGATGCCTGAAATGGAGCCAGAGATGATGACGTGGAGCGATGGAGCAGCTGGAGACTTTAGATCCAGAGAGGAAGAGCGACTGTGTGCTGAAGACCTGGTGGGTACGGGGGAAGCATTGCATGGAGGGGATTGTAACCATGGCAATGAGAGACAATATATGATAGAATGAATGTAAAACTAATGTTCTCCCATGTAAACTATCACATAATTCACAATAAAACATTAAAAAAGAAAGAGTACAAACTAGTATTTTAGCCCCTCACATGCTCCAACAAATCCCAGGTCCATGTTGGTTGGAAATAAGTCTGTGATTGCATGTGGAAAAATTATCTAGTCATTAGTAATGAATTCTTATTAGCAGAATCACTATTAAAAATGTGCAGGATCTCTCTTTCTCTTTCTCTCTCTCTTCTCTCTTTTTTCCCATTCTCTCTGCTGAAACTTTTTAGGCATTTCACTCATGCAAATCTTAATAGGGATTTGAGTTCTCTGACGAAAACATTTTTCCCAGAACATGGGCAGGTTTCCTGACTTCTGTTTTATAATGAATATTCCTACTATTTTGGACTTCTCCATTTTGCCACCCAATCTGACTGGGGCCAGAATGTCGTTACAATAAATCAATTAAGCTCTGCAGTGCAGAATTTTTCCCAAAACCAATTCACAGAGATGGTATCATCGAGGCTATGAAGAAGGGGAATGTCCTAATGAAGACATTGGTCCCACTGATTTTCAAGTTGGCTAAAGAAAATATAACTAGAGGTGAAAAGATAAGGAGAGGCATACTCTGAAAGGAAGCTTTAGAACAAGATGCAAACAAGTTCAAAGTAGGTGACAAACAACTGTGTATAAATATTTTAAATCTCCCACCCTAAATTGAATGTATAAAGAGAATCAGTCCCACCCTACAAATTATAGCTTTTCTCCCCTAGGGTAAGTTGGTCCCTCCGAGTAGTCCTCTTGGGCAAGACCTAACATGACCTCATAAATGAGTTCTCTCCCAGAATGACCACATCTGGTCTATGAGAAACATGAAGTCTAAAAGAGGATGGTTGAAGATTTGTTTGAAGAAGAAGGCTGCTCTCCCACCCACAGGAAGGAATCTGTTTTCTGGTACCGTGGTAGTTATCTTGCTATTTAACAAATTACCTCACATCACTTAGTGGCTTAAAACACCAATGATCATTTGTTATTTCTCATGGTTTGTCACTTGTGAAGTACCGTCAAGTAGGTATCTGAGGAGCTGCTGGTAGGTTTGAACCGCTGACCTTGCAGTTAGCAGTCCAGTGCTGATCCTACAGTGTTATACCAGGTCCAAACCCTCCTTCATTGTTGTTGTTGTTAAGTGCCGTCAAGCCAGTTCTGACTCATAGCGACCCTATCTGTCTAGGGTTTTTGAGGTGCAGCTGTTGGATTTGAACCACTTACATTGTGGTTCAAACCAACCTTGCAGTCCAGTACATTATCCTGCAGTGTATAGAACTTACCAGCTTGTGTTGGCACCATTTCCACATGTCTTGCTCCCCCTTTGAGTTTTGAGTGTATCTTGAAGGTTGCAAACCACGTCTCATTCTTATCTCTGTGTCTCTGTATCCGGAGCACATGCATCTGTCCTGCATAAGTGGAGAACAACACTGTTGTACCATGTGAGATAGTACCCCTGGGGAACGAACAGGATTCATACTCTCTGCTGCTAAAGGAAAGATTAAGATTCCAGTCCACCCAGAGGAACTTCCCAAGACTGACCTGATGATCTACTTCCAAAAGTTCAGCCAAAAAAAAAGTTCAGCCAATAAAAATTACATGGGTGGATCAAAGATTATCTACACTTCTGTTATATTAAAACACCCATCCACATCCACAGCTGATGACAACTTTCAGTATGCACATGAAATGATTTTGTCGAATACACAAGAGACCATGGATTGTGTGACAAATCATTTGCAAATCAACCATTGCTCTTCCTATGAAATATTCCACAACAGACTTGGGTTTCAAAAACTTTGTGTGAGATAGGTACCAAAACAACTCACGCGAGAGCATAAACAGAAGCGTTTTGACCGATACTCAAAGCAAGGTAAAAGTTTCTTTTAAAAATCATTACTGGTGATGAGACATGAATTCATCACTATGAGCCTGAGAGTAAACAGCAGAGTATAGAATAGAAACATCCTCAATCACCAACCAAGTAAAAGTTTAAGTCAACCATCAGCTGGAAAATTTGATCCTTACAGCTTTCTGGGATTCTCAGAGGCCAGAATTAGAACACTAGCAGGAAAAAGGTTTAACAATCAACAGTGCTCCTTACAGTAAGATGCTCACTGAAGAGCTGAAGTCTAGGATTCAATGCAGAGGACTTCTATCCAAGGGCGTCGTGATCTTGCATGAAAATTCACATCCACACACCTCTGCTCACACTGACATTCTGCAAAATCTTCATTTTGAGATGTTAAAGCATCTTCCTTATAGTCCTGATCTTGCTCCCTCAGACTTTCACCTGTTTGACCCCTGAAATCAGCCCTTCAATGACAAAAATTCACTTCTAATGAAGTGAAGACAACGATGCATTCATGGCTTACAGCTCAATCTAAAACATTTTCTGAAAAGGAAATATGAAAGCTTGTTGGCAGATGGACAAAGTGTACTGAGAAGCAAGGAGATTATGTTAGAAAATGATATGTTTGTGCTATCTAAAAGTTGATTAAATTAAAATCTACAGCCTAGTGTGGATAATTTTTGACTCACCCTTTTATATGGAGCAATCATTGAGATGAAACAAAGTGCATGATTTGTTGATTGAAAAACGATGATTTTTTTCTGTAAACTCCCACTCAATTTACAATAAAAAGGGTTTTTTTAAAGACCATGTGGAACAGTTCCACTCTGACACATGAGTTGGAATCAACTGGACTGCCATTTTGGTTAACACTCAAAGAAACTTATAGGACAAGAGACAGATGAGTGGGTGTCACTGAATCTGAAACTATTAAGAAATGCACATCATGCTCTAAACTAATCATCTGGTTTGTAAAATGCACGAAGCAAGGCTGGATAGAATGCTTTCAGCTTCTGGTGAATATCTGAGTGCAGAAATCAAAATACACAATGTAAGACAATAATTGCAAACTGTCTTGAGTTTGGGTTTATGCCCACACTGATGTTTTCTTTCTCCTAGACATTTATTCATAGGAATGAGTGACAGAATTCTTTCAAAATGAAAATATGCTTTGTGTTCCTCTTGAGGCAACAGGAAAGGAATAACTATACCGCATCCCACAGCTCTCTTTATGTTGAATGGCTCTGTCTAACTCAGCTTTTAGGGTACATGTTTATGCTGATGCATACTGGATCTCCAGTCTTTCAACTATCATTAACTGAACACTGCTGTGTTTGGTACAAATAATAAAGTGAAGAGCATGACATGGTTTTAGCCCTTCAAGAACCTGTTCTCTGTCTGAATCTCTTTAGTAAGGAGCTGAGTTCTTTCTGATGTATTTATTTGTTAAAAAAAAAAAAAGAGAGAGAGAGAGAGAGAAGAAGACTATTAAACACCTAAGTGGAAAACTCACATCAAAACTGTCACACTGCTCTCTCTTGGCCAAGGAGACCTGTCTGACTGACATCAGAGATGGGTTTATGGATTGATCTGTATCCTCCCAAAATATGTGTTGAAATCCTAACCCTAGACGTATAAATATGACCTTGTTGGAAATGGGGGCTTTATAACAAAATATGTTGATGAGGTCATGACAGTATAATTGTTGTTTTGTGACTTTGAGTCAGTTCTGGTTCTGACTCATAGCAAGCAACCTAGTATAGTGTTTCCAAGGAGCAGATAGTAGGTTTGAACCACTGATCTGACAGTTAGCCGTCCAGTACTTATTCTGCAGAGTGGTCTTAAATCGAATCACTTCTGAGTTATGAAAGACCAGAATAGAAACAAAGACACACCCAGGGGGTGAAGACAACTGCCAAGAGATGCCAAGGATCACTGAAAGACATACCAGAGACTTGGAGAGAGACTCACAGAAAGAATTGGCACAGCCAAGACCCTGATTTGGACTTCCAGCCTCCAGAATTGTGAGAAAATCTATTTCTGTTGTTTAAAGATACCCACCGTGGTATTTTCTTTAACCAGACTCAGCCACTGAGCCAATTTTGACTTTAACGACCCTTCATGTTACAGAATGTTGTTGTTGTTGTTATGTGCCATGGAGTCGGTTCCGACTCATAGCGACCCTGCACAGGGTTTCCAAGGCTGTTAATCTTTACGGGAGCAGAACGCCTCATCTTTCTCCCGCGGAGCAGCTGGTAGTTTTGAACTGCTGACCTTGCGGTTCGCAGCCCGATTCATAGCCACTACGCTACCAGAACACCTTCATGTTACAGAATAGAACTGCTCCATTGAGCTTTTCTTGACTGTGATCTTTGCAGGAGGGTCCCTATTGGCGCCATTAGTTTAGCACTGAGCTTCTAAGTGGAAGGTTGGAGGTTCAAACTCATCAGACATTCCTTGGGGGAAAGATGAGGCAGTCTGCTCCTATAAAGGTCTGCAGCCTCAGAATCTCCATTGGACAGTTCTTCTCTGTCCTAGAGGGTCACTAGGAGTCAGAAATGACTGATGACAGTGCTGTGAATCTTTGTAAATGCAGATCACCAGACCTTGCTTTGCACCATTGGATAGGTACAAACTGCCAACTTTTAGATTAGTCAAGCACAAACTATCTGTGTCATCCTGGGTCTACTAAGACAGGTGATCCAGATTTGCAGAGGAAAGGGACAAGCCCACCTGCAGTTTTGTTGACCACAGACACACCACATTAACACTGAGGCTTCCCTGCTGAAGACTTCAAAAACTTGATGGAAACATGGATTTACGAGATCATGGAAAATGTCCACAAACATTTAGAAGTCCTTCATATTTCCCAGTTTGTGGACATCAATGTTCCTCTTTTGTGATTGGGATTCCTAAGAGATGGGATGAAAGAAGTAAGAACGGATTCCTCATATGGTTTTTGAGTACTTTTAAGTCAATTCCAATTCATAGTGACTTCATGTGACAGAGTAGAACCACCCTATAGGGTTTCCTAGGCTGTAATATTTATAGGAACAGATCACCAGGTCTTTCTCCGACGGAGCTTCTAGGTGGATTCGAACCACCAACCTTTTGGTTACCAGCCAAGTGATTAACCATTGTGCCACCAGAATTCCTTTCAGATTTCTCATACTCAGCTTTAATTGGGAGAGGAGAAATGAAATTCCCTGCTATCCTCGTTCAGATGGAACAGGGTCCTTTTTTCAAGACGGTCCATGTGGTGGGACGCTGCAGTAAAAGCACTGGACTGCTAACCACAAGGTCAGCAGTTCAAACCCACCAGCCACTCCTCGGAAACCCTAGACAGGGTCTCGATGAATTAAAACCGACTTACCCTACTTAACAACAATAACAACAACATTCTAGGAGCCCTGGTGACATAGAGGGTTATAACTATAATACGGACTGATAACCTAAAGGTCAGAAGTTCGAATCCACTAGCTACTTCGTGCGAGAAAGATAAGGCTTTCTACTGTAAAGATTAACTGCCTCAGAAACCCTATACAGAGTCGCTATGGGTCAGAACCAATTCAATGGCACACAACAACAACAAAATAACAACACAATGATATACGTAGTCCCATTTGTCACGATTCCAAAAGTGATACACATTTTTGAGAGGAAAAGTTGTCAAGCAGACCCATCTCAATACAAATGTATTTTATTAAATATATACTGTACAGAACCCAAAGACAAATCTAAATAGACTAAAGCTGGCTAGGCTGATTTACAATATTCCAAGAACCAGAAAAAACCACCAAGTTTCTAGAACAGTGGAGAAAAGGCTACAAGACAAGGCCTCATTGCTTGCCAGTGGATATCTGAACAACATATCTTACTATTAACATAATTTGAGAAGAGTGGCTCCCTTCGAAACCCCTGTTTTGGGTTTGCTCAAAAAATGCCCCTTTCAGCCTTAAATTTCTCTGCCTTGGTCTGTAGTCTGAGGATCATATCCTTTTTGAAGACTCTGGCAATTTCTATGGAGCCATGTTTAAATTGGGTGAGTGAAAAACTAACTCCCTTGAATAAAAGTGGCATTGTTTTATAGTCAGGTAATTCCAAGTGGGCTCACTTTTTACTTTCCATGGGAACAGTCCTTGAGGAAGAAAGGGGCCTTTGTTGAGTTTTGTTTTGTTTTGAGAATAGTCAATTGGTTCTTTCTACCATTCCTTCTGGGATGCCAATCACAGAGACACTCCTCGAAGACAACCACAAAGTTCAAGCAGAAGTAATTCAAAAGGAAAGAAAGACAGAATCTGTACACAAGACCCATTTGTCATGCTCCAGGGTGGGTTTCTGTCATTTCTGCCCCCCACCCCACCTGGCACACAGACAAGAACTCATGCCCAAATCTCTTCGTTGTGTACCTATACCCTGCTTCTACATACCGAGGAGCAGAGAGGAGAAATCTTGTTCACAAATGTACTCTTTCTCAAGAAATCCTGTCAACTATGTTTCTACTTAAGGGACTTTTCCACCTTCAAGTTCACTGGAGTTGTCCTTGTTTGGCTTCAGATAAGTGGCTGAGATTTTAATTGTTCTCAATTGGTCTGTTTATCAATCCAACTGTTTCAGCTTTCTTCAAGACAAATGATTAGGCTATCTAGTCTTTATCAGTGTAGTTAAGTATGTTCTTCAGGTGTGGACTTAACTTTGCCCTCAACTTCCGGCACCTATTCCCTTTCCCTAACTAGGGTGTAAATAGTTGGAACACACACACAAAGTCATTCAGAGCTATTGTGGAATTATTTATTCTTTACCAATGACACCACACCAACCACACAAGTTTCCTTCATTTGATTGTATTTTAAAGATAATATAGTATTGTGTTTTCAGTGAAGGTTTAGACAGCAGTGAAGTTTCCCATTCAGCATTTCTAACTAAATTGGTGGATACATTCTTTAATATGTGTGAGTAATTTCATTATGGTATACTCTTAATGGAAGAAACAAACACTCACACTAATATAATACATTTTGAGGATTCTTATTTTGATTTACACATAATGCAAGACACAAAACACTCACATTAGCACGTATATTGTAGCGATTGCCTACTAAAAGCAATGAAAATAAACAAGGCTTATAGTATGTATCCGTGTTTGATAGTGCAAATACACATTTTTTACTTTTTCAGGATCATTGTGAATTCATAGAGTACTATCAATTCAAACCATTTTCACTAACCTTAACAGCAAATATAGTGATACTTTTCTTAACTTTTCATTCTGACTTGGGTGAAAGTTTACAGAGAAAATTGGTTTTCCATTCCACAATTGAGACACATTTTGTTTCATGAGATTGATGTTTCATGACATGCTGTTCCCCACAATGGAACAGCAGTCTTCCCGCTTCCTCCCTGGGTTTCCTGTTTCCTTTCATCCTTCCTTCTCATCCCTTCCTGCCTTCTGAGTTTTATCCCTGGACAATGTGCTGCCCTTTTGATCTCATATAGTTGATTGTATAAGAGGTGTGTACCTCCCCGGTGTTGCTGTTCACCATCTATTGTTGTTGTATGCCACTGAGTCAATTCTGATGAATAGTGGATGTACAGGGCTTCCAAGAGCAGCTACTGGGTCTGAACTGCTGACCTGTGGTTAACAGTCCAGTGTTTATCCAATAGCACCACACCATGCAGGCCTGTCTATTATTGAGCTGAAAGTTGAGTTCTGGGGGTGAATTAAGTGCCAGGCTTACAGGGTGACTCATGGGTTCCACCAGTCTCGAATAGATCAGTAAACTTGGACTTTCTTTTAAATTTGAGTTTGAGTCTACATTTTTTCCCATGTTATCGTATTGCAATACAACAAAACAATCTTGCCCTGGTTTAGCTACATCTCAGCCAGTGTCCATTCTACGACTCTACTGAGGACCGCAGGCTTTTATTAGTCACAATGGACTAATAATAAGCTATGATTCAGTAATAAACAAATCCTGAAATCTCAATAGCTTAGCATAACAAAGGTTTATTCTTGCTTCTACCAAACAACCCTTCGTACAGCTTTCTTCTGTCACTCAGGGATCTGAGCATCTTCCATCTCTTAACTCCATCATCTCAATAGGTCAAGTCCATGGTCACCGCACCAAAGACAAAAAGAAAGACAGGGAAGCAGATGCCCATAATGCCTGAGCCTAGAAGTGATGGATTTCCTTAGCACTCTCAGTCATTGGTCAGAATCAATCATGGCCCTAGTTTTCCTTCACAGGGAGCCAGGAAACACAGGAAAGCATCTGAATATTCCGTGAGCACTAATGGTGTTTGCAGCATGACCCAAATTGCCTTGAATTTTTAGCAGATCTCTAAAGCAAATAAACAAGCAAAGAACTGTATTTTAGCTCCCTTACAGGACTCGATGGCACTTAACAACAACAACAACAGGTCTATTGGAAGGAGCAGTGGTTAAGATACTTCCCACAGCAGAGCAGTAGCACCTGGAAGCTTAGTGATGGTTGTAATCTTTAGAAGCTCTAGGTTATCCTGAGACAGCTGGGGACACTCTGTTAAGTAAGGGACTGCAGCGCCTCCTCCCAACCTGCAAAGCTTTTAAGAAAAGCTGACAAGACTTCCGGAGAGATGGTGGAGTAAGCAGATGCACTACACAGACTTCTACAACAAAGATACCGGAGACAAAATAAAATAAATACAGATGGAGTGTTGCTGAAAGGAGAGGCCAAGCAGAAACAGCGAGAAAGGGAGACTGACTGGTAGACAGCTAGCTAGACTGAGCTCCACCATCTTATGAGAAGCTTTGGCGGAGGAAGGGGGCGTGGCAGATTCCCGAGAGCGAAGGAAAAGTACTTTTTTTTCTTTTTTCCCCATGATCCCCTAGTGACTAGAGGTGTGGCCAGCTCCCACCTTCATTCACCCCCAGTGCAAACCCTGCTCTCCAGGAGCCCAGAGCCACATAGTTGGCAGCCACGCTAGTGTGAGTTGGGTGCCAACTGCACCACTTTGGTGCCTGGATTGATGTGGGCTCGGCAACAGGCCTACAAAACCCACAGAGTCACCAGACCAGCTTGACACGAAAATTAGCTCCATCTAGGGCCTTCATGAGCTACTTCTGGAGTGAGTGCCATGAACATAAGTGACACCAAGATCAATAGGAACTCCATCTAGGGCCAGGAACTCAGCTGTCACATTCCTTCCACAACTACTTAGTGAGCTCCTTGAATGGCAGGAGCCCACCAGAGATTTCTCCCCACCAGGTCTAATACAACAACCCCACAATGCCCTGTAGACAACAGGCAATTTTAGCTCACATTAATAAGCAAAAGAGAATGGCTCAAATAAATGACCAGGAAGCAGAGACAGAAAACATTTCTGAAGAAGAAAAAGTAATGGAACTAACTGAAAAATAATTTAAGAGACTTTTAATTAGATATCTTCAAAGGATCAATAGAAAGGTCGAGGAAAGTAAGGAGAACATGATAACAATTTTAGAAGAATTCAAGAAAATACCACAAGAACAAGCAGACAGAGGGATGAACTTCTCAGTCTAGGAGCAGAGGTCCCTGGGACCATCAAGGGAGAAGAGTGAAGAGGGGGACCCTACCCAGAGAAGCAGTGACACCTGAGATGGAGGCAGAGACGATGACATGGAGAGATGGAGCAGTTTTGGACTTTAGACTCAAAGAGGGAGAGGGTCTGTGTACTGACAACTGGAGGGGTCAGGCTTGTAGTGTATACCCTTTGGTTGGTTGATGATGCATGGAGGGGATTGTAACCACGGCAATGAAATGATAATATGATAGGAAGAAAGAAGGTCCGAGAGAGGGAATGGACAGAGTTTTGATGCACTGATGAAGCCCAACTGTGCCTAAATAAACATAGTTAAGGATTTAAGTCAATTTGAGTAGGTCAGAATTCTCAGTGGTTTGGCACTTAAGATGTAGCAATCCCCAGGGTTGTGATTTGATGTAGTAAAACCATAATAGGATTGAGGGTGGGATACACCATTTCAACAGGTAGTATGTGATCAAGAGCCAACGGTACTGAAGAAGTCCAAAGTGCACTTAAGGCATTGACAAAGAACAAGCCTTCAGGAATTGATGGACTACAAATTGAAATCTTTCAAAAACACACTGATGCAGCACTGGAGGCATTCTCTCATCTATGCCAAGACATTTGGAAGACAACGAACTATCTGGCCTACTGACTGGAAGAGATCCATATTTGTGCCCATTCCAAAGAGAGGAGACCCAACAGAATAAGGAAATCATTGGATAGCATCATTAGTATCACATGCAAGTAAAATTTTTCTAAAGATCTTTTAAAACCAGCTGCAGCGTTACATTGACAGGGAGTTGTAAGAGCTTCAAACCATATTCAGACAAGGAGGTGGAACGAGGGATATCATTGATGACATCAAATAGAACTTGGCTGAAAGCAGAAAATACCAGAAACATTATTTGCCTGTGCTTTGTTGACTATGCAAAGCCTTTCTACTTTGTGGATCATGACAAGCTATGTACAAGCTATTGTGAAGAGTGAGTACTATGGAACACTTAATTGTGCCCATGAGGAACTTGTACATAGACCAAGAAAAAGAGAACACTGAATGCTTTAATGTCAGGAAAGGTGTGTGCCTTGGTTGTCTTATTTCAGCATGCTTATTCATCTGTATTCTCAGCAAATAATCTGAGAAACTGAATTGTATGAAGTAGAGAATGGCATCAAGATAGGAGGAAAACTCATTAACAATCTGCGATACGCAGCTGATACAAACTTGCTTCATGAAAGTAAAGAGGACTTAAAATATTTACTGATGAAGATCAAAGACCACAGTGTTCAGTATGGAATGTGCCTCAATGTAAAGAAAACAAAAAAACTGTACCACTGAATCAATAAATAACATCCCGATACATGTAGAAAATGTTGAAGTTGTCCAAGACTTCTTTTTGTTTGGATCCACTCTCAATACTCCTACCACCCGTCTGTCAGTTTATCATACTGTGGTGGCTTATGAGTTGCTGTGATTCTGAAAGCTATGCCACCAGTATTTTAAATACCAGCAGGGTCACCCATGGTGGACAGGTTTCAGAGGAGCTTCCAGATGAAGACAGACTAGGAAGAAGGAGTGACAAACTACTTCCGAATAGTTAATCACTGTAAACCTTATGAATAGCAGAGAAACACTGTCAGATATAGTGCCAGGAAATGAGCCCCTCAGGGTGGAAGGCACTCAAAATGTGACTGGGGAAAAGCTGCCTCCTCAAAGTAGAGTTGACCATGAGGATATATATGGAGTAAAGCCCCTGGGAGTAAAGCCAACGGGAGCTTCATTTGCTGATGGGGCACAACTCAAAATGAAGAGAAACAGCTGTAAACATCCATTAATAATAGCAATGTGGAATGTTCGAAGTATGGTAGAATTCATCTATTTTGTCCTCACTGACTTTAGTGGTTGGTGCGTAAATTTGAATAATAGTGGCATTAAGTGGTCTTCCCTGAAGGCACATGGATATTATCCTATCACAGGCAGTGTTGTACCTCATGACTGATTTACATATGTTCTTTTTGACAATGAATGCAACACCATTCCTCTTCAATTTGTCATTCCTAGAATAGTAAACCATGTGGTTGTCAGATTCAAAGTGGCCAATACCAGTCCATTTCAGCTCATTAATGCCTAAGATACCAATGTTTATGTATTTCATTTCATTTTTGACAATTTCTAATTATCCTAGAGTCATACTCTGTACATTCCATCCTAGAACATATCATGACTGATCTAGATATGTATGAAAGTTTACAGGGTAGATTGAGCATCAGTTCTACATTCAACAAATCATACACCTTGTTTCATTACAATGATTATAATCCCCTCCTTGTACCATCAGTTAACAATATTTCTCTCTATTCATTTCACTCTTTTTTTTTTTTTTTCTAACACTCAGGCATGCATATATAATAATTTACACCACCAAAGGGCACATTCTCCAAGTCTGCCTCCTGGCCACCCACTCTCAGTCCCTCTCTTCCCAAGAATCTAGAGTCCTCAGCTGCCCCCTCTCTCCATGTCCCCATCTCTGCCTCCATTTCTGGCGTCACTGCTTCTCTGGATAAGGTCCTGCATTCTGCTTGTGCTCTTCTCCCTTGATGGTCCTAGGATTCTCTGTTTCTGGATTGTTTGGTTTTTAACTTCCTCAACTTCCTCCTTTATAAAATGGGCATTTGTTGTTAAGTGCCATCAAGTCAGTTCTGACCCATAGCAACCTTGTATAGGATTTCCAAGGAGCAGCTGGTGAGCTTGAATTGCCGACCTTGCAGTTCAAATGCATTCTGGCGCATTGGCCCACAGTGCCATACCAGGACTCCAGAAATGGGTATAAGGAGTAACAATGTTCAAATGTTGTGATAGGCAAACCCAGTGTACACTTGATTGCAAACAAAGACAAAACCAAGGGACAATTCTCAGCCCTGGAAGTTTCTAACTCTGTAAGATGTCACAACTCAGCTACAAAAGCCAGCCCAGAGGAACTTCTTGCCCAGACTGAGCTCAAAAGGACCAGAACATGCTCTAAAATACCAGACTTAGTCAACCCCAACTGTACCTGAGACAGCTCTTTTTTTCACAGATCACTCCAGTCAAGAAGGTGTTAGCATTCTTGCTTTGCTGTTGGTAAGTGCCATCAAGTCCGTTCCAACTCACAGCAACCCTGTATATGGTGCGGGTTTGAACTTCCAGCCTTGTGGTTAGCAGTCCAGTGCTTACCCTACAAGGCCACAGCAGGACTCATGCTTTACACTACAGAAAATCAGTAGTAGAGTCAAGTCACCAATGAGAAGGGCCACCCAGCCAGGGAGTTCGAGAACACAGATTAGAGCCAAACTGTTGGATCCCAAATCCGTGCTCTTAAACACTGGGACTGTCTCCCCCACCCCTTGGTGTGTTATGGCTACCACTCAGCCCCCACCCAATACCACACTCAATTTCAAAGCACAGTAGAGTCCTTGAGGGAAAATTGGGGTCCCCAGGGACAAGCTGGGTTTGGTCACCACATTCCCTTCACCTTCTTCAGCAGAAAAACTTCCAATGTTGTTATTCTAATTCCTCCCACCCCCAAGAACTACAGTTATTTCAACATAAACCGTTAGAGAATAAGATAATGAGGCTTTGAAATTACCAACCTTATTCAACCCCAAAACTCAAATGGAAGCATTCACAGCTTCGTATCCTGACATTTGGTAGCCAGTGTCTCCAATGTACCTCTCGCTGAGGCACCTGAAGGTATGTGAAGATGCAAAACCCTCCACTTGCAGGGCTGGAAAGGTGATTGAAGCCAGTCCTCCAACCCTTTATGGAACAGATGTCAAAGAACAAGTCCAGAGAAGCACTAGTCCTCGGTGCTAATTGGAAACAAGAGAAATCCAAAGTGGTTTTCCACTCAGTGTTGCATTTGACCTTGTCAAGGACACTGTGAGCAATAGACTGTTTCACAGATTGTGTTGTTGTTTTATAGAACAGGGGGTTAACTCAAGGGCAA
Source organism: Chrysochloris asiatica (assembly GCF_000296735.1). Taxonomy (NCBI): domain Eukaryota; kingdom Metazoa; phylum Chordata; class Mammalia; order Afrosoricida; family Chrysochloridae; genus Chrysochloris; species Chrysochloris asiatica. The sequence goes on from NW_006408519.1 coordinate 35,186,357, forward strand.
CCACCATGCCAGAGGCCGAACAGTGATAGGACGCCTTGGTTTGATCACACTGGATCCCATGTTCTGACTTTTTACTCTGTGTCTTCAAGAAACCATGACTTCTCAGAGTCTCAGTCTTCTCCTCTGTAAAATGGGGATAATAGGGCTTACAGCTCAGAGCTGCTGAAAGGATTTAAATGACAAAAGGTGCATCCGACATGGGATCAGGAGGGACAGTCCTTGGAGAAGGACATCGTGCTTGGTAAAACAGAGGGTCAGAGAAAGACACGAAGACCCCCAATGACACAGATTGACACAGCAGTTGCAAGAATGGGCTTAACAGTTGTGACAATGTGACAACAGTTGTGAGGATGCCAGAGGACCGGGCAGTGTTTCATTCTGTTGTGCATGGGGTCACTATGAGTCACAACTGACTGGATGGCACCTAACACAATTCCTCTTGGACAATTTGTGGAATCCTACACATCAAAAGGAGTCCTGGTGTGGCGCTGTAGGGTAAGCACTGAACCACAAGGTCAGTTTGAACTGTAAGGTCAATGGTGCAAAGCTACCAGCCATGACTCAGAAACCCTGTACAGGGTCGCTATGAGTCAGAACCGACTCAGCAGCACTCAACAACAACATACCTCAGAAAGTGTTACTCATGAGCACCCTTCACAGTAGCACTTCAACAGCAAAGGGGTTTTGCATCCAAGACATTTGACCTCAGAATTTTATCTTATTCCTTTGCTGGGTCATCCAAGCCATTTCCAGCAACCCAATGGAGTACAGATGAGGCCAAAGAAAACATTTGTCAAAAGAACGTCTCTCTAATATAATAACAAAAGCATCAACAACTGAAGACAAACTAAATAAATGGTACCTCATAAAAATTAAAATCTTTTTTAAAAAGCAAAAAGATAAGCTACTAGCTAAGAGACAATCTTAGGAAACCTTACATCTGATGAGAATCTAATATTCAATATATACAAGCATATAAAAGTTTGACAACTTAACAACAAAAACAGTTAATGGACTTGAACAGATATTTCACCGAAGAGGACATTTAAATGGCCACCAAGCACATGAAATGAGGATCAGCATCCTTAGCCATCAGAGAGGTGCATATCGCAAGTACAGTGATAGACCATTTATCCCCACTCGAATGGCTAAGATTACAAAGAAAGAAAGGAAGAAAATAACAAATGTTGGTGGGATGTGGGGAAATTGCAAAATTTTCCCATTGCTGGTGGGAATGCAAACTGGCACAGCCATTGTGGAAAACAGTGTGGTAGTTCCTCAAAAATGCTAAAAATAAAACAACCATGAAACCAACTGCCATGGAGTCAATTCCAACTCATAGTGACCCTATATAGGATTTCTGAGACTATCTTTATGGGAGCAGAGAGCCTCATCTTTCTCCTTAGGAGAGGCTGGTGGGTTTAAACCCAGTGATTCCACTCCTAGGTATATATATGCCCTTAAGACTTGAAGATAACTCTGGTAGTATAGTGGTTATGAATCGAGCTGGGAGAAAGATGAGGCTTTCTGCTCCCATAAAGATTTGCAGCCTCGGAAACCCTGTCCAGGGTCGCTATGAGTCAGAAACAACTCCATGGCACATAACAACAACAACAAGACTTGAAAGCAGCGACTAAAGCAAAGACTTGTACAACAATGTTCATTACAGCACTATTCACAATAGCCAAAGAGTGAAAACAATCAAAATGCCCATCAACAAATGAATGGGTACAAATGAAGTCTTGGTACGTGTTTCAAAATGGATGGATCTGGAAGATATTTGTTGTCGTTAAGTGCTGTTGAGTAGGTTCTTACTCACAGAGACCCTGTATAGGGTTTCCAAGGAGTGGCTGGTGAGTTTGAACCACCAACCTTATAGTTCAAACTGACCTTATGGTCCAATACTTTATCCCACAGTACCGCACCAGGGCTACGTATGAAAGACATTATGCTGACTGAAATAAATCAATCACAAAAGGATAAATACTCATGAACTCACTTTGATAAAAATACAAGAAATGGCAAATGTATAGAGAACAAAATTTATTAGTAGCTGCATGGGCAAGAAGAGGGGGACAAGGGGAGAATTAAAGTTGATGGAAATTTCACATCAATTTAGGGTAGTTGCACAGCTGATTATTGTAATTACTGTCAATAAGTTGAACACCTTTAAAAAGTTGAATCAGATTGAATGTAAAACTGATGATCTGCTGCATAAACCTTCATTCAATTCGCAATAAAAAGGTTTTTTTTAAGTTGAATTGGTAAAGGTTGTGTAGTAAATATATTTATAACAATAACAGTAGCAACAATAAAAAGAGTATCTACTGAGGTTGTGTGGTAATTACGATTCAAGGTCAACTTGACTGGAGCAGGATTCTCAATGGCTTGGCAGTTAAGATGTAGTTATTACCATGCATCCAAGAGAATGTAACCAACTCTATGACGAGATCTGGTGTGAGCAGCCAATCAATTGAAAGGCAGTCTCTTCAGGGGTGTGGCCAGCTTCCAGTATATGGGACACTCAAGCAAAATTTGCTTACTCTCTGCATCTAGCTCATCCTTTGACCTCCAGCTCTTTGGACTTGAGCCAGTGGTCTGCTCTATTACCTGCCCATCCTGGGAATCCTCAGCAGCCTGATTTCTTACCTGCCAGACCTGCCTGCCCGCCCAGCTGCCATCTGACCTGCCGTTATTGGTTCATCAGTCCTGCAATTACATCAGTCAGAAGCCTCCAGTCTGACATCTAACCAAGGACCTGAGACGGACTATTTCTACAATGTGTGAGCCATTTTCTTGATATCAATCTCTCTTTGCCTAGACATAAATCAACATCATGGTTTTGCTTCTGTAGAGAACCCAGCCTAAGACATTTGGTACCAGGAGTTTTTCTAAATTGGTTCTCAAGTGTGACTAGTTTTAACAGTACTGATAACGATGCTTCTATTAATGAAGACGGGCTGCTAATCCATGGCAATGTGAATATGCAAAACATCACTGCATGTTAATCAAGTATTAGTGACAAAGGAGACTCTGGTGATTGTGTGTTTAACACTTTCCTGCCATATTGTCAGGATAGGAAGTATAGGGAAGCTGGTTGTTTGGTCCTAAGACAATAGACTAATTGGTAAAGGAAAAAGGCTAACTCAGGGCTTCAGAGTTAGAACTCAAACAATGCAGAAAAGACCTCAAAGTTTCCACTTGTGCAGGAAACAAAGCCTTATTTCTTGTAGGAACAGAGCTGATCTTGCCAAAAACCAAACCCAGAGTCTCATCGTAAGAGTGAACGAATTGCAATGCCAATTAAATTCCCAATCTCAAATGGTGTCTGGTGTCAAAGTGAGGGCATTGACTGGGAAGAAATGAGATACTGAAACTCAGGGCTGAGACAGACGGGCAGATAATCTGGAAGTTAGGGACATTGGGCCTCTAAATTCTGTCAAATCACTCTTTCCAAAGTACCACCCCTCCCCATCTGAAGAGATTATTCCACCTTTGTCTGCTGATCCATTATCAGTAAAACCCGTACCCCCTCTGCCCATATTTTATGAGAATACCCCAAGTGTACCTGCTGAGATGATGCATGAGGCACTGTCTGTGGCAATGCCCAAGGTCAGTGTCTTGTCAGACATCGCTGAATGTTCCCAGGAAGCACCCCACTAGTCATTGCATCTAAACCAACAACTAGACTTAAGTCTTAGCAAGCCCCAAAAGGTGAAGTACAAATTGTGAACCAGGAAGAAATATACTACATTCCAAAAGAACTGCTTGATTTTTCTAATCTGTGCAAACAGAAACCTGGAGAACATGTGTGGGATATGGCTATTCAATGTCTGGGATAATGATAAAAGGAACATAAGATTGGATCTGCCTGAATTTATTGATATGGGCCCACTAAGCACAGATTTTTCTTTCATTGCTTCAGTTCAAAAAGTTACGAGACACTGAATAATTTTCCCCTTCTCCAGAAGGATCTGGTGAAAGGGGATGGGCAAATGATGCTGCTAGGGTTTTATGATTCCATTGTAAGTAATTGTTAGCAGGATTCATTGTGATGGTCACAACTGTAGTTGTAGATGTGTAACTAAAAGGGGAGAGTAGTTAACCTTTCATTTCAGAAACAGAAGATCCCAAGACCATCAAGAAGGAAGAACATGAGTGGAGCATGAGATCCCTACTTAGAAAAGCAGCAACAGCAGAGACAGTGGCAGAGGTGGTGACGGGGAGAGATAGCAGCTGTAAACTCTAATCCCAGGGACTGAGAAAGGCTGTGTGTCTGAGGGCAGGTGACTGCCTTGCAGAATGTGCCCTTAGGCCATTTAAATGAATATATGTTTTATTTTACATGTTTGCATCAAATGTTTTGACTTTTTTCATTTGTGAAATAGAAGATGTAAAAAGGAAGCCACAGGAAGGAAGTAGGGTAACTGTTGTTGCAGGGATTGTATTCATTGAGACGAAACAAAGTATATAATTTGTTGAATGTAAAGCTGATGATCTTGTCTGTTAACTTTCACTCAATTCACAATAAAACATTTTTAAAAAATAATAAAAGATGGCATGTTTTAATAGTTCTTAAAAAAAAAAAAAACAGCAGTTAGGAGAGGATCTGCTAGTTTATTTGATTGGTTCAAGTTGTAGTATCAGGCCTGCCTTGCTATGCTATAGAGGAAGGAATGGAAAAACTTTGGGAGATTGGCTTGTTAGAGTGGATTTATGAGGCTAGATTCTCCCCTTCGCCCAAAGTCACACCTGGAGTGCCCAGAAGACACAAAATCTTAACTCTCACAACCTACGAATGGTTGATGTTTGACTAGAACCACTTGGACCATATAATCCAGCTGATCCAACGGGCTCAAATGTAACAATTGTGAGGATGGCACAGAACTGGACAGGGTTAGGTTCTGTTGTGCACAGGACCGCTATGAGTTGGAACCGACTTCACAGCAGCTAGCAACAGCAACAAGGGGCTCTTGTCTGATCCTCAGACTTTTCTAACCATGACATTGCCCAATTCTGAACGTATGGCTGTGAGAACAGACAAGTGAATGGACTGCAAATAGTAAGGTTGCATTTACTCCTTCAGTTCTTACCGTCATATGACTAAGAGGGGTCCTGCTGACCTTCCCCCTAGCTATCGCTTCCGCCTACTGCAAGGGCTGCATTGAAGTGATATCTCTTTAATGAAGCCAAGGCTGACTAATGCCATCTTCAATGAAAATTCCAATCTTTAGTTTTAAAAAAAATGAGGAAAGATTAGGTTGCAATGAGTAGATGTTAATGGTGGAAGAGTAACCCTGAAACAGTGATACAGAGGTACACACATAGATACTGTGGGATTGTTGTGTGTAGTCTCAACAACAATAAAAACAAAATGGAAAATCAACAGCCCCACACTGCTTGGACCACAGTGATGTCTGGAACCTACTGGACAGTGACTGTCTGCTTAACCGTGTCACAAACCCGATGATGTGACGGTCTCCTCACCATCCTCTTCAGACTGTCTGGGTTTGAATCCCCGCTCCATCACCTCCTAACTGATTGTTTCTAAGCCAATTCTTTAACCTCCCATCTTCCACAAGGTGGGATTAAGAATGGTACCCACAACTAGTGCTGTGAAGATGAAATGAAGGACGGAATTCTTCCTTTGACGCTACCAGGTGTCTCTGGCACTGCAGTTATGACCTTATACAGAGACGATGACAAGCATTTCAAAGCCCTTTGTGAATGACAGTAGACCAAATGACCCTCCTGCCCTGCCACCTCCACCCCACCCCTGGATTCCATGCTTGAGATTTTGCACAGGACAAACATGTATGTATTCCACTGGTAGACTAAGCGAACAGAAAACATTTGGAAACCCCTCAGCTCACAGTGTTCACGATGGTTCCTCAGATGTCAGTGTTTTACATTTAAAGCTCGATGTCGTGCATGCCGGACATCAGTTCCAGCAGGCCTTGCTGTCCACCTGCAGTACACAGATCTTTTTTATTATACTGACAGGTGTTTCCATCCCATGCAGGGGTTCAGGCCTCAATTCTGATAAGCCATAAAACATGAGCGACAGAACCACATGTCCTTCTGCCTTATCTGTGAGTCTCATTATCAGCAGCTTTATTGAGGCTGTTTAAACCATTTCATTCTCTTATCCTCACCAACAAATGCTCTTATTCATACTTTCTTGGGACCCTTTAAGGAAATGCACAAACAACGTAGTATCTATATTTCTAATCAGCATATCAATTAAGATGTGCTTCCATTGTTTGTGTAGTTATTACACTTATTCCCATTATGAATCAAATAAATGCAGATGAAAGCCAAGTTCTGTTTTTAGAATGATAATAAAGCCAGTGTGGAAACAGGCTGGTAAAACCAACACTCTCCTATATATCCCTGAGGACTTTTAAATCACTACACCATCTTCCTTCCGATAGCAATAGGTGTACCAATGTCTCTGATTCAGTCATTGTACTTCTGGGCTCTACCTTAGGGGTATTATCCTAAATACTGAAAAGAGCCTATATCCAAACATGTTCATATTAGTGTTATTTACCATAATAAATGGTGAAACAATTCAAACATCACAAAGAAGAAGAAAATGAGCTCTGTTTTATAACCACTTAATAGAATCTTTTTTAGCTATTTAAAATTATGGTTTCACATACTGCTGGTGCTCACCAAAAGATATTGTCAAGAGAGTAAAGCGAGAATTTACAGTCTGGGAAAAAAAAAAAATCCTTGGTGTATAAGATGAGGATCTAATCCCTAAAATATATAGAAAACATCAACAACAAAAAGACAATCTATTCTTTTTTTTTTTACTGGACAAAGGACGTGAACAGGCAATCACCAAATAGGACATTCAGGAGGCTAACATACACATGGAAAGATGCTTACAATCATTAAACATTGTTGCTGCTGCTGCTGTTATTGTTAAGTGCTGTCAAGTCAGTTTCAACTCATAGCGACCTTGTATAGGGTATCCAAGGAGTGGTTGGTGAATTTGATCCACCAACCTTGAGATCAAGTGTTTATCCTGTGTGCCACACCAGGATTAAACATTAGCCACTAGAGAGATGCAAGTTAAAATGACAACGGAGAGAATTTCTCACTCTTACAAGAATGGCAGTGATTGAAAACTAAACACAGAAAACAGCAAATGCTGGTGAGGGCGTGGGAGGACTGCAGCTCTTATTCATTGCTGGTGGGGTTGTAAAATGGTACAATCACTATGGAAAATGTGTGGCACTACCTCAAAAAAGCTAGGGGAATTGCAATTCAAGATGGCCAGGCAGTCACAGTATATATTCTGGAATAAAAAAGCAGTGACAGGAATAGATCAGGAATCACATCCCCTCCGCCAATGAGCTGTGGTGCATGCATACAATGTGACACACACCTACAACAAAATATTACACAGCTATAAAGAACAATGAGAAGTCCACAAACCATAACACAGACGAATCTGGAATATGCTGTGCTGAGTGGAATAAGTGACTACGTGAATCATAAAAGGACAAACATCATACAGTCTCAATTTTATAAAATGTTGATTGGTGGTGGTTGTGCGCCATCCAGTCAGTTTCTGCTCATAGCAACCCTGTACAGGGTTTCCGAGGCTGTAAATCTTTACTGGAGCAGAAAAACTCATCTTTCTCACACCAAGAATCGGCAGACACAGAGATAACAATAGTCTTTCATGGTTAGCAGAATAGGAGGGGAGGGAGATTATGGGCTAAATCTGTACAACTTGTCCAAAGGTAATGAAGACACAAAGAAACACACAAGAAAAAGTGACATGTTTGTAAATGCTGTAACATATGATTTTGCAACAATAATTATAACAATCAAGAAATGTATGTGTGATTACATAGGTTGACATGTATATATACTGCAGAGCCATTTGAACTGCAAGGTCGATGGTTCAAGCTCACTAGCTGTTCCTCAAAAACCCTATACAGGATCGCTATGGGTTGGAATTGACTCAACGGTACTTAACAACAATATATATATATGAAGGAGCTCTGGTAGCACAGTGATCAAGAGTTGGGCTGCTAACCTCAAGGTCAGCATTTCAAAACTACCAGCTGTTTTGTGGGAGAAAGATGAGGTTTTCTGCTCCCATAAAGATTTATAGCCTCAGAAACTGTATACAGGGTCGATATGAGTCAAAACCGACTCCATGGCACATAACTAACCAACATATATTTATAGGCGTCCTAGTGTGGCACCACTACAATCATACATTGACAGAGAACTTCCAGAGATTCAAGCTGGATTCAGAAGAGGCCGGGGAACGAGAGATATCATTGCTGATGTCCGATGGATCTTGGCTGAAAGCAGAGAATACCAGAAGGATATTTACCTGTGCTTTATTGACTACGCAAAGGCTTTTGATTGTGTGGATCATGACAAGCTATGGACAACATTGAGAAGTATGAGTATT
>NW_006408519.1:35196542-35218356 GCF_000296735.1 Chrysochloris asiatica
CAAGATGGATCGGCCAGGTGGCATCATTGATGGCATCGAGTATCATGGTGGTAGTGAGGTTGGCCCAGGATCGGACATTGTTTCGTTCTGCTGGGCATGGGGTCACTATGAGTCAGTTCCGACTCGATGGCACCTGACAATAAATGCACAACAAGAGTTCTGGTGTGGCACCGTAGGATAAGCCTTCCATCTCAAGGTCAGTTTGAACTACAAGGCTGGTTGTTCAAGCTCACCAGCTGCTCCTCAGAAATCCATACAGGGTCACTGTGAGTTGGAACCGACTCAACAGCTCACAGCAACAATAACAATTCACATCAGGACAAAGCACAGCCTGGTCCTGTGCCATACTGCTCTGCTGCCACTATGTTAATCCATCTCTTTGGGGGTCTTCCTCTTTGTCATTGACCCTCTACTTTAACAAACACGATGTCCTTCTCCAAGAACAGGTCCCTCATGATAATATGTCCAAAGTATGAGAGATGAAGTCTTGCCATCCTAGCTTCTAAGGAGCATTCTGGCTGCATTTCTTCCAAGACAGAGTTGTTTGTTCTTCTGGCAGTCCATGGGACTTTTAATATTCTTCTCCAACACCACAACTCAAATGCATCAAATCTTCTATGGTCTTCCTTATTTGTTGTTCAATTTTCACATACATGTGAGGCTATTGAAATACCATAGTTTAGATCAAGTGGCCCTTACTCCTCAGACTGGCATTCTTCTTCTTGAACATTCTAACAAGGTCTTGTGCAATAGATTTGACTATTGCAATATATCATTTGATTTCTTGAATGCTATTTCCATCAGTGTGAATAATGGATCCAAGTAAAATGAAGTCTTTGATAATGACAATCTTTTCTCCACTTAACATGATGTCTGTCAGTTTATCATACTGTGGTGCCTTGCATGTTGCTGTGATGCTAGAAGCTATGGCACCAGTATTTTATATACCAGCAAGGTCACCATGGTGGACAGGTTTCAATGGAGCTTCCAGACTAAGACAGACTAGGAAAAGAGGGGGACTACTTCCAAATATTCAACCACTGAAAACTATGAGTCACAATGGACCACCATCAGATTTTGCCCATGAAATCCTTCAATATTACTTACTAATAGAGGCCTGAGTGTTTTTCTCACTGCTTTCAGCTTGTGAATTGTTGAGTAGGTTCTTCGTTTTTAGTTTTCTAACTCCAAATCTTTGCATAATTTCATAACAATACTTGACTTTTTCTTCTTGCGCTAACCTTTGAAATCTTCTGTTCAGCTCTTTTACTTCTTCATTTCTCCATTCTACTTAGCTTCTCTACACTCAAGAGCAAGTTTCAGAATCTTTTCTAACATTCATTTTGAGCTTGTCTTTCTTCCTTATCTTCTTAATGATCTTTTGCTTTCTTCCTTTGGGATGATGATGTCATCCCACAGCTCTTCTGGTCTTCATTGATTAGTCTCTAATGCATCAAATCTATTCTTGAGATGATCTCTAAATTTTCATGGAATATATTCAAGGTCATATTTTGGCTCTTGTGAACTCGTTTTCATTTTCAGCCTGATCTTGCATATGAGCAACCGAGGGTTTGTTTCAGTCTGCTCTGGCCTTGTTTTGATTGATGAGATTGAGCTTTTCCAACGTTCCAATGTACTTAGTTTGATTCCTGTGTATTCCATCTGATACAGTCCTTTTATGTTGTTTAAAATGGTAGTTACAATGAAGAAGTCATTGGTCTTGCAAAATTCTATCATGCAATCTTCTGCAACATTTCCATCGCTGAGGCCATATTTTCCAACTACTGATCCTTCCTCATTATTTCCAGTCTTCACATTCCGGTCATCTGTACTCATCAGTGCATCTTGATTGCATGTTTAATTGACTTCAGACTGAAGAAGTTGGTAGAATTCTTCATTACATCATTACTAGCTTTAGTACTTGGTGTATACATGTGAATAATAGTGGTATTAACAACACGGTACTGTTCACTGTCAGTCTCAATTTTGCCAGATGTAGGGAAGGTACAATCCATCCCATCAGGCCCTTGGAAATTCTGTACAATGTTTCTGAGGAATGGCTGGTGGGTTTGAACTGCCAGCCTCATGATGAGCAGTCTGATGATTATCCTACAGTGCCACAGCAGGACTCTAATCACAGACATAAAAACTAAGATTTACAGCACATCACAGAATAGACGACTATGGCTAGACTTGTGTTATTAAATAATCAGCTACACTGCATGTGTGTACATGAAGGCACATGTAAGTATATGGATATACAAGGAGAGGTATTCCTGTAGGCATTTGCACATCCTGTTTATGAGTACTGCATATATGTTTATATGCACAGTTAACCACAGAGATGTGCAGTTACCAATACTTCCTAGATTTAGCCAAGCACCTTGGTCTAAAGGTCTGGGACCATAGTCTCTTGAAACAGCTCAGTCAATCAGCATACGTAGTTTTTAAAGATAGTGTTCTATATCCTAGTTGAGCCCTGTCTGGGGTCTCAAGTGCTTGCATGCAGCCACCTCTGATACAACTATAGGCTCTAACTGTCTGAAACAAAAAAAATGGAGGAAACCAAAAACTCCAAGAAGAAACTAAGTCATATGACTCCTAATCCACATGAAATATCGCCTCATCTAACCTGAGACCAAAGAACTAGATGGTGCCCAGCTACCACTATTGACCATTCTGACCAGGAACACAACAAGTCTTGGCTAGAAAGGGAAAGCAATGCAGAACAACATTCAAATTCTTTAAACAAAAAGAAAAGTCAGACTAATTGTATTAATACATACTAGAGGAACACTGGAGTCCTGGGGTGGCACTGTGGGTTAATGCGCCAGACTGCAAAGCCATTTGAACTGTAAGGTCGGCTGTTCAAGCTCACCAGCTGCTCCTCGGAAACCCTATACAGGGTCACTATGGGTCAGAATCGATTCGATGGCACTTAACAACAACAATAGAGGAACCCTAAGACTATCACCCTAAGACATTCTTTGAACTTGGAACTGGAACCATTGTTGTTGGTCACCTTTCATTCAAATAATAGATTGGCTTATAAAATAATATCACCCGTACATCCTGGTGTAGCACTGTGGGTTAACACACTGAACTGCAAAGTCTCTTTGAACCGTAAGATCGGCAGTGCAAGCTCACCGGTCACTCCTCGGAAACGCTATACAGGGAACCAACTCAACAGCATTAACAACAACAGTAATACATACTGTACTCCTTAAATAATCAACTACATGAGACCCAATGGTCAACAGCTAAGGAGGTATGGGGTCACTACATTAATGTAAACAAAACACAATAAATGAGAATTGTGAAAAACATAGCCATTGTCATAGAAAAACTTGCATGAAAATTGCTAAATGGGAACCTTGCTTGCTATGTAAATTTTCACCTAAAACACAATAAAATATTTTAAATAAAACAAAATCGTGCTTTAAACTACCTGCCATACTTTATAATGGATTGACTTCTTTAAAATGCAAATATATATAATTAAAGTGTGTAAAAGAAAAAAATTGTTTAAAAGATGAGAAAATATAAAGACAAGAATGAATGGATTTGTTCTTACAATCAATGCAGAGTGAAATGGTTAATGTGCTTGGCAGCTAGCCAAAGTTTCAAACTCGAAGGTTTGAGTCTAGCCAGAGGTAACTTAGAACAAAGGCCTGGTGATCTACCCCTGGAACGATCAGCCACTGAAAACCCTGTGCAGCACCCATGGAGCCTCCCTGAGCCAGATGGGATTCAAGGGCAATTGGAAGGCTAGTTAAACCTCTCAGAGATCCTATAAAATGAGTATGCATTAGCCAAGATGCTGGTGGGAATACAAAATGAGACAGGTACTTAGAAGACTATCTGGTCGTTTCTTACAAAGGGAAGCATAGATTCACCATACAGCCCAGCAATCATTGTCCTAAGGATTTTACCCAAAGGAATTAAAAATGTATGCTCACACAAAAATATGTACACTTAAATGGGTTGCGGCCATTGTGTTGTGACTCATAGTGTCCCTGTATAGTGTTTCCAAGGCTTTAAAACTTTACAGGAGCAGAAAGCCTCAAATTTCTCCAGTGGGGCGGCTGGTGGATTCTAACTGATGACTTTTCGATTTGCAACCCAACATGTAACCCACTAGACCACCAGGACTTGCTTTATTTCTAATTATCAAAAATCAGAAGCAGCCAAGATTTTCTTCAACAGGTGAGTGGAGAAACAAACTCAAGTAAATCCATACAATGAAGTATCATTCCAAGATAAGAAGAAATGAGCTACCAAGATACAAAAGGCAAGGAGAAAACATGAACACATGTTGCTCAATGAAATAAACACATCTGCAAAAGCTATCTACTGCAAGACTCCAACTATACAACATTCTGGAAAAACTCAAACTATATAGAGACATTGAAAAGACCAGTGGTCTCGGCAGTCCTGGTGGGGGGAGGGGATAAATAGGTGGCGCACAGGACATTTTAGGGCCAGTGAAATTAATCTGTATGATACTGTAATGGTGGACATATGAATTGGGCACTTATAAAAGCCCATAGGAATATATAACACAGAGAGAACCCTATTAACTTTGGACTTTAGTTAATAATCAAGTGTCCATAATGGTCCATCAGTTGTAATAAATACACCACACTAATGCAAGATGCTAATATTAGGGGAAATTGTAGGCAGACGGAGAGGCAGAATTTGGGGATTCTCTGTACTTTCTATAAATTTTTTCTATAAGCATAAAACTGCTCTTAAAAAAAAAGCTTATGTTTTTAAATTTCTTCAATCTCCAAACCAACATAAAAACTCATAAGATTGATTCTCAAGCCAGTTTGCTGCTATAATTACAAAGTGGTCCAACACCTCCCCACTCCCATGCTCACCTCCCCACTCCCATGCTCACCTCCCCACTCCCATGCTCACCTCCCCACTCCTCACCCTCCTCCTGGAACCCAGGTTTTTATCTCACTACCTCCTGGAGAATGTAGCCAAGCTCCAAAGAGAGACAGAAGAACTTATACATAGACAAGAAGGCCCAAAATGTTCTCAAAGGTACAAAACTAAAGGGTAGGGTGGTGTGGAGAGGGATTCAGAGGAAATGGTTTTGGATTCCTAATCTAATTACAGAGGCCTAGAACAGATTCCTCGTTCAAATACCAAATTGAATTTACAATTGTATAGCTTTGGTGAAGCCAGCTTTTATTAATTTCCAGCATAGCATTCAGATATACTGGCCAGAACTTCAATATGTTCTTATTTAATGTTTAATCCTCTAATGCACTACAATTAATTATTTCAGTTTTATGGCAAACGGTCTGGAGCCAGTATCCAAGCTGGGTACCCCATGCCTCTCTCTCCCCACCCAAACATTCAGCTCAGGGAGATGTCAAAATAATTATTTAAGGAGTTTAAAGGTAAAGGGCAAGAAAAGGGGAGGAAATTCCGCCTGCAATTATGCACCAAAGAAGCAGATGGCATTCCTTGCATAAATTATTATTTATCCATGGAATTCCCCTCTGCCTATTAACAAATCAACCCTTTTTAGAAATTCTTTGTTGGGCCTGTGAAGTCCCCTGGCCAGTTTCCAACATCTACTCTTTCCCCTACATCCATCCCATCCTGTGAAGAGACAGCCAAAACTGGTGAGCGTGAGAATTCCAAGATGGCGCACTAGCAACAAGAAAGAGTTTCTGAAACCCGTGTCATTCCACATAAAAGAAAAGTTTATTTTATTTTGCAGACTGGAGATCTTGTACTTTACCTGGTGGTATGTCACAGATAATGCTGAGCAGAGTCACAAAGCCATAGCTGTGCCCTAAACACTTAGACCTGCCACCCATCAAAATGTCTACCAAGGCACAGAGTTTGGACTTTCCTACACATTCTCTCATGAAATCTTTGCCTAAGCTTCTGAGGTAGACAATAGCATTCTAAGCAGGGAAATTATTAAACTGGGTATTAATCTTAATGACAACAAAATTAAACATTTCCCAGTCCTGTGCCATACCTACAATTGTTGCAGTTTGAACCCATTGTGGCCATCACTGCGTCAATCCATTTCATTTAGGACTTTCTTCTTTTTCACTGAACCTCCACTTTCAATTGCATAATCTCCTTCTCCAGGGACTGGTCTCTCGTGAGCTGTCTAAAGTATGTGAGATGAAGTTACCCCCTTATCACTTCTATGGGGTATTCTGGCTGTGCCTCTTCCAAGACAGATTTGTTCTTCCTTCTTGCAGTCCATGGTATATTCAACATTCTTCTTCAACACCATCGTTCATATGCATCACTTTCCCGTCATTCTTCCTTGTTCCTTCCAGGTTTCACATGTATATGAGACAATTGAAAGATGTCCTCAAAGTGACATCTTTGCTTTTTAACACTTGAAAGAGATCCTTGACAACAGATTTCTCCAACTCAATAAATACGTTGTTTGATTTGTTGACTGGTATTTCCATTTTGAAGAGCAAAGAAGACTAAGGTTGCCTGACCCAAGCCATGGTATGCATACGAAAGCTGGACAGTGAATAAGGAAGACAGTAGAAGAATTGATGCTTTTGAGTTGTGGTGTTGGAGGAGAATATTGAAAGTGCCATGTATGGGCTGCCAAAAAAATCAACAGATGTGTGTTTGAAGAAGTGCAGCCAGAGTACTCTTTGGAGGCCAGGATGGCCAAACTTCGTCTCTCATACTTCAGACATATTGTCAGGAGGGATCCATCACTGGAAAAGGATATCATGTTTGGCAAGGTGGAGGGTCGGAGAAAAAGAGGAAGACCGCCAGCGAGATGGATTGGCCAAGTGGCAGCATCAATGGGCTCAAGCATGGCAACAATTGTGAGGTTGGCCCAGGACTGGACAGTGATTCATTCTTCTGTGCATAAGGTTGCTGTGAGTTGGTACCGACTCAATGGCACCTAACAACAACAACAACTTTCATGAATGCTGATTGTGGATACAAATAAATGAAATTCTTGATACCTTCAGTCTTCTCTCCATTTATCATGATGTTACTTATTAATCCAGGTGCGAGAGACTTTGTTTTCTTTATGCTGTAGTGTAATCCATGTCGAAGGTTGCATTCTTTGATTTCCATCAGTAAGTGCTTCAAGAACGCTTCACTTCAAGCAAACAAGGTTGTGTCATCTGCATATCACAGGTTATAAATGATTCTTCCTCAAATCTGGATGCTTCATTCTTCTTCATATCGTCCAGCTTCTCAGATTATTAGCTCAGTATATGGACAACAGGAAACATACAACCTGGAAGCACACCTTTTCTAACCCTAACCTACCCAGCATCCCCTTGTTCTGTTTGAACGGTTGCTCTTACATCCATGCATGGGTCCTGTATGAGTAGAATTCAGTGTGTTTTGCAATGTTATTCATACTTTCTTATCCACACAGCCAAATGCCTTTCCATAGTCAACAAAGCCTAAGTAAATATCTGTCTGGTACCCTCTACTTCCAGCCAAGACTCATCTGACATCAGCAGTGATAGCTCTCATTCCACATCCTCTTCTGAATCAGCTTGAATTTCTGGCCATTCCCTTACCAACATTATGTGCGTGGATTTACAAGCATTCTCAGTTACAACAGGCATTTTTCTACAGATGGAAAAACGGAGACTCGATTCAGTGAAGTCATTTCTCCAAGACTTGTCACCCAGTGATGAGAGCAATACCAGAATTTAAGCCCAGGCATAGGGGACTGCCAAGATTGTATCCTTTTTCCTGTGCTCCACCATTGCCTCTTCACAAACAAAAGTCGGCTTCACAAACACAAATTAAGCTAACTGCCTTATGAGTTTTCCACCAGAGGGAAAGCATACAAGCTCTTCGGAGGGTAAGGACTTGTCCATTTGTATCCAATATTTTAATACCGTGTTGCCTTTGATTCCCTGGGCATTATACATCAGGGAAAAGGGTAAGAGTGAGAGGGCAAGTCCTTTATTTGGAGTGTAGCACTGTAGGCTCAGCACTGGACTGTGAACCACAGGTTGGCAGTTCAAACGCACAGCTGCTCCTTGGAAACTCTATACAGGGTTGATAAGAGTCCGAATAGACTCAATGGCACTAAACAACATCTAGGCCCTCCCAGAGGAAAGTTATCTCAGTCAGCAGTAGAAAGGTAGCAAGCCCTTGACTTCTGGTGGAGCAGATTCAGTCCGGGTTGTGGAATTCCATCTCTGCCACTTACTGTGTATACCTGACAAAGTCACTACACCTCAATTGTCCCCATCTGTGAAATGGGTTCTCAATCTCTGCACCTCATAGAATTGCTGCAGAGAGTTATGGGGATGGTGGTAACGGAGTTCTAACATGTTAACTCAAAGCTTGCCGAGTTCCTGTCTCACACACACACACACGTATGCACAGACATATGCAGAGGACACATTCAATTCATAAAACAGTAATTGATCTTTAACATACTTTTACATTTTCTGTGCTGTTCTATTTTATAAGAATGCTAATAATAGCCTATGAAACTGATCTCAGGACCCACTACTGCTTCAAGGTTCTATTCAAAAACTCAAATGCTGTGAGGTTGTCTCCAGCCCATTTCTACTTTTCCCTTTCTTCCTCTAAATCAGGTGAGATTTTCCCCTGGATGGGATTGTAAAATGATGAGGAAATTGTAAAAGGGCTGAGGTTCACCTGGTCCTACAGAGGTGCCCTTTCAACGTTTGGTGGTGTTCTATTTTGCTGCGTCTGTTTTTAGGCCAATCAGTCCAATTTCACCCCCCTGGAGCTGGCTCCTGCCTTCATCCGCCCATTCTAACCATCTCAGGGCCCCCAATCTTGCATCAAAGACAGAAGAAGATGAGCCCATCCATTGGTAGAACTAGCCATCAGGGGGCCTGAAGCAAGAAAGAATTCTGAAAGCATCTCTTTTGGCTACAACTTAGCAGGAGTGAAGTTCAGCTTGGAAACTTCCTCTGATATCATCCATCAGTCAGCATCTGTTGGGGGTCTACTATGTGCCGAGCACTGTGCTAGGTTCTTGAGCCCATCTGCTGTGGGATCAACATCCCTCAAAGATGCAAATGTGAAGACACAATTGGTCCTGATGCCACAAGCTTTTGATCAAGGAGTCAGACATTAAAATCCACAAAAGTGATCAACTGTAACCTTCCTCTTTTATATTAGAACCAGGGAGTGCAGGAGAGTCTTCAGGGAAGGGGGACATCATCAGGAAAACCCCCTAAAGAGCACACTTGAGTTTAAACTTCTGAAGACCAAGAGCAGATCGCAGACTGGCGGCCTGAGGGCTGAAGCTCTCCCAAAGACACGTCCTGCTTCTCTGTGGAACTGTTTAAACTTACTGGCAGCACTCGATTCATTTTTTAACTTTTTTTTGTGATGTGGGTGAAAGTTGACAGAGCACATTGGTTTTCCGCTCAACCATTCATACACGTGTTGTTCCCCAAAACTGATTGCAGCCCCCACAATAGCACTCTGTCCATTTCCTCCCTGTAGATCCCATTTCCATTCTTCCATCTTTCCTCTCCCTTCCTGCCTTCTGAGCTCTCTCCCTGGGGAAATGCTGCTCTTTGGATCTGGAATGACTGATTGTTTTAAGGAACACCTTGGTTATATATAGTAGTGTCAGGGGCTTCACTGGTCTCTAACAGACCAATAAGCCTGATCTAGTCTATGATTTTGCATTTTGCTCCAGTTTTCTCCCACTCTCTCTGGGACCTCCTATTGTGGTCCCTTTTAGAGCAGCCAGTAGTAGTAACGGGACACCGTCAAGTTCTTTGGGTTTCAAGGTCATGGAGGCTAAGGTTCATGTGGCCCGTTGGTTCTTTGGACTCATTGTTTCCATGTCTTTGATTTTCTTCACTCTTCTTGGCTTCAGACATGGAGAGACCAATCAATAGATGCACCTTAGAAGGCCCCTCACAAGCATTTAAGAGTCCAGTCACTCCTCACCAATGTAGCATGCAGAACATTGTCTTTATGGGCTACATGACTACTGGCAACATTTAGAACCTGGATTTCCATTTTAACTGGAAAAAAATTGGAAGAGCTGCCTCCAATGGGTCCACATTCCTGCAGGGCAATCATCAGCAAGGACTGAGTAGCACCTGCCATCTTGACACAAGTGGAGGCTCATCGCCAGTTTACCACAGTCCCCACCACTCCCGATTATGCACCTCGTTTACATTTCCTCCTGACCCTCCCCACCCCACCCTCCGTATGAATCTGAGTTTTTAACCCTCAATCTAAATAAAATCTGGTAGGGAGGAGATATAGCTTAGAAGCCAGAAAGGCTCTCCAAACCTGGTATCAACTTGGAAAGGAAAAAGTTTTCCAGTGGCCAGGCCAGCTTACAAGAACAAGAAAACAGATATGGATTTCAGTAGAATCATTGTCTAGACAGGAACCAAGGTGATACCTGGTGCCCTGGCCTTCCAGGACCACACCCTGATGGTCAACCACTGTGCTGCAAACCAGGTTATTCTGGGATGACCCCCTGCTGAACTTTTCCATTTCCACCTCAGATATACTGAATCTGAACCCACATTCCTAACACGATCCCCAGGTGATTCTTATGTAGACATTACAAATGTTCATGGGCTCAGCTGCTAACCAAAATTTTAGAGATTCGAGAGGTTGCATGCAGAAGCTCCTCAGAAGAAAGACCTGGTGGTCTACTTCTGAAAATCAGCTAAAAAAAACTCTAAATAGTGTAGTTCTACTGTGATGCACATGGGATGGTCATGAGTCGGAATTAACTCCAGAGCAACTGGTTTAGGATGGCCATGCGCTACGGCAGAAGGAACAGATCTACAGAGAAAATGGGACTTTGGCTCCCTGGTAAAGGAAAGGTTGTCCTTAAACAAACAAAGTCGAGGTAATGAGGCTGCAGGAACTGCCTGAACAAAAGTACAGTGGTAGGAACTCACACGCCACTTAGAAGGGGTTGTAAACAGACCCATTTCTCTGGAGTACAGAGTTAACAGGAGATAGGGTAAGGTGAGGTTGGAAGTCACAAGAGTGAGGGCCTGGACCTCATTTTTAGGCACTCTGCAAGAATGTCATCGGTGTCCCTGCAGGATTTTAAGTGAAGAGGAACGTTAATCGGTGTGCAGGGTGGAATGGAGTGAGAGAGTCTCGGAGCTCTTAGGATTCTACGGAGATTAGACCATCTCCGGAACTTCAGGTAGTGGGTCAGAGGAGGAGAAGTCGCCAAAAAGGGAACAGCGGAAGCTGGATGTGTGGGGGCCTAATGTCAAGAGAAAGTGGCGTTAGGGCAGAGGGCTTCTCAACTTTAACATGACTGGCATTGGGCCAGAGAAGCCTTTGTCATGGGGGCTGTTTGGTGCAAGACATTTAGCAGCGTCCCCAGTCTCTGCTCACGAGATGCCAGCAGCTACTTCCTCTACCCGCACGTTTTGACAACCAATAAATGTCTCTAGACATTGCCAACTCTGCCTTAAGGGGCAAAATGACCCCCAGTGGAGAACCACCAAAAGAGAGATTATTTCCAGAAGTAACCAGTCTCCCTGACAGCAGCAAAGTCAAGAAGGAAAATGGAAAACAGGCCACTGATTTTGATGATGAGAGATTCCTGGCTCCCTTCAAGAAAGCCCTTTCTGTAAAAAGGCCTGTTTACAAGAGGTTATGGATAGAATCGACCATTTAAAAATATGAGCCGCAAGGATGCGGGGTTCTCAGAAAGCCGGGCTTTGTAAAAGCAAGTCAGACTCCATAGTTAGGAGGTCTCTACTGCTCCTTCAAATGAACAGGCTCCTGTTGCCACTGACTTGGGAATAAAGGTGGAAAAGGAAACGTTTCCCTTGGCAAATCGCCTTTGCAGTCCCTCCTCCACCCTCACCTAACAAGGTTCCATCCTGGGGACAGATGTTGCCCAAAAGGACCATCTCAAACACAGGCCAAGTGAGGCAAAGTGTGGAAAGGACTGAGATTTCTTGGGTTTGGCACTTCAGGAACAATAAACCAAGCCTTTGAAGAGGCCAAACAAAGAAACCATTTGTCTACTCTGGTAGCTACAAAGAAAAACAGGATTCCAGTGAAGGACGAAGAAATCCAAGAATGCCAAGTTGGAGATGGGGCTGGGGTTTCCTGGACCCTTTGCCAGGAAGTCAAAGGGCAAGAAAGAAAGCAAACATATTCAATACAATACCAGAAATGTAGACTGTAAACGCAAAAGATGAGCTAGGAATCTTAGGGGGCAGCGAGTCTAAGCTAATGGGGAGGAACAATGCAGAAAGGAGGGCGGGAATGCTTGCACACCTGGAAGAATGTCTTGGCGTCCCTGAATGGTGCCTGGAGAGCTGGTGAACTGGTATATGTTCTGCTGTGCACATTCCTAGCCACAACAAGCAAAAAACGAAAATACAGTTTCAAAAAAGAAATGTAGGCACTAGTGTTTTATTAAAATCATGGATTTCTTCTTCCTTCTTGAATCCTGATTTACACGACATGCTGGTAGCAAGCAAGCAGGGTACAGACATTTTCCTCGCAGCTTTATTTATGATTATTCCTGTTGTCACTATTGTTAAGTATCATCTACTTGTTTCCAACTCCTAGCGACCCTGGATAGGGTTTCCGAGGCTGTAAATATTTGCAGGACGAGAAAGACTCATCAGTCTCTCTCAGAGCAGCTGGTGGGCTCGAACTGATGACCCTGTGGTTCACAGTCCAGGGCTTATCCTACAACGTATCGGCACTTCCATCGTCCTTACTGGTTTGTACCAAATGATTTTACACATTGTGGATATTTCCTTTTGTATCTGTGGCAAGAAAAGAGAGAGTTTGGTGAAACTGCTCATTCTTTCTGCACCTGGTTTTTTTTTGTTGTTGTTGTTATTATTATTTTCCTGCGTCAAAATGCAGCGTGTGAGAAGATGTTTCTTATTTGTACCGTGGAGTCCTCGTGTGTGACACTGTAGGCTAAACATTGGACCACAAGGTCGGTTTGAACTGCAAAGTTGGGCATTCAAACTCTCCAGCCGCTCCTCAGAAATCCTACGTAGGGTCACTATGAGTCGGAACTGACTCGATAGCACTTAATAACAACAACAGTAAATTTGTACCATGGTAGAGGAAAGAATCTTTCAAGAAATAGCAATGTGTTCTCTTCTGTGAGACCATCTTATCAGACTTCTTATCTGGTATCCTAACCCTGTGGATGATGGCAGGACTCTATGCATAAGAAATCCTGACCCACTCCCTAGTCAGTCAAAGGAGAACCATTAGTTAAAAGACACCTTCCTCTTTAAGGAAATTCATCTATAGGAGGCCAAATGGTCAAAAATTGTCCTAAAGCAAAGATGATGAGGTAAGGGACAGGAAAACTAGAGTCCTGGAAATGGTACAACCAGAAGAGAATGAATAAGCATATTGGCACATTATGAAAAATGTAACTGGTTAACATTTGTGTGTTGTTGTTGTTAAGTGCTGTACAGTCGGTTCCAACCTATAGTGAACCTGATTAGGGTTTCTAAGGAACAGCTGGTGAGCTTGAATCGCCAACCTTGCAGTTCAAAAGACTTTACAATACAATCTGGCAGATTAACCCACAGCCCCACACCAGGACTCCAAACTATCTTGTATAGGAATTGTTAAATGAGGACCTAATTTACTGTGTAACTAACATTTGCCTTAAACACAGTAAATATTAATTTTTGTAAGAAGACATTTTCCTGTTTTCCAAAGGGAAGCTGTGGAGTGCAAAGACCAAGCATGTCCCTAAATAAAAGTCCTCCTGAAAGATGAACTCCTCGTGGTGATTAGGGGATCGGCATTAGTTAGCAGCTCTTTGAATTTTTGTATTCCTTTTTTTTTTTTTTTTTTTTCTTTCCTATTTGACTTGTTTGTTTGTTTGTTACAGTGAACATGTATCAGTTTGGTTACGGTGGTGGTGATGTGCCAAGGCTATAAATCTTTACGGGAGCAGAAAGCTTCATGTTTCTCCCGCGGAACCGCTGGTAGTTTTGTACTGACCGTGAGATTAACAGTCTGACTTGTAACCACTTCGCTACCAGAGCTCCTCAGTTTGGTAACAACCAATGTCATTATTAGTTTTGACCTCCTTAGTCATTTCACAACCCACTGAATGTGAATTCTAGGTCAAATGTTTCTTAGAAGTTATTACATGAGAGTTACCTCCCTCAAGCTCACGGAGATCTGATATCTGGTGTCCTCATCTATGAAGTTGGGATGACCCTGACTGAGCAGAATTGTTAGGAGACACAAAATAACTCCAAGTTGTGACTTGAAAATTTTATCACAGGTGATGGTACCAAACTGGGGGGGGAGTATTTGCCTTGGGGTTTGCACACCTTAAAAATCCGTAGGTGTCGAAAATGGATGGAGGTTTGAACCCATCCAAAAATCACCTCCGAAAATAAGCCTGTCTCTGGGGTCTGGAAAATCGGGAGCTGTTCTACTCTGTACACATGGAGTGCCCAAGAATCAGAATCAACTCCATGGCAGCTAACAACCATGAGGACAACACCACGCTGAGTGAACCTATCAGGAAGAGGCATCCGGCCCTAAATACGGTGCATATGACATCTTGGTTGTTGTTGTTGTTGAGTGCCATCGAGTCAATAACGACCCTGTGTACGGTTTCTGAGGCTGTAAATTTTTGCAGGAGCAAAAAGCCTCTGATGGGCTTTTCCCCACAGAGGATCTGATGGGCACGAACCACAGACCTTGTGGTTCTCAGTCCAGTGTTAATCCCACGGAGTCGCTGTGCTCCCCTTTTTAGTGACTTTCAAGCATTACTCTCCAAGGGGAAGCTACATACAGTCTTGCCTCTTTTCCCCTCTGCACTGTGGTGGTTCTTATTGTAGATACCATTGAACTCATGGTAACTTCACAGAATGGTCCTGAGCCTGCACCAACCCCGAATCATTTTCAGGGATGTGGAGATGCATAAGATAAGATACTCCATTGGCTGATTTTTTAGAAGTTGCCAGGTCTTTTTTCCTAGCCCATTTAGTCTGGAAGCTCTATTAAAACTTGTTTAGCGTTATTAAAAATAATAAAACCCATTGCTGAGGAGCCGGTTCAAACACCTAGAGAGTGGTCCCATAGGGCATAGTACAGTAGCCCCATGGACTCAAGGTGTGACGCTGTAGGATCAGCACTGGACTACGAACCACAAAGTCAGCAGTCCAAACACACCAGCTGCTCCTTGGAAGCCCTTCACTGAGTCAGCAGCGACTTGAAGGCACTTAATAACAGGAGTAGCCCCATAGGGTTTCCAAGGTTGTAACTGTTTACAGAAGCAGACTGCCATACCTTTCTCCCATGGAAAGGCTGGTGGGTTTGAACTCATTTGTCTGTTAGCAGCCCAACCCCTAACCCACCTAGCCAGCAGGCCTCCTTATTTTGTATCATAGCAGCAGACAAGTTTCCCTGGGCAGAAGGCAGCACATAAGATATATTGGCTGGGGAATGAACCCAAATCTTTATCGTATCCCTGAACCAATGGCATGGGACTAATGGCTATTTAGCCTCCATTAGGCCAGTGCCCAGAGAGCCAGGTTCCTGACAAACCAAGAAGGGTTCTCCTCTTCCACGTTTTCAGAGGACAGAGCTAGGTGATCAGATACCGAGAAGCACCTTCTCCAAAAAAACAAAACAAAAGAAACTCACCACTGAAGGATGTTTGAGAAAGCCTGTCATGTTCACCTTTATTGAACAGTTATTCTTTATTCAGACTTTGTAAGAGTATAACAGAGTTTTTCATACTTTTATTAGGACTCCTGATGTGGTGCTGTAGAATCGCTACTGGACTGTGAACCGCAAGGTCAGCAGTTCAAACTCACTAGCTGCTCCTTGGAAACCCTATACAGGGTCTCTATGACTCAGAAGCACCGGGGGCGCTTAACAATAAATTTCTCAGGTGCCAACCACACGGTGTGGTGCTATGGGTTAATGTGCCAGACTGCAAAGCCGTTTGAACTGCAAGGTCGGTGGTTCAAGCTCATCAGTTGCTCGGCGGAAACCCTATATAGGGTCGCTATGAGTGGCAACTGACTCGATGGCACTTTTCTCAGGTGCCAACCACAAAGTAGGAAGTTCAAAACCATCAGTCGCTCCACGGGAGAAAAAAAAAAATGAGACTTTCTGCTCTTGCAAAAATTGACAACATCAAAAACCCTATACAGGGTCGCTATGAGTAAGAACTGACTCAAGGGCACCTAACAATTACACTTTCCTCAGTGGAATCTCAAAAATCCATCTTCACTATCAAAACACCTGGTTATTATACACCAGCCCAATTAACAATCATAATAAGCAAATAAAAGATCCCTCACTTTTCACTGCGCCTCCCCCGCCCCCACCCTCGCCCCTCGGTCCCTAAATCCAGAAAGTCTGTGTGAATCTGGCTTGAAATGATGATTTAAAGATGATGTGTTTCTAGAAGCTGTGTGGGTTACGGTCTGTTTTGCTGTTTGGGGCTTTTGTGGGAAGTTTTTAAGCGTGTAGACTTAATTATTTCACGTTTCCCATAAACACCATCGTTTCTCTGTTCGTTGCCAATAAGTGGTTTTTTCGCCGCGCTTATGAGGTTGAATAGTCGCCTCTGAGCCACTTTTTCCTTCAGTAATTCGTCTTTCTCCGCCCCTCTGCAGTCAGCGGCGTGAAGTAATCTTACAGAAGTGGCTGGAAACTCGTTTGAAGGCGCCTCCCACCAGACTCCCGCCCTCAGTTGGCACCCAGATGCGGTGCTCTGGGCGGCCAGTAGAGGGCACACGTACTTTACTTTCGCAAACCCAAGAGGGGGCAGCCATGGGTGGGGCGGTGAGAGAGGCGGGAGGAAAACCAAACTTAGGGATTGGTCGCTTCCCGCGTTTTCAGCAAAAGGCCTGTGATTCTTATAGCTGAATAAGGCCAGATGTCTGATTTGGGAGAAGTTATAGTGTAATGGTTACAAATCGGGCTGCTAATCTCAAGGTTAGCAGTTCGAAACCACGAGCTGTTCTGCGGCAGAAAGACACATCTTTCTGCTCCCGTAAAGATTTACAGCCTCGGAAACCCTGTGCAGGGTCACTATGAATCAGAACTTACTCCATGGCACATAACCACAACTACTACTCATTTAGCCACTGAGAGCTGAGCTGCAGACTCAATTGGTAACAACTTATCCATAACTTAAACACTCATAAGCTTTACAGCCCTCCGCCCTCTTTTGCTTTTTGGTGGGGGTGGGGTGAGTTGAAAAAGTTTACTTAAAACGCCTTTGAGTAAGGGACCAGGATTGGGAAGATTGATTGTCTTTGTTTTTGATAATAGAGTTAAGTGCCGTTAAGTCGGTTCCGACCCATAGCGGCCTTGTATAGGGTTTCCAAGGAGCAGCTGGTGAGCTTGAACCACCGACCTTAAAGTTCAAATGCCTTTGCAGTTGGTCATATTAACCCACAGCACAGCGTCACACTAGGACTCTCTCTCTCTCTCTCTCTCTCTCTCTCTCTCTCTCTCTCTCTCTCTCTATATATATATATATACACACACATATATATATATATATATATATATATATATATATATATATTTTTTTTTTTTTTTTAAATATAGAATCATTCAGGGGTCCAACAAATCGTGTGTCGAACTGGCCAAAAGACAGAGTGTACATGGAGCGGATTATATACAAAACACGTTCACTACATTGTCATTGTTGCTAGGTGCCGTACTGCGCCATCTGCACAACTCTGAAACCACTGTTGCTACCATTGCATCAACCCAGCACATTGAGGGGCTTTGTCTTTTTCAGTGACCCGCCACTTCTAAGGTACATTTTGGCTGTATGTCTTCCAATTCAGATTTATTTGTTCTTCTGGCAATCCGTGATACTTTTCAATAGTCTTCACCAACACCATAATTCAAATGCTTCAGATTGTTCCTAAGGTCTTCCTTATTCATTGTCCAACTTTCATATGCAGATGAGGCCATTGAAAATATCTTGGCTTGAGTCAGGTACACATTTTAGCTCTTTAACACTGTGGAGAGTTCTTTTGCCTAATGCAGTAAGTGGTTTTAATTTCTTGACTGCTGCTTCCATGTGTGTTGATTGTGAATCCAAGCAAAATAAAATCCTTGACAACTTCATTCTTTTCTCCAATAATCATGTTATTTACTGCTCCTCTTGTGAGGCTTTTCATTTTCTTTACATTGAGATTCAGTCCAATATATTTCAAGTCTGAAGGTTGTTAATAACCCTTCTTACAATCATGATACCAGGTAATCCATATAATCCAGTTTCTCAGATTATTTCCTTAACAGAGACTGAATGTTATTGTTGTTGGTAAATGCCCTGGAGTCATCCACCCTGTATAGCGTTTCCAAGGAGAGGCTGGTGAGTTTGAACCACGTACCTTGCGGTTCAAACCGATTTGCTGTCCTGTGTTTATCCTACAGCGCTACACCAGGACTCCACAGATTGGGTAAGTATGATGAAAAGATACAGCCCTAATCGTACCTTTCCTGATTTTAAACCATTCAGTACTCCCTTGTATTTCAACTACGACTGGTTCTTGATCTGTGTACAGGTTGCTCGTGGGCACAATTAAGTGTTCTGGAATTCCCATTCTTCACAATGGTACCCATAGTTTGTAATGATCCATACAGGCGAATGCCTTTGCACTTTCACTATAACATTCAGAAAGAAAGAAAAAATGAGTCAGTGAAGTAGGAAATTTATGCTTGAAATACTGCCTGTTTTAAATTAGCTAGACACACACACACCCGCCAAAAAGAAAGAAAGAAAGACGTACGAAAGTAATACTCCGCTCCTCTCCTTTGATGAGGATCGATGCATTTTTGTGTATTATCACTATCCCAATAACAAAAGGGGAAAGAGATCCAAAAAGGAAATGAACATCCGGTTTGTCCGGGGAGGAAAGAGTTAACGGTTTTCGTTCCCCGTTCGCTAGGCTGCCATATCTGCCCGATCGGCAACCTAGCCACCTCCCAATTTCCGGGGAGTCTAGTGCAATCCTGTTCCCCCCCCTCCCATCTCAAAAACACCCTCTCATCTCAAAACCTCCCCTCCCCCCATCCGCTCCTGTCTAGCGCTTTTGATTTCCCAAAGGGAATCCTACCCTGGTGCAAACTGGCGCCACAGAACGCCAAGAAGATTTTTCTCTTCCTGAAACCTGGCTGCGGAATGGAGAACTCTGCGTGGGAGGCGCAAGGGTGGAATAGGGGTGCAGACTGGCAAACAGTAGAGCGGATCCACAAACGCTCTCCTCTCCTAAATCCAGGTCGAAAACACACCTGGATATTTCAGGGATTGGCGCGTCCTGGGGAAGCAGCCTCCTCCCTCGCGGATCCTAATACAAGCCGGTGGGGCAGAGGTAGGGTGGTCTGCAGCTTTGGCAGCAAATTGAAGGATTCTTTCTAGGTGAAAGGTGCCTCGTCGAGATAGTTGTACGCACATAATGCATGATGTATCATATCCCAGCAAATTTATAGGTCTGTAGTTGTAATGCACTCTCCAAATATACGTGGCCATACATTGCCGCGTTATTTTCACAATACCAGTCATTTTCCTCCCCACCTACACATACACACTAAGTAGAGCGCATTTAAACACCCCTTCTTGCCTTCTTTCTTTACTGGACTTAATTTCAAAATGCGCCCTTCCCGGCCTTAGGGAGGCGCCCGCCAGCGCTCCAGCGACGTGCGTGGCGCTGCCGTGGGTACGCCGTGTATTCGGTGTTCCTAGTCTCAGCTGTTCCGCCCGCGATTATTTAAGCACGTAGGACAAGTATGCGGTTTGTCAGACAAAGTGCTGCGCCAGAGGGACAGCACAGAAAGGGAAGGACTGGAGAGGGAGCAAAAGAAAATGGTAGGCGCGCGCAATTGATTCATACAGCGAACCTACTGTTTACGTCCTAGAGCGGGCACACTGGAGTGAAGCTAGAGAGTCTCCTCCCCTAACCCTTCAGAAAGTGAAGGAGGAGGCAAAAAGAGCCTCCCCGCGAATCTCCGCCTCCCGGCTCTTTATAAGGCGAGGGTCGCCGCGGCCGAGGACCCCTAAGCTGCGCTTCTCGCGGCCACCACTGTAACCGCACCCCGGCCTGCTCCTGCCTCCCCCTCCTGGCCCCGAGAAAGGGCAGGGCTT
The DNA here is from genome assembly GCF_000296735.1 of Chrysochloris asiatica. Taxonomy (NCBI): domain Eukaryota; kingdom Metazoa; phylum Chordata; class Mammalia; order Afrosoricida; family Chrysochloridae; genus Chrysochloris; species Chrysochloris asiatica. The sequence goes on from NW_006408519.1 coordinate 35,216,653, forward strand.
TTCTGAGGCTTGGCGGGAAAAGAGAGCGGAGGGAGGGATCTCTACAGCAGTATAAAAGCGGTGTTTCTGGCTTTATCTGACTGTCGCTGTAGTAATTCCAGCGAGAGGCAGAGGGAGCGAGCGGGCGGGCAGCGAGGGTGCAAGAATCTAGCCACCAGAACCAGCAGAGCCACGCTCCGGCCGCCCGGGGCTGGGAGATCCAGAGTGAAAGGGGGTTTTGCCTTCTCGCCCGCCGCCCCCCACCCGCGGTCCGCACCCCTGTCGCAGCAGCGAAACTTTGCTCCTTGCTGTGGGCTGGTACTTTGCACTGGAATTTACAATACCCGGGCAAGGACGCGGACACCCGGCACGGGGAGGCGAGCCCGCCCGTTTTGGAAGACACTTTCTCCCGCTGCTGCCTACTACCCACTGTCTCTGAAAGGCGCTCCACGCCGCTGTTAGGACGCTGGATTTCCTTCGGAGGGTGGAAAACCCGGTAAGCACCGGAATCGATTTGCCTTTGGATTTATTTCTGCTGCCGCTTTCATGCCGCGATGAGTCGAATGCATGAATTGAGGTGTCTTTTCTGTCATCCCTGCGCGGTGACACTTCTCAAGAGTAGTTGTAGGTGATCGGGGTGGGGTGGGGGGCAAACCCGAACGGGAGAGAGCGGCTTGTCATGGTGGAAGGGGGACACCGGGGAAACCGGGGTGAGTGTTGGAAACTCGCCTTAAACTAGCCTTGAGGTTTTGTTGCCTGTGTGTTCACGCTGGCCCCAACCAGACAAGCATTCATTGCTTTGGGGTTTTTTGTTTTGTTTATTTCGAAGGGGGGGGGATGCTTATGATTCGCGGTAGGCAGAATGCTCTTTGCATCTCGAGTCATTTGGAGTACAGCTTACTTACACACTGGGTGTGTGAGCTAAAGAGTAGCGCAGCCGCTAAGGTCTCCAGTCTCCTAGGAGGGTATTTAAATTCGGCTCAGCATTTCTGACAGCCGACGACCTACACTGCGGCGCGTCCCGCCCGCCGGTCCCCGCGGCGCTTCCAACTAGTCCCTGATCCTTTTAAGAAGTTGGCATTTGACCTTAAAAAAATAATCATCATCAAAATAAATACCTTGTTAATAAAGAGGTGTTAGGAGACTCCACGGCACATAAAAACAAGGACTTCATTTTGAGGAAGAAAGGGAGAGACTAGGGCAGGTATGTGTTTGATTCTCCTGGTATGGTTCATTGACTTTGGAAAAACCGAGGCGAGTCCCCACACCCCGCCGTAGCTCCCCCGCCGCCGTCGGTGGGTGTCCCTGCGCCCCTGAGATGCAGAGTGGCAGCGAGGTGTGGGGCTCCGGGCTTTCCCCGAACAGCTGTTACTCTTGGTGGGGCGGGGGAAGCCTCCCTGCTTGGGGCGCAGAGTCACAGCGGGGGCTCTAGCGCAGTGGCGTCGCCTCATTGTGTGGCGAAGGGAGGTGCCCTGGTTATTTAACACCCACCCCAGCCCCTTTTATTTATGTGGGGAGATGTTAAAACCCACTGCTGAGCTCAACTCTCCGACCAGGGAGAGGCGACAAAAAGCTGGAGCGGGAAGGAAGGGGGCGCGCTGGGGGTGGGGCCGGGTGCGGCGCTGGGCCGGGCGGGAGCGGACCAGACGCAGCCGCCTGCGCCGCGGCGCCTCTCGCCTTCTCCTTCAGGTGGCGCAAAACTTTGCGCCTTCGCATTTGTCAGAC
>NW_006408519.1:35218556-35257277 GCF_000296735.1 Chrysochloris asiatica
CTGCGTCGCGGCGCCTCTCGCCTTCTCCTTCAGGTGGCGCAAAACTTTGCGCCTTCGCATTTGTCAGACAGATCGTATTCTTCCCCACCTCTGCTTCCCCCACCGCCGCCTTCCCCGGCCTCTTAAGGAGGCCAAGCCTGATTCTGATTCCTCCGCTGCTACTTGGCCGACACCCAAGCTTCGTAGTACCCCCAAATCCCGAGGAGCTCGGAGGGCACTGTGCAGCTTGGTCCCCAAGTGCGTGTTTGAAATTTTAAAGGGTGGTCGGAGGGAGTGAGGTGGGGGGTAGCGCTGCAAGTGGAGTGGCTCAGGATTGTCGCTCTCTTTGAGCGCTGCTCCAAGTTTCGGCACCAACCTAGGCCCCCTTCACTCAAGACTGGTCCCCTGCTTTATGTGCCCTCTCCAGCAGGCTGCCGCAATGCCCCTCAACATCAGCTTCGCCAACAAGAACTATGACCTGGACTACGACTCGGTGCAGCCGTACTTCTTTGACGAAGAGGAAAACTTCTACCAACAGCAACAGCAGAGCGAGCTGCAGCCGCCGGCGCCCAGCGAGGATATCTGGAAGAAATTCGAGTTGCTGCCCACTCCGCCCCTGTCCCCCAGCCGCCGCTCTGGGCTCTGCTCGCCCTCCTACAACCTGGCCTTCTTCTCTCCCGGGGGAGACGATGGAGGCGGCGGTGGCAGCTTTTCTACGGCCGACCAGTTGGAGATGGTGACCGAGCTGCTAGGGGGAGATATGGTGAACCAGAGCTTCATCTGCGACCCGGATGATGAGACCTTCATCAAAAACATCATCATCCAGGACTGTATGTGGAGCGGTTTCTCCGCCGCTGCCAAACTAGTCTCGGAGAAGCTGGCCTCTTACCAAGCTGCGCGTAAAGACAGCGGCAGCCGGAGTCCCACCCGCGGCCCGGGCGGCTGCTCCACCTCCAGCCTATACCTGCAAGACCTGAGCGCCGCCGCCTCCGAGTGCATCGACCCCTCCGTGGTCTTCCCCTATCCGCTCAATGACAGCAGCTCACCCAAACCCTGCGCTTCGCCAGGCTCCACCTCTTTCTCCTCGTCCACGGAATGTCTGCTCTCCTCCGCTGAGTCCTCCCCGCGGGCCAGCCCCGAGCCCCAGGCGCTCCATGAGGAGACACCCCCCACGACCAGCAGCGACTCTGGTAAGCTGAGCCCCTCCCGGCCTCTCAAAGGGGATGGGTGGATAACTCCAATTCTCCTTTGGCAGCTTCATCGCCTGGCCCCTTCCGTTGACTCTGCCTTTCTCATTTCTTAACATTAGGAAAGAGAAAGGACAGATCTGGGAACCCATCATCTTGGAGCACTGGGCTAGTGCCCCGCTCACCCCTTCCTCACAGACCCGCCCTCATTGCCAGCAACCCCACCCCCCAGATCGCCCGCCCCTTAAGGAATTTCATTTGGCTTTTTAACTCGTTCTGGTTTACTTGGTTTATCATTTCAATCCCAACTCCCTTTTACCTTTCTTAAACATGTTAATTGACCTGTGACTTGGGGGGGAGGGGGAGGGGCCTCTGAGGTGAATAAGGAAAGAGACTTGATCTTTGAGAATGGAGGTGGGGGAGGGTTTGCCTCCCTCTTCCCTGAACTTCTGAGAAGTTGTTGGAATTTAATGGTCTATAAATTTAGAAAAAAATCAAGAGAAGCAGTGGGTAGAGCCCACCCTCCTCAGGCCTTTTGGTACGGCTGCCAGTTTGGGTGTTTTTGTTGTTGTTGTTGTTTTTAATTCTTTCCCTTTATGCACTTCCAGTAAATAGGGAGTGGCTAAAGTCAAACCCAGAGATTTCCCCACTATCATTTGTTACACCTGAAGGGCTCTTTGTAAAGTCCCTTCAAAAATAGGAGGTGCTTGGGAATGTGCTTTAGTTTGGGTGTGTCCACAGCCTCATTAAGTCTTAGGTAAGATTTGGCATCAGTGTTCTATCCTGATAAATTGCAGTTTTCTTGCCTGCACTGTAACCCCAACTGTCACTCTCTTCCCTTTGTGAGAGGCTCTGGTTCTTTTCAGGGGTCACTGTTTACCTTGTGGAGACCTCGGGTCCTCTCTAATATCCTAAGATTAGGACTTCATACTTACAAGTAGCATTCATTTCATCGGATTGATTGCTTTAAGGAACCATCGCTAACCTCTGTACTTTATATTTCCTTTCTTATTTAAAGAGGAAGAACAAGAAGATGAGGAAGAAATCGATGTTGTTTCTGTGGAAAAGAGGCAGCCCCCTGCCAAAAGGTCAGAAGCAGGGTCACCCGCTTCCGGAGGCCACAGCAAACCTCCTCACAGCCCTCTGGTCCTCAAGAGATGCCACGTCTCCACCCACCAACACAACTACGCAGCCCCGCCCTCCACCAGGAAAGACTACCCCGCCACCAAGAGGGCGAAGTTAGACAGTGGTAGAGTCTTGAAACAGATCAGCCACAATCGCAAATGTGCCAGCCCCAGGTCTTCAGACACGGAGGAGAACGACAAGAGGAGGACACACAACGTTTTGGAACGTCAGAGGAGGAATGAGCTGAAAAGGAGCTTTTTTGCCCTTCGAGACCAGATCCCAGAGTTGGAAAACAATGAAAAAGCCCCCAAAGTAGTTATCCTTAAAAAAGCCACAGGATACATCTTGGCCATTCAAGCGGATGAGCAGGATCTCATTTCAGAAAAGGATTTGTTGCGGAAACGGCGGGATCAGTTGAAACATAAACTTGAACAGCTACGGAACTCTTGTGCGTAAATTGACCTATTGGAGGAACTGGAATTGCTCGTGAATTCTCATTAAGGAAAAAGTAAGAGGGAAAGGTTCCTTCCGAGAGAACTGCAGCAATTATGTCTGAATTTCATTCTGATGCATGGTCAAATGCAACCTCACAACCTAGGCTGGGTCTTGGGACTGAAAGGTTTAGCCATAATGTAAACTGCCTCAAATGGGACTTTGGGCATAAAAGAACTCCTTTTTTTTTATGCTTGCCATTTTCCTTTTTCTTTAACAGATTTGTATTTAAGAATTGTTTTTAAGAAGCCATCTAAAGTTTACCCTAATTTTCCTGTGTAAATATGACCATTAAATGTAAATAACTTTAATAAAACGTTTATAGCCGTTATGCAAGATTTCAAACCATGTATTATAAACCATAATTTTTTTTTTATTTAAGTACCTTTTCCTTTTTAAAGTTGATTTTTTGTTTTCTTATGGTTTTTAGAAAAAAATAAAATACTTGGCAAATATATCATTGAGCCAAATCTTTAGTTGTGAGTGTTTTTTTGTTTGTTCTTTTGTGTGTGTGTGTGTGTGTGTTGTGGAGTTTTTGTTGTTGTTGTTGTTGTTTTTTAATCATTTTCTTTCCATCAATTACAAATTAACAGAATTTGACCCTTCAAAGAGTGAGTGGGCTTACAAAGATGCCTGTAGTTATTTTAAGAAAGCCCAGGGTCTTTCTTTGTTAAAGTAGGCTGTGGGGAAGGTAAACTTGAAAGTCTTTAAGTTCTAAGGGTTGTAAGATGCTTCCTGGAGATTTGTGATTAGGGCCCAGAGTTGATACTTAAAGAATGAAAGGCCAGGAGGAGAGACTGGTCAGAGGGCTAGAGGGAGGAAGACTTGCTGGAATAGGGGAAAGATACAAAGGAGGATATAGGCCAGGGGTGGGGAGGAAAAAAAGGTGGCTCTATTAACTCCTAGTTGAAGAACATCCCCTTATCCACTCACCCAGGAATTCTGCCCAGGGAAAGTTGGGGGGCGGGACTTTGCTTACCTGCCTCCTTGTGTTATCTCACAAACTCACAGCAGGTTAGAGTGGAATGCTACTGCTAACCCTGATTCACAAACAAGGAAATATGGAAGCTCAGGGGGGTTATGTAACTTACCTGAGGTCACACAGTAAACTAGAATCCAGGTCCTATGTAATACTTCATGATGATACATTTGCTGACCCTGTGTCAGTGCTGAGATCAGGAATGTGTTTGATCTTCAGGCCTGATAGACCAACTCTAGTAATATCAAGCTGGATTTCTGTGCTAGGCATGACTTTAGATGAAATTTCACAGCAGCCTTACAACTTCCCTTACATTGCTGAAAAAGAACTGGATAAAGATGAATCTGTTTGTTCACGATCTCTTTAACAGCAAAAAACGTAGAGCCTGGATTCAAACCCAGGCTGCTCCTAACCTCTACCTCTCAGGCAGACCAGCAGACATTAATCATGATGCTTAAACTTACAAGAACAAAACAGTCTAATGACTATATGCTTAGCTTTTCATCAGTCCCCACTTTTTTTTTTTTCCATGTTAATTTCATTTTTATTCAGTTGGTCATGCTTCCATTTTTCTTTTCACATTAAGAAGCCATTGCCCATTCATCCCTATCTTAGCCATTCATTAAGATATTGCTGGCTGTTCCTGGGAAGAAGTAAATTTGGGAATGCAGATCAGAAAATAAAACATACCTGCTCTTGTCATGTGAGTCATTATTTTGGAAACTTACAAACTGCCCCCCCCCAGCCTCTTTAGTACATAGACACTCCTGACATGGTCACCTGTGGCCTATGAAAAGGCATTCATTTTTGGATGTATTAATTATAAGCCTCTAAGAACCCACAGCCCCAACCAGAAACTAGAGTGCTGACAACTAGGGAAATGCAGGTTACCGTCTCTGTTCTAATTACCTCATTGTCTCTTTCTTTGGGATTTTAATCCACCCCCACCCCCCCACACACAAATCAATAAATAATTAAGGTCTTGGGCTCTGACCCTTAGAATCATCTATTCAAACCCTTGATGTCTTTTTCTTGATCTCTTTTTGGGACCTAAGTCCTCCCCTAATAGCTTCAAGCTGTTACACCCTATAGCCTAAATTCAAAGGGTAATACCATCTACTGAAGGTGAGCAGTTCAAAGTGATAGAAAAGCGGGGGCGACCCAAACCGTTCCCTCTCTGCCCCTTTGTGGCCCCAGGCTGGAGTACAGCTGGGATGACTCACTTGGGAACAGAGAAGGTCTTAGTTTGAATCACTGAGTCTGGACAAGCCCATGGAATGGGAGAGAGTGTTCCTCGCTAGGAAAACAACTCCCCAGCCCAAAGGATCAGGAAACTGCTTTGGAGATGTGAAGTTTGGCTGTGGGGGTGGGCGGGAACCATTCCAACCACCTATTAGGCCCCCTCTTCGCTTTATGTAGCCGAAGAATGGTCTGAAAACAAGACCAATGCCAACTCTTTACCAGAAAGTCGGGCTGATCTTGACTCCAATACAAATTGGCCTTCACAACTCATCCAGAGTCCCTGGGGGTCTAGGGCATTGTGCAATCTACTTTGCAGATGACAGTAATCAAGAGTTTTAGATGAGGGGGAGGAGCATGCAATTTGCTCAGGAATACATAGGGCAGGAAAAAGTAAGCTGTAACCAACTATGGCTTTTACCCTGACACTGTTCTGCAATGAACACCTCCTCTAGGGGGTTCCCAGGGGTGGTTTTGTTTAGGGATGGAATGTATAGAGGAAGGAAATATTATTTTATGTTGCCATGTTGAAGCCACAAAGGAGATCAGCATTGTAAAAACAATCTGATTTTTAAATGAACAAAGTTTTCACAATCCCTGCCTAAATACTTAGGCTATACACAGCTTGGACAGGATAGTAGAATTCTAAACTTCTAGTCTTCTAGACAAACTCTGGTGCAAAGCTTGGGAAAGAGGTCAAAAGAATTGTATCAAAAGGTTTCCTGAGGTTTGTCAATAATAACTTATAGTTGGCTCACTAAATAATTAATTTTTTAGCATACACACTAAGGGCCGCTGAAGCATTTCTTTCCAGTAATAAATAATCCACAGGTAGAAAATGTCCTCCAAAAACAATCTATAAATAAACTTCTAATCTTGTGAAGTGCCGTTGAGTCCATTCCAACCTATAGGGACCCTGTATTGGGTTTCCAAGGAGCAGTTGGCTCCACCTTGAGTTTATATTTTTAAGTGCTGTCGAGTTGGTTCTGACTTATAGCAACCCTGTACAAGGTATACAAGGAGCAGCTGGTAGATTTGAACCACCAACCTCATTGCTGAGGAGCAGCTGATGGGTTTGAACCACCAATTTTGAAGTCAGCAGTCCAACACTTATCCTACAGTGCCACACCAGTACCTACTTTGTTTTTGTGGTTGTTGTTGTTAAGTGCCATCCAGTCAGTTCCAACTCATAGCAACCCTATGTAGGCTTTCCAGGTGCGCTTGAACCTCAGACCTTGTGATTCAAACCAACCTTGCAGTCCAACACATTAGCCCACAGAGCCACAGCAGGACTCCAGGACCTGTTTTAAAGGAGATCAAATCTAAAGCCTTTGTCATTAAGTAGATTCCAGCTCATAATGACCGTAGAGGACAGAATAGAAATTCCCTAATCGGGTTTCCAAGACTGCAATCTTTATGGAAACAGAATATCACATCTCTCTCCTCACCCGTGGAGACACTGGTAGGTTCAATCTGTCGACCTTTTAGTTAGCAGCTGAGCACTTAACAACTGCAGGATCAGAACTCCTATTTCAAAGGAGGAGAGTAGAAACAAAGCTGACAGGACGAGAACAGGGACCCAATTTAAAAAGAATACACTAAAAAGACTCTAGGAGCTCTGGTAGCGTAGTGGTTACAAATCGGACTGCTAGCCTTAGGGTCGGCAGTTCGAAACTACCAGCTGTTCCGTAGGAGAAAGATGAGGCGTTCTGCTCCTGTAAAGATCTACAGCCTCGGAAACCCTGTCCAGGGTCGCTATGAGTCGGAATCGACTCCACGGCACATAACAACAATTACATACCATTGGATTCCTGGTATGGCATTGTAGGATCAGCACTGGACTGCGAAACACAAGGTTGTCAGTTTAATACAAGGTTGTCAGTTCAAACCCACCAGTTGCTCTTTGGAAACCATATATGGCTAACTATGAGTCAGAACCAACTCGATGGCAGTTAGCAACAACAACAACAACTATGTACCAACAATGATAGTATGAGTTTTACTATGATGTTAGAACAATTATGCCACTAGTATTTCAAACACCGGCAGAGTCACCATGGTGAATAGGTTTCAACAAAGCTTTCAGACAACGAAAAGCCCAGAAATCTAATTCCAAAAATTAGCCAGTGAAAACCCTTTGGGTCCCAGTTGAATAGTTTCCAAAGTAGTGCGGGATGGTAAGCCCCTAATAAAAACACTCAAATTTGGCGGTGGCTATAATAACCGATGGGGCATGCCTATGGCCACAAAGCTAGATCAGGGCCAAGCAATGGTCCATTCATTTGCACACAAGGTTTCCTTGAGACAACTCATCTGCAACTAACAAGAAAAACATGCCAGGACCTTTTCATTGGACCCTTAAAACAGCCCAACTGGAGAACAATTGTTACAAGTGACAACACGAACGTTGAATGACTCGTCAAAGTCCCACAAACAGCAACCCTAAAATCAACAGAAGTAGCAGTTAATGTTTCTTAGGGACTAAACAGTTCACGTGCATTGTTTTGTTGTTGTTAATGTTGTCAAGTTTATTCTGACTCATAGTGACCTTATTATGCACAACAGGGAAACACTGCCCGTTCCTGTGCCATCCTCACAATTGTTGTCACACTTGAGTCCATTGTTGCTATCACTGTGCCAATCCATCTTGTTGGGGGGGGGGGTCAGTCACTGACCCTCCACTTTACCAAGTATGAAAACTTGCTCAGGAATCGGTCTCTCCTGATAACATGTCCGAAGTATGAGAGATGAATTCTTGACATCCTGGCTTTTAAGGAGAATTCTGGCTGTACTTCTTCCAACACAGATTTGTTTGTTCTTCTGGCAGTCCATGGTACTTTTAATATTCTTCTCCAATGCCATTATTCAAACGCATCGATTCTTCTATGGTGTTCCTTACTCATTATTTTATTTCATCTCCCAAACATTGCAAAATCAATTCTACTTCTAGTCCCTATTGTACAAATGAATTTTGAGAGATTAAGCGTTCATAGAACTGATAAAATGGTGAGAACAGAAACTATTCATTCTTTCATAAATATTTATTGAGCACCTACTAATTCTCAGGTAGCGTAGTGGTTACGTATCGGGCTGCGAACCTCACAGCCAGCAGTTCGAAACTACCAGCTGTTCCGCCGGAGAAAGATGAGGCGTTTTGCTCCCGTAAAGATTTACAGCCTCAGAAACCCTGTACAGGGTTGCTATGAGTCGGAACCGACTCCACGACACATAACAACAGCAACAACAACTAATTCTGTGGTCCACCTTGCTCTGGGAGTGACATTAGCCATATATGTATACAGATACTTAAATTCAAGGGTGCAGAGGAGTGGCATGAGGAAGTACAATGTCTTGCCAGAGCGTCTGACAGCCTAGAGGTTGGGGAAAGTGGATAACATGAAAGAAGCAGGGATGTGCGTTAAGCAGGCCAAGTAGTCTCAGACCCTGCCATGGGAGTGAGCAAGAGCTGCTTAGAAAACCAAAAATCATCTGGGATAGAGGAGCACAAAGAGCAAGGGGAATAATGGCTAAGCGTAAGACCCCTGGAACAGGCCCCAGGGCAAATCATGAAGGGTTTTAGACTCCACAGTTGTTGTTTAGTGAGTACCACTGAGTCCGCTCGGACCCATAGCCACCCTGTGCACAACAGAACAAAGCACCACCCAGTTCTGTGCCACCCTCACATTTGCTGCTGCCACTGCGTCAATCCATCTAATTGGGGGTCTCCCTCTTTTTCTCTATCCCGCCACTTAGCCAAGCATGTTAATGATAGCCTTCTCCAGGGACTGGTCCCTCCTGATAAAATATCTGCAGTATGAGAGACAAAAATCTGGCCATCTTGGCCTCCAAGGAGCATGATCCCAATACAGATGTTAGTTCTTCAGGCATCTTTAACACTCGTCTCCAGCACCATGAGTCCAATGCATTCGTTCTATAGTCCAGCTTTCACATGCACAAGAAGTTATTGAAAATACCATGATTTGGTATTTTGATGCGCTTTGGTCCTCAAACTGACATCTTTGCTCTTGAACATTTTAAAGAGGTCTTGTGCAGCAGATTTGCCTGGTGTCGTACGTCAGATGTGGACCAGGCCATTGTAAACAGTGAGGGTTTTTTGGCACAACCAAAATAGTAAAGACAGTAGCAGTTCCCCAAAAATATGTGTCACCTGACCTGGGTCACGATTCTCAGTACTTTGGCAGTGACATCATGATGAATTTGACAGTTATGTGGTGACATGATCATCCCCTACAATGTGATTAGGGTAGGATGCACCACCCTGATCCAGTGACGGTCCTGGTCTACCCTGTGGTGTGGCCAGCATTACATCGATCTTACAACAGACAAAAGGAGAGAGAAGCAAGCGGAGAGAGGAACTGGCTACCGCCAAGAAAGAAGTCTTGGGAGCGGACCCAACATCCCTTCACTGTAAACCTCCTGTACCCAGGAGAAGACTGATGCCAAGACACATGGAGGCACTAAACTCACAGATACTGAAAGTAGACAAGGATCTTCCCCCTGAACTGTGAGCCAGTAGAAGTGAAAACCATTCCCTACAGTAGTTGCTGTATTGTTAAGTGCCATCAAGTCACTTCTGACTCAGAGATCCTATGTAGGGTTTCCAAGGAGTGACTGGTGGGTTTGAGCCACAAATCTTGCTGTTAGCAGTCCAGTGCTTATCCTACCACACCACACCAGGACTATCCCTAGAGCTTTGTTGTTGTTGTTAAGTGCCATTGAGTCGGTTCCGACTCATAGCAGCCCTGTACAGTGTTTCCAAGGAACGACAGGTGAGTTTGAACCTCCAACCTTGTGGTTCAAACCAACCTTGAGGTCCGATGCTTTAGCCAACAAAGTCATGCCAGGATTCCTCCATAGGCCAGTGCCCTGAATTTGGACATCTGCCTTCTAAACTTCTAAATAAATTTCTGTTTGTTAAAACCATCTACTCATGTTATTTCTGTTATAGCAACAACACTAAGTAAGTTGTTGTTAAGTGTCATGGAGTCAGTGCCGACTCATACCTACTCTGTGTAGGGTTTCTGAGGCTATAAATCTTTGCTGGAGCAGAAACTCTTATCTTTTTCCCAAGTAGCAACTGGTAGCCTCGAACCACCAACCTTGAGGTTCTCAGTCCAGTGCTTATCCTACAGAGCTAGCTCTCTCCCCACTAGATAAGTAAGACATCCATTTTCAGATGTGAAAAATGGCTACAAAATATTATGTCAAAGGCCCACAGAGTAAAGAAGTACCGAGTTGGGTTTCAGCCCTGGTATGCTCTGACTCCCAGCCCACCAGCTCACTTTCTATGATACCTGAGATGCCTTCAAGCCCCACAACCCATGCTAGCATATGCCAGTCGAACATTGTTTTTAGGCCATTTCAGGTTCTTTGAACTTTACACAAAGTACCTTGTGAGACACTGGAGAGCTCCCAGTCGAAGCTCTGCAGACACATTTTATGAGTGTGGGACTCTTTCCAAGGCCTAATAGCACCACAGTGTGAAGAATTCAGAGACGGACACAAACCACATCATTGCACCTCAGCCCTGAGCAGCCGACAGATTTACTCAAGCCAGACAAGGCTCCTGAGGTGGTTTTTCCAAGATCTTGGCAGCATCCTCTCTGCCTCCTTAACAAACCAGCCTGTCATTTTCTTCACCTCACAAATCTGCCTCTCAGGCACCGAGACCACTGCCACCTTTTCCACAATAAATTTGAAAGATTGTCATGGAATGCCTCCCGCACTGGCCTGTGGGATCCGCCAGCCGGCCTCCTACCAGCTGTCTGCTATTCAAAAACTGTTTTCTGTCTTCTCCTCTATGACCCAGAGAGGGAGAGACTGAGGGGGATGGGGAGTAGTTCTAAAAACTTAGAAATGAGGGCTCAGAACCAAGGGCCTCTGTTGTCATGTGAACTGACCGCCTCATTTTACAGATGAAAAGGCTGAGACCCAGGTAGGGGATGTGACAGGCAGCTTCCAAAACTCACAGATCTTGAGGAGACTATTTCAAGTCTCTTGTTATTCTACACTATCAGATTGATTCCGAATCATGGTGACCCCTGCATTCCAAAGCAGAACTGCTCCATAGGATTTTCTTGACTGTCATCTTTAAGGTCACAGATCACCAGATCTTTCTTCCGTAGCTCCTCTGAGTGGGTTCTAACCACCAACCTTTCTGTTATCATTGTGCCACTCAGGGACCTGGGACTCGAGCTGCCCGGCAGGCTTCCATCTTCTCTAAAAAACGGACTTCACCTCCTTTAGGAATTTCTGCTTACCCAAGGTGGTTAGTCTTGGTAGACTCTCCTTGAGTTACAGAGCTATCCAAGGGACATTAATCAAATTCATTCTCCTAGGACTTTAAATCTTAACTGAAGTGACCCAAGGACAGACCATAATAGCAAAAGCATGTTCTTTCTGGTAGCGGTCCCTAGAGGCACCAGGTTGTCCGATTCTATAGACACTTGCATTAACCTGACTTCCCAGCTCCCTATCAGCTCTGGAAACTCTCCAATGCCCATTGAACAAACCCCTTTAGAGATTAAATTAGCCAATAGGAGTTTCTGTTCCGTGCAACTAAAACATCCTGAATGACAGAGCATTCAGGTGCCTCAGAAATATCATGCTGCCATGCTCTGGGGTGAGACAACAAAGAGAAAGAAGAAAAAGCAAAGAAGATACGAACATTGAAAGTCAAAATGTTGTTAAGTGCCATTGAGTTATAGCAACCCTGTATAGGGTTTCTGAGGACCAACTGGTGAGTTCGAACTGCCAAGCCTGTGGTTCAAACCGGCATTACTATCCAGCGCTCATGCTACAGCGCCAGTAAGGTACAAGTACAATCATATCCCTTCAACTCAACAACTACATATTTTAGCTCTTTCATTTGTCCAGGAATTCAGCTCCACTGACACAGCCCAAAATAAGTAGGGCTTGTTACTCCATTCTTACATCTACAAGGTCTTCCACATACCGAATCCAAATAAACGCTGAACAGTTCCACATGTCTTGTCTTCTTTCCTTCCTTCCTTCCTTCCTTCCTTCCTTCCTTCCTTCCTTCCTTCCTTCCTTCCTTCCTTCCTTCTTTCCTTCCTTCTTTCCTTCCTTCTTTCCTTTCTTGTTTTCTTTCTTTCTTTCTCTTTGTACATACACACAATGGACTATTATACAACACTGAAAAATAGAAATGAATCTGCAATACAATACTTAACATGGAGGAACCTGGAGGACATGATGCTGAGTGAAATTAGTTGGTGGGTGGCAAAGGGACAGATATTAAATGAGACCACTACTGTAAAACAACAACAACAACAACAACAACAAGATCTCCAGGCTATAATGAATGTTCTATGATGGTTACCAGTTAGCATAGACGCATGCTAACTGCGAGGACAGGGAAGGCAGTTAAAAAGAAAAGGAAGAGAAAAAAAGAGAAATTTCTTTCTTTTTTTCTTTTTCATGTACTGGAAGGTAAACTGTATTTATCTTCTCATTAGAACAAACCATTGGGAACTTTCCCAAAAATAAAAGCGGGAAAGGAAAGGAAGGGGTGGGGAGGGGAATTGAAAACGGGTAATAGCGTTGGTTACGCAACATGTGATGTATGGTTGGTGTGGCTGGTTATACTTACAATAATAATGGTTGCAATGGCAAATATTTTCTTGTATATATATTGCTACAATTTCAAAAACTAAAATTTAAATATACAAAAGAAGTGGTAGGTATTGTGCTAAGGGTATTGCATATGCTATTTAATCATTTCAACAATTCTGTAGATTCTGTACTTTTGTTTTCTTGCATTAATGACAGAAGTGGACTTGGAGGGGAGAGAGGTTGCTTTTGTACCTAGTACCATTGTAACAGGAATATCACAGGTGGATGGCTTTAAGAAACATAAATTCATGATCTCACAGTTTAGGAGGTCCGGAGTCTAGGGGAAAGCTTTGTCTCCTGGTCAACTCTGGAGAAAGATCTTTGTCCCATTTTAATACCTCTGGGCCTGGCACCTATTAGGGCTCTACATGCATCATGACATCAATTTTCCCCTGGGTCTAGAAGATCCCCAGCACATGAACCTAGGGTCCAAAGGATGGGCTCTTCTTTGTTGGTGGCACCAAGCCCCTCAATCTCTTGTCACTTGTTTGATCCCCTTTTTTTAGTTGAATCTCAAAAGAGGCTGACTGAAGATACAATAATATAATCCTATACATCACATCCTTCCTCATTAACATAACTGCCATGAATCCTGTTTGATCGGCATCATAGAGATTAGGATTTACAGCACATAGGGAAATTACATTAGACCCTAAAGTGGAGGATTATTGTACAATGAGGGTGTCGTGGTCTAGTGATGATGTTGACACATATTCGGGGGAGGACACTCTTCAATCCATAACAGAGGATTAAATGAATGGTCAGTCACCAGCTAATAGGTGGTTGGACCCCAGAGGTCTGCTGTGGAACTCTTGGTTAAATCACCTAGAAAAATAACCTCAGACACACGTCATTCATATAGTTCTCAATCAGGCAACCCCCCTCCTTCCACAAATAGGAAATTGAAATATCTAAAATTGCTAGGAAATCTGTCATTCAAAAAGCATGTTTTGACAGAATATTAAAATTTAAATTTTTACATTTGAAGAAAACCACTAAGACATATTATAATCAGATTTTTAAAGATAAAGTCAAGCAAAGAATACTGAGAAGAGTTCGGGAAAAACAAAGAGGTACTTAGAAAGACGAACTGTTGTTGTTAGATGTCATCAAGTCTGTACTGACTCATAGCAACCCTGGGCACAACTGAACGAAACACTGCCAGATCCTGGGCCAACATCACAAATCTGAGCCTCACAACCTCATAAATGTGAGCCCATTGCTGCTGCCACTGTGCCAATCCATCTCATTGGGGGCCTTCCTCTTTTTTTCTGACCCTCCCCTTTACCAAACATGATGTCCTTGTTCAACGACTAGTCCCTCTTGATAATATGTCCAAAGTATGAGAGACGACGTTTGACCATCCTGGCTTCTATGGAACACTCTGTCTGTACTTCTTCCAACAAAGATTGGTTTGTTCTCTTGACAGTCCCTGGTACTTTCAATATTCTCCTCCAACACCATAACTCAAATGCATCAATTTTTCTACAGTCGTCTTTATTCACTATCCAACTTTCACATGCATATGAGGTTATTGAAAATACCATGCATGGCTTAGGTCAGGCGCACCTTCGTCCTCAAACTGACATCTTTGCTATTGGACACTTTAAAGAGGTCTTGTGTAGCAGATTTGGCTAATGCAATACATTGTTTGATATTTTGACTGCTGCTTCCATGAGTGTTGATGGTTGATCCAAGCAAAATGAAGTCATTGACAACTTCACTCTTTTCTCTGTTTATATTGATGTTATTTATTGGTCCAGTGATGAGGATTTTTGTTTTCTTTACATTGAGGGGCAACCCATCCATACTGAAGACTTCATCAATAAATATTTTAAATCCTGTTGGCTTTCAGCAAGCAAGGTTGTATCATCCGCCTATCGCAGGTTGTTAATGAGTCTTCCTCGAATCCTGATACCAAATTTTTCTTCATCTAATCCAGCTTCTCTGATTATTTGTTCAGCATACAGACTGCATAAGTATGGTGAAAGAATACAACTCTGACACACACCTTTCCTAATTTTAACCTCTGATTTCTCAGCAGAAGTCATGCAGGCAAGAAGTCAATTGAATAGACATGTCGAAAATTCTGAAAGAAAAAATGACCGACTGTGATAGTTTAGGTTCTATGTTAACTTGATTGGACCAGGATTTGCAGTGATTTGGCAGCTGAGATGTTATTATCCCCATAGTGAGATCTAATACAAGTAATTAACTCTATGATGAGGTAGCTACAAGCAACCAATCAATTGAAAGGAAGTTTCCTCAAGGGTGCGGCCAGCTTCCAACATATGAGACACTCAGGCAAAGCTTGCTTGCTCTCTGCTGGGTCTGGATCTTGCATCTGGCTTGTCCCTTGACCTCTGGTTCTCTGGACTTCAGCCAGTGACCTCCTCTATTGCCAGACTGATTGCCGGGCCTTCCTGCCATCTGACCTGCCCATCTTGGTTCATCTGACCGAGATTTAGGACTCTTCCACCTCTACACCTCTAATGAGCCATTTCCATGAAACAAGCTTCTTTTTATATATGCATCTGTAAGTTTTACTGGTTTTACTTCTCTAGAGAATACAAACTAAGACACCAACCAAGAATCATATATTCAGAAAAATTAGGTCATTTTCAGATAAACAGAAATATAAAGAATTTGTGAAAACCAGACCAACAATACAAAAAATACTAAAGGTAGTTCTTAGCACAGAGAACCAACATATGCAGATAACTAATATCCATGACAATCTACCCAGAATGCAACCCAGATATGTTGCTGTTGTTAAGTGCCATCGAGTTGGTCCTGACTTATATCTTTCTGTAGAGGGTTTCCAAGGAGCAGCTGGTGGGTTTGAACTGCCAACCTTGTGGTTCCAAGACCAATACTGATCCTACATGCTACACCAGGAGTCTCAGCTGTAGAAGTATTCAAAGTGAACAACAGACCCTTAAGTCCTGGTGTGGTGCTGTAGGATAAGCACCGGACCACAGGATCAGCTTGAACTGCAAGGTTGGCAGTTCAAACTCACCAGCCACACCTCAGAAATGCTATATAGGGTCTCTATGAGTAGGAACCAACTCAACAGCACTTAACAAGACTCAAAATAGAGAGCCTGTGATACAGTTACAACAACAATAACAACAACAAAGACGTAAAATAAAAAGAGAGAATCATGTAGTTTCAGAACTTCCAGATGAAGAAATCAAGTATATTTCAAAAAATAAAAGAAATAAATAAAAATAAACCTAACTCTATCTCTAAAATCTAGATGAAATCTTACTCCTAATCCCAGCCCAACCTGTACCCCTACACTAACCCTATTCCTAACTGTAACCTTAACACTAAACAAAGTCTAACCCAGTCATAGTCCTAACGCTAACCCTCACTCCTACACAGTCTCCCCCACAAAGATATATATTTTTTTATATTTGAAAACCAAAAAGTATATAACCAATCCCAATGTTTTTGTGTTTGTTTGCTTTTAAACCAACTTTGAGGGTATGTGGGATTGATGTGATAAACAGTTCTGAGCTTCTTCAACAGTCAGGCATGAGTGTTGTTGTTTTTGTTGTTAAGTGCCATCGAGTCAGCACTGACCCACAGTGAATCCTATAAAGGGTTTCCGAGGAGCAGCTGGTTTGTCTGAATCGACCTTACAGTTCAAACCGACTTTGCAGTCCAGCGCATTAACCCATAGCACCACACCAGGACTCCTGTCCAATTACTACTAGGGAGGAAACTTAAGACACAGGTAGATTACAGAGTCAGAGCCAGACTTAGTGGAGGAAGTGTTGGAACTCTGAAAGAAACAACAGACAACCCACACACCTGCCTGGCACGTTTTTGGCTGCTGATGTTCCTATTGTCTTCCAAAACTTTGATCAAACCTCGTGTATGCCAAAAAACCCTTCTCAATTAAACTCAGTTGATTAGGCATCTTCGAAGTCCTATAGCACTCACCTTGGACTGTTCTACGTTAGTTTTTCACTTGATTCTGTGCCAGGTGGTCCTTTCTTACTTTGCACAGTTCCGTATTAAATGAGGTTCAACCTTGTTGACCACGGGACCATGCAAAACAGGGACATATTTCTGACAGGAAGAGTGAGGACTGCCTGTCTTCCCCTACACTGTGTTAGCTCATCCAGGGTTGAGTTGTAGTGTAGATCAACAACTGGGGCTCACACACAGTTGTTATTGTTGTTTGTGGACATCAAGTGGGCTCCCGACTTGTGGTGACCTTCTGCACAACAGAACCAACTACCACCCAGCCTTGAGCCATCCCATGATTGGTTCCATATCGTACAGTTGTGATCCATATTGACTGAATTTTTGAAAGAAGTTCATCAGGATTTTTCTTCTAGTCCATCATAATCTGGAAGCTCCAATAAAACAAGTTCAGCTTCATAGCAGCATGCAAGTCTCCAATAACAGCTGTGTGGTGGCCGTGAATGAGATTCACCAGCCAAGAATGAAACCTGAGGCTTCTACCATCACCCAACCACTGCCACTGAGAGGGGTCCTGAAGGGTCTCAGTGATCCGGGATGGAGTTGCTCACTGGAGCAGATGAGAATGAGGGGACCCCTGAGTTCAGTTCACTTGAGGCGAGTTCTTCTCCAAAACCACTCCCACAACCCTTCCTTCCTTTTTTTTCAAACCAGCTTTCTCTTCCTGCCCACCCTGGTCTCCAGAGTCCAGACATGGGTGTGCATAGTGGTATCACCATCTCAAGTTCCCTCACCCAATCCAAGCATTTCTTTACTCTGTGCTTTTAGGGTACAGGGCCCTGGAGGTCCCCCAGAAAGCTGAACTAGACTCTTAGTTCTTAGTCAAATGTTTTCGTTCAGACATACACCCTTCCTATTATTTTTTTTTTCTCTCTCCTCTAAAAGTCCCAAATAAATAGGTTCCTCATTGCACTCAGTGACCATTTCTTCCTCTTTCTTTAGTTTCTGGACATCAGTTCACTTTTTCTGATGAAAAAGTCAATAGCAGGGTATTGCTTAATGAGTATTTGCTATGTGCCAGGCAGGGTGCTAAATAAACTCTTCACTCACACACTCACATCACTTAATTCATTTTGTCCCATGATTCCCATTCTACAGATGAGCATACTGAGGACCAAAGGTGGAGTCAACATTTCATCTCTGGTGCATCCATTTACACAGGGCTCTCCCAGTCAGGTGAGGACTTATAAAATGGACCCTTGGAAATAGTGTTCCTTCAAACTGCTTCCCAGGTTAGCTTCCTGAAAAACTCTCAGACCATTGGGAAGTGGGATGGGTGGTGTCACATTGTGAGGACTGCAATCTGTGATGTGAAACAAAATGTGTATGAACTGTTAATGGAAAACTAAGTTACTGCGTACACCTCCACCCAATTTGCAATAAAAATTTAAACGAAAACCCCAGTGCTAACAGTAGGATTTATGAATCTATAGTGCTGGGAGATGAACACCCTGGTGCAGTAGTGGGGGGTGAGGTCAGAGGGGTAGGGGAGGTCCATTGGGAACTTTGGAGTGCCTGCAGATGTTTATGGAAGACCCCCCACCCCCACTCCCTGGAAATCAGTTTTTCTCAGAGCAGCTGCTCTGGGCTTTTGAGTGCAATGCATAAACTCCCTAACATGCAAATGACTTGAAATTTCATTAAGCTTCTTGTTGGCATATTTCTGTTCAACTTGATTCAGCATGCTCACAGTGCTGGGGACAGGTCATATTATACCCTCAAATCAGAGCTAATCGGCAGCCTCACATACCATACACCCTGGTCACCTTAGACGCCTCACAGCTGGGGAACAAACCTGCTTACTCTCACCTCTTGGCATCTGCTGTTCCCCCTGTCTACCTCCCCCTGATCTCCACTATTTGTCTGTTTGTTTGTCCTTCAAGATTCAGGCCAGGAAGGCATTTCCCCACCCCCAAATATGCTCCAGGCTAGATTATTCAGGACTCCTTGCCTAAACTCCTTCCCAAGAGAGCCCCAGGGGGAAGGGACTTGTCCCAAATCTGTGGTTATTCCATGGAGTTGATGCTGGCTCATGGTGACCCCACGTGTGCAGAATAGAACTGCTCCCGAGTGTTTTCAGGGCTGTTTGGTTGTTCTGTTTGGGTTTGAACCTTTCAAAAGCAGATCACCAGGTCTACTTTTGGAGGCACCTTAGAGGGTAGGTTTGAACCACCAACCTTCCTCCAACTGGTAGTTGAGTACTGAATTGTTTATGCCACCAAAGATTCCCAAAATCTACTAGGTCAAAATCTCTAGGGTGGAGCCTGAGACATTTGCATGGTAGCAAGTTCTCTGGGTACTTGCCAAGATGCCCTCAGCCAAGCTCCCCAAAGCTGAGTCACTACATCATCCTCACAGTGTATTCCCAGTACATATTCAAAACGCAACCAAAACTGAGTTCCAGGCACTGTGTGTATCACACACTACCAACTCCCACCCTGGTCGGAACAACACTGAGCCTAGCAAAGCCCAGAAAAAGTTTATGCCTATTTTACAGATAAGGAAACTGAGGCACTGAGAGGGTAAGAAACGGAGCCCAGGCCACCTGTGGGTTTCTTTAAGTCATGTCACTTTTTGCATTGAAATAACTGATTTGAATTTAATGTAAGATATATGAGGGATGAGTGTGTTGAGGTGTTTTGTTCATTGAGGATACTCAGAGTCTAGACAGTTCCTAACAGAGTAGCACGCCATGTATATCTGCTGAAGGAAGGAGGGAGGGAAAGAGGGAAGAAAGAACATCTAATATGGGGTTGCTGCTGTTGTTGTGAAGCGCTGGTGAGTTGGTTCCAACCCATAACAACCCTGTATAGGGTTTCAGAGGAATGGCTGGTGAGCTTGAACCCCGACCTTGCAGTCTGGTGTGATTATGTATATATTTTCATAGTTGGTGGTGGTGGTAGGTGCCATCTAGTTGGTATAGACTCATGACGACCCTATGTACAACAGAATGAAACACGTTGCTATGCTTGAGGCCATTTGATGCTACCACTGTGACAATCCATCTCACTTGGGGTCTTCCTCTTTTTCTCTGCCCCACCACTTTACCAAGCATGATGTCCTTCCCCTGATAAGATGACTGAAGTATGAGAAATGAAGTCTGGCCCTCCTGGCTTCCAGGGAGCACTCTGGCTGTACTTCTAACACAGATTTGTTTGTTCTTTGGGGCAGTCCATGGTATTTTAATATTCTTCACCAACACCATGACTCAAATGCATGAATTCTTCTACAGTCTTCCTTATTCACTGTCTAACTTACACATGCATATGAGGTTATTGAAAATGCCATGGCTTGGGTCAGGTGCACCTTAGTCCTCAAGCTGACATCTTTGCTCTTTAAAAAGATCTTGTGTGTCATAACCACTAGAAATGCACTAGAGTTCTGGTGTGGTGCTGTAGGGTAGTCACTGGACTGCTAACCATAAAGTCGGTAATTCAAACCCACCCACCAGCTGCTCCTTGGAAACCCTATACAAGATCACAATGAGTTGAAACTGATTCAATGGCACTTAACATTGACAACCACAGCAATGCACTGAGACAACTTTCACAATTTAAAAAGCTTCTATAAACCTAAAGTCAGGTCATATTTCTGAGCTGGTGTCTCTACCCTAGTTAGAGACACTCTAGACTCAAGATTACCTCTGCCTTTTGCACTGAGCCCACTGAATTGTAATTGTCTCTTCCAGACTGTGAGCTCCCTGGGCCAGAGACTGCATTAAGTTCTCTTTGTGTCCCTGTGCCTAGGATAACGCTCAGCTACTCCGTTGTGTGTTATTGCTAGATGAGACTGACTTTAGATTTCACTGATTCTTTAAATCCTTTGAGATTTGAAATGAGGTCATGAGATTAAACGGATGGTGAAGAACAATGATGTGTCAGTTTGTTCTACTGTGTTAGACTGCCTTTTGTTTTGTTGATGGAAGCTTTGCCAGCAGGGTCCCCCATGGTGGACAAGTTTCAGTGGTCCTTCCAGATAAAGACTAGGAAGAAAAACTTGGCGATATGCTTCCAAAAATCAGTCAATGATAATCTTCTGGATTACAACAGAATAATGTCCAACATACAGGAGAAAATGATCCTTCCAGGTAGAAAGACACTACACAATGACCACAGCTGTGACCTCAAACATACCAACTAGCATGAGGATGATGCAGGAAAGGGCCACCGTGAGCTCGAGACAACTTGATGGCAACAACAAAACAGGAAACAATAATGAGGCTAGGAAAGTCTGGGCTAAATTTACAGGTTGAATGTAAAACTGAGGATCTTATGATTAAAACTTGACTCAATTCACAATAAAAAGTTAAAAACAAAACAAAAAGAACAAACCTGAAGAGAGTACTAGGGGTCTTATCTTTGCCTGGACTATCAGTTTCAGTGAGGATCTCGACTGGTTGGTAAGGCAGAGGTATGAGAAACGAAGTCTGGCCATCCTGGCTTCCAAGGCCAGTGAGTAAAAGAAGGTGGCAATCACATGTCAGATCAGTAGAAGAATTGTATGATATCCTAAATTCTCTCTAACAGAATGGTCAGTATATATCTGACAGCATTTTCCAATAGCTTCGGTGATTCCTTGACATTAGAAGACTCTCTGGCATATGTTTTGCTGTGTATGTTTTCATCACACACAGAGAAAAGAGAGTCATTCAAAGGAAACAAATGTTAGATGATTTACATTATATAACACCTAGGACAGACAAGTGTACAGAGACCAAAGTTTATTAGTGGCTACCAGGGGTGCGTGGGAGGGAAGGGAGAGGGATACTCACTTCTGAAAGCGTGGATGGAGATAGAGCTTTTCCATCTAGATTCATGAGGGGCAAACCTGTGAATAAGAAATAAACCTCTGTTCTGGTAAGTTATTGCAATTTTGGAGCTATTTGTTACCAAGCCTATCTTGACTGATACATTCTACACTTAACCTTCAGTTACTCAAAAACCACATAATCACTTTGCTCACCAAATACACCGATCACATTAAAAGCCAACTTTTCTTTTGTTCCATGACAAAGTCAGGATGCTCGTAAAGACCATCTATTCATGTCTGTCTTCCTGAAAGTTCTTTGTTCTGGTGACAGAGATGACAACTTTAATCTTAATATGTTTATTTTATCTAAAACTCTAGTGTATTAGGAGCAAATGACTGATGATGATATTTGTCTTTACCTTGGCTGCTAGGAAGCTCAGGATCAATTTGCAGTACATCTGTAGCAAGCATACAGGCTTTCAGATACTTATTTTCTATACTAACCAGTCTACTTTTATCTTCATTTTATTTTTCCTTTCCTTAATTTCTCAATGAGGTGAATTGACACAGTGGCTGCAACTATGGGCTCAGACATAGCAACGGTTGTGAGGACGGCGCAGAACTGGGCAGGGTTTCATTCTGTTGGCTCAAAAATGCCTAATAGCAATAAAATTCTTTACTTGTTTTTCCTTATTACTAAACCATATATCCATAAGACAACTCACATTCATGTCAAAATAAGGAAAGAAAAATAATGTGAAAATGGTTATAAGTTGCATAACTTGAAAACATTGGTGATAGAACAAACTCAAGAAATGGCATCAAAAAGAACTGAGGTTCCCATTCCATTGTGATCACTTCGTAGTCATGTGCTTGTGTGTGCCTCAGTTTCTTCCTCTTTAGAATAGGCTGGGAAAGTTAATAAAATCTCATGGGCACTTCTTGTTGACAATTCTATTGGGAAAAGCGTTTGGCCCTGAGTAAGTAACTTACCAAATTTTGCTTCCTTCCTTCCTTCCTCAGTCCCAAAATCCCTTGAGCAGCTATTAGCTCTTCATCTTGCTCAATCATGTTCCTGGGTGTCTTGCAATGCACCCTGGTGAGCTCAGAAATATCTTCTGTTGAGGAAATGGATTTCAGCTGCGTAAGGAGAAAGTGAGGTCGGAGGAAGCAGGAGAGAAAGGGCTGCAGGAGAGGGAACTGATGCTTCTCCATGCCTACCATAGTTGTTAACATATAATCACTGATGAAATTGCAGTGAGGAGAGTGCAGAAGTCAGAACTGGTAGAAACCTCACCTGTCAATGTGCTGGAGTAACTGACTCATACGGCCTCTCTAGCCTAGCTGTTGTTGTTCAGCGCTGTCTAGTTGGTTCAGACTCAGAGCAACCTTGCATGAGGTTACTGAGGAGTGATTGGTGGGTTTTAATTACTAACCTTGTGGCTAGCAGTTCAGTGCTTATCCTACAGAGCTATACCAGAACTCCTTTCTAGCCATGTTGTTGTTGTTGTTTAGTGCTGTTGAGTCAGTTCCAATCCATAGCGACCCTATATAGAGTTTCCGAGGAGCAGCTGGTGAGCTTGAACTGCCAACCTTGCAGTTCAAACGGGTTTGCTATCTGGTGGGTTAACCCAGAGCGCCACACCAGGACTCCCCTTTCTAGCCATAGCCTTTGTTATTCCACCAAATGATGGGTTGTTGTTACATGCCATCAAGACGGTTCTGACTCACAGTGACCCTGTATAGGGTTTCCAAAGAGTGGCTGGTGGATCTGAAAAGACAACCTTGTGATTCAAAGCAACTTTGTAGACCAGTGCTAATCGTACAGCACCACACCAGGACTCTAATAACCAGGTTGTTGTTGTTGTTATGTGCCATGGAGTCAGGTAGGGCTATGCAAATGAGGAGCTGTGACCCACATCATTGTTAATAATGTAAATAAGTTGTATGGCACCCTTGTGGAGAGTGGAACCACACAAATAAGGTGGACTGATACGTTTTGCCTTACCACTAGGCTTTAAATGAGCAGAACTGGACATCAGAACCATCAAGAAACAAGTCAGAAACAGAGTACATCTTTTTGCATCCGGGATCCCCGAGCAAGCGACAGACAGAGAAGGGACAGAAATGGTGAGAGATGATGAGAATCCCTTAGACTGAGGAGACAGAGAGAAGTCAGAAATGGTGAGAGATGGTGAGAAGCACTGGCAGAGAAACAGCTGCAGCAGAGGCAGGAGACCAGCAAGAGAGGCTGTGGCGGGCTTCCGTGTCCACAGAGTGAAAGAGCTGAGTGCCTTCGGGCAGAAGGCAGAGTAGGGTGCCTCTGGGCATTTACTGGAGGAGCAGGACAGACTGAGGGCCAAAGAGCAGCCTGCCTTTGGACACAGCTAAGAAATTGTCCTGATAGAATTGTATCCTGAGTCATTTCTGATGCCGAACTGTAACCTCTTACTTCCTTAATAAACCCCATCATCATGAGTATTGGCTGGGAGTTCACTGTGGTGTTTGCGACAGATGATGGAAGCAGGTAGAGAAGCCATGGGAGGAATGGTTGGAGTTAGAATTGATAAAAAGTTTGGAGAGAAAAGGCATGTCTGACCCGCATCTCTTAGGAATCAGCCTTGGGCCATTGGTGCTGATAAAGATCTTCCTCCCACCTAATGGGAAGTTAGAGGAGGTCAGATGTCCCACCCTGCTGGTTTTACAGTCACCCTGGCAGCTGGAGACAGCATCATCTGAGAGGTTTTTTCTAAAGATGAAGGCAGGGTGGGTTAAATACTTTCCATCTATATCATCAGTATGTAAATCTAGGGCGTTATTGCTATTGTTGGGTACCATCCAGTTGATTCTGACTCACATGTGATAGAGTAGAGCTGATCATGGAAGTCCTGGTGTGACGCTGTGGGTTCATGTGCCAGACTGCAAAGCCGTTTGAACTGCAAGGTTGGTGGTTCAAGCTCACCAGTCACCCCCTCGGAAACCCTATACAGGGTGGCTATGAGTTAGAACTGACTTGACGGCACTTAACAACAACAATCTTTACAAGCACAGGTCGCTATGGGTCGGAACCAACTCGACGGCACCTCACAACAACAACCTTTACAATCACAGGTCACCACGACTTTCTCCCACAGAGCTGGGTGAGATTGAATTGCCCACCTTGTGGTTAGCAGCCCAGCACTTAACTGTTGCACTACCAGGACCCCCTTACTGACATTATAGACCAGATGGTTCCTTACGGTGGGGGCTCCCTGAGCATTGCAGGAAAGTACTTACCAGCCTCCCCACTAGATGCCCAGAGGAATCTCTCCATAGCCACCCGGGTCATGATAACCCAAACCATCTCTGTTGTTGTTTTTGCTAAGTGCTATTGAGTCATTTGCAACTGAAAGTGATCAAGTATAGGGTTTTCAAGGAGTGGTAGTGAGTTTGAACCACTGACCTTACAATTCAAATCAACTTTGTAGTCCAGTGTTTATCATATAACACCATACCAGAACTCTAAAAATATCTCTGGTGGTGGTGGTGGTGGTCTGCCGTGGAGTCGGTTCCAAGTCATAGTGACCCTGTATAGGGTTTCCAAGGCTGGAAATATTTATAGGAGCAGAAAGCTTCATCTTTCACCCATGGAACGGCTGGTAGTTTTGAACTGCTGACCTTGAGATTAGCAACTCTTAACCACTGTGCTACATTCCATAATGTCCCTTGAAATGGGGCGGGGCAAAATCACTCCCTTACCTTTCCACCCCACCTCCCACATTGAGAACCATGGTTCCATGTTAATTGAGTATTCACAGAGTTTGGTGGTGGTGGTGTGCCTCCAAGTCCGTTCCAACTCATAGCAACTGTAGGGTTTCCGAGGCTATAAATCTTTACGGAAGCAGAAAGCTTGAACTGTTGACCTTGAGGCTAGCAGCCCAACTCGTAACCACTAAGCTACCAGAGCTCCTACTGTAGCTATGTTGAAATTCTTAATATTTATCTAAAAATGCTTAAGGTAGGCTCTCAGTTCTCAAACGAGTCATCCAGCAGGAGAAACAGACACATGCACATATAATAGTGATTAATTGTGGCGGGTACAATAATGGAGAAACGGAGGAGGAGGAGGTACAGACTGGGCCCCAAAGCAAATGAAGTTCTTCAGAAGGAGGGTGCTTGGGTAAAGCCCTGGCCTAGCCAAACCCTGACCACCCCTTCTAGAGTAGCCCCCAGTCACCCCACCCTCACTGGGATGCTTTTTCCAGGAGCCTCTGTGTTTCCTTCACATCAATGACTACATTGAGTAATTGTTTTCTTGTTTGTTTCCTGTGGTTTTATTTCACTGTCTCCCTCACCAGACTGTAAACTCCATGAAGACAAAGACTGCTTCTGTAGAGTTGAACCTAATATTCCTTTCACCTGACACAGAGCACAGCCTAAGATTGTTGTTGTTATGTGCCATAGAGTCAGTTCTGACTCATAGTGACCCTGTACAGGATTTCCACGGCTATATAAATCTTTACAGGAGGAGCAGAAAGCCTCATCTTTCTCCCATGGAACAGTTTGCAATTTCAAACTGCTGACCATGAGATTAGAAGCCCGATTCGTAACCACTATGCGTAAGGTAGGGACTAAAAATATTTACAGAAGTAAGGAAAATAGAAAGGAAGCAGGACAGTGGGGACAGGAGAGGAAGAAAAGAAGGAGAGAGGGAGGGAGGGCAGGAGGAAAGAACACAGAGAAAACTAAAGATCCCCCAGTTCTGGAACATCCTGCTGTTCTGGGAAGGGCATATTTTACACAAAGGCACAGTGGTGTCAGAATAGGGCCAGCTACATAGTTTGTGAGAGCCGCTGCAAAATGAAATTGTGAGACCACTTTGTTCTAATAGTTATTGAGAATATGAGATGAAAGAACAGTAGTCCATCAAAAACACAGATGAGACTTTAAGGGGCAGAGATGCAGATAATGGTGACACAGTGTGACCATTGAGGATGTAACAATCCTCAGTGAGAATGTAACCATCTTCAGTGAGGATGTAACCATTGTCAGTGACAATATAATGATTGATTGTTAACACGTAAACATTGTTAAGTGGGTGTATGATATACTGTGTATATTTTCACCACACACACATAAATATTAAGAATTTCAACACCACTGGACTAATAAACAACATTCTTATCAACAGAGAAAAGATTGAAGTTGTCAAGGACTTCATTCTTCTTGGATCAACTATCAACACTCATAGAAGCAGCAATCAAGAAATTAAATGATGTATTGCATTAGGCAAATCTGCTGCACAAGACCTTTTTAAAGTATTGAAGAGCAAAGATGTCAGCTTGAAGACTAAGGTGTGCCTGACCCAAGCCATGGTATTTTCAATGTGAAAGTTGGACAATGGAGGTTGGATTGAAGAAGAATTGATGTATTTGAGCTATGGTGTTGGGGGAGGATTTTAAAAGTACCGTGGACTGCCAAAAGAACAAGCAAATCTGTGTTGGAAGAAGTACAGCCAGAATGCTCCTTGGAAGACAGGATGACCAAATTTCTCTCATACTTCAGACATATTATCAGGAGGGAGCAATCCCTGGAGAAGGATATTATGTTTGGTAAAGTGGAGGGTCAGAGAAAAAGAGAAAGACCTAACCCCATCAAGATGGATTGGTCCTGTGGTGACAGCTATGGGCTCAGGTGTAGCAACAATTGTGAGGTTGGCCCAGGACTGGGCAGTGTTTTGTTCTGTTGTGCAATAGGGTCGCTGTGAGTTGGCACCTAACAACAACAACACTGAGAACTACTGCAGAACACCATTGCCCAGCCCCAAGTCCACAGGCCTCATTTGGCAAATGTTTCCTACAACTCTCAGTAAGGCAGGAACAAAGTCACAGTGTGTGGCATTCTGGATGAAAGCCGGCAAGCTGGATGCAGAGAATGGACCTGGTTTCTACTAATGAGACTGATTCAAAGTCTAGTCAAGTCTCACCCAACACTGTGCTTGGAGAAGATGACAATTTGTTATCAGCCCACGGGTGCAAACTGCGGATAAACGCTCTCTGATCCCGTCTTTGGTAAAAACCTATCATTTATAGGCCATCTCAGGGGATAACTTTAATTAGGACTTCTACACTATGTTTTACTTCCAGTTGTGCTTACTCAAGTCACTTTGCTCATTAAGTCTAAAGGGCACCTGTCTTCCTGCTGCGTACTGAGGGGAATTCTGTTGCTGCACTGTGTGGGGTGTGAGTATGTGTGAGTGTGCACACATGTACACACACCCTCCCTCATCAGACTTACACACACATGAAGATAAAGCAATCGTTTATTTATATTGTCTCCTTTTAGCCTAGAAAAAGGAGCTCAGGTAGCACAACTACTGAGCCCTCAGCTGCTACCTGGAAGTTGACGGTTCTAACTCAGCAGCAGTCCCCAGGAAGAAAAGCTCTAGCGATCTGCTCAGGTTAACATTGTTGTGTTGTTGTGTGCCACTTAGTTGGTTCCGTCTCATAACATCCCCGTATAGGATTTCGGAGGCCGGGCTGGTGGATTTGAACCACTACCTTGACGTTCAAACAGTCCAAAAGATTGTTGTTTAGTGCCGTTGAGTTGGTTCTGACTCATAGCAACCTTGCATATGATTTCCAAGGAGCTGCTGGTGAGCTTGAACCGCCGACCTTATAGTCTAGGAACCCTCTGGGGCAGTTCACCTCTATCATATAGGGTTACTATGAATTGGAATTGACTCCAGAGCAATGCATTTGTTTGGGGTGGGGGAGGGGCGGTTGTTGCCAGTGACTCATGAACATGAACATCTGGCTGCTAATCAAAAGGTTTATAGTTCAAATTCACCAGGCTTTTCAAGGGAGAAAACTGATGCTGTCTACTCCTATAAAGATTCCAGTCTCCGAAATTCTGCATAGGGTCGTTTTGAGTCAGAATCCACTCAGTGGCATGGGTGGGTATCTTGTGATAGACCCTTTCACGTACATGATCTTGTAACCTCTTCACAAGAATTGGAGATGTGGGTGCTAACAGTTCCATTTGACAGGTGAGAAGGCTGAGACTCTCTTGATAGTATTCCTGATGTCATGCTACAGTTGAGCTCAACCAACACATCAGGATCTCAATCTATG
Organism: Chrysochloris asiatica; assembly: GCF_000296735.1. NCBI lineage: Eukaryota > Metazoa > Chordata > Mammalia > Afrosoricida > Chrysochloridae > Chrysochloris > Chrysochloris asiatica. The sequence goes on from NW_006408519.1 coordinate 35,247,071, forward strand.
ACTCTCTAGCCCCCAAGCCCATGTTTTTGCCATGAATCCACTCTGCCTCTCAAAGGGAGTGAAAAAGAGATGCGGGGGTGGGGGTGGTGGGAAAGCACATACCGACTTGCAAAAGCCCTCTTTAAAGTATTCAAGAGCAAAAATGGCAGTTGGAGGACTCAAGCCATGGTATTTTCAATTGCCTCATATACATGTGAAAGTTGGACAATGAATAAGGAAGATCATAGAAGAATTGATGCCTTTGAATTATGGTGTTGGAGAAGAAAACTGAAAGTACCATGGACTGCCAGAAAAACAAACAAATCTGCTTGGAAAAAATGCTGCCAGTATATTCCTTGGAAGTCAGGATGCCTGGACTTTGTCTTACGAACTTTGGACATGTATCAGGAGTGACCAGTCCCAGAAGAAGGACATCATGCTTGGTAAAATGGAGGGTCAGAGAAAAAAGAGGAAGACCCCAGTGAGATGGATTGACAAAGGGGCATCAACAATAGGCTAAAACATAGCAATGATTGTAAAGGTGGTGTAGAACCGAGCAATGTTTAGTTCTGTTGTGCATAGCATCATATGAGTCAGAGTTCACTGGATGGCACCTGACGACAACAACTCCTTGCCCCCATGGTTTAGGATAAGCCTGGCCTCACCTCCCCTCTTTCCTGGTGCAGACCCTTACAAAGTCCCAGCTTCTTCTGCCTGCTCCCCCTACTGTGTCAGCTGGCAGATAGTGTGGCTGTTAGAATCCATAGTAACCGGACAGTCAAAAGACTGTGTTTGATGTCAGGAGACATCTTTCCTTCCATACTAACATTGGGATCCTAGGCTTTCTCATAACTGCCCATCAACTATTGATACCACTCTAACTTCCATTTCTTGAGAATCTAATAGCTTTGCTCCTTTTGCTCATTGATTTACAAATTACAAGATGTCCCAGGCCCCTCCCAACCTCCAACTCAGAGGAGGGAGCAAGGACAGTCGTCTGACTTGAGAGGACAGGGCGTCATTTGCTCTTCCTCCAAGCCCTCTTTCTTACTGAGCTCTTGCCCTAAGACTTGTGCTATATATAGGAAGGAGAACAATGAGACCTCAACTCCTGAGATATGGGTTGGTGTACCAGCCCTGCCAGGTACCACCTGTGTGGCCTAGAGAAAGTCACTTAATCTGTCTGAGTTTTCTCCTCTCTAAAATGAAAATAATAATATCCAGCATTTCTAACTTGCTGTGGATAAAAGGTTTAAGAAATTGATGTACTTTAGTGTAGCAATTCCACCTACAGAAATGGATCAAAAGGAGACATTCAAGACAAGTTGTGGTGCGGTGAATTCTTTAAAGTCTCTTCTAGTCATTGTCTTTGTAAACTGCTTCCAGGTGGCTTTTTCCTGATGTGTCTGGGTAAGAGAAAGTGAGGGAAGATGCTGATGGATTATGGGATGCAGTCGTGAGTGATGATTAATAGGGATGATTGCGAAAACTCTGAACTCTAACGTGGAAGTAAAATGAGCCAACTCAGAAGCAGAAGAGGGGAATGTCTACCATCATAGAAGATGAGCCAGGAGTGGACTGCATCCTTTGGACTTCTGTATTCCTGTGCAATGGACCTCCCTGACCCAAGGACAGAAACCCATGACACCAAAGGGGTAGCAGAGGACCCGCAGCCAGAACCAGAGCACAGGATGGTGTGATGGGATTCCTGACCCAAGGAGCAAGTACAGCTAAATGACTATGGGAAGAAGGCTTGCTTGCAGAGTGTGGTGCCTCCAGGTATTCAACTGGGGGAGCAAAGTTTTCTGACCCATGGAGCTAGAGCTAACCCATGGAGTAAGGCTAAGGCTTCTAGCAGAGTGAGGTGCCTTTAGGCATTTTTCAGCATCCCTAAAAGGATGTTGTGACATTACTGGAGGAAGGAAGAGGCCAAGGGGCCAGTGGCTGAAAGGCCAAGGACCAGAAAACATTCTGCCTGCAGCATGGCTGGGAAGAGGCTGTCCTGATGGAAAGAACTGTGCCTTAAGCATTTCTAATCCCCAAAACTGGGAACATGGAGTCTGAGTTCTGTGTGGCTGGGGCAATGAATAATCAAATACAGCTGCGTAGAGAGTGCTGGGGGAGATGGTTTGGCATCATAGTTACACAAGTACACAAAATGATACTCATACAAAGGTGTTCCCTAAGGCATTGTTTAAATATTGAAGAGTTTGAAGTAACCTAATGCCTGTCCATATGCAATGTTTAAATCATTGCAACACATCCATATGTGGCAATCTGTATAATCATTGAAAGAATGTAGAAATACTCTTTATTGAGGTAGACATTCATTGTAGGAGTGATAGACTACACTGGTAGACTACACAAGGATTTGAAAATAGTGGTTAAGTATAAGGCATGGAACTGGAAGACTGATAGAATGTGATTTCACCAAATGCTTTTGGTTAGGATTTCAAGTTTTGATGTTGTACACATTTTCTGTGAAAAACTAATTTAAAAATCAATCGATGGAAATTGATGATAAGTGTTAGTGTGTGTGTGCTCTTGTCTGTAGAGATACATTTGTTACCAGTACGTGTCTCTCACTGTAGACAATAGGTACTTTTTTTCCAAATTGTTTGCAACATTCAGGCATAACTTAACTGTTGCAACTTAACTGTTGTTAGGTGCCATCGAGTTGGTACCAACACACATGGCCCTATGCACAACAGAACGAAACACTGCCCGTTTCTGCATCAACCTCACAGTTGTTGCTACAGCTGAGCTCATTGCTGCTAACACTGTGCCAATCCATCTTGTTAGTGGTCTTCCTGTTTTTTTGTGACCCTCCACTTTACCAAGCTTGATGTCTTTCTCCAGGGACTGGTCCCTCCTGATAATATGTCTGAAGTCTGAGAGATGAACGCTGCCTATCTTGGCTTCGCACAAGCATTCTGACTGTACTTCGTCCAACAAAGATTGATATTTTCCAACTACTGAACCCTCCTCTTTGTTTCTAACCTTTGCATTCCAATAATTAGTAATTATCAATTACATCTATCAATATATCTTGATTGCATATTTGATCAAATTCAGACTAAAGAAGTTGATAGAATCCTTCAATTTCATCATAAATTTGAATCATAGTGGTATTATCTGGTCTAGGCTATCACAGACATACTGCACTTCAAAACAGATCTTGAATTGCTCTTTTTGATGATGAGTGCTGCACCATTTCTCTTCAATTTGTCATTCCTGGCATAATAAACCATGTGATTGTCAGATTCAAAATGACCAATACCATCCCGTTTCAACTCACTAATGCCTAGGATACTGATGTTTATTCATTCCATTTCATTTTTGGACAATTTCTCATTTTTCTAGATTCTTACCTTGTACATTCCATGTTCTGAATGTTACTGGATGTTTACAATTGTATTGCTTCATTTTACGTTGTTCCCCATCAACAACTGAAGGTCCAAAAGGCTTTGCTCTATTCGTGTCATAACGGTCAACTCTACTTTGAGAAGGCAGCTCTTCCCTAGCCACATTTTGAGTGCCTTCCAACCTGAGGGGGCTCATCTTCTGGAACCATATCTGACAATATCCTGGTGGTGCTCTTCATCATGTGTCGATATTAAATATTCTGGTGCTGACAGTGTTCCACTGCTATTCATACAGTTTTCAGTGACTAAATATTCAGAAGTAGTCCATCTCTCCTTCTTCCTACTCTGTCTTCATCTGGAAGCTCATCTGAAACCTGTCCACTGTGGGTGACCCTGCTGGTATTTAAAATACCTATGTCCTAGCTACCAGAATCACAGCAACATGCAAGCCACCATAGTATGACAAACTGACAGACAAGAGATGGAGGCATAACATCATGATGCAATATAAAGCAATCTGTCAATAAAATATTTGTTCTAGGAAAGAGCAACCTACTAGCTCTAAACTCTTTAGCTTCTGGGAACTTTCAAAGCAGTTATGAGATTGGTGTACTAGTTATCAACTGATAACAATAAAGAATATTGTTTTTTTTAATGTTTTATTGTGAATTATGTGATAGTTTACATGGGAGAACATCAGTTTTATATTCATCCTATCATATGTCATCTCACTGCCATGGTTACAATCCCCTCCAGACATCATCAACCAACCAAAGGGTATACACTGCAAGCCTGCCCCCCAGTCATCAGCACACAGCCCTTCTCCCTCTCTGGATCTAAAGTCTACAGCTGCTCCATCTCTCACGTTATCATCTCTGCCTCCATCTCAGGCATCACTGCTTCTCTGGGTAGGGTCCCGCTCTCCACTCTTCTCACTTGATGGTCCCAGGGACCTCCGCTCCTAGACTGCAAATTTAATCACCCCCCTACGTGCTACAAAATGTCTACCTTTACATTTCCAACCCTCACAATCAATCCTGGTAACAATTATTTATGATTGTATCACAAGAGACCTATCCGCTTTTCCTTTCATCAGCCCCACCTAGACAGATTAGATACTACTCAGTGGAGATTCTACCTTCCTCCACGCCCTCTGGATCTAGGTTCCCTCTTAAGAGCTTGTAAGCCAGTCACTTCTTGCCTTTGTAGCCCCCAACTTTGGATAGCCAATGCCCAAGTTTCCCATCCCTGTCTACTCTGTGTATGGAGGGGGTGGGAATGATCCTTGTAGTAAAGATTTATTCCCTCTTTTGATCTACTATATCCATAGGTGTAGGTCAAGTTCATCAAATTGTATCAGATTACTCTTTTTTTCCCCTCTTCTTTCTTCTTCTAGATGAGCTCAAAGAATATGTTTTCAAAAGTGTCCAGGGGCCAAGATTTTAGGAATAGCTTAGCTGAATGGCTTTGGCTCAGGATCTTTCAAAGAAGTTGTACTTGAGGCTAAGGTTGTAGTCATTGTAGTTATAATAACTGTTGTTAACAATTGATGCTAGGTCTCCATTCCTGGACACATGGACTGCTCCATTGGGCTGCTGGAGTGTTCTCATGACATATTTGTTGTCTTGCTTCTCTCAGAATGAATAATCCAAGAGGAAGCAAGGCAAAAGTCACAGTACCTTTTTGACTTAGCCTCAGAAATTACGTACCATCATTTTGGCAATGTCTTCTCTACTGGTTACCTGAGTCAACACTCTTGGGCATTGGAGGGGATTGCATAAAGGCATGAGGAGGCAAGACTCACTGGAGGTGCTCTGGCAGTCTGGTACCAGAGTTAGCTACATGAAGAATCTTCCCCACACTGTTGAGTGCTATTCATTGAGAAGGACCCTGCCATTTTGTCCTTTCTCTTCCCCAGGGAGCATCCAGATAAGATTGTCTATGTCTTTTCTTACAACCATGCATTGCTTTAACCTTGTCTCTCTAAAAGCACCATCTTTGAAGAATTCAAAATCACATGGAGGATTCAGCAGAGAATAAAGTCCAAAGCACTTCCTGCCCACCTCCTTGTCTGTGGACCACTCATCCACTACGAAGGTAGTAGTGTCAAGAGTGTGGCTCACTCTCACTGCCTCCCTCATCTACCTGTCCAGCTGCCCTTAGAGTCTTGGAGTGTGGTCTAGAAATGAAGACCCGGGGCTGTACGAGGCTCACTAGCTGGGACTTTCTTCAGATTGGAACTGGTGTTGCATTCATTTCTATACTTCAAGGATTTTTGGAACTTGTTGATTCATCAGTTGCTAAATAAATCCTTGTCTCTGAATAAAACCGTAATTCCAACAACAAATTTGCTTTTGCTAAAAGAAGTTAGTGCAGTCAATGGCCAAAGCGAACATTTGACCTCATCTGATTATTTGCCTATACTCTGGCTTCAATCTGGCACCATCTCACCGTTCTATCCTTAATTCCTGGTTCATTTCTGCTTGAGTCTGATCCTTGGCTCTGCCACTTAGTCACTATTTTATTTGGGGCAACTGAACCTGGCTCCTGATGTGTAAAACAAAGACAATAATACTTTCTCATAGAGTTACTGATGGTGGTGGTAATTATGTGCCGTGGAGTCAGTTCTGATTCATGGCAACCTTGTATAGGGTTTCTGAGGCTGGAAATCTTTATGGGAGCAGAAGGCCTCATCATTCTCCCATGCATGCAACAGCTGGTACTTTCAAACTGCTGATCTTGAGGTTAGCAGCCCAATTCATAACTACCACTCTACCTTCATAGAATTATTAGAAAGTTGAAATTAAGGAGTAATACATACAGTGCCTAGTTGTTGCTGTTATTAAGTGCCATCAAGTGAGTTTTGATTAATAGTGACCCTGTAGAGGGCTTCTGGGAGTCCTGGTATAGCGCTATAAAATAAGCCCTGGACCCCAAGGTCGGACTGAAATGCAAGTTCATTGGTTCAAGCTCAGCACCACTCCTTGGAAACTCCATACAGGTTCACTATGAGTTGGTACCAACTCCAAGACACTTAACAACAACAACAACATAGGGTCTCTGAGACGTTTACACCTTTGCAGGAACAGAAAGTCTCATCTTTCTCCCACGGAGCAGTTGGTAGACTCAAACCATCGATCTTGTGGTTCCCAGTCCAATGTTTATCCTATGGAGACATAGTGCCTGGAATGGAGGAGAGTTCGATAAATATTATTTCCTTGTCTGCTCTTTATGTTGTCACCAGCTTAGTACACATGGCATTGTGTGGCTGGCTTTTATCATATAATATGATATTGCTAGGAGTCCTGGTGTGGCACTATTGGATAAGTACAGGACTGCTGGCCACAAGGTCAGCAGTTCAAATTCTCCAACCCCTCCTTGGAAACCCAATACAGGATCCCTATGAGTCGGAGCCAACTCGAGAACACACACAACAACAAATGATATTGCAACAATTGTTACAAGAGGTCATCTGGCTTTTATGGTTATACTGTTTAGTTGGGGGTCCTGGTATGGGACTGTAGGATAAGCATTGGACTGCAAGCCACAAGGTTGAGGTTCAAACCCACCAGCTGCTCCTTGAAAACCTTACACAGGATCGCTTTCAGTCAGAACGGACCCAATGGCAATTAACAACGACAACTTTTCATTGTCTGCATAACATTTTATCAACCAATCTTCATTGTGGGACAATTAAGGTCTTTCAAACTCTTTTGTTATTATACATGACATATTCTTTTAGATTTTTCCCTTTGGATAACTTTCCATGGTTGTTTCTTGTCCACAGGAGATTTAGGTTTGGAAGCCATTTATTAATATATGTATAGCATTGAGGACTCATTTCTGCAACATATACACTGCTTGTTAGCACAGAGTATGGCTCATCCTAAAAGGGTAGGGGTATGTGTGCGGTGGTTAAAACACAAGTTTTGGAGCTAAAGAGACCTGAGTTTAAATTCCGACTTTGCCCCTCTTTCATGTTCACCATTCTGATCTGTAAAATAAAGACGCGTACACATTGGAGTTAGCATCAGTTATAGATTGTTGTTGTTGTTATGTGCAGTGGAGTCAGTTCCGACCCATAGTGACCCTGCACAGGGTTTCTGAGTCTGGAAATCTTTATGGGAGCAGAAAGTCTCATCTTTCTCCCACAGAACAGCTGGTAGTTTCAAACTGCTGACCTTGCAGTTTGCAGCCTGATTTGTAACCACTACGCTACGAGAGCTCCTTAGTTATATATTGTTGTTGTTAAGTGCCATCAAGTCGTTTCTGACCCATAGCGACCCTATACAGGGTTTCCGAGGCTATAAATCTTTATGGGAGCAGAATGCCTCATCTTTCTCCCATGGAGTGGCTGGTAGTTTCGAACTGCTGGCCTTAAGGTCTGCAGCCCGATTCGTAACCACTATGCATACTGCCTTAAATAAAAAATATTCATTTATTTGGATCATGAGTCTGCATTTGGGGTAGCACTCAGAAGGGACAGCTCGTCTCTGAGGTGTCAGTGGAGGTAGTCTGGGGAATTCATTATCAAGTAAGAAGTTTAGACAGGAGCTGGGTTAGCTGGCCCACAGAGCTAGAGCCAAAGAGGAAAGAGAGTAAAGGCTTGTCTGACCCCTGCCCGAGTGGAATCATTTGATCCTCCTCCCCTAATTTGATGCCAGAGGAAGTCAGATGCTTCCCACCCATACCCCACGTGCTTTTTACAACTAGGAAACCAAGAAATTCTTGTGTCTGGTTGATTGTGGTGGTCTGGAGGTGAACCCACAATGTCTCTGAGGTCTGCCTCTGATTTTCAGATGACCTATTTTGTGGTTATCTGCATCACTTTCTCACCTCCCAAGAACAATGAACATTGACTCTGTGCTAACATTTTGTGCTCTTCTTTCACCTGCTGTAATTCACTAGTTGGAACAATCATGAAATTCACACAGTGTGGTATTGTTGAAGCACAGCCCATTTGCCTTGTGGCTGGGTGTTTCCAAACGGTACTGTATGGCTTGGTCCCAAAATAGTTTCTCCACGGTGTGTGAAAGAGGATGTTAGTGATAAGGCAGGATGTGAACCTGACCTGCTGTCAGCCAAGCAGGAGGCTTTGTCCTGGGCTATCAGGCTGGTGGCTCTATGCCAGCAGTAGAGCAGAGCTTGTCTCAGCCCAACTAGGTTAAGGCTGGAAGGAAAATGGGAAGGGGCCCAGAGAGGGGATGGTACATGCCCCAGATCATATAGCTAGTGCATGTCAGAGCCTTGAAGTAGAAAAGCGTTTCTCGCTGTCAGTGCGACTGACATTTTGGACCAGCAATTCTTTATTTTGGAGGCTGGCCTGTGCACTGTAGGATGTTAGCTGCATCCCTAGCCACACGATACTAGTAGCAGCACTTCCATCCCACCAGTTATGACAACCAAAAATGCCCCCAAATGCACCCTGGTGGCAAAACGCCCTCTAGTACCCTGGTGTGGTGCAATAGGATAAGCGTTGAATTGGTAACTGAAAGATTGGCAGTTCAAACTCACCACCTGCTCTTGGAAACCCTATACGGTTATTATGAGTTGGTAATAATTTTACAGCACACAACAACACCAGTCACACCTCTGGACTAGAATTTACGTCTTCTAGTTGCCCGTGACTCTATCCAGCATCATCTTGACAGGTCCTGAGTTGATCTGCAAATATCAAATTCAGGAGCTGGGCTCCAATAGCTTTTGCTATAGATGTTGTTGTTGTTGTTGTTAAGTGCCGTCGAGTCGGGTCCGACCCAGAGCGACCCTGTACAGAACACCCAAAATAGGCATATCCAGAACATAGGACATTCCACACAATAATTGGCTTGATCTTTGTAATAAATCAATGTCATGAAAGAAAGGAGGTGGAGACTGTTTCCATAGATGAAAAGAGTCTCATAAGCTTGTCCTTGATTGAACCTGGTTGAAAAAGAAAATCTATCCAAGATGTTTGGGGGAACAATTGGAAATTTTTGCACATGTAATTATTGTATAGGTGTGGAAATGGTATTGATGTTTTAAGAGAGAATGCCTTTATTTTTGTGAGATGCATACTGAAACTTTTTTGGATGAAAGACATGTTAATCTGTAACTTACTCTGTGTCTTAGGCGGGTTTCTTTAGAGAAGTAAAACCAGTGAAACTTATCGATGCATGTATAAAGAGAAGTGTATATCAAGGTAATGGCACACACCGTTATAGAGGTGGGAGAGTCCCAACTCAGATGACCCAAGATCAGGAGGTCAGAAGGAAGAAAGACAGGGCAGTAGGCAGGTTCAGCAGGTACAAGGCAGGCTGCTGATGACGCCCCAATTGGCAGGTAATACAGCAGTCCAAAACCAGAGGTTGCAGGACAAACAAGATGCAAGATTCAGACCCAGTAGAAATCAAGTAAGCTTTACTTACTATACTGGAAGCAAGCTATACCCCTGATGAGTCTTGCTCTCAACTGATCAGCTGCTCATAGCAGATGTCATCATAGAGCCAATTGCCTTATAGTAGCTCTCATTATGGTGCTAACTACATCTCAGTTGCCTAACCACTGAGAATCCTGGCTCAGTCATGTTGACACCAACCTTAACTATGACACTCTGATATGGCGCAACCATAAAAAGCAGGTAACTAAGACAAACATGAATAATAGATGGGTCTACATGATTGCTGTTGCTTGCCATCAAGTTGGTTCTCACTCACTGCTACCCTGTAAGGGGTTTCTAAACTACAACTTCACCTTTCACCTACAGAACAACTGGTGGATACAAATTGCTGATTTTGTCAGTGGGTAACCCCGTACATAACCCACTATACCAACAGGGTAATTCTCATCATTGTTAAATGCCATTGAGTCAGTTCCTACTCATA
>NW_006408519.1:35257377-35264555 GCF_000296735.1 Chrysochloris asiatica
GTTGCTTTATTTTATTTTATTTACTAGTCCTTTTATTTTATGGTTGCTTTATTTTATTTTATTTACTAGTCCTTTTATTTTATTGTTGCTTTATTTTATTTTATTTACTAGTCCTTTTATTTCACTGTTGCTTTATTTTATTTTATTTACTAGTCCTTTTATTTTATTGTTGCTTTATTTTATTTTATTTACTAGTCCTTTTATTTTATTGTTGCTTTATTTTATTTTATTTACTAGTCCTTTTATTTCACTGTTGCTGTTGCTGCGGTTAAGTGCCCTTGAGTCGATTCTGACTCATAATAACCCTGTATAGGGTTTCTGAGGAGTGGTTGGTGAGTTTGAACCACCGACCTTGAGGTTCAAACTGACCTTGCAGTCCTATGTTTTATCTTGATTGAAATGATGTGGATAAAAAAGCAAAAAGGTTAAAAAAAAAAAAATTGAAAAGTATATTTTCTAAAGAACTCACAAATGTGTACAAAGATTACTGTTGCAGACTTGTGTACAATAGTGAGATTGCCAATAGTAATTAGCAAAATATCAGATATATCCTTTAGCAATGGTTGAATCAATGGTGGTGTACTACAGAAAGAAGGGATAAAAAGAACAGAGAAAATTGTTGAAGAGTTGTTGGAAGAAATCTTTCCTAACATCATGAAGGACGAGAAGATATGCGTACAAGAAGCTGAACAAACTCCAAACAGGATAAATCCTGAAAGAAAATCACCAAGGCATATCATAATCCTGCTTTCCAAAACCAAATACAAGGAAAGGATCCCAAAAACAGCTTGAGAAAAATAAAAATTTACCTACAAAGGAGAACCACTAAGACGAAGCTCTGATTTCTCAGCAGGTACCATGTAGACAAGAAGGCAACAGAATGGCAAATACAAAACTCTGAAAGAAAAAAAAACTGCCAACCAAGAATCATATACCCAGCAAAGCTGTCCCTCAAATACAACGGTGAAATTAGGCATTTCCAGGTAAACAGAATTTAAAGGAATTTGTAATAAAAATATCAACTTTACAAAAAATACTAAAGGATGTTCTTTGGACTGAGACCCAACAACAGCAGGTAACAAGCTGAGCTTAACATACATGACAACAACACCTAGTACTCAAACCACATATTGTTGTTGTTGTCTAGTGTCTAGTCAGGTGAGTTCTGACTCTTAGTAACCCTGTATAGGGTTTCCAAGGAGCAGCTGCTGGGTTTACACCACTATGTCTGACAGTTTGGTACTTATCCTACAGTGCCATGCCAGGACTCCAATCCAGACATAAAAGAAGTTAAAAAGAAAAACAAGACTGAATATAGGGGACCAGAGATATCAATTTATAATGAGGTCAGCAACCAAAAAAGAGAGGGATATGGCAGATACAAAACTTTCAAATGGTGAGGAAGTCAAGTAGATTTCAAAATAAAACAGACTGTATAAAACAGGGGAAAAGTTAATAAATTATAGGGCAAATCAAAGAAAATGAATACACCTTCTCATCAAAATAGAAAAGAGGAGAATCAGAAAGATTTAGTAGACATTAACACAAAGAAATGAAAAAGAGGAAAAGAAAATCTACATACAAAATGAACTCAGCACAGGAAATACTATGGAACAAAGAAGGCAACAGCATCACAGAAAATACAAAATGACAGCAATCAATTCATACCTAACAACAATTACACTGAAGGCAAATGGATTAAATGTACCAGTCAAGAGACAGAGAGCAGCAGAATGGATAAAAAATAGGATCCTTCCATATGGTGTTTACAAGAGACACATCTTACACACAAAGACAGAAATAGAGTAAAAATCAAAGGATGGGGAAAATATATCAAGCCAACTGTAACAAAAAACAAGCAGGGGTGGTAATTTTAATCTCTGATAAAATAGACTTTAAGGCAAAAACCAGCATAAGAGACAAAGAAGGGCATTATATCATGATTAAGGTGTCAATTAAATAAGAGAAATAACCATAAATATCTATGCCTCCAATGAAAGAACCTCAAAATACACCAGTCAAACTCTAAGGAAACCATAGACCGAAATAGACAATCCACAATCACAGGAAATTTTAATACAATAGACCCCTTGTTGTTGTATGTTGTTAAGTGCCAATGAGTTGGTTCTTAACTCATAGCGACCCTGTATAGGGTTTCCGAGGAGTGGGTGGTGAGTTTGAATTGCCGATCATACAGTTCAAACTGACCTTGTGGTCCAGTGCTTATCCTACAGCGCCACACCAGGACTCCATGGACCCCTTAAGTGTGATATAATATCCTTCTTTGTCTCTTATTCTGGTTTTGCCTTAAAGTCTGTTTTATCAGAGACTTAAATTGCCACTCCTGCTTGGTTTTGATGAAGGTATAGGGACAGAAACTGAACACTCCAAAATGACCATGCTAATGTCAACTCAAATCATCTCTCCTATCCCTTCTCTCTGCTCCAAATATCTAGGAAGGAGCAGGTAGTCCCTCTTGCTGCTATACACACAAAACTCTTTGTTCTCTGGAAAGGGACAGGGAACCCTGCAATTTGTGTGCTTTCTTACCTCTTCCTTGTCCCATGTACCACCCGTAACAACTCTGCTTCCTGTGAAACGTATATACCCCATGATATAAAAAGACCCTAGCCTGAAGCCCTTGCATGAAAAACTTCACCGTCCAGCTGTCTGTCTGCCACTGGAAATAGCTGTTTTTCTGCCTTTTGTAAGTAATTTCCCTTGCCAGTAAACCATCTTTTTTTATATTCTTTTTTGTAATAAACCAATGTCCCTTGGATTGGGTCCTGGTCATTTTTCAGTCTCTTGGCACCTAGGAATGCAGAAGGTTGTTCCTTCTAGGCCAAATCTCAACAGAAGGACCTCCTAAAATTTAGGCACTTATATGCACTAAAGGATTTCACCAAGAGAATAAAAACAGAACCCCCAGAATGGGAGTGGGTTCAAGCGTAGCAATGATAGTGAGGCTGGTCCAGGATCACACAGTGTTTCATTCTGCTGTGCATAGATAGGGTTGCTATGAGTCGGTACTGACTCGGTGGCACCTAACAACAACAACAACAACAGCTCTTCAAAATATATAGAACACTTCAATGCCTCAACAGGAAGGTAAATGAATCAACTAAAACATGGACAGAGGACATGAACAGACCACCAAATAAGACATTAAGGCAGACAATAAACATATGAAGAAATGCTCATGATCATCAGCCATAGGGAGATGCAAGTCAAAACTACAGTGAGACATCATCTCACTCCAGCATTAACAGCAAAGTTCCCCAAATCAGAAAATAAACAAATGCTGGCAAAGGTGTGGAGAGACTCTTACCCACCTACACTGCTGGTGGGAGTGTAAAATAGTTACCAATAGAAATACCATATGACCCAGCAATCCCTGTACTTGGTATATATCCCTCAAGAAATAAAAGCTGTTACATAATGAGATATAAGCACACCCTTGTTCATTGCAGCGCTATATATTGCTTTTCACAATAGCAAAAAGATGGAGACAGGCTAAATATCCATCAGCAGAAGAATGGTTAAACAAACTTTGGTACTTACACACAATGGAATGTAACAACACTGAAGAACAATAAAGAATCTGTAAAAGACCTCACAACGTTTAAGAACCTGGAGAACATTATGCTAAGTGAAATTAGTCAATCGCAAAAGGACAAATGTTGCATGAGATCACTGTTGTAAAAAGTTAAGAAAAGATTTTCTTGCTAAGTGCAACATTCTGTGATGGCTACAGGGCAGGTGATGGTGGGGGGAGGGTAAGAAAAACTGCTGTTAACTGATGGTACATGGAGTGGATTGAAATCATTGTAATGACAAGCAGTGGGACTGATGATCTGTTCTGGAAACCTTCACTGAATTTACAATAAAAGGTTAAAAATAAATGATGATGTTCTAGGTGGTCTGCTTACCAACTTCCTAAAATGTGCGGAATCAGTGGTGAGAGTGTGCCTTATCCTTGGGCACCAATTCTCAAGATGGCAGCCAATGGCTACTGATCAGCTTTCTGATTGGTGATCAACAGCTGAGGTGTACAAAGGAACTCCATATGCAAGGGAGTTTCAAAAACCCTTGGAAAGTGGAGAGGAAAGATGATGGAATTTTTTCATGAACTTTCTGAAGCCCCATCTTAGATGCCGAGCAATCCAGGATGAGTCCCTGCAGGACCTAGATGGTAATCTGGGTCCAGAATTGACCCATTATGCAAGAGTCACTTTCCTTCATTTTCTAAAGTGTACTTTGCACTTCAGGCTCCCATTCCACTGAGGTAATAAAAATGTCACCTCAGGCAAGTTGGCATTTCCTTTTTACGGAAATTGTAGCTAAATCCTGGAGGAGGTTTTGGGTTGAACCATTAAAATGATCAATGTCTTTAACCTTAACAATTTTTAATTTTGTATGTTGTTGTTAAGTGCTATATCTAGTTGACTACAACTCGTAGTGACCCTGTAAGGATTTCTGAAGAGTAGCTGTTGGGTTTGAACCACTGACTTTGTGGGTCACAATCCAGTGGTTATCCTACAGTGTCACACCAGGAGTCTTAAATTTATATGTTGTTGTTGCTGTTGTTAAGTGCTGTCCAGTTGGTTCCGACTCATAGTGACCTTGTATAAGGTTTCCAATGAGTGGCTGGTGAATTTTAACTGCCAACCTTTCAGTTCAAACTAACCTTGAGATCCAGTGCTTTAAAGAGCCACTGAGTAGATTCTGATTCATAGTCACCCTATATAGGGTTTCCGAGGAGTGGCTGGTGAGCTTGAACCACCAACCTTGTGGTTCAAACTGACCTTGCAGTCCAGTGCATTAATCTGCAGCGCCACACCAGGAATGTACCATATAGTTGACTCTATTTTGGTATGATTCACTCTAAAGGTTGGATCATTTCCATTTGAATGGGAGTGGGGAAGAACTGGGGAGAGGGAAGAGTGAGCTAGATCTAGATGATATTATATGAATGCTGAGTGCAATGAAAATAGCCTTATAATAATACAAGAAAAGTACACACAGGTTTGTATGTTTTCTTATAACTAATACATTGATGTTAGATACCACTGAGTCCACTCACAGCATCCCATGCACAAGAGAACTAAACACTGCCCAGTTATGCACCATCCTTACAATTGTTATGTTTGAGCCCATTGTTGCTTCTACTGTTTCAATTCATCTTATTGAGGGTCTTCCGCTTTTTCATTGACCTTCCTCTTTACCAAGCATTGTTTTTCTCTAGGGACTGTTACTTCCTGACAACATGTCCATAGAACAAGAGAGAGCCAAAGTCTCCTTATACTCACTTTTAAGGAGCTTTCTGGTTGTACTTCTTCCAGCACAGATTTGTTTGTTCTTTTGGCATTCCATGGTACTTTCAATATGCTTCACCAATATTGTAATTCGAATGTACTTATTCCTCTAAGGCCGTCCTTATTCATTGCCAGCTCATCCATAAGATTGTCAGCTCATGGTGGGAAGGACACAATCCAAATGGAAATACCAAGACTTGGGTCAGGCATACCTTAGTCCTCAAACTGCTATCTTTGCTCTTAACGCTTTAAAGAGGTCTTGTGCAGCAGATTTGCTTGTGCATTGTTTGATTTCTTGACTTCTGCTTCCATGAGTGCTGATGGCAGATTTAAGTAAAATGAAGTCTTGGACAACTTTGATTTTTTCTCTGTTTATAACGATGTTATTTATTTGGTGCAGTTGTGAGGACTTTTGTTTTCTTTATTGTTGTTGTTGTTGTTGTTAAGTGCCATCGAGTCGGGTCCGACCCATAGCGACCCTGTACAGGGTTTCCGAACCGCTGACCTTAAGGTTCGCAGCCCGATTCGTAACCACTACGCTACCAGAGCTCCTTATATACTGAGGTACAATTCATACTAAAGACTATAGTGTTTGATCTTCATCAGTAAGTATTTTGAGTTCTCTTTGCTTTCAGCAAACAAGGTTGTGTTCTCTGTACATTGTAGATACAAACTATGCTATAAAAATATGTTATTATTGTTATTGTGTGCCATCGAGTCCATCCTGTATAGGATTTCTGAGGCTATAAATCTTTATGAGAAGCAATTGATGGGCATATAACTTCTATTTTTTTTATTTGAAAGAAGCATTTTATTTACTTTTATTACTCTTATTTTTATAGAATAATTTTTCCTTATTTCAGAGAATCAAAACTAAAGTAAAACAAAAAATTATAGAGAGCACACACTTCCTCATGCTTCTTTTAAGTATTTAAAAATATCTTCTTGTTTTCTAGGTAATTCATAGTTTTAAAAATATTTATACCTTCTGACACCTCTGGTCACCCTTTGTCCCTGCAAATAATCAGAAGCAGAGCCAAAGAGTGTCCTGAGGGAAGGAAATGGTCCTGAAATGCCCACATGCATACTGGAAGTGTAATGTTGGGGATACTGTATCAACTGAATAGTTTTAGGTTGAGGTTTTCAGTTAGAATAGATTTTTCCGATGCTTAATTTAGTTCCTAAAGTAGTAAAATGTCTTCACATTTTTGTAGGGGAGAGATGGAAGGGTTGGTTTTGTCTTACATAAAGCCTGTAGTGAATCTATAAAAATAAAATGGATAAATAATTGTGGCAGAATGTCATAGGTCATTATGGATCTAGTTCTCAAATTCTTCTCTGAGTGCTTTCTTCTCCATAGTCCCCTACGGTATAACTGCTATTTTAAAATGAGAGAAAGGCCACCATTCAAATGGAACACAATGCCTACCTTTGGGGTCACGGGCTTCACAGCAGGTGCTGTGACACACTGCACTAGTCATGTCTTCACCCCCAACTCACTCACTGTCCCAGTGCTGTGTGTGACATTCCTGTCTGAGCTGCCTCCTTTAAGGTCCTCTCCTCAGGGACAGCCCATGTCCAATTCCTGCTCAGCGCAAGGTGTGAGGTCAAAGACCCTCTCTCAAATGGATTATTTCGGCTGCAAACTGGTTGTTGTTCCTAAGGACCTCCCTAGTAAATTTCTTGCATGCCAATTTCCATCTCAGAGGCTCTTTTCCAAGAACCTGAACTCCAACCACATCATTTGTGCTGTGAGAAAGAAGGTCAATGAGCAATAGCTTCAGTTGTAATGTTTCATTTTCCTCCCCAAAAGGATGTTCTTATGAGTAATTTGCAAAATTAAAATTATATATATATATATAT
>NW_006408519.1:35264655-35268967 GCF_000296735.1 Chrysochloris asiatica
TGTTTGTTGTTGTTAAGTTTTGTCAAGTTGGTTCTGACCCATAACAACCCTGTATAGGGTTTCCAAGGAGCAGCTGGTGAATTTTGTGATTCAACCCAACTTTGCAGTCCAGCGCATTAACACACAGCACCACACCAGGACTCACCTCATTGTCTCTCTCTCTCTTTCACTATATATATATATATATATTTGTCTCCAGAACATATATATTCATATCTAAACATCTCTAGAGTTTGTCTTCCTCTTACCACCTCTACTTTTCACCTTCCTCATTCCTGGGCCAAGCCAAGATGTCTGCATTGTTTTTCAAACTTTGACATCTAAACAATCCATTCACACAGTAGCCAGAAGTCCCATTTTATAAACTAAGGGATAACATGCCATTTACAATGGCTTCCATCTTGCTGTTATTGTTGTTAAGTGCAGTTGAGTCGGTTCCGACTCATGGCAATGCTGTATAGGCTTTCTCAGGAGTGGCTGGTGATTATGAACCACTGACTTTGCAGTTCAAACTGACCTGGTGGTCCAGGACTTATCCTACAACACCACATCAGAACTTTAAGATGCCCATCTTTTTCAGAATATAAAGTCCATGTTCTTAACCATTATCTATCACAGTTACCTCCCTGATCTCAGCCACTGTCTTCTCTCTTGGGCACTCTGTTCCACTGGCACTGGGCTCTTTGCTCTTCCTCAGATATGCTAGGCACGCTTCTACCACAGGGCCTTTGCACTTGCAATTTCTTCTGCCTGAAACATTTATTCGATCCCAACCCCATGCCCAGATATTTGCATGGCTTACTCCTTTACCTCTTTAAAGACTTTAAATAATATCTTATTATAGGTGAGGTCCCCCTGCCTTCCCGATTTAACTTTGCAAGACCTTCTACCCTGCTTTATTGTTCTTTATAGTATTCATCACCTTCTAATAAGTGACATCATTCACTTATTTGCCTCTTCATTGTCTGCCTAGAGCATTAGTTTCATGAAGGCAAAGATATTGGTCTGTTTTGCTCCCTGCTGCACTCCCAGTGCCTAGAAACTTGCCTGACACATAGCAGTAGCTCTCATTTCATATTTGCTATGCAAATTCAAAGAAAGAGAAGTCCATTTCTCACCTCTGCTTCTCCACAGCTTCTGACAGTTGGATGGTGCTTAGTGCTAAGCAAATCTACCCACTTTCAAGCTCTTAGAGCTTGTGAGATTTTGAGGTGTACAGATCACCCTGTGCTGGTCTCCAATATCACCCATGAGAAGCTCAGACCTAGAGGGACAACTGTCTACTTCAATACCACAGCAAGAAGAACTGCTCTCCACAGGCAAACGATCGGATGGGTCCTGACAGATGGGAGACAAGTGTGGACCAGAACTCCAATAATTTAAGCATCCAGACTTACAGGACCTGTTGAACATAAAGGAGCTCCTGAAATTATTGTCCTTAAATAGCCTTTAAACTTGGAACTACTTATCGCTTTGAGGTCACTTGTCAACTTGTCTGGGTCTAGATTCTCAGTGATTTGGCAGTGATTTCCCAATGACGAGATCTGCTATGGGCAGCGAATCAACTTAAAGTACATTTCCTCAGGGGTGTGACCTGTTTTGCATTTTGCTGGGTCTGGGTTCTGCGTCATCTGGCTTGTCATCAGAGCTCCAGTTCTTTGGACTCAAGCCAGTGGCCTGCTGTCCGGCCTGCCAATCCTGGGAGCCGTCAATAGCCTGCCATCTTCCCTGCTGACCTTGCTTTCATTCACCTGTAGCCAGAAGCCTGTCATCTGAACTGTTGACTCTGGGTTCTTCAGATCTATCAGCTCCGTGAGTCAGGAGAAGCCTCCAGCCTGACATCTGACCCACTGACTCGGAACAGATATATATGTGATTGTTAAGGGCTGTTGAGTTGGTTCCCACTCATAGTGACCCTGTATAGAGTTTCCGAGGAGCAGCTGGTAAGTTTGAACCATCAACCTTGTGATTCACAGTCCAGTGCTGACACTAAAAGTCCAGATATATCTGTATGCACACACACACACATATGTATCTATATCTCTCTCTTTATGTAGTCCTGGTATGGCACTATGGGTTAATGTGCTGGACTGCAAAGTCCCTTTGAACCACCAGGTCAGCAGTTCAAGCTCACCTTGCTACTCCTCAGAAACCCTATATAGCTATGAGTGGGAATTGACTGGACAGTACTTAAAAACAATAACAACAACAAAAATATATATGTATGTATACACACACACACACACACACAAGGTGAGTCAAAAATTATCCACATTCTGGCTGTAGAATTTATTTTAATCAATTTTTAGAAAAGACAAATATATCAATTTTAGATATAATCTCCTTGCTTTTTCAGTACACTTTGTCCATCTGTCAACAAGCTTTCCTATTCCCTTATTTAAAAAATGTTTTAGACTGAGCTGCGAGCCATGAATGCACCGTTATCTTCACTTTTTCATGAGAGGTGAATCTTCATTCTCTAAAGGCTGCTTTCAGGGGACGAAATAGGTGAAAGTCCGATGGAGCCAGATCAGGACTATAGGGAGGATGCTTTAACACCTCAAAACAAAGTTTTTGCAGAGTGTCGATAGTGTGGACAGAGGTGTGCGGATGTGCATTGTCATACAAGATCACAAGGCCCTTGGATAGCAGTCCTCTGTATTTAATACAAAGTTTAAGCTCTACCTCTTCAGTGAGCATCTCACTAGGAGAACTGTTGATTGTTGAACCTTTTCCCTGATAGTGTTCTAATACTGGCCCTTGAGAATCCCAGAAAACTGTAAGCATCAGTTTTCCAGCTTTTGAACTTTTTCTTGGTCGGCAGTTGAGGATGATTCCATTCCATACCCTGTCGTTTACTCTCAGGATCCTAGTGACAAATCCATGTCTCATCACCAGTAACAATTTTTTTCAAAGAAACTTTTACCTTCCTTTGAGTATTAGTCCAAATTTTGTTTGCAGATGTCCAAATTTTTGTTAATGCTTTTCTGTGAGTTGTTTCAGTACTCATCTCATACACACTTTTCGAAACCCAAGTCTACAATAGGTTATTTCATAGGCAGAGCTATGGCTGATTTGTAAATGATTCGCCACATAGTCTACGGTCACTCGTCTATTCAACAAAATCATTTCATGAGCACACTCATTGCTGTCATTAGATGTGGGTGGGCATTTTAATATAACCCGAGAGTGGATTTTTTTGACTCATCCTCATATGATTTTGTTAAATGCCATTTAGTTAGTTCCAACTCATAGCGATCCTGTATAGAGTTTCCAAGGAACAGATTGTGTGTTTGAACTGCTGACCTTGTGGTTAACTGTCCAGTGCTCATCGTACAGCACCACCGCAGGACTGCAAACACACACACACACACACACACACACACATATTTTACTGGTTTTGCTTTTATAGAGGACCCCGACTAAGGCAACAATCAACGCTCAAGAAAGCAACAGTCAAGAAATCCAACAATGTATTGCATTAGGCAGCTCTACTGTAAAAGACCTGCTAAAAGTGTAAAAAAGCAAAGACGTCACTTTGAGGACTAAGATATGTGTGACTCAGGCCCTGGTATTTCCAATTGCCTCATATGCATGTAAAAGTTGGACAGTGAATAAGGAAGACCTCAGAAGAACAAATACATTTGAATTATGGTGTTAGAGAAGGATATTGAAAGTGCCATGACCTTGGCAACAAACAAATCTGTGTTGGAAGAAGAATTTTTCTTAGAAGCAACAACGGCAAGACTTCATCTCTGGTTCTTTGGGCATGTGGTCAAGAGGAACCTAGCGTTCTCAAAAAGGAAAAGCTGGGAGTAGAGTGTATCCTTTAGACAAAGGTCCCTGCACTGTGAGGCTCCAAGATCCAGGGAAAGATGGATGATGCTAAGACACCGGAGATCTCTAAGACATGCTGGGCCTACCGATGCTGAAAAGCCACAAGGACCTTTCTCAAGAGCTAATGCGTTCACTTCCGACTTCTAGCTTCCCAAACGGTGAGAATAAATTTCTGCTTGTTAAAGCCAATCTGTTATATTTTTGTTACAGCAGTACTAGATAACTAAGATAGAAACCTACGATACTAGTTAAACTTTTAAAGAAAACCTAATAAAATATTACTAAAATAACAATAAAAATAAGGAGCTCTGGTAGCGTAGTGGTTACGAATCGGGCTGCGAACCTTAAGGTCAGCGGTTCGAAACTACCAGCCGCTCCGCGGGAGGAAGATGAGGCTTTCTACTCCCGTAAAGATTTACACCCTCGGAAACCCTGTACAGGGTCGCTATGGGTCGGAACCGACTCGACGGCACTT
>NW_006408519.1:35269067-35307633 GCF_000296735.1 Chrysochloris asiatica
GCTTTCTACTCCCGTAAAGATTTACACCCTCGGAAACCCTGTACAGGGTCGCTATGGGTCGGAACCGACTCGACGGCACTTAACAACAACAACAACAAAATAACAATAATACAGCAAGGGCAGAATCCAGATGACCTGTTTGTTGGTGTAGGTACATCTAACCACAGTCTCCGTCTTTATAACGTGTGAATTTTTTTTTTTTTTTCCAGTAGCCAGGAAATCTCATGACAATTTAAAATTAATCAGCTTCTTTGTGTTTGACCAATGACGAATGGACACATGGTCCTGTTTGCTCTAGATAAACTGAGTTGACCAAGATGTCATAGATCTGTCACCTAGTGGACTGCTGCTACCAGCATATGATGTTCAGTGTCAGTGTATTAAATTAGCGTCAGTGCATCAACGTGGGTGATAAGCAGCCTCATTAATTAATTAATTGATAAGGAAATGCTCCCATTTGGGAGAACCTGTGCTTCTGGTTCTGAACTAAGAATTACTTATTCAGTCTACCCTTCACCTTAGTTCCATTACCTGGAATGCTGGAAGTGAGAAGGACACCACTTTCTAATTAGAGTTGCAAACAACTAGCAGAAATGCCCCCTAAAGATATCAACTGAATATAAATTAGGCAAAACCAGCAAACTTTCTACAGTGTTGGGTTTCATGTTCTTTATAATGTAGTGTCTGTAACTATGGCCTCTGAAACTAGTTGTTGAGAGCTGTTTTGTCAATTCCACCTCATAGCAACCCTGTGTAGAGTTTCCAGGGAGCGACTGGTGAGTTTGAACTGCCAACTTTTCGGTTCAAATCAACCTTGCAGTTCAGTTCTTATCCTATGATGCCACACCAGGATTCCTGCCTTGAACAAATGTCTGAAACGTTTATGCTCCTGTTCCCCTTCTAAACAATAGTGATAATAGTCACAGTCACCTCATAGGTTTGTAGTGGAACGGTGGGCAGCCCATAGTAAGCGCTATGTATATTTAACTCAAGTTCTTCTTTTGCGCCTCCATTCATTTGCTGAATCAAAATCACCTCTTTTGCATTATAAGCTCTGAACTAAATGTTGGGGATGCCAGCATGCAAAGACTTGGTTTCTGCAATTCTGTAGCCAACAGCCCATGGCAGATACTGCTAACTGAAAATTCATGGACCCATGAAATTATGGGTTCATGTTGGGGCATATGTGCCAGGGTATGTTCTTCCCTGGTACAGGACTCAATCTTCTTGTATTTGATTAGAGGAATATATGGTAGCCTGCCCGTGTGTGGATAAGAACCACCGTTATTATAAATGGAAACTGGCAGTAGATTAAGTTGCTGTGAGATCGCTGACATTTTAGAGGTCCAGAGGAGGCCCAAGGCTGAGTGAGCCAAAGGGTCAAAGCCAACCTGTGGGCCTCAGGTCTGGCTTCATGAAGGGGATGCACATCTCCAACACAGGATGCATCAGTGCATTCACTGATTCCAGAACTGCTGACGAGCATGCGGAACATTGGGAAATGCGGGTGCAAATGCACTGCTCTGGTTTCTGGAAAAGAATAAAACTCACAAATGAAGAAAGAAGAAATCTCCATTATGATTGAGTCTTCCTGCAGGTTGCATCTATTAAGAGATGGGCAAGGAGAAAAGCACTTTGCCCCTTAGCACCTGTGTGAGGTTGGGTGAGTTTTAACCTCTCTGGTACCCATTTTCTCATAAACAAAACTGAGATTCTTGAAACAGTACGTGTTGTACCTTCAGTGTAGCATCTGGCTGTGAGAGATGGATAGATTGTATTGTTCATTCATCTCTACTCATGTCCTCCCATAGACGGAATATACCCTGGGCCCAGGGCCTTTGGGTTTAGCCATGTCAATGACTTTGACCAATGGATTGCACATGAGCGTGAGTCTGCCATATCTGAGTAGGATCTTTAAATGCATGCACAGGGTTTGAGACTGTCTCCTCTGCTCTTACAACTCTTTGAGGAGAACCGAATAGCATGTTCTAGATACAGGCTCCTCCCTCATCCTCAAGGATGAGCAGACATAGGGAGCCAGGACCAACACTCACACTTAAGACCTGTTGTCATGGGATCCATTTCATCTCCATAGGGTTTTCTTGGCCCCACATGTTAGAGAATGTCTCCATAGGGTTTCCTGCTTTCCATGGTACTACTGGGTAGATTGAAACTGCTAACCGTGAGGTTAGTAGAAAAGTGCAAACCATTTGCACCACCCAGAGACTCAAAACCAGTTGCCATCGAATCAATTCTGCCTCGTGGTGATCCCACACGTACAGAATAGAACTGTGCAGAGTACTCGGGTTTTCAAGGCTGTCATCATTTGGAAGCAGTTTGCCAGATCTTTCGCCCGAGGCACCTCTGGAAGATTTGAATAAGCAACCTTTTGGTTTGTGGCCAAGTATGTACCCAGTTGTGCCTCTCAGGGGCTCCTAAATCCAGCAAAGTCATAAGCAAACTATAAATTTCTGAGCAGGAAAGTAAATGTTGGTTATTGTCAACCACTGAAATTTTGGGAATGTTTGTTGCTGTAGCAAATGCTGACTGATACACTGACACAGAATTCATGCTCAGTAATGGGTTTCTCTTCATCCCACTTACTAAGAAGAAAATACAGACCGTATAACAAAGTGAATAAGCATACTGATGCCACAACATTTCAATGGTCAGAAAAAATTTCAGTTATGGAGACAGAAGAAGAGAGTTAGATGGGGGTAAAACAGAATGAATTGTGTTGTGCATTTTGTTGTTGTTGTTAAGTGCTGTTGAATTATTTCTAATTCATAGCTGCCCTATATAGGGTTTCCAAGGAGTGGCTGTGGGTTTGAAAGGCCGACCTTGAGGTTCAAAATGACCTTGTGGATCAGTGCTTATCCTACAGCACCACTCCAGGACTCCAAATCTATTTATTTTCCTCATTTTTCCCAGGTTCACTGAACTCTGACAAATGCAATGCGGACAGATGTGATAGGAACCACTTTCAGATCCGGTCAGGAGCACATAAGTTCTCAAACTGACGTCTTTGCTCTTGAATGCTTGAAGGAGGTCTTGTGCAGCAGATTTGCCCAATGCAACGTGGCGTTTGACTTCTTGACGGCTTCCTCCATGAGTGTTGACAGTGGTTACATTCTGGTAAAAATCTTAACAAAAGTTTATTAAGCATATATGCCAACCACTGTACCACACATGCAGACAAAGCCTCATTCAATCCACTTTACAATCCTGTGAAGTAGACATTACCCGTCCCATTTCTTATACAAACAGGTAGAGAATCCGAGAGTTCAGTAACTCATTTATGCTAGGAAAGTGCCAAGAACAAGAACCCATTTTGGCTCCAAATTCAGTGTCGTGACCACACAACATTGATTTCTTTTTTTAAGCAAATTTGGAAAGACATGTAGTGTCAAGTAAGTAAGTTTAACCTGAGACCCAAGTACAAAGCTCTTGGACATGACAATGAAAATATTCTCCTTCACCTGACACTGGGAGACCACTGAGTGTTGGTACAGGGATTGATAAAGTGTAGAGGAGCCAATAAAGGAGGGGAGATGGTGACCCCAAGAATCTGGGCTACTAGCCAAGCAGCCTAGGAAACTTGGTGGAATATGATCACATGTACCTAGAAAGGACTGATTAATATTTAATCATGAATCCAACCATACAGACAACACAAGACCATTCACCTAAATTCCCTTAGTTGTGTTCATTGAAATGCACCCAATTTCTCCCCAAACAGAAATGACAATTTGGTTGAAATTTCAGATGGATAGAGATACAGTAGACAGGTAAAGGAAGGGTTACAATCCAGAACAGTGAAGCAATGCTCTGGAGACACACACAAAATTGGAAACAGACTCTGGAAGTGGAGAACCTAGTTCTGTCCTGGCTTGGTCAGTAACTAGCTGTGTGACCTTGATTAAGTCAGTTTCACCTCTCAGGTGAAATTCTACATGCAAAAACAGAGGGTTGGGTTGACAAATTTCAGAGGTCACTTTTAACACCAGCAATCTGGTCATTGGCAGTAATTTATTAAGGCCGGTGCCAATGCAGAGGAAGAGCTCATTCTTAATTATCTGCTTTCTTTTGACATGAAAGGTTCGCTATGCTCCTACTTCTCACTTACTGACTGTCTCATTTTCTGATATTTTGCATCTACAACAATAGTGAAGATCTACTTTCCAACTATTTTGTGCATTAACAACATACTTTTGGCAGTAATGAACGCTACGAGGTACAAGGCTGTGATGGTTAAGGCCCATGATGTTCAGTGAAATAACAAAACTGTTATTGTTGATAGATACAGTTGAGTGGGTCTTGACTCATGGTGACCCTACACACCACAGAATGCACCACTGTGCCATCCTAACAATTGCTGTTATGCTTGAACCTATTGCTGCTGCCACTGTGTCAATCCATCTTATTGGAGGTCTTCCTCTCCTTTGCTGATTCCCCAGCTTTCCAAGCTTGATGTCCTTCTCCAGGGACTGGTCATTCCTAACAATATATCTATTCTCACTTCTAAGCAGCATTCTGACTGTACTTCCTCCGTAACTCTCAGTGGTTGAGTAGCTATATAATGATGTAATTTGTAGTCATTCTCCATTTTGTGAACTGGTGTGGTCATCCTCCATTTTTGCATAATGCTGATTTTCAGATAATGACCTGGTTCTTGAAATGGAACCGTATGAGCAAGTGAGGACTGGGTAAAATTCATGTTCTTTTTTATGTGAAAATGTTGCAACTCAGGCAGAATCACAATGTTGCAGACTGTGAGAGTTAGAAATGATCACCTTCTAGGATCATTTCGTTATACAGTTGGAAAGAATGAAACACAAAAAGGGGAGTCACTTTGTTAAAGTCCCATGGCTCTGCACCAGCAAAACTAGAATCAGAGTCCAATTTTAAAACATAATGTATTTTTGTGATTGTTAAGAATATACACAGCGAAAACATACACGTTTCTACACGTAAATTCAGGGACCTTGATTCTACTCTTAGAGTTATGCAGCCATTTTCACCATCCTTTTCGGAGCTGTTACTCTCCCAGTAACTTAAACTCTCTGCCTCCTGAGATTCCTATCTTATCCTTGAGTTGTTGTTAATTTGATCCCATATAGATAGGTCTCAAAATAGTATAATGCTCAAGGCAGGCATTCTTTCCTAGATAAACTGAACTATTGTTTGGTTTTAAGAAGTCTTCAGGGAATATTTTTAAGGATTAAGGGTTACTTTAGGACAATAATGTTAGGGGATCATTCAGCTTCTATGGCTCCAGAAAGTCTAGAGTCCATGAAAATGTGAAGTTTTGCATTTCCCCATCTTCCTGAGGATTTTTCTGTGGAATCTTTGATCAAAAAGCTCAGAACTGGTAACCAAGTACGGATCAGTTCTGGTTTCACAGCAAAGTGTTCATGGAGGCAATTGGTAGCCACACACACCATATTGTCTTCTGATTTCTGAATTTCCTTCTTCTGATGATTTAGGTGAATAGAAACCAATTGGATAGTCACAGAGCCTAATTTTTTGATGCTCAGTACAGGGCTTATTCCACAACAGCCTACTGAGTTAGTTGCTGTTGTTGTTATTAAGTGTCATTGAGTCAGTTCCGACCTATAACAACCTTGTGTAGGGCTTCCAAGGAGCAGCTGGTGAGCTTGAACCATTGACATCGCAGTTCAAACCAACCTTGCAGTCCAGAGAATTAACTCACAGCACTGTATTGGAGGGAAGTCAGGAGGGAAATTAATCACTTACAAACCATTCACTATGATCCCACCCTATGTCCCCAACTCAGCCTACAAATATTCAACACATTTTAGTAAGTAACTGCTATGTGCTAGGCTCTGGGGATACAGAGACAAGATATATCCTTTCTCAGAGCTCACATTCCAGTTAGGAAATGATAGCCAATACTTCATACACACACATACAGAAAATAAGTACGCAGGGCTAACAAGAAAATAAGAGAGTTGGACATGGACCGGGCAGCCCTGCTGGGCTGCAAGAACATTCCTCCCTGAGTTTATCTTATCTTCTTCCCACAAGTAGGCCTTTAAGTACATATTACTATTTTCATTGTTCAGATGAGGAAACTAAGACTCATACGTGCCCCATATCAGATAACTGGTGGAAGACCAGTGCAGATTCCAGCTCAAGCACACATCTGCTACCCGTTATCATGCATTGAGATTTTTTTTTTTTTAATGAGAAGATATATGTAAACCATCTAGCACTGTAACTTAGCGAGATTAGGTGTTTGATAAATGGCAGCTAATTTTTCCTTGAGCTCATTTCCGTTTACTGGAGCTATCTTCAGTATCTCAAACCCAGTATCTCTTGAAGAACCTCACTCATGTAGAAGACAGCCATTAAGTCTAAGGGGAGAGAGGCTGTAGTTAAAAATAGACCTTTCTCTATGCTTGAAACTTGCCATCTTGGGTGTTGGAGAATGGAGCCAAAGACTTTGGACTTATAAATACTGACCTCTGACCTAGAATGTAAAATCATCTTGTTCAGGGTGAAATTCAGCCACCTATCCCCCTAAGTTCTCCAGAAGTCGGATGTGGAGACCATGAAGATGACTGTTTCAGTAGCGCCTCCTGAACATCAGCATTCAGGCTGTGCTGTAGGATTTGCTCTGTGATAGCACTTTCACAGTTCATGGCACAGGGACAGTTGCTCTTCTCCCTTAGAAGGAAGGTTCAAGTCCACCCCGGTCTAATGAGGCTAAATTTCAAATAAATGAAGACATTTAGAAATAGAAAAAAACCAAAAACCCCAAACTGTGAAAACAACTAGAAGGAAACCAGCACGTCTGTTATTCAAGATGTTCTTTAAACCATAGGAGCCTCAACTCAAACAGGTGGAATCAGACATTGCTCACTGGTTAATACAACCCTAATGCCTAACTCCTTTCCACATTGGTGACTTTTGATGCAGACATTGGAAAACTGACCTGTTTGCTATTTCAGCTTCCCATGAAACTAACAGAGGTTAGGGACACTGTCCTAACCAGTAAGACTAGATGTCTCCCTAGGGTTTCTGGGAAGACTTTTGTTTTTCCTGTTTAAAGGGTCAGTCTTTGATGCTGCATTTTTTGCTTCTTCCTGCTTTAGTCGTGAATGCGATGCTAATACTGCAATAGCCATCTTAAAACTAAAAAGAAAAGGCCAAGAAAACCACAGATTTGCTGCTCTGACAATATTGTGCCACTTCAAGTAGCTTACAGGCTCATGGGAAATAGAAAGCTTTATTGGGTTAAATCAAATTTAGAGGATTTTCTATTATCTGCAGCTGAAGACTGCCACATCGTTATGTAACGAAGGGGCTGGTGGGTTTGAACCACCAATCTTTTGGTTAGCAGCCAAGCTCTTCAACCACTGTGCCACCAGCACTCCTTCCATATAAATTGTAGCTTAGCAAACTCTAAGGAATGATTCAATTCTGTCATGTGGGCTTACTAGGTACCAAAATCAAGTAGACACATCTAACATGTACACCAACAGATAAGAGCCAAATGAAATGAGAAGTATTTAAAAAACAACCCATTTTCAGCAGAAATAAAAGACAAATAAGAGACCAGGGAGAAAGATTTGCAATTTATTTGGCAAATGAAGTGTTAATATCCCATAAATCACTTCTGGGAATTTACCCTAAGGAAATCATTAAAGGCATATGCAAAGATTTAGTCAGAGGGATGTTCATAGCAAAACTGTGTTTAAGAGCAAAAATCTGAACGCAAGCTACATTTCCAGCAATAAGGCCCTGGTTATGTAAAACATGGTACAAGCTTACAACGAAACATGAGCGATTATTAAAAAATAATGTTGTGGAATTATGCGCTGTCATTAAAAAAGTGATCATAGTGCATGAGTAAGTGAAAAAGCAGAATGCAAATAGGGTGCATGATTTGATTCTCTTCTCCTGAGGAAAATGTAGTTTGTGTTTGTGAGTAAGAAGCAGGAAAGGAATACAATCCAGAGTGAATAGTGGCTATTTGTGGTGCTATGGGTTAATGCACTGGGCTGCAAAGACAGTTTGAACCACAAGGCGACTGTTCAAGGTCACCAACTACTCCTTGGGAACCCTATCTATACAGGGTTGCAATGGATTGGAACAAACTCCCCGGCACTTGGCAATTAACAACAACACTGAAATGGGGTCCTGGTGAGACAGGGGAATCAGCATTGGCCTGCTAACCGCAAGGTCGGTAGTTTGAACACACCAGCCACTCACAGAGAAGGAGGCTGTCAACCCATAATGATTTATAGTCTTGGAAACCTCAGGGAGCAGTTGTTTTCTGTCCTAGAGAGTTGCTATGACTCAGAACTGACTTGAGGGCATGAGTTTGGCTTGTTTTTTTCATGTAGGTGTTACAGCTACTAATTTTTTAAAACAGTGAGCATGTATTGCTTTACTAAAGGAGGAGGAAGAGAAAGTGAAGAAGAAGCAATAAAAAGGAAAGAAAGGGAACTAATCTGGGGAAAAATAAACAAAAAATAAAAGGATGTCTCAACAACAAAAAAATGAACATGAGCAAAATTTGTTCATGAAAAGACATGCAGGAGACAATAAACGCATGTGCAAATACTCATGCTCTTTAATAATCGTCTGCAATGAAAATCAAGAAGAGATGCCTTTTTTTTTTTTTTTCTCTTTCCCTTCCCACACTACCCTTGTCCAACAAAAGAGTGCCCCTCTTGACTGGGAGTGCGGGGAAAATGCACAGGCTCCCAGATGAATACTTACTTTCCGAAACACAGTTTGTCAAAGGTAGTGTTTTAAGAAGGCTGGCTGCAAGTCCACTTCTGAACATGTAACCTAAGTCAGCAATTAGAGGTTCTCACCAAATTTCATGCTGCAGGGTTGTCATTTCAGTTTCCAACGAATCGAAGAACACTTGATGGAAAACAATCTAAAGGATTCAATCTATTATGCTGGTGTAGACAATGTTTAGTAAGTATCTGGGAGCTTATTTAATTATGATTAGAACATGAAGGTGAGTTAAAGGAAGATTACAAAGTACATAAACCCACCTCAAAAAAGAAAAAGACCCACTGCCATGGTATCAATGGTGACTCACAACGACCCTATAGTACAAAGTAGAACTGCTCTTTAGGATTCCCTAGACTGTGAATCTTAACAGGAAGGACAACCTCTTTTTTATCCCATGGAGTGGCTGCTGGGTTTGAACCACTGACCTTCTGGTGAGTAGCCCAACACTTAACCCAATAGGTTACCATCTGGCCACTGACATTGAATTCCTTTTGACTCAGCGTGACCTTGTATAACGTTTCCGAGGTTGCTCTTTACAAGAGCAGAAAGTCTCATCTTTCTCCCACAGAGAGGCTGGTGGGTTTGAATCAACCTTGTGGTCAACGGTCAACAGTCCAGTGCTTATCCTACAGCATCACCACGACTCAGTTAAATATGAAAAAAAAATTCTAAATTCATTTATATACTTAAATACATTGCTGTTGTTAAGTGCTGTCGAGTTAGTTCTGACTCATAGTGACTCTGTACTGGGTTACTTAGGAGTTACATAAATTCATTTACACACTTAAATATAACATATGCTTAAGAAGAACTTTGATGTGGTCCTGTAGGATCAGCACTGGACTGTGAACCACGAGGTCAACAGTTCAAACCCACCAGCTACTCCTTGGAAACCCCGTACAGGTTGCTCTGAGTTGGAATCCACTCGATGGCACTTAACAACAACAATACTTAAGAAAGACTAAAATGATATAAGACTGAAATAATAGTTATCCCAGATAGTGTAATTCTTTTACGCTTTTCTGGACATTTTTCTGTATTTTCAAATTTGTATTAATAGGTATAAATATTTATACATTGTGGTGCTGTACAATAAGCACTGGACTGGTAACCAAAAGGTTGGTAGTTCAAACTCACCAGCTGCCCCTCAGAAACCCTATACAGGATTGCTTTGAGTTGAAATGTACTCAACAGCACTTAACAACAATTGGAAAAAAAAAAAAAAAAAAAAAGCCTGGTTTGACCTCAAGGCCTAGAAACAGAAGAAGATGTGGCCTGGAGTATTCTGAGACGTTTTCAGGGACTAGGAGAGAGTGGGGTTAAACTGCAAAGGCATCAAGGGCAGCTGAGTCCTGTGAAGAAAGCAAAAGGTCATTTAAAAGAGACTTTGAAACTTGCTCTTGAGCATAAAGAAGCTAAAGC
Source organism: Chrysochloris asiatica (assembly GCF_000296735.1). Taxonomy (NCBI): domain Eukaryota; kingdom Metazoa; phylum Chordata; class Mammalia; order Afrosoricida; family Chrysochloridae; genus Chrysochloris; species Chrysochloris asiatica. The sequence goes on from NW_006408519.1 coordinate 35,279,268, forward strand.
AACTGCAAAAAATATTGAAGTAAAAGAGCTGAATAGATTTCAAAGGGCAGTTCCAGAAGATAAAGTATTAAGAAATTTGCAAAGACCTGTAGTTAGAAAAACAAAGGAGTTGAGTGTGACTGGCAATTCTCTAGCTACAAAAACTACAGGAAAAACACAAGTTTTGAATTGCAATATTAAAGAGTTCTATGGGCAAATATTGAACGATGCAGGAAACATCAAAAGAATATGGGAGGAGTACACAGTCACTGTGCCAAAAAGAATTGGTTGATAGTCAACCATAGCATATGTCAAGAACCAAGTTACACTGAAAGCAAGGCCAAAAAAGTCTCCAGGAATTAATGGAATACCAATTGACATGTTTCAACAAATGGATGCAGTATGCTAGAAGTGCTCACTCATCTATTCTAAGAAATTTGGAAGACAGCAAATTAACTGGAAGCCAATGGAATGCAGAAATTATCAAACAATATAATCATATGCAAGGAATGTTTTGCTGAAGATAATTTAAAAATGGTTGCAGGAGTGTGTGACAGGGAACTGACAGAAATTTAAGCCAGATTCAGAAGAGAACATGGAACGAGGGATATCAGTTCTTACATCGGATGGATCTTGGATGAAAATAGAGAATATCAGAAAGATGTTTACCTGGGTTTTATTGACTATGCAAAAAAATTGGACTGTGTGGATCATAACAAATTATGGATAAAATTGCAAGGGATGAGAATTCTAGAAAACTTCATTGTACTCATGTGAAACTTGAACTAAACAAAGGAATTTCCATGATTAAAAATCAGGAAAGGTGTGTGTTAGGGTTATGTGGAGGCTTCAAAACAGTTCTTGGAAAAATTCCATTGTCTTTTCATTCTATTTGTCCATGAACTTTTAGAAGCCTCCTTGTCTACAGTCATGCCTCATTTTATTGCTCTTTGATTTATTGCATTTTGCATTTGTTTAAAAAAATTGGAAGGTTTCAGGCAAGTCTATTGGTGCCATTTTTCTAGCAGCATGTGCTCACTTAGTGTCTCTGTGTCACATTTGGGTCATTCTTACAACATTTCAAACTTTTTCATAATGCTGTTGCATACTTGAATTCCTAGGATAATGCACTGGGCCACTAGGTCAGTGTGAACTGCATGTTTCAAATTCACCAGCCACTTCTTGGAAACCCTACACAGGATCACTATGAGTAGGAACCAACTCCACGGCACTTAACAACAACAACAGCACTGTACACTTAATAAACTGAAGTATAGTTTATTATTCATATAAACGTAACTTTTATATGAAATGGAAAACCAAAAAAAGTGTGTAGACTTTAAAAATTGTGAAATTCACTTTATTACAGTGATTTGAAACTCAACCTGCAATATCTCCCAGATATTCCTGTATATGAAGAAGAATGGGAGATCAGGATTGGAGGAAGATTCACTAACAATCTGCTAAGTGTAGACAACACAGTCTTGTTTGTTGAAGGGAAAAGGAGTTGATGCATTTACTGATAAAGAATAAAAGATCATTCGATATGGATTACACCTCAACATAAATATATATATATATGATAAATGGAGAAAACAGTGATGTTGTCCAGGATTTCATTTTCTTTGGATCTATAGAGGCATCAGTGCTCAATGCAATAGTAATGAAATACAAGGATGTATTGCATTAGGCAATTCTACTCAAAAGCCCTCTTGAAGGTGTTAAAGAGCAAAGATGTGACTTTGAGGATTAAGGTACACCTGACCCAAACTATGATATTTTCAAAGGTCTCATTTGTATGTGAAAGCTGTATAACGTCTAAGGAAGACCACAGAAATCTTGATGCATTTGAATTATAGCAGAGCGTTGAATGTACTATGGATTGCCAGAAGACTGAACAAATCTGTCTTGGAAGAAGTACAACCAGGATGCTCTTTGGAAATGCGGATGAGGTACTTGGACATGATATCAGGAAGGATCAATCCCTGGAGAAGGGCATTATGTTTGGTAAAGCAGAAAGACAGAAAAAACGAAGAACACCCTCAAGGAGATGGGTTTAAAATGTGCTCAAACAAAGCAGCAATTTTATGGATGAGACAGAACTGGGCAGTGTCTTGTTGTGTTGTACATCAGGTTGCTATGAGTCAGAATTGACTTGATGGGATATCATGTTTAGTAAGGCAGAGGGTCAGAGAAAAAGAGGAAGACCCCCAGAGAGATGAATTGGCAAAGTGGCAGCATCAATGGGCTCAAGCGTGGCAACGATAGTCAGGTTGGCCCAGGTTTGGGCAGTGTTTTGTTCTGCTGTGCATAGGGTCGCTATGAGTTGGTACTGACTCGATGGCACCTAACAGCAACAACAAAATAGCAAATGATGAGGTGGCTCGATGTTAATTGATGGCTAGAATTAGAAGGAGGGGGGAAGACTGTATCCTCAAGAAATAGAATATTCAGAGGCTCTCAGTGGGGAAAGAATTGGAGTCAGAGGGACCAGGTAGGTTGTTGCACAACCTAGAAAACAGGAATGGAACCCTATTCCAGAGCAATGACTGTGAGAATGATGAAGAGGGAGACAGAAGAATCGGCAGTAGCATAGACAATGAGGAGAAACGAGGTTCGGAGCTTCAGTAAGTGATAGGACATGTCACTGCTTATAGTAAAACCTGTGAGTTCAGGAAGACAGCAGAGGACTAACCATCAAATCATAGATTTGCAAAGAGCATTCTGGATGGAAAGCTGCTTCTGTCTTTGCCCATAAATATTCATTCTTCAGAGTTTGATCCTTGATTCTCTTATTTTAAAATACTCTCTGCTTGGATGTACTGTTGAATTTACATCTCTCCTCACAAATCCCAGAGAGCTACAGCTACCTACTTATGGAACTTCAATGGGAACATCCAAAAGCTTGGCAACCTCAACCCGTTCACAATCAAGGACATCACATTCCCTGACCCTATCTTCATTCTCTTTCTGTGTCCCTTACATCAATAACCATCAGTTGCTGAAGCCAAAAACCTAAGAATGATCTCTTTTTTTTGCCCTTTTATTTTTAAAAAGTTCTTTATTATGAATTGGGTGAAGGTTTCCAGACAAGATCATCAGCTCTACCCTCAGCAAACCATACACCTTGCTTCATCTCAATAATTACAACCCCTTCCCTGCAACAACATTTATTCTACTTCTTCCCTGTGGATCCCCATTTATATCTTATATTTCACAAATGAACAAGGCAAAAATATTTGATATACACTTACAAAACAAAAAACATATATATTCATTTAACTGTCCAAAAGGCACCTTCTGCCATTCTGCCAGTCAGCCTTCTGCCCACAGGCACACAGCCACCATCTTTCCTGTGGCTGCTTTGCTAAGTAGGGACCTCAAGCTCCACTCATGCTCTTCCTTCTTGATGATCCTGGGATCATCTATTCCTAAAATAAAAGATGACCTACTCCCTCCTTTTAGTTACACATCTTCTACAGTTACAGTTGTGATCATCACAATTAATCTCGCCAACAATTATTCACAACTGAATCATAAAATTCTAGGAATTATCTGGTGGGTTTGTTCAAGAAAGTCAATGTGGTCTTTCTAAATGGGACACTGTGTCCTAGCCCTGGTCATAAGTCTTCAGTGGTTGCTTACTCTCTTGAGAAAAAAGGTTCAGGAATTCAGAACCTTTCTAAAACTCATCTATCCTTCTTTGTCATGTTTAAGTTTTCTCTACTTTTTCAACAGTGATTTTACTCCAGTCATACAGAACAGCTTACAATTTGTCAAACTCAACATCTGCATGTACAATTCCTTTTTCCAAGTGTCTCCATTCTTTTCTTTGTCAAATGGCAAACTTCAACCTATTTTTCACGCTTCAGCTCGGGCTCCACCTCCCCTGGGAAACCTTCTCAGCTTTTACCAAGCAGATACCTCTCTGTATGCTTTCTCCACACCTGGCACTCCGCCTCTTTCTATCTGCTATCATGAGACCCAGGTTGTCCCTTCATTCATCTGCTCCTTGGTTCTACGTATAGTTCCTGAGCTGGTGCCCAGGATAAAATGGTAAGCTTAAGAATGTGATTCCTGACCCAACATAAAATGATGACTGCAATTGTTTGCCTGTCAGACTCAATAAGCCTTTTCTGAGTGATGGATGGTTTTGTTTCTGTGTGTCTCTAGGCCTGGCCTGGCCCTTGCTATTCCTTCTGCCTGGAAAACTCTCTCCCATCTTTGCACTGCTGACGGTCTGGTCAGTTTATATAGAGTCAATTTCTCTCCTGTTCTAACCCTTTCTAGCTCTTCACCCAGACTTACTGGCTCCATAGCATCTTTCAAGGCCAAAACGACCTTGTTTATTTGCCTTATCTTTCTCCATAGGAACAGGGACCTTGGATGTTTGATTCCCCAGGTAACCCCAGAGACTAGTACAATACCTCGCATATAATAGGGACTTGAAAATATTTGATAAATGAGCAAATTTAATAGAGAAGGAAGCAGATATAGACAAGGGGAGGACAGGTAGCAAGCCTGAAAATTATTTCATTATAGAGTCAATGCTAAGGAACCATGGGAGTCAGAGTTACTAAATGGAACAAGGCACCAGAAAAGCAGTGGTGGGGAGGGGAGAGCTTTAACATGGGCCGTTCATAATAAGAAGTCACTTCTTTTCTTAAATGGAGATATCCAGAATTCAAGTCCTGGCTTCACTTTTTCTTGTTTCTCATCATCTCTCTCATGAACCCTTGCAGGATAATGTAGGATTCAGTAGCTCTTGTGTGGTAAATCAATATTTATTTAAATGTCAACAATGTCTTCAGCTGTATATCAGCTTGTTTTTCCTATTAAAGGTTAACTCTGTGCTTTAAAATTTTAAACAGCTACTCTCAGTTGGTTAACTATACATTTGTTAACACTTTCAAAAAATTTATTTCTTCCTATCGAATTGCCCTCATTTACCCAAGTATAACGTGCCCAAAAAGATGTCTTTTGGGATTTGTTGAGTATTTAGTAAAGCTCTTTCTGACTCACAGAATTTGTTTGGTTTTTTTTTTCATTTTCACTTCTGTATTTTTCTACATTGTTTATTTGATGTATTGTATGATTTTAGCAAGAAGCTTTTTCTTAAAACAAAATAAAAGATAAGGGAAGCAGATATACCAAACTAATTGACAGTTCATTTGGTATAGTGGCAAAATATATTTTTTTCTTTACATTTTTTCTGAGAAATTATTTTCAATGCTAAAGATAATTTGTAGACTTGTAAATCTAAGATTACGATAGCAAGTTTAGGGACCCAGAAAGGATAAATTGAGTCAAGGTCAAAGTGAAGGTCAAGTCCTATGTCAGAAGAGGTCCCAGGAGCCAGCAGCCGCCGCCGGCGCTGCAGACAGCTAGTAGGAGAAGCCCGGAGTTGAGCTTTCTCTAGGAACTGGGCCGCCCATTGCCAGCACCTACTAGGGCGACCCAGCCTCCTCCGAGCACTTAGCGACTGATCCTTGAGAAAATGTTTGAGACAAAAGTCTTCCCAGTCCCTTCAGTACCGACATAAACCAAATCAAACCCAATTCATTGTCACTCAGGCAATTCCAACTCATAGCGACGCTACACAGGGTTTCCGAGACCATAAATCTTTCGCGAGCAGACAGTCTCGTCTTTTTTCCTGTGGAGCAGCGGGTGGGTTAGAAGGGCCCACTGTGCGGTTAGCAGTCCAGTGCTTATCCTATAGAGCTGTAGTGTATAACGATCTCTCTCTACCTTAAAAGCTAATTGACCACCGTAGCCCAGAGACCTGGCCAGCCCTTCTCATCCAGGTGCGCCAGGACTTGAAATGAATACGTGGAACAGGCAGCGTTTTCTCTTTCAAGAAAGGAGACCTGGTCCCACCGGGAAGAAGTCATCAAAAGAAGGAGAGAGGGGATCAAGACTCCGAGTGGACGGAGTGATACGGGATGTAGGACCCTGGGTGAGGGCCAGGGGCGCGACCTGCGCTTCCCTGGAATCTTTAATAAATGAAATCACCCATCTGTGTGCGTGTAGCCTTTTTCGAGGTCGGTGATAACTCATCTTTAACTGCCATGGTCTAGCAGTGAGTCAAGTGTTTGATAAATATTAGTGGAACGAAGCGCAGGCCGTTCCAAGCATCGGTCCAGTTCTCTTGTGTAGAGGAAACACATACATCGCACGCGGGTGTCTGGCGTTCTCTTGGGTTCTTTGGAGGCACGGCCTGGACATTACTTCACTGTGGAGGTCATCAGGGCCCGGGTGGAAGGAGTGGGGTGGACAGCCGGCCCTCAGGCCGGGTTTACCAACCTCAGCCTTTGGGGACAGCGGGAGACTTCCGAGGAGGAGGTAAGGTAGATGCGCCCCTTTAGCCAGACCCGGGGATGCTGGCTGGTACCCAAGGAGGAGCTCGAAGTGCACCCACCTCTTGGTCTCTACTGACTTCTGTTTCACTGAACTCCTTTTCCCCATTTGGAAAGTGGGATATAGCTGTCTGCCTCCGGGACACTGGGGCGGGGACGGGGGGGAGCGGGACACGGAAAGCGCCCGGCACTAGCGAGCTGGCATCCCCCGGGTCTCGCGCTGGCGCTGCGGGGAAGTCCAGCCTGGTGCGGAGCGCGCCCTCCCTCGCGCCATCCAGGCCCGCGGTGGCAGCTCCCGCCCGCCCCACTTCCGAGCGCGGCCCTCCCGGGCCCGGCGGCCGGGCGCACGGGGGCTGTGGGCTAGGCGCACCACATCGGCTCCTTAGGAACGGCGAACGCACGCGGCTGGCCGGGGGCGCGGGGACCCAGGACGCACGCGGCGGGCCCGGTGGCGCGCGCTCCCCCACTCCCTCCCGCGGCGGCCCGGAGAGCGAGCCGCCGTGACGTCACGGGCCGCCCGCCACCCCGCTCTCCGCGGGGCAGAGCGCGTGCGGCCGCAGAGCACATGGGCCCGCGGGCCGGGCGGGCGCTGGGCGGCCTGGACGGGGAGGTCCAGCGAAGAGCTGCGGAGCCAGGATGGGTCCGGCCTTCCCGGACCGGCCCGAGTGGATTTCCATGCTGAAAGATGTGGGCAGCCCAGTGACCTTTGGCGACACGGCTAGATCCACCCGCCAGTAAGTTCGAATTTTCCCCTCTGCTTTTCTGGACACTCGCGGGCCGGGCCCTGACGGTGGGGCTGTGCAGTGAGTAGTTAGACGTTGGGAAGGGGGCTTTCGGATTGCAATGTCTGTGGGTTAACCGTGCGCTCTCCTCATCACCGGAGTCTACATTGGCAGCGAATTGGGGCATTTGAGGGGGTGAGGGAGGGAGGGGAAGGGGAAGGAATGACGCCAGATAGCCCGTGCATAGAGAGAATTCTGGAATTATAACCTTGAGGGGGCACATTAACCGACCTCTAAAACTAGACCCCTCCCAGGCAGCGCAGATTTGGGGCCCCTGATGTGGTTTGGAGGCCCCTTTGCGAAACTGAAGGCCTGTGACCCCTCCGATCCTGCCTTCATCCCTTGACCATCCCCCGCCTCCCTTCTGGGCTAGGGGGAAAGGTGATTTCCTAGCAGTCAGCAAGTCAGATTTTTGAAACTTTTTTTTTGCTTTTGCATTGCGTGTGTTGGCTTTTTGGCTGTCCCGACCCCCTTATCGTGCCGTTCTTTGGGGATGGGTTGTTGATGTCATTGGCTTGTCCCTCCCCTGAATCGTGTGCTCTTATTTATGCCAGCGTTTGTGGTCAGGGTGTAGACTTTCAGGAAGCGGAGCCATGAGGCGCATGTGCCCGTGTGGGGCTCCATCACGGATTTTTTTCCCTTGATAGTTTGCAGGCGTGGAATATTGTGCTCACTCCTGCCTTCAGGCCCTGCTAGAAGGTGAGAGAAAAGAGGGAATCCCTTGGAAGGCTTAGGGACAAGAGCCTGGGTTTTTGCTGTTTACTTTCTGGGACATGTTTGCTGGGGAAAACCGAGGAGAAACGTGTGTTTGTGTGTGTTGGCGGGTGGGCGGGGGCCTTTGGGACTGAAGATTGAAACTGCTGTACCAATTGCTATAGGATGTTGCAGGCCTGATTTGCATACTGAGAGTGACAAGTTGAGACTTGCCCTCTTGACACAGCCCTGTGGTCCTAGGGAAGCGTTCAATAGCACCAAAAGCACTAATGTGTGGAGAAGGGGCTGGCATCGATCCTTAGAACTTTCTAGAAGATTGATGATGAGAAAATCCTGCCTGGAAGTGGCCTGGTCTCTGCTCCTGAGCAGGGAGCTGCATCTTGGAGGTGAGAACCTGCCTCGTGGTTTGAAGAGTTGGCATGTGAGCCAGGCTGGAATTCCACATGTGGGCCTGGGGTTGCAAAGGGATGGGGGGGGGGGGGTCCTCAGGTGAATACACCACTCCCCAAAGGCATTTGTTCTGTGGTCACTGTGTTGTTTTAGTTATTGGTTAAGGATGCCTTTTGTTGTTTTATCTACTCTGGGTGCTAGGGTTGTGCATACACTAGGCTTCTCTTGAAAAGTAAACGGGGAAAAAAAAAAGTTTTTCTATTGATTTGCCTTCTCAGGCATCTCCTCTCCTCTGTCCCCCCTCTCCCCAACTTGTTGTCTGTTCCGCCCTCCCTCTCTTCCTAGTGAGAACTCTTCTGGGCTGGAGAGCTTTTTCTAGGTTCTGAACACCATAGGATTGTGTAATTGCCCATCTAAAACCCCAGTGAATCCTCTGTGTTCCCGTGCAACCCTGTCTGTTTCTTCTGAGCAGCAGGCAGACTGGCTCCGCAGCCATGTTTACCAAAGCCTAGGGCCTCTGCCTGCCTGGCCTGGATACCTTCCTTGGCCAGCTCAGCTAAGGAGGTGCCTGGACAACAGATACTCTTGTCCTCCTTCCTCTTTGTGAGTGGCCCTCCACTTGGTCAGACCGGTGGCTGCGCGACCCTGTTTTGGGGAAAAGTGGCTGACCTTGGACAGTTGCCATCCGGTAGAGAGGTAGCTGAGCTTCACTGTGTGTTTCAGCTGCCATGTGACCTTTCCAGATGCCCCAGGGTTTTATTTTGCCTTACATAGTTGGGACATGGCATGCTAGCTACATGGTTGGGTTTTTGTTTTCTTTCTCTCTCGATGCTGCCTTGTGATCTCCGGAAGCGATCTGACCTAAGATGGAAACAGAACAGTTCATGGAATAATTCTGACCACTGCTGAGCTTTCCCTAGAAAATCTCAGAACTTTCTAGATTTACAGGAGAATGCTGCCCAAACGGGCCCTTTGATTGATACTTCCTTTGTCATTTCTGTTCTTTGAAACTCAAGTAATCTAAGTGGCAGATAACAGTAACCACATTAATAATAATAATATTTGAATTAATCTTGAGATCCTATACCATGCCAGACTATGCATTCTTTCCCTTTTCTACTTTTTATTTTAATAAAATGTCTAGCATTGGTGGAGCACTTGCTGTGGGCCATGCTCAATTCTAAATGATTAGGTAAATTATCGCATTTCATCTCTCAACAACCCTATTAATTAGGATTACTCTGATCAGGATTTTGCAGATGAGGAAAACACAACTCCCCCAAGGTTAAACAGCTGGGGGTGGGGAGGGGGTCCTAGTTGGGATTTGGACCAGGATCATCTGACTTCCTGGACTCAGGGCTTTATCTTCTTAGACACTTGGTGGTCTGTGAAGTGAAGAACAAGCAGGGGATGGAGCGTGTGTTCCTTGGTCTCCCGCTGTACCCCAAGTACATATTGAAACTAGAACATCTTGGATGGAGACACAGCACCATGTGCGTTAGCTGCTGGGCTCCCCCCCCCCCCCCCCCGCAAGCGGGCTGCAAACACGCTTCTAGAAGCCTTGGGTGGGAACTGCAGTGCTGGGAAACTCAAGGGCTTGGGCATCTGGGAATAGGAGCCACTGCAGGGGAGGAGCACTCTAGTCTTGGTCAAGAATCTGATCATTTACAAAATGCAACATCCAGACCTCACTCTAGGACCTTTTTTTTAGGATTTAATTAATGTCATCTTTCACAGGGGGTGGGAGATAACAAGACTGTTTTGCCAATGACCCCTGCCCCAAATTGTAGAGAACCTAAGTGATATAAACCTTGAGGAGACCCCCCCCCCGCCCCCCGCCCCAAGCTGTTGTTAAAACAGAAACAAAACAAAACAAGACTTAACCTGCCGCTGAAATGGCCTCATTAGAAATTTGTGCTCTTTACTGAATTCTGAATTGTCTTTCTTTTTGTGTGTGTTTGTTTTCCTCCCTTTTTAGGGGCATATGGGGGGCTGTTTTGCTTGTAGCTGGAGAGTTGTATGTATTCTTTGTTCACTCATCTCTTGGTTTGAACTGCAAGGTCAGCAGTTCAAACTCACCAGCTGCACCTAGGAAATCCTATGTTGTTGTTGTTAAGTGCCGTCGAGTCGGTTCCGACCCATAGCGACCCTGTACAGGGTTTCCGAGGCTGTAAATCTTTATGGGAGCAGAAAGCAGTTTCAAACTGCTGACCTTAACGGGTCACTAATAGTCTGCCGACTTTATGGCACCTAACAACAGTATTCCGTTGTTAACCATGAACTTGCTGAGAGCAGGGGTCTGGAGGTAGTCCTTTTTACAGGCCTGGCTCCTGACAAGCCTCGGCACTCTGGAATCAGATGGCTCTCAGAACTGGCTTGTCTTCTAGGAAACATTCACCTGTTGGTTCAGAGGTCATTGTCTTTTTAGATGTGAAAAGGCTTGGACACATGGGAGGTGTAAGGTTTGCCCCAGGGCAAGGACGGACTCTGGTCTTGAAGGAAAGCCGACAGCAAGTTACAGCAGGTGTCTGGGAGGAAGGGAGCTGGATGGTGAAGATCCAAGGTACTCTGGGGCAAGTTACTTCACCTCGCTAAGCTTCAGTTTCCTCATCTGTGAAATAGGTTTGATAAACAGAAGGGGTTTAGCAGAGTCCCTGGGCTCATAGTAAACACAAAGATAGCTAATACTGCAGAGTCCCTGGGTGGTGCAAAGGTTAACATGCTCAGCTGCTAACTGAAACACTACAAGTTCATGTATACCTCTAAGGGCTTCAGAAGAAAGGCTGGGTGATCTGCTTCCAAAAAACCAGCCATTGGAAACCTGATGGAGCTCAGTTCTACTCTGACTCACGTGGGCTACTGATTTTCATGTTATTACTGCACAGTTGTTGTATCTGTTATATGCAGTGGCTGCCTAGAATGCTGGTTTCTGAATCACTTTAATGGGAAGGTCTGGTCACATGGATCGTGGGATAGCAGTGACTTTCCTGTTCTTTGTAGCATCTGAAAGAAGTTTTGGTTCCTCTAAGTAAGAGCAGGACGAGCTTGAGCAAGCCTCAGTTAGGACCAGCATCTCAGACGGAGGTTTTGCATGCACCGTGCCCTATGTGATCCCTTGATTTCAGCCGAGGAGCAGGCATACCAGAGACACTCAAGGTGTACAAGCAATTATTATGATAGATGATTCATTAGGACTCTATTTTCTGGCGAATGCCCCCATGTTTGCGTATCTACTCAAGAGTGATTGATTGGTCGATTGATTGACTGGGAACACAAGACCACAATTTGCCTCCCTGGGTGTGTTGTAGGAGTGCTAGGCACAGGAGGTCTGGGATAGACTAGAAATTCTGCCTTCCAGAAACTCCTGCTGTAGGAGGAGCAATTGACAAGGCTGCCTGCTAAGAGGGGAGGGGAGACAGGTTGAAGCAGGACTGGTGGTCTCCAAGCCTGGTCCAGAAGGGAGTAGGATGCTGGGTTCACATCTCAGCAGAGTTCTACTTCCTTGGCAGTCTTTATTTGGTTGTATGTAGGCTGGGGTGCACAGATGTGAGGCTGAGGGTGTCAGGAGAGATGGGGGATGTGGAACTGCCGGCAGGGTGGGTTGGGGTGGGGAAGGGGCCTCCCAAGAGTCCCAGGGACCTTCCACAATGGGTCTTGCAAGCTCAGGGGCATCTTTTCAGGCTCGTGAACCAGGAGAAACTGCCGAGATGTATGTTCAGAACGGTGACAAACGCCATGTGGTGGTGGCTGGATTTCAGGAGGGAGTTTCTGAGTGGGGATTCCAGCCCCTGGGTGGCCAAGGCTTTGACTTGGGAAATTGAATGATCTTATCTCAGATAAGGGATTCTGGTGTGGGGCTGTGGGATAAGTGCAGGACCCAAAGGTCCATTTGAACCACAAGGTCGGGGGTTCAAACATACCAGCTGCTCCTCAAAAACCCTATACTTGTTTGCTATAAGTCCGAACCAACTTGAGGTCACTTGATAGCAACAACAATCTCAAATAAAGAAAATACCAGCTCATCTTTAAAACCAGAGAAGAGGTGATGCCCAGGGCATTTTTAGGGCTGTGAAACCATTCACATGACAGTGTGCATTTGTCAAAACCAGTAGGACTGTTTGGCACCAAGAATGACCTCGGAGGCGAACTGTGGACTTTATTGTTATTGCTTTTAAGTGTCATCGAATCTGTTGTGTCTCACATCGACCCTGTATAAGGTTTCCGAGGAGCAGCTGGTGGGTTTGAACCAGTGACCTTTTGGTTAGCAGTCCGGCCAGTGCTTATCCTACAGTCCACACCCCAGGACTCCTTTAGTTCACAAGAATTTTTCGATATTGGTTTATCAATTGTAGCAAATGTACCACACCAAGGCAAGATGTTCACAGTAAGCAGGAGATAGTAGAGTGTGCTAGGGGAAGAGGAAGTATAAGCGAATACGAGAATTTTTGCACACTTTCTATAAACCTAAATCTGTTCTTAGAAAAAAACAAAACAAAACAGAAAAACTTAAAAAAACAAACCCCTAAAACAATGAGTCTTAAAAACTTAGTAAAGAAATGGGAAGATTTACAAAACAACACATATAATTTCTTAAATTCAAAGCAGTCACTGTTTTGTCTGCTTTTTTAAAATTAAACCATCATCAGGTATATGTGTTTGCGTCCTGAATTTTTCCTGATAATCTTCAGGTTATAAATATGCCTGTGTGTTGTTTTTAGTGGGTGGATGCTATTTCTGGTCAGTTTCATTGTTGATATAATCTTCCCTTTGGTTTGTATACTTTGCTTCATAACAGATTGTATATGTCAAGTGTTCCCAGTATATTTTTTTTTATCATTTTAGGTAAACGTGACTCATGGCATTTCCACACAGGTTCAGTTTGCTGCATTTTGGTGACCTAAGTGATGTTTGCTGTTGTTGTTGTGAAGTATCATCGAGTTGGTTCCAGCTTACAGTGACCCTGTGCAGGGTTTCTGAGGCAGTTCTGGTGAGTTTGAACTGCAGAGCTTGCCGTTCAAACTGACCTTATGGTCCAGTGTTTATCCTACAGCTCCGTATCAGGACTGTTGTGTTAATAGTATACCAATATGCTATTAGGAGTCCTAGTGTGGCGATGTAAGATAAGCGCTGGATTACAATGTTGGTTTGACCCACAGGGTCAGCAGTTCAAACCGACCAGTTGATCCTCAAAAACCCTATATAGGGTTGCTCTGAGTCGGAACTGACTCAGTGGCACTTCACAATAACAACATGCTATTAACAGTTATGCATGATAGTTATTAGGTGCTAGATACGTTTCAAGGGAGCTTAGGTGGAGCAGTGGCTAAGCACTTGGCTGCTAACCGAAAGGTCAGCAGTTCAAACCCACCAGCCACTCCATGGGAGAAGATGTGGCAGTCTGCTTCCGTAAGATTTGCACCCAACCATAAGGGCAGTTGGGTATTGTCCTGTAGGGTCCTAATGAGCCCGAATCGACTCATTGGCCATGCGTTTGTTGTTCTTTTTGGTTAGATGGATTTCTCTGTATCAGTACACCTGGACTCATTTTCTCCTCATTCTCATTTGTTCAGCAGGTATTTGTGGAATGCCTGTTGGGTATCCTGCTGTCTTAGAACTCTGGTATTCCGTAGTGATCAAAACAAGATGTGGTACCCGTTGGTAAGAGCTTATAGTTTAGTGGGGCCAAACGTTAAAGAAGTAAGCATTACAAAAACGAAGCAAGCTCAGGATACGTTGTTGTAAAGCATATGAAAGAATAGGACTTTTATGGGAAAGGATCATGTGAGATTGGTTTATATAGGGATGGGGGATTTATACTGAAGTCCTCTCTGATTTATAGACATTAATGTGAAGTCTTAGTGGAAGTAAGCAGAGAAAGAGCAAAGCCCAAACTGAAAGGAAAAGATTCAACTCTATGTGAAAGAAAAAAACAAAACAAAGCGCATACAAGCAACAAAAGCTAAAACTGCATTCAAAGACAAATAAACAACTTAGAAGACATTTCCTATGTATGTAACATGAGACAAAGTACCCATATCTAGACTACCTGTAAAGAAGGAACAAGTCTGCCTTGCAAGAAGTACAGCCAGAATGTTCCTTAGAAGCCAGATGGCAAGACTTTGTCTTTCAGACTTTGGACATCTTAGCAGGAGGGACCAGTCACTGGAGAAAGACATTATGCTTGGTAAAGCAGCGGGTCACCCTAAAAAAGACTAAGAACCCCAACCAGATGGACGGACACAGTAGTAGCCAGGATGGGCTCAGTGCTGGTAATGATTGTGAGGAGGCATTTTGGTGTGTTGTACGAGGAAACCTACCAATAACATAAAGAATTCCCCAAATTCAGTGAGAGTACAGACTACCACATAGAAATGTGGGTAAAATATATAAGGAAACGATCAGAAGAATGGATAATAAATGTGGAACTATTCTGTACCTTATTAATAATTTAAAGTCAGATTTACTGAGGTACAATTTCCGTGCAGTGTCATTGCCCCTTTTTACTATACAAGGTTAGGAGCTTTGATAAATGCACACAGCTATGGACAGTCGTGGGACCACCACAATCAGGTTATAAACTATTGCTGGCACCTCCAAATTCCTCCTTCCCACACCAACCCACCTGTCGCCCCCCTTCAGACAACCACTGACTTGCGTTCTGTCTTTACATTGTTTCTGTTGGTGTTAGCTGCCCTTGGCTATGTCCTTGGCTCCTACTGATCTCTCATGTACAATGGCATGAAGTTCCCCAGTCCTCTACCATCTCTGTGATTGGTCAGTGACTGGATTGTTGCCATCCATAGGGCTTCCATTGGCTGATTTTTACAAGCAGATCACCAGGGAAGCTGGTGGGACGCTCCACTGAAACCTGCTCACCATCAGAGCAACATGAAGTGCCATAGCCAGGAATCGAATCCAGGTCTCCCATGTGCAAGTGAAGCTTCTACACTGAACCAATGTCTCACTTGGTTTATATTTTTCCTGAACATCCTATAAATGACACCAGATGGTTTGTGGCATTCTGTGTGGCACTGTAGGATAAACACTGGACTGCTAAGTCCATGGTCTGTGGTTCAAACCCACCAGTTGCTACGAGTTGGGATCCAACTGGAAGACACTCAGCAACAACACAACAACAATACAGTATGAAGCTGTTTGAGTTTGGCCGCTTTGTTTTGAGCCCCTTCCAGGTTGTGTGGATCAGTAGTTGGAGACTTTTTATTGTTGAGTGATATTGCACTGTCTGAGTGCACCTGCTTGTGTCTACTCTGCATTTGGAAGCTATTTGGGATTCGTTCCAAGAGATACATTTTCATGTACTAAAATTTGCAAAAAAAAAAAAAAGGGGGGGACTCTGACTCAGTTGTTGGTAAGGCTGAGTGGGCTGAAACCTCAGACTTGGCTCTGATGCTGTGAGGTCACTTCAGAGACCAAGTAGATCACAGGCTGTGAAATGGAAACCACCTATGCCCATGACAGCAGGTAAATTCCAGACTTCACAGCTCAGTCATGTGTTGTTGAAGGAGACTTAAAGAAGTAGGAGAGTGTCTAAAAGATGGACCGGAAGTGTCAACATCACTCATCATTTGTGGAGCAGAAGGCTGGAGGACAGATGGCCAGCTGAACTCTGTTTTTAATGGAGGTGATCCTGGTGTGGTGTTGTGGGTTAATACTTGATTGCAGAGTCGGTTTGAACTGTAAGGTTGGTGGTTCAAACTCACCAGTTGCTCCTCAGAAACCCTATACAGGGTTGCTATAAGTTGGAACCGACTTGACAGCACTTAACAACAACATATATATGTAGGAGTCCTGGTGTGGCACAGTGGGTTAATGCGCTGGACTGCGATGTCAGGTTGAGCCGCAAGATGGGTGGTTCAAGCTCACCAGCGGCTGCTCAGAAACCCTATACAGTGTAGCTATGAGTTGGAACTGACTCAGCGGCACTTAACAATAACATATATGTGGGTGGTTCAGACCCACCAGTTGATCCTCTGAAACCCTGTGTAGAGTCGCTGTGAGTCGAACCAATTCAATGGCACTCAACAACAACATATACATGTATAGAGTCCTGGACACTGGACTGTTAATCACAAGGTTGGCAGTTCAAACCCATCCGCAGCTCCTCAGAAACCTTATACAGCAGGGGTGGGGAATGTCCGGCCTGCGGACCGCATGAAATTATTTGGTTTGGCCTTGCCAAAGCAACCGCAGTTCTAGCCATCACATTGTTGTTGGTGTTAAGTGCCGTTGAGTTGTTTCTAACTCATAGCAACCCAATATAGGGCTTCCGAGGAGCAACTGGTGAGTTTGAACCGCTGTGGTTCAAACTGACCTCACGGTACTGCACCTATCCTACAGTGCCACGTTGGGACTCTTTGACCAAATATAGCAGGCTAACTGTTAAGTTGATAATTTTGTACTGCCTGTGAATGATGTTATAAATATCCAAATGGCCCTTGACAGAAAAAAGATTCCCTGTCTCGCTATACAGAGTCATTATGAGTTGGAACTGACTTGATGGCACTTCACAACAACAACAACAACATCATATACATGTATGGAATCCTGGTGTGATGCTGTTGGATAAGCATTGGACTGTTAGCCCGGCAGCTCCTCGGAAACTCTATATGGGGTCACTATGAGTAAAAACCGACTCAACGGCACTAACCTACACCAGCAACATATACTAGTACATGGAGTCCTGGTGTGGTACTATAGAATAAACATTGGACTGCTAACTACAAGGTTGTCACTTCACACCCACCAGCTGCTCCTCGAAAACCCTATACAAGGTTGCTATGTAACCAACCCGATGGTACTTACCAATAAGACAGCGATATACATGTATGCATATCACTTACAGACTTTGAAAATACAGGTATACATGGCTTCCTGCCCACCACACATTCCACGAAGTAGGACGCTGTGTGAAATGAATGTTATGGGAACACCTCTGTCTGAGGGCCTGGGGTTCCTGGGCAGCTGTAGCTGCTGAAGTGTCAGGTGAGCACTCACTGGGTCCAGCCCACCCGTGCCACCTTCTCTGCTAAGCAGGGAGGGACAGATGGCTCTGGGAGAACCTGCCTGGGGTGGGGATGGTTTGGGCAAGGTGGGCTGAGGGCACCTGAGCCAGGGCTGGGGCACCTGAGGTGCATACCTTGCCAGTTCAGGGGAGTGGAGGGGGATCTGGGTGAGGAGTTAAGGCCTGGCCTCCGTCACCACAGACTAGATGACTTCTGAGCAGATTCTGGGCAGACATGGGGCTCTCACCACAGGATGAGTGCTCACATTCTGGACCTCAGGTACCTGGGTGCCCGGCCCACAGTTGCCAGAATGGGCAATATCGACACATATGTGTATATGTTGTTGTTGTTGTTATGTGCCGTGGAGTCGGAACCGACTCATAGCGACCCTGTACAGGGTTTCCGAGGGTGTAAATCTTTACGGGAGTAGAAAGGGCTAAAAAAAGATTGAGTACATATACAATAAATTCTGTGTTAAGTTTCTTTTAGATAAAAGGTGGAGGGGAAGGTGTATCAGCCATAGAGACAGCGTTGTAAGAAGTCCTGAGACAGGAAGAGGTGTGGAGTACTAAGGTACCAAGAGACTCGAGTGGCTGGAGTGACCATCGGGAGGAGAGAGGCACAGGATGGAACAAGTCCAGGGTGGGCAGGCACCAGGTCAGGGAGGGCCTTCGGTGCCCTTAGAAAGAAGCCACTGTGGACTGTGCCAAGTGAGGTGAGACTGACTTGATGTACTGACTTGGGAGGCTCACTTTGCATTCAGTAATCTAGGAGAGAGGCCTCCATGGCTGGGCTCTGCAGTCATAGTGAAGGGGGAGAGAAGAAAGAGTGTGGCTGTTAATGACCATCCAGCCAGCCAGCTCCGGCTCATGGTGACCTGTAGAGCGGACTGAAACGTTGTCTGTCCCTGTGCCGTCTTCCTGATCACTGGGACGTTTGAGTTTTTATGTGTCATTCCATCTTATGGCATATTCCCCTCCTTTTCTTGGACCCCCCCTAGTTTTCCAAACACGGTGTCTTTTTCTAGTGTCTGGTCTTTCCTGATGACGTGTTCAATGCAAGTGAACGGAAGTCCCACCATCTTTGTTTTTGAAGCGCATTCTTGTATTTCTTCTAAGACTGGTTCTTTCTTCCGGCAGTCAGTGTATATTAAGTATTCTTTGCTAGCACCACAGTTTAAATGTTGTTTTCTTCTGTCCTCCTTTTTCGTTGTCCAGCTTTCTCATGCCTAGGAGGCGATCGAGAAGGCCATGGCCGGAGTCAGATGCATCATAGTCATCAAAGTGACATCTTTGCTTTTTTTAAAAAAACTTCAAAGAGGTGCTTTGCAGCAGATCTGCCCAATGCAAAACATCATTAGATTTCTTTACCATAGCTTCCATGGTCACTGTTTCAAGTAGATGGTACTTAATTGAAGACTTATTTTGGATGAGGAAGGACTTCTGCTTGGAGAGTGAAGTTTGAGGGGTTCAGCGTGGTGATTGGCTATGGGACTGAAGAGGAGGTAGGTAGTCAGGGGTCTTCTAGGCCTTGTTGAGGAACTTGGACTATCCTCAGCAATAGGGAGCTATTGAAGATTTGGAGCAGGGGAAGGGAGCTGTCCTCATGTGGTATTATCAGCCTGGAGTATCTGATGAATGTTCTGCTAGAGAGTTCAACTGCATTCTCATTTGGATGCATCCTAAAGGAAATGGGAACATGCGAGGTCCCCTGGGTGGAATTTATGGGCGAGCAGCTGTAGAAGATGAGGCTCCTCTGACATTTATAGGTTTGCTCTGTAGTCCCACTAAAGCAGTGATTCATAGACCAGGCCTGTGGGAGCCTTGGGGTTACTCTGGCCCACTTGAAGATTTAAAAAGGAGATCACTCCATCCATATGGCTCATTGCTGTGTACAAAACAAATGAGCACATTCTGTCTATGGAAACCTGGAAGATCAGGGCCAGGCAGGCCTAGTCCAGCTTCTCTGCAGAGGCGGCAGTCGGTGGGGACCATGCTAAGATGCCATCACTTCCCTCCACATACAAGAACACCTGGGCACTCTCGGATGGAAGGAGCCAGAGTGGGGCCTCCAGGTGGATGGGGCCTAGGAGCTGCCCTGGACCTTTGCTGTGTCCAATCTTGGCTGACCTGAGCCCTGTATCCTTCCTTCTCCTCCAGGCTGGGACAGGCCAGTATCTCTTTCCATCTTCACTCTAGACATTCCATACATGCTTTCTCTGCCAGAAAGACGTTCCTGCCATACTTATACCTTTAATAAGGAGAAGCAGGGGTTTTAACCAAGAGGGGCATGCAGAAGGCAAGAGGGCGGAGTGTCTTACTGTCTCAGATTGTAAAAGGACATTGTCTTGGCAGCAGCCAAGTCACACGTTACAATGTCCAGCAAGGTCGTCTGCCTTTCATAGCTGTGGCCTCCTGGGACCCAAGACGGGGACTTGGCCCAGGGCATGTGGCTTTCTCATATCTGTGGACGGTGCAGGATTCTCCCTGAACCTGCTTGTGCCCCCTGAGAGCCTGAGTGAGCTTTTAAACTAGATCCAGAAACTCAAAAGACTTGGGAGTTCCTCATTTCCCATGATTAGTCTGGATATGGGTTTGGGAGTGATGTGATTCTTCAAGGTCAACTCATGGGGGGGAAGCCTGGTGGGTTGGTGCTCACAACCCTAAGATTCACATTTCTCCTAACAAGAGAATTGTTGTTGTCAAATGCCGTCGAGTCAGTTGCGACTCATAGCGACCCTATATAGGGTTTCCAAGGAGCAGCTGGTGAGCTTGAATCACCGATCTTGCAGTTCAAACGGCTTTGCAGTCTGGCGCATTAACCCACAGTGCCACAATTAGCCAGCCGGAAACAGGCAGGTGTTTATCCCCTCTCCACATTCCCCCACCCCTTGGGCTTTGTGCCTCAGTTTACAGGCCACCTTCTCCAGGAAGCAGTTCTCCTACTCAAGTGTGCTACTTTTACTGGCCCCCTCCAAGACCCTGCCCAGGTTTTAGTGTGGCCTGCCCATCCACCCATAGTAACCTGTGGTGGCCAAGGGTTCCGGCTAGGCCTTGCAGACGGTGGCTGATATGGAAGAGCAGAGCCCATCCACGCACCAGGAGAACCCCAGAGAAGACAGTGGGACGTGGGCCTGCCCTTTGGGTTTGGGCCCCCGTTGCCATGCCAAGTTCAGTATTGCCAGAGCTTCCAAATTGCAGAGTATCCAGATGATCGTCTTTCTTTCTTTTTAATGTAAGCTTCCCTGATTCTCAGTGTTTCAATGCAGATTTTTAAAGAACTTTCAGCAGGCCAGTGGAAACATACTTGAGGGCTCGATGTGACCCCTGGGCCAGCTGTTTGCAACCACTCTGGTTAGGCTGTCTAGACTCCCCAGACAGGCCTTGCCTGTCCTTTTGGCTATCCGATGTCCAGTTGGGAGCTGGCGGGCCAAGACGGGTGCCATAATGAAGCACCTCCCACAGGCCTGGTGTTAACGTTTTCCCCCTTACAACTGTTTTCCCAGCATTCCTCTGAATGACTTCTTCTGTCCTTGGCATGCTTTACTGATGCACCTGGAAAAGTCATGACCCCTTACATTTTAGATGCTGAGTCCCTATTCCAAGGGGCCCTGGTGGTACAGTGGGTTAAGCATTGAGCGGCTAACTGAAAGGTCATTGCTTGGAACCCACCAGCCACTCCAAGGAAGGAAGATGTGGCAGTCTGCCTCAGTAAAGACCACAGTTTCAGAAACCCTCTGGGGTGGTTTCCTGCAGGGTCACCATGAGTCGGACTGGACTCAGTGGCAGTGGGTTTGGTTTGGATTTTGGGATTTCCTTTTCCCTATTTCCCTTCCCTACCTGCCCTGTCTGCACATGGGGGGTGTTTTAGAGGAAGTCAGCCCTTTTGTATCCTGTCACAGGTTGGTCAGCTGTTAACGAATACAGGCATGGTTTCCGGCCAGCTCACCGGCTTTTACAACACACACACCCCTCCCCACCCTGGTGGTGAGCCATCGCTGACCTCCACCAGGAAGAAGTAGGATTTCATATTCTATTTTCAGTTATCTACAAGCTCGAGCCCACTGGGCGTTCTCGGAAACCCTAACATGGTGTCTCTGTGAGTTGGAACTGACGTATGACACATACCAACAAGTCAGTTAGGAGCAGTCCTGGTGATGCCATGGTTAAAGCACTTGGCTGCTAACCAAAAGGTCGGCGGTTCAAACCCACCAGCCACGTCGGTGGAGAGAGGTTTGACACCTGCTCCGGTAAAGATGTCCAACGTTGGAAAACCTCCAGGCTACTTCTACCCAGTCCTGGAGGGTCGCTATGAGTCAGAATTGGCGGGATGGCTGGCCGTGCGCTTGTTTTTGAAAATCAGGTTTGGGAAACAAATCTGCCAGCTCCCAAAACGCATTTTGGGGAGGATTCCTCATCTTGTTCACCTTCTGATGAGGATAAATGCAGCTGAGTCCACATAGAGAACTGATGGTGGTTATGTGCTGTGGAGTCGGTTCCGACCCATAGCGACCCTGTACAGGGTTTCCAAGGCTGTAAATCTTTACGGGAGCAGAAAGCCTCATCTTTCTCACGCAGGACAGCTGGTAGTTTCGAACTGCTGACTTTGCAATTCGCAGCCTGATTCGTAACCACTACGCTACCGGAGAGAAGTTTTATCTGTGTGCTTCATTGGGTTTGGGGAAGCTGTTTTAGTAAACAAACATTATTTGCTACTGAGGTGTGCCTGGAACTTTGATCCAGTCCTGATCTGAGAGATGCAGAGTGAGGACAGAGACCCAGGATGGTAGTTCAGCTTTCGTGTAACCACCTTGCACATGATGCCACGTTTTAATGTTTGCACTCCTTTTCCAGGGCTGTGAGTGCCGGTTTTAAGCATGTTCGTGTATTACTTCATGTAAATAATAAAGATAAGCAAGACCCCCTTCCTGCCCTCCGGGGCTCACAGGCTCACCCAGAGCTAGTGGAGGACCTGATGTCCCACCAAGGCACAGCTCCACATGGGAGCATGCTGGCTGGACTTCCAAGGTTTGTTTGCTCTTCTGGCAGTCTAGGGTACTTCCAACATTCTACGCCAACACCATAATTCCAGTAAATCAATTCTCCTGGCCTGCCTTATTCACTGTCCAGTTTTGACATGCATATGAGGCCATTGAAAATACCCTGGCTTGGGTCATGCTCACTTTAGTTCTCAAATTGAAGTCTTTGCTCTTGAGCACTTTCAGGAGGTCTTGTGTCGCGGATTTGCTCAGTGCAATGCTCCATTTCATTTGTTGATTGCTGCTTCACTAAGCATTGATTGTTGTTGTTAAGTGCCTTCTAGCCGGTTCTGACTCATAGAGACCCTGTATAAGGTTACCAAGGAGTAGCTAGTGAGTTGGAACCACTAACCTGTGGTCCATTGCTAATCCTAGATTCAAGTAGAATGGGATCCTTGACAACTCCCACCTTTCTGTTTGTCATGATGTTCTTTATTGGTCCAGTTATAAGGATCTTTCTTTTCTTTACATTGAGTTGAAGGCTGTGATCTTTGATCTTCATCAGCAAATGAATAGTCCTCTTTCAGTAAGCTAGGTTGTGTCATCTGCATATTGATGTTGTTAATGAGACTTCCTCCAAACCTGATTTTTCCTATAGTCCTGCTTCTTAACATTATTTGCTCTGCATACAGGTTGAGCCAGTGTGAAAGGATCCCTCCCTGATGCATTCCTTTCCTGTTTTTAAACCAGACACTATGGCCTTGTTCTGTTCTAATGACTGCCTCTTCGTTCTCTTCTGTGTGCAGGTTCTGCATGGGCACAACTTAAGTGTTCTGGAATTCCATTCTTTGCGATGTTGTCCATAGTTTGTTATGATCCACACAGCCAAATGTCTCAAAAGACACAAGTAAACATATTTCTGGTATTCTGTGCTATCAGCCGAGATCCCTGTGACACCAGCAATGATACCCTTAGTTCCACATCCTCTTCTTGAATGTACTGCTGTAGCCATTTTTGAATGACCTCCAGCAAAATTCTACTTGTGTTTAACGGTGTTCTCTGCTTTCTGTTGGGTCACCTTTCTTTGGAATGGGCACCATTAGGGATCTCTTTCGGTTGGCTGGCTAGGCAGCTATCTTCCAAACAGATTTCTTGGCCTAGACTAGTGAGTGTTTCCAGTGCTGTCTCAGTTTGTTGAAACATTTCAGTTGGTGTTCCATCACTGTTTTCCCACCACTGCCTTCAGCACAGCTGGGTCGCTCTGTGTATGCCTTCCAGCTTCTTTTGATGCCTCTGAATGGACTTGAACCTCCAACTTTTGTTTTAGAAGTAGAGCACATTAACCATTTACAACATCCATTTGTACTCATTGCAGACTGAGCCTCAGGCAAAACTTGATCCAGAAATGAGAGGAGAGGGGGTGTGGCTGAGAGAAGTTGCAGGGTGACCCGGGAGTCAGCCAGCCCTGCTCCAGCCGCCTTTACTCCTCAGTGCAAGTCTGAGATACTGACACAGTTCAGCTTCACTGAGGGCCAGGCCTGGTGGCCTTGACCTTTCCTTGTCTCCTTCCCAGCTCTTTTAGGCACCGGTTGCAGGAATGTAGGTGGATACTCCCTGGAGGTGTGTTTGCTTGCCTTAGGGCTTGGGTGCCCCAGTAGGGATAAGCCTTTCAAACAGGGATTTTTAAGGATTACCCTGGAATGGAATAGAATGGACTCCCTAGAGGCTCCACCCTGCCCCAGCTACCTGTCATTCCAGCCTGTTGTCTGCAGGTCACTGAAGAGGCCCAGATTCTGGGAAGAGGGGGCAGGCATTCCCTCTTCCTGGAGCAGAATTGTCTCAAGCCCTGAACCTGGGGTTTCTGAACCAGAGACCACCAAAAGCTACATATCATTCCTTGTCCACCTGTGTTAGAGAGCAGCAAAGCACACTGGGTAAAGTGGAGTCTTCACAGAGTCATCCTGTGTGGTTCCTTTACCATTTCACAAGCTTGATATCTCCTCAGGCACTTAATTACTCTTGATTAACTCATCTGTGGAAAAGCCTGTTATCTTAAACATTCTTTGAGGGATGTATAATGGACTCCTGGTGTGGCGCTGTAGAATCCCTACTGGACTGTAAACCACAAGGTTGCTGGTTCTGAACCCATCAGTTGCTCCTCACTGAGTCTGAATCATACAAAGGCACTAACAACAGTAACAAAGGGGAGGTACTTTTTGATGTTCTCAAAACATTACTAAACTGGCTGATTGTTATGTTAAAGGAGCTTTAGTGCCTCTGGAGCTCTGGTAGCTTAGTGGTTTTGAGTCAGGCTGCGAACCGCAAAGTCAGCAGTTCAAAACTACCAGCTAGCTGCTCTGTGGGAGAAAGATGAGGCTTTCTGCTCACGTAAAGATTTACAGCTTCGGAAACCCTCTGTATGTCCGAACCAACTCATTGCACACAACAACAACAGTCCCTCTGGATGTTTCTTTAATGGGTTTATGCCAAGGAAAGGTTGTTACCACAGACTCCTAGGGAACCTGTGTTGTTGTTGGTAAGTGCCGTTGAGTTGGTTCCGACCCATAGCGATTCTGTATAGGGTGAGCTTAAACTGCCAACCAACGGCTTTGCAGTCTGCCACATTAACCCACAGTGCCAGGACTCCAGGGAACCTGTGTAGGGTTTTCAAAGAGCAGCTGTTCCCAGGGAGCACCTTGCAGTTCAAGTTGACCCAAGGTCCAGGGCTTAGCCTTCAGAGCCACACCAGGACTCTGCCGAGAAAGTTACACTAGATATTATGTAGTAAGACAGACATTGGACTAACTGATGCTAGGTACAAACCATACTTAATGTCTTGACTTCAATACAAGTTTGACTTAAATAAAGCTAGACCTAGGGATGGGATGTGTTTGTAACTCAGGGACTGCCCGTACATGCTCTGTTGTGAGGATGGAGTGTGATTCTTTACCCAAGGAGTTTTGCCCAGAGTGAATCAAGATATCAGAGGAGGTATTGCACTAAAGCCATGGTGTTTTCAATAACCTCATATGGATGTGAAAGCTGGACAGTGAATAAGGAAGACCGTAGAAGAATTGATGCCTTTGAGTTGTGGTGTTGGAGGAGAATACTAAAAGTGCCATGGGCTGCCAAAAGAACCAATACATCTATTTTGGAAGAAGTGCAGCCAGAGTGCTCCTTGGAGGCCAGGATGGCTAAGCTTCGTCTCTCATACTTTGGACATATTGTAAAGAGGAAACAGTCGCTGGAGAAGGATGTCATGCTGGGTAAGATGGAGGGTCAGAGGGAGGGTCAGAGGAAGACCCCCAACGAGATGGATCAGCCAGATGGCATCACTGATGGCGTCAAGTATGGCAGTGGCAATGAGGTTGTCCCAGGATCGGACATTGTTTCGTTCTGCTGTGCATGGGGTCGCTATGAGTCAGTTCCGACTCGATGGCACCTGGCAACAACAACAACAACAATTGCACTAGGCAAACCTGCTGCACAAGACCTCTTTAAAGTGTTCAAGAGCAAAGATGTCACTTTGAGGACTAAACTGCCTACCCCAAGTCCTGGTGTGACACTGTGGGACTTCAAGGTTGGTTTGAATCATGAGGTTGGCAGTTCAGCCTTACCAGCCGTTCCCCAGAAACCCTATACAGGCTCACTATGATTGGAACTGACTGGATGGCAGTTAGCAACAACACCCCAAGCCATGGTGTTTTCAGTTGCTTTATATGCACGTGAAAGTTGGACAATGAATTAGGAAGCCCTTAGAAGAATTGCTGCATTTGAGTTATGATGTTAGAGAAGAATATTGAGAGTTCCATGGACTGCCAGAGGAACAAACAAATCTATTTGGAAGAATTCCAGCCAGAGTGCTCTTACCTAGAAGTGAGGATGGCCACACTTCCGCTCATGTACTTTAGGCATGTTGTTAGAAGGGACCAGTACCTGGAGGAGAACATCATGCTTAGTAAAGTGGAGGGTCTGCACAAAAAGAGAAAGACCCCCAATGAGATGGACTGATGCAATGGCAGCAGCAGTGGGCTCAAGAGTAACAACAGTTGTGAGGATGGTGCTGTTGGACATAGGGTCGTTCGGAACCCTCGTGTTGTGCTGGGAGTTAATGCCTGAACTGTAATGCCGGTTTGAATCATAAGGTTAGCAGTTCAACCTCACCAGCCGCTCCTTGGAAACCCTATACAAGGTCACTATGGGTTGGCACCTACTCAACAACAACAAGTTTACTCCTTTCAACCATCTAGGTAATCAGCATCAGTTTCCCCATTGTACAGCCTCAGAAGGAAGTGTCTTCCTCAGGTTTTACAGGTGTGCTCTCCTGCTCAGAGGTGACTCATCCCTGCCTTGGGCTGGGCTTATAGGAGATTGAGAAGTGGGGTGAGGAAGTCCCCAGGTTCCTGGAGAAAAAGCTGTGGGTGGCACAACTCCATGGCAGGACTTGAAGTGGTGGCAGGACTTCAAGGCAGAGAGATGACCCCTTGTCTTTGCATCCCCGATCCTATCTGGTCCACATTCTTGTGCCCTTCTGGAATGTCCTTGTAAGGGGTATGGTGCTAAGGGTGGGGCCGAGCTCCACAGATGGTGTGGTTGCTCCCATGGTTTTGCCATGCATCCTCCTTGGATTCTGCCTGGCCAGGGCATCTCCGGGAGGTGAATCTGAATTTGGAAGATAAGCCCAACTTCATGTCCAGCGTTCCCACCCTCTCACTGACTCGATCTTTACCACAAGGAATTAATTGGGTGTCTGTGTAGGTTGATAATGTAATCAGTCCATTAGCTTCAGGGTCATTCTTACGCCAGTAGGAAGGTGGGGCACCTGGGATAGACAGACAGATGCACATCCCCTCCCGTTGACAGTGTGGGTTCTTTGTTGGAGTACTAAGTGGTGCCTTTAAGGATTGAGGCTGTTGCCCGGCTGTTGAGTGATTTAAACTTCCAGATGTTCTAGGAAGCAGAAGGGTGCGAGATTGGATCTTGTTGAAAGTTGATGCACTGAAGGGTTCATTAAATTTCAGTTACTGGCCTTCTGTCCCCAGGGGAGGTGCAACAACCCCCTCTGGGGAAGAAGGGCCTATCTGCCAGGGGCGCTAAGCACTGGACTGAGAACCACAAGGTCGGGGTTCAAACCCAGCAGCTGCTCCTAGGAATCCCCATATAGCATGCTTAGCTCCAGGTAATTCACTTTGGGTTGGCACTCCACCCTTCCCCAAATAGGAAGCTCCCGTGTCCAGCGTGTTAAAATTCTGTTTTTAAAAGGGGTTGGTTTTTAATCCAAATAATAACGCACATATTTCCTATCACACAGGAAGAGCTGGTGTGCAGAATCCAGAGTCCCCATTCCTTCATTTCCTTGGTCCCTTGAGTGGACCACGGGTAGGTAATAGCTCTAGATACACTCTCATGGTGGCATCTCTTGACTGACGTCTTGTCAGTTGCTCTTGGGTCTGTTCCAACCCGTAGTGATCCCCCATGTACAATAGCATGAACACTGCCTGGTCCTGCACCATGCTCATAGTCATTGCTGTGTGGAAGCCCCTTGTTGCAGCCACTGCATCAATTCATCTCATGGGGGGGAGTCTTCCTGTTTTTCCCATGACCTTCTACTTGGCCAAGCTTGCGTTTCTCCAGGGGCTGGTCCTCCTGATGAAGTCTTGCCATCTTTGCTTCTAAGGAGAATTCTGGCTGGACGTCTTCCAAGGCAGATTGATTCATTCTTTTGGCAGCCCATGGTGTTGAGCGGCATAGACCTTCATTTCTGGGCCGCCAGCAGAGCTCTGTGACTCACACTTGGAGGGAGAGATGCCAGTTTGTCTGCCTTCCCTTCCTGCGTCTCCTTCCCATTTTCTGGCCTCTTTATTTTCATTTTCATTTTGGCAAGCCTTGTAACATTGGCTTTCTCTCCGGCAACCAAAATTAAAATTCTGGGCTTTATTTGCAGGATTCATTCTAAAAGTTGAAACATTGGTAAATAGTGTTTACAACATTGTTGTTGTTGTTAAGTGCTGTCGAGTTGGTTCCAACTCCCGGCAACCCTGTATAGGGTTTCTGAGGAAACAGTGTTGGGTTTGAACTGTCAGCCTTGTGGTTAGCAGTCCAGTGCTTATCCTATAGTTTACAATATTGTTGTTGTTGTTAAGT
>NW_006408519.1:35308498-35317704 GCF_000296735.1 Chrysochloris asiatica
TGTAAATCTTTACGGGAGCAGAACGCCTCATCTTTCTCCTGCGGAACAGCTGGTAGTTTCGAACTGCTGACCTTGCGGTTCGCAGCCTGATTCGTAACCACTACGCTACCAGAGCTCCTGGTAGTATATGAGGTCTTAAAAGCTTATAAGCAGCTGCACATCTATTTGTCTATTTTTATGGAACAAAACCAAAGGACTGAAACCCAGAGAAGGCAGTATACTGTAGAACTATGAACAGCTGCCGCCTCTACATTGAGACTAAAAGAACTAGATGATGCCCAGCTTCCCGCTACTGACTAATTTGATCAGGGTCATAGTAGATGAATTCTGATAGGAAGGGAGGAAAACAAGGAACCGAACTTCTAGTGCTCAAAGAATGCAGACTTAGTGGGTCCACTGAAACTGGGGGAATCCCCCACTATTGCCCTGAAATACTCTTTAAACCTTGAAGCAAAACTGTCCCCAGAAATCACCTTTTAACTCAACAGGTTAGCTCAGAAAGAATGTCAACCTTGGGCGCTAGGCTTCTTAAAAATATATATGTATTTTCAGTAGCCTCACGTGCATGTGAAAATTGGACAGTGAATCAGGAAGACCATAGAAGAATTGATGCATTCAGGTTATGGTATTGGAGGAGAATATTAAAAGTGCCATGGACTACCAAAAGAACAAACCAATCTGTATTGACAAAAGTATAGCCAGAATGCTCCTTAGAAGCCAGGATGGTCAGACTTCATCTCTCCTACTTTGGACATACTATCAAGAGGAACCAGTCCCTGGAGAAGGATCTCATGTTTGGTAAGTGGAGGGTCAGCAGAAAAGAGGCAGACCCCAGTGACATGGATTGACACAGTGGCAGCAGCAATGGGCTATACGTAGCACCAATTGTGAGGATACTGCAGGACGGATGGGGCAGTGTTTGGTTCTGATTTGCACAGGGTTATGGTGAGTCGGTACCAACTTGACGGCACCTCCCAACAACAACTACTTGAGGCCAAATGGGCATCAGTAACTCTAACTCATAGATGAAAAATTTAGGTGTGAGTCTGAGTGATGGGGAGGGAAAGAATTCGAACAGAAATATCGAGAATGCTGACATTTCATCTTCTGAAAAAGGAAGCAGTTGCACTGTTTTGTTACGTGTAGAAATTGTTGAATGGCATCTTGCTTTGCTGCATATATTTTCACCAAAAATCAGAGAAAAAAGAATTGCTTCTTTCTGGAACTGTCAGTGACCTCCTTCAAACCCAGTCTCTTCCCTGAGCAGTCCCTTCTGTCCCCACCCTCCAGCTCCCTGCCCTTCTGGTTGCTGGGATTTGCCCTGGCTCTTGTGGGGTTGAGTCACTGAGTCCTGGTGTGGTGCTGTGAGTTAATGCACTGTACTGCAAAGTCAGTTTGAAGCACAAGGTCGGTGGTTCAAGTTCACCAGCTGCTCCTTGGAAACCCTGTACAGGGTCTTATGGGTCGGAATGACTGGATGGCACTCAACAACAACAATCACAATCTTGTTAAGAGCATATTCCAAAAAGATAGATGAGACCCAGTGAGGAAGTTCATTCATCTCAAATGGCTCCGGTATCTCGTTTTACTAGGAGCATAGACCATCCTTCCTTTCCAATCATCTTTATTTTCAGTCTCACCTATGACCTTTGGAAACTGACTTGGTTTCTGTCGGCCTTGTTATCTCCCCGGTGTTGGAGGATGAAACCAGATGATGTACATCTGACTGTGAAGTGGGGGCCCTGCCCTAATCCATTTTCAGGATGCTTTAGGGCAGGTCAGACATACAGGTCGGGGACCCCAAGCTCTAGGGCTGCGTTTGTGCCTCTGACACTCAGGTAAGTGTGTGTCTCTTGCAGAGCATTCAGCCTGGCTGGGGACATCTGGCTTTCCTGGTATGTATGTGACCCCCCCCCCAAAAAAAAAACAAAAAACAAAAAACAAGGACCTGAGAGAAGTGCATGCTAGTTCCCTACCACTGCCCAGCTCTGTGACTGGGCCTCTAGGGCCTCCGTTTCTTTTCCTGTGGAATGGGAAGTCTTTACGATTGTGAACTAAGGCAGCCGTGAGTGTGGAATGGGATGGTACCTGTAAATGGGCCTGGTTACAGGTGGACCCCACTGCACAAAAAGATTCCCGAAGTTGACTGGAGCCGACTAGCCTCTTAGCTTCTCAAGCTGCTGGCTTATGGCTTTGGGCTTGGTCTGTTTGTAGTTTGGAATTTTAAAAGTCTGAAGGGACCTATCCAGGCTTGTCATTTGACCAATGACGAGGGGCCCAGATGGTGCGTGGCTGTTTTGAAATTCTCTAACAATGACACTGAATAGACTGGGGAAAGGCAGAGAGCCGCCTTGTTCAATAGCAGCTTCAGGTGGCTCAGGTATTACTTCACCTGAACGTGTCTGCGAGTGACCGCGAAAGTGCCGTGAGAATTGATTCTGGGGTTGCAGGTATGTTTTTGTGAGTGGGCAAGTTCACACATACAGATTCTGTGAATAAGGAGAATGAATTGACAGCGTAGCTTGAAGAAACTCAAAGACAAGGGTAAGAGCAGGAGGGAAGCTTGATGCTGATTTTTACACTTCTCATCCTGTTAGAAATCTGTACCAAGTGTATGTATTCAGTATTGAAATCATAGAAAAATAGTAAAAAATCCATCAGGCAGCAAAAGATTTCTGAATGCCATCTGTTTCCTAATGATGAGGGTTTTTTTTTTAAAAAAGTTCATCATCTTTTTATAACATTTTTTGAAGCTCCCTCATTCATACAGGAATAAAATCTTTAATACCAGTAGCTGTTGAGTGACTCGAACTTGTGACCCCATGTGGGTCATAACAGAACTGGGCTTCAAAGGGTGTTCCAGGGTACACCTCAGCTCTTTTTAAGTGCTGTTGGGTGGGCCTAAACCGCCACCCTTTAGGTGCTAGCAGGGACCTCGGTTTGGTGCTACTGGGTCTGTTTAGGAGTCCCTCTGTGGCACTATGGGTTAATGCGCTGCACTGCACTGCAAAGTCGGTTTGATCTGCAAGATCAGCAGTTCAAGCTCACCAGCTGCTCCTAGGAAACCCTATACAGGGTCACTTATGGGTCAGAACCAACCCCATAACCACCTTCTACCACCACCCCTGGGTCTGTTGT
This sequence comes from Chrysochloris asiatica, assembly GCF_000296735.1. Classification (NCBI taxonomy): domain Eukaryota; kingdom Metazoa; phylum Chordata; class Mammalia; order Afrosoricida; family Chrysochloridae; genus Chrysochloris; species Chrysochloris asiatica. The sequence continues at coordinate 35,311,637 of NW_006408519.1, forward strand.
CAACTCGTAGTGACTTGGTATGACAGAGTAGAACTGCTTCCGAAAGTTGTGGAAAATTCCTGCAATCATTTTTAATAATAATGGAAGCATGAGTAAATGTGTTTATAAGCCACCCCTGTTTAGAATAAAGTGGCCACCTGGAGCCCATGGAGTGGTGGGGGTAGGCACATGCTCACTGCTTCGATTGTCCACATTGTGGGCCAGAAGGACCAGTGCTGTTGGCACTTGGGCACACTTCACTGAGGCTGGGCGGAGCCAATTGCTTCCTCTTTGTATCCTCAGTGTGGACCTGTGGCCAAGGGTTTCATGCTAGGCAGAGGCCCAGAGTGTGTGGGTGGTATTCCTGGGGATTGGGACTATGCTCTGTAATATTTAGGGTTGTTGTTAGTGCCGTGGAGGTGATTCCGACTCACAGTGACCTTGTATAGGGTTTGCGAGGAGCAGCAGATGAGTTCTATGGTGTCACAGCGGGTCTCATCAATGTTCAGGGTAGATAGGACGTATTAGGATCTGGTCTGATTACTGTTCGTTGGTGTTGATTCAGTTCCTACTGTGCCAGTAGAATAGCTCTGTAGTGTTTTCTGGTGTGTCTGTGTGCGCCTTTGTGCACCTGTGTGTGTGTGCTTCCCAGGTAGAACATAAGAAAGTGGCAAGACCCCACAGTACAACCGATCATAGACTGAATCTGGCCCAAGTACAGGTCTCATTTGACAAGCAGAAAATTGTGAATCAGTTTGATTCTGAAGAACTTTGGCTAAGGCATGCCACATTCTCCAGTCTTGATCTCCTAGTCTCTTACTCCTGGTCTAAAGGCATTTGAGTGTAAGACAACAGTGTGGATGGTGGCAGGCACAAAGATGGAAAGAACTTGGTTTTCAAGACTGTGGTCTTTTGGAAACACATCGCCAGGCCTAGCTTCCAAGGCACTTTTGGGTGGCTTCCAACCACCAACCTTTCTGGCCACATAATTAATCAGTTCATGTGGCTCCGAAAGCTCTTTTATTATCTGATGATACTAATCCTGAGTGAACCACAAAGTCTAGGGATTTCCTTTCTCAGCTGGTGACTTCACTTCTGTCTTCTGCAGGATGGTATAAGACACACGGTGTGTGCTTTTCATTTTGGCCAAGGGTGTATTTTAAGATGAAATGATAAAGCAAATAAGCCCTGTGCTCATAGAAGCTTTAGAAAACCTGAGTGAAAGCCTACTTGGTGGTTTTGGGAGCCCAGATATGCCAAGTTTCTTTTTCCACGTGGGGAGATGGAGACATGAAGACCACCCATAGACCATGAATGACCGCATTCATCTTGATGATGCCCGGGGATTTAGTGATGGGAGATGTGCGCTTCGCAAACCCGCCTTTCATGTATATATACCTTTGGCCAGTTTGTCGTCGCTCAAAATGGAAAGCTGACAAGATGGGCTGTTTTTTTCCTGTTAAGAATAATTACACACCAGATGCTGTTCCAAGTTCTGCACCTCAACCAGTTAAAGCTTTCTGGCTCTTTTGCCCAGAATGTCTGTTCAGAAAGCAAGCTTATTAGCATCTGAGCCAAGTATAATAGTCGGATCAGAGACTACAAAGGACTCTGTGATTAGCAAAAAATAATGATTGCACATTGCATGTAATAAAGACTTTTAAATATGTATGTATCTTTCTCTCTGTGTATAAAGCTGTGTGTGTATATATTTAAATACACACACACACATATTGTTAAGTGTTGAGTTGGCTCCGATTCATAGCGATCCTGGGTAGGGTTTTAGAGGAGCGGCTGGTGAGCTTGAACCGCCGACCTTGTGTTTCAAACTGACCTTGCCATCCAGCGCATTAACGCACAGTACCACACCAGGACTCCATACACACACACACACACACAGTCCACCATCTGTCTGCCAGTTTGTCATACTATGGTGGCTTGTGTGGGGCTTTGATGATGGACCAGCAGGTTCACATAGAACGGACAGGTTTCATTGGCATTTCTTGATGAAGATAGACTAGGAAGTAGAACAGACAAACCACTTATAAATGTTGAGCCATGGAAAACCTGAATAGCAACAGAACATTGTCAGATGTAACACCAGAAGATGGGTCCCGCTGGTGAAAAGTCACTCAAAATGTGGCTGGGGGAATAGCTGTCTCCTCAAAGTACATGTTGTTGTTGTTAGGTGCAAATGAGTCAGTTCTGACTCATAGCAACCCTGTGTAGGGTTTCTGAGGAGCGGCTGGTAGGTTTGAACTGCAGACCTTATGGTTCACAGCCCAGTGGTGATCCTTCAGCACCCCACCAGGTGTCCTCAAAGTAGAGTTGACCTTAATGATGTGGGTAGAGCAAAGCTTTCAGGACCTTTATTTGCTGATGGGATGTAACTCAAAATGAGAAGAAACAGTTCTAAATATCCATTAATAATCAGAATGTGGAATGCATGAAGTGTGAATCTAGGAAAATTAAAGAAGGGGTCAAAAATGAAATAGAGTGCACGAAGATCTGTGTCCTAGACATTAATTAACTGAAATGGACAGATATTGACCATTTTGATTCAGACAATCATGTGGTTTACTATGATGGGATTGACAAATTAAAGAGAAATGGCATTGTATTCATCTTCACAGAGAACATTTCAAGCTCTATCTTGAAGTAAATGCTGCCTGTGGTAGGATAGTATTCAAATGCCTACAGGAGAGACCTGGAGTCCTGGCGTGGTACTGGACCACAGGTGGGTTTGAACCGCTGCTCCTTGGAAATCCCATACAGGGTCGCCATGAGTCGGAATCGACTGGACAGCACTTAACAACAACAACATATGTATATGTCTCTGACTCAAGAGCCCACCTGCTGTTGTGCAGGATCTACTCCTGTACAGATTACGGCCTGGGAAACCTGTGGAGGCAGTGCTACACTCACATTTTTGGTCACTCTGAGTTGAAAGTGGATTTGAGATGGTACTAATAACATGAGTCCTGGTGTGGCCCTGTGGGTTAATGCGCCAGACTGTAAAGTTGGTGTGAATTGCGAGGTTGGCGGTTCAAGGTCACTAGCTGTTCCTCGGAAACCCTAGACAGGGTCACTATGGGTCGGAACCTACTCGACAGCACTTAACAACAGCAACGTGATGGTATTTAACAAGAACAAGCAGATGACAGCATTTGGCCTTTTTATGCTTTGTCATCTGTCAGAGGTGTGGACAGTGATTTCTCAAGTCATGTGGGAGCTAGCCCGGAAGTTTGAGGAGCAGAAGGAGAGCCAGGTGGCAGGAGTGGAGTGAACAGGCATATAGGCGAGGTAGCTGGGGAGGAGGCAGTGACAGCATTGAGCAGCCTGCTGTTTGGAGGTTGCTGAGCCCACATGGCCTTATCACAGGTGAGCGGTGAGGTTAGTCTGGTCTAAGGTGGTAGCCAAACAAGTGGAGAGAAGAGACTGGGCTCAGCATTGATTTTAGCAGGACTGACCAAGGGACTTACTTGCCTTGCCCATGGATTGCACATTGAGGATGAGTGAATGGTATCTACCATCCCTCCCAGGTTTCCCTGGCTCAGCTGGGTCCCAAAATTCATTGCAATGGCTGCCTAGAACTCAGACGCCACATACAACAGTTACAGGGCATATTAGGAAAGTGAACAGGTTACAATTCAGGGTCAGAAATAGTCAGGGCCCAGTTCTTTCTCTCAGGACACACTTCTCTCTGGCCCTCAACCCCTTGGCCTGGCCTTTTCCCTGCTCCAACAATGTTTCAAAGCTCTTTTTGGGCTGTCGATAAATACCCACAGGACACACACACTTTGTCATGAGCCTCAGCATGAAGGCACTGCGCTTTGGCTCCATGGGTCAGCAAACCTAGCTCCCTCACTTAGTGCCTGGTGGCACCCGCTCTACGAGCTGGCCTCTGGCTCTGAGTCCCTCAGGTTTACTTGCTCCGTGGGCTGGGAAGTCCTCTGCTTGGTCTCGTGCTCTGACTCTTGCTTTTGCTGCTGTTCTGGAGTCACAGCTTTCTGGCTGTAGGTTGAGGAGGTTCAATGAGCAGGGCCCACTCCTTGATGGTAGTAAGATCCCCGCTCCTGTTTCTGAGGTGGCTCATTTTGTGCCCATTATTAGAGTTCCAAGTTTTTACAGTCACAGTTAACTTGAAATCATCTCATCCTATCAGCATCTTCTTCCACCTTCTCGAATACGCAGACCTATCAGGAAAAGAGTTGATCTGTGGGAGTTACAAAGACTGAAGCTAGAAGAGAACCAAATCATTCACTATACAGCACGAGGAATCCAGGGCGATTCCTAAATTTTTGGCTTCTGTAACTGGGAAGATGCCTGCATGGGCAGATTAGGGTGAAGGTGAGTTTGGAATGGACAGTTAGTTTGCAGAGGCCCATCAGCTGTCTCCTGGAGAGGTCACATAGGTGGGGGACTCAGGAGAGTCACAGTGACACGCATTTGGAGGACACAGGAGTTTAAATCCGTGAGGCAGGAGTGCAAATTGAAAAGCGAGTCCCAGGCTGGGTCGGGGGGCGGTTGTTGGTAGGGAGAAATGGAAAAATCAGGAAGGAGCAAATAATCAAAGTCCAGGAGTGTGTGAAGTATTTGGACTGCTGCTGTAAAGTCAGGAGAGTCCATGGCCGTGTCGAGGGTTGTTGTGAGGAGGAAGTGAGTGGCCAGTAGGCAGATGCTCACTCTCCATCACCTTTGTTTGGCTTTCTCCCTCAGACCAGTGAGCATCCTCAGTGGATTCACTCGGGATAGCTGGATCCTCAGAACACAGCCTCTTTTCCGAATCTGCCGGGCAGGCACGGACTTTCATTTTATAGAAGAAGGTGCTGCAGCCACAAAAGGCCAAGTGTTACCTCGGACTGCCTCTCAACGGAACGAGTTCTGTGCTTCTCCTGTGGTGCGGCCTTGGTTTGTCAGTTGCCAAACAAGGTGTGAGGAGGGGACCTGGACAGCGACAGCCAGCGTGGGTCACACATGTGGCCACACAGGCATCTGGATGATGATGTGAACCTGGATCCAGCCTCAGAATGCTCTACTCAGGATTCCAGACAGCCTGTCAGCCAACTGTCATGGGAGATGTCACCAACTGCCATTCCTGGAGTGCTTAACGTGGGGGCGGGGGCGTGGGAGGGCCCCACTGGGTGGTTTTCTGAGTGACGGACGCAGTGAACAGTCTCTGAAAGTGCTTGAGCCAGCTGTCCACCACTAGGGGTGGTCAAGCAGAGTTGGAGTCACATTTTGGATTGGTGGTGGTTATGTGCCGTGGAGTCGGTTCTGACTCAGAGAGACCCTATACAGGGTTTCCGAGACTATAAATCTTTACAGGAGCAGAGAGCCTTATCTTCTGCGGAACAGCTGGTAGTTTCAAACTGCTGACCTTAAGGTTCGCAGCCCGATAAAGCCGCTATCTGAACTCAGCATACTTGGCTCCTTGCCCGGTGGTGTATTGCCTAATACACAAGGTAAGCATAGGCGTATTTGTGCTCCTTTATTCCATGTTGTTCAGAGGTGGGGCATCGTACAGTCCCAGCCCTGGGAAGGGAGGAAAGATTGCTGCTAGAACCGGAGAGGAGGGACAGCTTGGCAGATGGAGTGTGGAGGGACCCCCACCTCTACTGTCAGACAGAGGAGGGAACCCTTCAGTTCCTACTGTGCGCCACCGCTGGAGGAGGGCAGAGTGGACCGAGTCTGGGTGCCACCTGGAGGGGACTTCCCAGGCAAGAATTTGTGCTTTGTTGCTGGACTGCAAAATCAGTGTGACCTGCAAGGTTGGTGGCTCCTTGGAAACCGCATACAGGGTCGCTGTGAGTCAGACCCGACTCGATGATGACTCTCAGCAACAACAACATACAGAGGTGGAGGAGAATTAGGTGGTTGGAGGGTGATTGAGGATGGTTGGTGAGCAGTGGAGTCCCCACCAGGGGGGACCTTGGATTTTGCTCTGAGTAGGTGAAGAGCTCTGGTAGCGTAGTGGTTACGAATCGGGCTGCGAACCTTAAGGTCAGTGGTTCGAAACTACCAGCCTCTCCGCGGGAGAAAGATGAGGCTTTCTACTCCCGTAAGGATTTACACCCTCGGAAACCCTG
>NW_006408519.1:35324144-35325464 GCF_000296735.1 Chrysochloris asiatica
ACTTTGCTGAATCTTCCAATGAGGTCTAGTAGCTTTTTTGCTGAGTTGTTGGGGTTTTCTATGTATAGGATCATATCATCTGTAAATAGAGTTTTACTTCCTCTTTGCCAATTTGGATGCCTTTAATTTCCCTATCTTACCGTATAGCTCTGGCTAAGACTTCCAAAACAATATTGAATAGGAGTGTTGACAAAGGGCATCCTTGTCTGGTTCCCATTCTCAGAGGGAAGTCTTTCAGTTTCTCTCCATCGAGAGTGATGTAGGCTGTTGGTTTTGTATATATGCTCTTGATTATGTTGAGGAATTTCTATTCAATTTCTACTTTGTTGAGTGTTTTTTTTAATCAGGAATGGATGGTGGATTTTGTCAAATGCCTTTTCTGCATCAATTGATATGATCATTTGGTTCTTTTCCTTTTTCTTATTTATTTGGTGGATTACATTGATTGTTTTTCTAATGTTGAACCATCTTTGCATCCCTTTTATGAAACCCACTTGGTCATAATGTATTATTTTTTTTATGTAGTGCTGGATTCTGTTGACTAGGATTTTGTTGAGAATTTTTGTGTCTATGTTCATGAGGCATATTGGTCTATAATTTTCTTTCTTAGTGATGTCCTTCCCTGGTTTTGGTATGAGGGTTATGCTTGCTTCATAAAAAGTATTAAGAATTTTTCCATCCTCTTCTATATTCTGGAATAATTTGAGTAGAATTGGTGACAGCTCTTCCCTGAATGTTAGGTAGAACTCACCAGTGAAGCTGTCTGGGCCTGGGCTTCTTTTGGTTGGGAGGTATTTGATGACTCGATCAATTTTCTTCTAAGTTTTTGAATTTGTTGGAGTACAACTCTTCATAGTATTCTGTTATTTTCCTTTTGATTTCGTTTAGTTCCGTTGTGACAGCGCCCATGTGGTTACTTATGCAAGTTATTTGTGTCTTCTCTCTCCATTCTTTTGTTAGTTTTGCCAGTGGTCTGTCAGTTTTGTTAATCCTTTCAAAGAACCAGCTTCTTGTCCTGTTGATTCTTTCTATAGTTTATCTGTTATCTATCTCATTTATTTCTGCTCTAATCTTTATTATTTCTTTTCTTTTGGTGACTGTAGGTTCCCTCTGTTGGTCTGTTTCTAATTGTTGGAGATGTTGTGTTAATGTGTTAATTTTGGTTCTTTCCTCTTTTTGGATGTGCACATTGAAAGCAATAAATTGCCCTCTCAGCATTGCTTTCGCTGTGTCCCAAAGATTTTGGTATGTTGTGTTTTCAGTCTTGTTTGTTTCTAGGAACTTTGTGAATTCACGTTTAATTTCCTCTTTTACCCAGTC
>NW_006408519.1:35326640-35332996 GCF_000296735.1 Chrysochloris asiatica
TGAGGCTTTCTACTCCCGTAAGGATTTACACCCTCGGAAACCCTGTACAGGGTCGCTATGGGTCGGAACTGACTCGATGGCACTTAACAACAACAACAGGTGAAGAGCCAGTTGAGTTTGGGGACAGGTGTGTTTATATACAGTGAGCATGACCATCGGGGGCCCTAGTGGTGCAATGGTTAAGTGCTCAGCTGTTGACCAACAAGTTGGTGGTTTGAACTCACCTAGTGGCTTTGCAGAAGAAAGATCCAACAGTCTGCTTCTTTGGATAGTTCTCTGTCACATGGGGTCACTATGGGTCACCTCTCTTTCTGAGGTGGGTGTGGATGGAGACGCGTTGTCTGCCTTTTTTAGGATGAGTGTTGGGGCCTTCAGCCCTGGGGGCCCTGAGTCTACAAGTCTGCGTGTAACCCGTAGCAACAGGACAGAGAAAGACAGCTGTATCTCGGGAGGATATTGTGGAGTGTCAGACAATCAGACCCCATTGTAAAGGGGTTCTGAGAAACAGCGTTCCAGTGGAAAACTTCCGCAGGCTGTCCCCAGCCAGCCCCAATTCCTGTTTGGCTCTCATAGGACCTTAAAATAGTGTGGGATGCTGGGAGAGAGGCTCCAAGGGCAAAATGGTGTGTGTAGCTTGTGCCACATCTGTGGGATACCATGTCATAACTGCATTTGCAGAGCTGGGCTCACAAAGGTTTGGTCCCCGAAGTGGGTGGCACTCTCCTGGCCACACCCAGGAAGAAGACCGTGGTGGTGTCCAGCCCAGGGGTGAGAGTCGTCAGGAGTCTTGTTCTGCTGGACTGCAGTCACCCTTGGTGAGGAGGCCCCGTGTGAGGAGGGCACGGACCCTGGATCCCATCATTGGGGCAGGGAGTGAAGTGGGGCTTGGATCTAACAGGTTAGACTGGAAACCCCTTGCGGTCCTGAGTGTTTGCTCTGAAAATGGCTAGTTTGGGGCAGAGTACTGAGCATCTTTGAGTGTCAGATTCCATCCCTGTAAAATGGATGAGATGTGCATCAAAGGGATGTTGGAGCAAGCTCCCTGGCACCTTTATTGTGCTGAGTAAATCCCTTGAACGCAAGAGTAGATCCTGACCCATCAATCTTTGGTCTAAGGAGCCCTGGCGTACAATAGATATAAATGCTCTTCTGCTGATCCAAACATTGGCACTTCCAACACACGCAGTGGATCCACAGGAGAAAGACCTGTTGACCTGTCCCATAAAGACTTCAGCCTAGAAATCCCTGTGCGACAGTTAGTTCTTTGGGTCACTTTGGTTGAAGGTCAGTGTGAGGGCGCCCAGCAATAGCAGCAGCAGCATCCTTGTTCTGGAGGAAGGGGCGGTGAGTACTACAGCCCCATCTTCTGGGAGGTCAAATGAGACTGCAGCCAAGGTGGGATCATGGTGGACCCAGGCTTTGACCTCTACCCCACCCCCCCAGCAGCGGTTACTCCCCAGTGTCTCCATGGTTCAGTGCAAAGGTGGGTTTGTAAGTTACTGGTTTTCAAGTTGGATGACCTCATACGTACTTTACACTTTTGACGGGGTGGTTTGTGTTCATTTAAATCTGGGGACTTTAATATTATTATGAATTTTTTGCCTTTCTCATTATCTTTCATGCACTTTGGGTTTGTAAGACAAAAACTTAAAGGGCCCTGGTGGCGCAATGGGTAAGCGCTCAACAACTGACCAAAAGGTCAGTGGTTTGAACCCACCATCCCTCCGTGGGAGAAAGATGTGGCAGTATGCTTCAGTAAAGATTACAGCCTTGGAAACCCTATGGGACAACCCTGCCCTGTCCCGTGGGATTGTTAGGAATCGGAATCAACTGGACTGCACTGGGTTTACCTTTCAGTGGGACTTTGCACGGAATCTGTTAATTCCTCGCCCCCAGGTAGCGGTTTGGGACTCCTCATGGGAAGGCCACACGGCTTCTAGGTGTAAGAAGAGGAGGTTGTGTGTGTGTGTTAAGAGGAGGGTGGAGAATACTAAAATGATCAAGAAGTCTGGTGGTGCTGTGGGTTAGGTATTGGGCTATAACCTTTACTGACTTAAAGGTGGTGTCTCAAACCCACCAGCCACTCCATGCCTGCTCCCATAACGATTTATAATCTCGGAGCCCCTTTATGGGGTCACGATGAGTTTTGGATTTGGTTTCTGTTGGACTGAGGACCAGAGTGTTAGGCTGCCTTTTTGAAGTTTAAAGGGCCTGAGTTCAGAGTGTGATCTTAACCCTTTAAGGAAGAAGATGAGACTTTGGGGGGTTTTGAGTAGACAGATACTAAGAGCTGCTCCTTGGTGGGCTCTGAGTTCCTCGGTGGAGCAAAAGGTTCACTTGCTTGGCTGTTACAGATTGGATGTTCTATCCAGAGGACCTCAGAAGGAAGTCCTGGTGATCTCCTTCCTAGTTTTGTGCTGACACACGTGGGGTCACCGTGAGTCAGCTGACTGGATGGCTACTGGTGGCTTGGTGGGCCAGCGTAGATGGATGGGGGGAGGTGAAAGCCTGGGTCAAGCATCTGCCGGAAGGGAGAGGTGCACATGGACACAGATACTGTTTGAGTCTAGAAACAACCAGGAAAACATGTATGTTCGACTCCATTCAGTGACCATTCTCCAGGGATGAATGTAAGGGACACGGCCCAGAGCACTTCTGGGAGCTGTAGGGGCTTAAGCAGAGCATTGGGTATGCAGGTGAGCTACCCTGAGGAGAACTTTTAGGAGCCCTGAGATCCTTGCGAATGAAGCATTGTTTTCCCTTCCATAGTCTCAAAGCCTGGCATAGACTTCCAAAGTGCCACCTCTTTAGCCAGAAGGTTCCTGAAGCAAACCTTGTGCCCTACTTGTTGTAGGACCTGCTTCCCATCCTGACAGGTCCTGATCTTTGCAGACTCCCTTGGGGCGAACAGTGGGACAGATTCAAGGAGCAAAGCTGGCCTTGTTGACAAGTTTGGATCCGGTCCAGAGAGAGCCGTCCTGGGGCTTAGGAAGCAAGGCTTTCCCAGCTGTGGTGTAGGCCAGGTGGCCTGCTCTCCTTGGGAGATGTGTCTGCAGGCTGTGGGGATGGTGTTGGAGGCCTAAGAATTATTGGAGGGCCACTTGATGGTGGGACCAGTAGTGTGGACAGCTGCACTGGAGACCAGTTCTTCCAGTTTTCCATTCAGCCACAAGGCAAGTGTTTATTGCAACTTTGCTATATGCTAAAGGAGTCTCATGATGCAATGGTTAAGTGCTCACGTCCACCCCGAGGAGATTCCCTACGAGAGAGACCTGACAATTCCCTCCTGTAAAGAACTTGTTGTTAAGTGCCATCTAGTCAGTTCTGACTCATAGCGACCCTGTATAGAGTTTCTAAGGAATGGCTGGTGGGTTTGAACCCCCAGCCCTGCGGTTAGTAGTCCATTGCTGATCCTCCAGTGCCACACCAGGACTATAAGGAATAAGGCCTAGAAACCCCCATAGGGCTTCAAGTTCTCTGTCAGAACTTGATTTGACAGCACACACCACCTAATAGCCATGCGCAAGAAACAAATCTAGGCACTGGGGAAGCTCAGTCCACCAAAGATGCAACATCTCTGCCTCCCGGGGCCAACAGACTAGAACAAGGAAGAGTACTGTGTGTGGTGTGCTAGAATGTAGTCAGTGTGGAGGGACAGGTGGGAGAGGGGAGGCCGAGTGCAGTGTGTGTGTAGGTGGGTGGGTGGCTGGGTGGGTGCACCCCTGCTGAAATGGGTTGGTCCGAGTAGGTCCCATGAAGAAGGTGGCATTTGAGCAGAGACTTGGAAGAAGCCAGGGGAGTGAACTTCGAGCCTCTCCAGGAGGAATGTTCCAGGTCAACAGAACAGCAAGTGTCTGGAGACAGGAATGTGTTCAACATGAAAGCAAGGAGCCCAGTCCTCTGTGTCTTTGTCATTTTTCTGTACATCTAAACAACAACAACAACAACAACAACAAAAGAGTTTATTAAAGGAAAACATCTCATAGCCTCATTTGATTCTATCAACTGTCTGTGAAATGTTCCCATTTTACAGATGGGAGAACTGAGGTTCAGGGAGGTTATGTCGTGTGCCCAGCTATCTACATCTAGTGGTAGAAGTCCAGCTGTGAGCCTGGGACTCTTGACCCCTTGTTGTTGTTGTTGTTATGCTGATGCATGATGAGTGAAGAGAACAGAGAAAGGTGCTTCTTCATGATCCTCGCTCGCTACTAGAATCTGTGGGAGCGCCGTTGGAGGGGGGCTGCCCAGTGTGGTGTGGGAGCGGGTGCCAGCACATGTCGGAAGGACCTCTGGGATGCTGCCAGGGAGAAGGGGAGGGTGCCAGGCCCAGTGTGTGGGTGGGCTGAGCCATGCTGAGGTGCTGGGAAGGGGATGGCAATAGCCTCATTTCCCGTGCCAGTCCTGGTTGGCTGGGTGGCCTAAGAGCTGTGCCGTAGAGCCTCAGAACAAAGTGTGATCGATCTGGTAGTGAGCTCTGCCAAGGGTTGCACGCTGCCCATCACCGCCTATGTGGACTTGGAGATCCTGGAGGTCCCCAGCTAGGCTGCAGCAGTGCTCTTTGGGGATCCTTTTCTTTGTCCACAGAAAACCTTTACCTTCTCAGGATCTCTGTAGGGGGCATCAGGGCCTCGTGGGGATGGAGTGGGAGTCCACCATGAGTTAACTGTGGGATTCTCCTAGTTTTGGACAGGGATAAGACAGGCCTTCCAGCCTGGCCCGGCTTCCAGAACAACGTGTCCTCAGAGGAAGTGGAAAGACTGGTTTCCTCTTAGATAAAGGTAGGGCCCTATGGAACCTTCTAGAACTGGCTTCCACTGTACTTCTGCATGCTTATTCCAGGCAATGAGTGGGGCATTTACAGAGAGGACAGGAGCAAAATTGCACACATCTGTGTGTTGCCTGTGAGCCTCTTTATATGTGCGTGTACATGTGGGTACATGGGACTTTCAGGGCTGTTGTACAGGCTGTTGGGACTGGAAATGTCTTTCCAAGTCACCTGAGGCCAATTAGGAAAAGACATGGCTTCCCATTAAGAGAACTTGATGGTCAAACATCTGTTTTACAAAGTAGGTAATTAGGGAGTGGCTCTGGTGGTGCTGTGGGTTAGGCATTAGGCTGCTTCAAGGCCGCCGGTTCAAACCCACCAGCTGCTCCACAGGAAGACGTTGATGCTCTGTGATCCCACAAAGATTTACAGTCCCTGAAACCCTATATGGGGTCTCTCTGATGGCTAGTGATTGTGAACATTTCTTCATATATTTGTTGGCTGCCTGGATCTCCTCCTTGGTGAAGTGTCTGTTCATGTCCTGTGCCCATTTTAAAATTGGGTTATTTGTCTTTTTCTTGTAGAGGTGTTGTAGTTTCCTATATATTTTAGAAATGAGTGTCTGATGTGTCGTTGCAAAAGATTTTTTCCCATTGTGTGGGTTCCCTTTTAAACTCTTTTAGTGAAGTCTTTTGATGCATATAACTTTTAAATTTTTAGTAGGTCCCAGTCATCTATTTTGATTACTTTCGTTTATGTAATTTTCAAAGTGTTTGGTAGTCTGTGTATACCCTGAATTAGAGCCCTCACATTTGTCCATATTTTGTTATTGATGACCTTCATAATTTTGGGATTCACATTTAGGTCTTTAATCCATGCTGAGTTCATTTTTGTATAGGACATGAGGTAACGGTCTTTTTTCAATCTTTTGCGTATTGCTTTTCCAGTTCTGCCAGCACCATCTGTTAAACAGGCTATTTCCTCCCCATGCAATATACCTAGGCTATTTCCTCCCCATGCAATATACCTAGGCACTTTGTCAAAAATCAGTTGGTTGTATGCGAATGGGTTAATTTCTGGATTCTCAATTCTGTTCCATTGATCAATGTATCTTTCATTGTACCAATACCAGGCTGTTTTGACCACTGTAACCATGTAGTAAATTTTGAAATCGGGGAGTGAGAGGCCTCCAACCTTGTTCTTCTTCTTAACAAGTGCTTTGCTTATCCTCGGTCTCTTTCCTTTCCATATCAAGTTTGTAATATTCTTTTCCATCTCTTTGAAGAATGTTGTTGGAATCTGGATTGGGATCGCATTATATGTGTAAATTGCTTTGGGCAGTACTGACATTTTCACGATGTCGAGTCTTCCTATCCAGGAACATGGTATGTTCTTCCACTTTCCCTTTGGTTTCTTATAGTAGTATTTTGTAATTTTCTTTGAATGTTGTTGTTAGGAGCCGTCGAGTCGATCCCAACCCATAGCGACCCTGTGTAGGGTTTCCAAGGAGTGGCTGGAGAGCTTGAACCGCTGACCTTGCAGTTCAACTCTGGTTAGGTTTATTCCCAAATATTTCATCCTTTGGGTGGCT
>NW_006408519.1:35334626-35387445 GCF_000296735.1 Chrysochloris asiatica
GTTGGTTGATTGTGCTGTTTAGTTCCTCTGTATCTTTGTCGAGTTTCTTTCTGGTTGTTCTATCCCTTTTCGAAAGTGGCATATTAAAAATCTCCCGTTATAATTGTAGATTTATCTATTTCTTTCTTCAGTTCTAGTAAGGTTTGCGTCATATATCTTGGTGCTCTTTCATTTGGAACATATATGTTTATCAATAGCCATTGTTGTTGTTGTGTGATGTGGAGTCGGTTCCGACTCATAGCGACCCTGTACAGGGTTTTCGAGGCTGTAAATCTTTACGGGAGCAGAAAGCCTCATCTTTCTCCCGTGGAACAGCTGGTAGTTTCAAACTGCTGACCTTGCGATTCACAGCCCGTAACCACTACACTACCAGAGCTCATTAGAGAGATCCAAATCAAAATAACAATGAGATATCTCATACCAGCAATAACAGCAAAGATCAAAAAAGTAGAGGACAATAAATGCTGGAATGAGCTCATTGCCAGTGGGTATTGTTTTGTTTTGGACTTTAGCATTCAGGGAGCCTTGGTGGTTCAACTATTAAGTGCTGGACTGCGATCGGAAAGTTGAAGGTTTTAACCTGTGGGAGAAAGGCCTAGTGATCTGCTTTCATAAACATGTTGTTGTTGTTGTGTGCCGTGGAGTCGGTTCTGACTCATAGCGACCCTGTATAGGGTTTCCGAGGCTGTAAATCTTTACGGGAGCAGAAAGCCTCATCTTTCTCCTGCAGAACAGCTGGTTGTTTCGAACTGCTGACCTTGTGGTTCACGGCCCGATTCGTAATTATGCTACCAGATCACAGAACCTGCAAAACCCTCTGAGGCATTTCTACTCTGCCAAGAGGGCCCAGTCTGAGTTGAGAAGCAATTTGGAGCACTTAGCACCGCACCAGCTTGGCGTTTAAGAGAAGCCGCACTTCGTAAAAAATGTTGCATCTGTTTGGTTTCCCTGCACAACATTTGAAGCCGGGTTTGGAAGTTGGTTCAGCTGGCACGCACCTATTGGGCACACCTTTGTGTGTTTGGTGCATGGTCCCTAAAATAAGGGAGCTATTATTAAACAGTGTGTGTTTCTGTGGAGGACAGAAGTACACAGCAGCCGTCCTTGCAAATGTGACCTCAATTTGTATGTTCAGTTTGTATTGAGTGTGACAATCAAGAGGTGATTTAGGAATTTTGGACTCGGGTCTCTTGTGTAACCAAAGAAAGATAATAATCATTGCCCCTTTTTCATAAGTTGAGAATATATATTGTTAGCAAAAGAAAACTGAACAAGGGGGGTTAAAAAAAAAAATCCAACCCCACTAGCATCGAGTCTGTTCCAGCTTGTAGCGTGGGATCCGATGTAGGCTTTCTAAGAATGTAAATCTTTATGGTTGCAGATAGTCTCATTTTTCTCCGGAGCAGAGAGTGGGTTTGAACTACCAACCTTTCAGTTAGCAGCCAAATGCCAGACCCACAGTGCCACTAGGGTCCTGTCAGAGGGCTTAGGGACTGACATGTAGACATCATAGAGAGCAGTTGACACTTAAGTGTCATCCTGGGCCCTGCTCCTGCCCTTTCCTAAGTCTCTCTCAGCTCTTCCTGGCTCCCCTTTCCCTGGTCCCATGGAACAGTGAGTTGCTTGGCCCCTGTTTGTCCCCTCCTGTTAGCAGCTCCGCTGCCCTCCCACTCTGCAGGCAGGCCTTCACCTGGTGGCCAGTCAACAGACACTTTATTCCTGCCTGGTGTTCCTGACGCTGCCTGGATCACCTGAAGCTGCCGGAAGCCAGCCGCCTGAGTGGCCGGCAGTGGGCATGGGCAGTGGGTGGGAACATTCCTCTAGGCTGACTTGCCTGGCACGAGACCCCTGCTTCTGACTGCTGAGTCACAGCGGCTGAGTCACCAGCCAGCTGGGTCTCCATGGAGCCCTTTGTGTGACACCGCCCAGGCTTTCCGGCTCATGCCCTCCCTTCTTCCACCTCCCAACCTGGAAGTCACTGGCACCCTGGTCCCTTGGTGCCTAGGACTCAGGAACATTCCTCAACCCCAATCAGCTTGTAGGACCAGCTGGGTGCCTTTGAGGAAAGGAGCTAGGCCAATGAGTAAGCACGCTGAATCAGGGGTAATCTATGTATACATGTATTGGGGGCTCCCCCGCTTCTGCTTGGCTGCTGGAAATCTTCCCAGAGGGAAACAAAAGGGCCATTTGGGGTCCCGCTGCTCCTTGGGGATTGAGCTCAGTGAGCTAAGATGAAGCGGGGGTTGGGGGTTGGGGGGTTGACAATAGATGGCACATTGGGGTGTTGGGTAGGGCAGGGGGTGGGCAGCTTGTTGATGGGGGGGGCTTGAACTGCCGACTGACCTTGCAGTTCAAACGGCTTTAAGTCTGGTGCAATAACCCACGCGCCACACCAGGACTCCTTTGGGACCTAAGATTTTAGGGTTGAATACAGGGAATCTTTGGAGTTGCCGTGAGCCCATAAAGGCCTGTGTTTCTGACTTTGGTTCTATCTCAGGTGTGGGAAACCTGAGAGCTGGCCGCTTCCAGGAGCCTGTGAAGTCTGTGTTCTGCTGTAATAAAGACTGTGCCCTACAGAAGATACCTGGGGGGTATGCAGTCGTTTGTTGCCATGAAGTCAATTCTGTTTCATGGTGACCCCGCAAGTGGAGTACAACTGCTCTGTAGGGTTTTCAAGGCAGTGGCCATTCGAATGCAGCTTACCGGTCTGCCGTTGAGGTGTCTCCGGGTGAATTTGAACCACCAACCTTTCAACTAGAAGTCAAGCACTTTATAGTATGTGCCACTCAGTGTTTCCTTGAGTGAGGCTGAGAGATGGGTTAAAACGAGCACTTTCTAAGATTGTTAAGTGCCTTTGAATCAGCTACAAGTCATAGTGAACCTGTATAGGGGTTCCAAGGAACATCTGGTGAGTTTGAACCGCTGACCTGGAGGTTCGAATCTACCTTGACGCCATCCAGTGCGTTATCTTGCAGTAGAGCATTGACGATTATCAGCCAACAACAAAAAAGGCCGGGTGTTGAAATGAAGCTTGTGCTTAATTGAAAAATTAAAGAGAGTGTAAGAAGATGGTTCAGACACCAGGGTTTACAGAACAGTGACTGACCCAGAGAAGGTGGCCAGTAGAATCGTTTTGAGTGAAATCCAGGGTGGCTATGAGTCAGAACTGACTCAACAATACTTAGCAACTATTATGTGGAGCAGGTCTGTGGCCTTGAATCACATCTTGGTTCCTTTAATT
Organism: Chrysochloris asiatica; assembly: GCF_000296735.1. Taxonomy (NCBI): domain Eukaryota; kingdom Metazoa; phylum Chordata; class Mammalia; order Afrosoricida; family Chrysochloridae; genus Chrysochloris; species Chrysochloris asiatica. The sequence goes on from NW_006408519.1 coordinate 35,337,868, forward strand.
CAGTTGCTACATACCCTGGAATATATACTTGCTTATTAATATTTTGTTGTGTTTTTGATGAAATCTTACACAGCAATACAGATACCTATTTGGCAAGTTCTCTGCAAATTGTTCATCGACTTAACATTCTTGACAATATGCTCATTGGTTGTATTCTGGTTGCTCGGTTTCCAGTATCCTTTTGCTTTTGAGTCATTGTGGCCTGATGGTGTCGTACAGATAGCGTTTGAGTGGAGCACTGTCCTGATGGATAATGCCCTTTATTGGAGGCTCCCATTTGCTATATTTCTATAAAAGATGAATTTGGGATCGTTTTGGTTCATGGTTTAAAGAGTTTTACAGGACTGTCATCTCAGCGAGTTCTCCAGCCTCCACTGTTTCAGTAACTCTAGACATTGTAAGCATTTCCATTCTGTTCTATGTTTTTCTTTTATTCTATCCGGGTCCATCTATTGTGAGCCATGACTGGAGATTTATTCTTAATGGCGCAGCTCAGTGAGAAGGAAATTGTGTTCTCTTTCTTTCCGATCTTAAGTATAAGCTTGTTTGCAGTTGGCAGCCTGAACAAGTTCAAGTCACGGCCTGACCGCCCTACTGCCCGATTGTCTTCTTGCATCCATAGAACATAAAGCACAGCTCACTGGGATTGTGATCTTGATAGGCTCGGGACCAGAGAATAGAAATCAGCGGTTTCTGCATGCCTGCCCTGGGCCAGGCTCTTGATGAGGATCAGTGTGTGAAGTTAAGTGTTGTGGCCCATATAGTGGTATTGTAAGGATGTCAACTCTGACCCTTCACATCCTCATATTTGAACCTGCTTTCTTTCTACTGCCTGAGCTGAAGGAGCATGCTTAGCTAATCACTTGGCTATTAACTGAAACATCGGCCCTTGGAACCTACCTGTTGTTGTGCGGAAGAAAGATGTGGCAACCTGCTTTGGTAAAGATGTACAGCCTTGGAAATCCTGTGGTACCATTCTACTCTGTCCTGTATGGTGTTATTGTTGTTGTTAAGTGCCATTGAGTCAGTACTGACTCATAGAGACCTTATGCACAGCAGAATGCAACACTGCTCAATCCTGGGCCAACCTCACTATCGTTGCCACACTTAAGCCCATTGATGCTGCCACTTTGCCAGTCCATCTTGCTGGGGGTCTTCCTAGGAATTGGAGTAGACTTTTTTTGTTGTTGTTTTCTTTTGTATTCTGGGCTGCTTCTACAAAATACTGACTTGATGAATTGATAAAAACTTAAAGACCTATGAGACTGGGATGGAGGTGCCCACCCCTAGCCACAGACTGCTCCCCACAGCCCGATATCCCCCCTCTCCCCCCCTCCCCCCCGGGATCTCTGGTGTGCTGCCTTCTTGCTGGCCTGAGCAAGCATGATACACCTCAGTGAAGTGGCACTTGTGTGAACTTGGCCCACCCTCGCCTCGCTTCCCTGTGTACAAAGCAAGGAGGATGCTGTGGAGGCTCCAGTGTGTGGTGAGGTTCTCACGGGCGAGGTGCCTGGCACACAGGAGGCCCCTAGCAATCCACTGGTTCTTAGTCCCAACATGTGAAGTGGCTGAGTCACCGGTCCCCCAGGGACATGGCTGTCTCTTGTATGAGCTGGGTGTACTGAGCCCTAGGAACAGTGTGGCTGTACAAGCCCATCCATGACACAAAACCTGGTGGACACCTTCCAAGTAGGACAAGCAGTGATGGGAACTGGGTGTGCGGGTCCCAGAAGGGCCACTTACTGGAACCAATGAGCAGGAAGAGCAGCAGGTGTTGGCAGCCGAGGTTCCCAGTTGTGCCACTGGGGTACGGTGTGGGACTGGGAATAGCCCTCCTCTCCCACCCACTATCCAAGCTCCTCTTCCTGGAGGTATCTCTGGAGGCAGGAAGGGGCTGAGGTTCCGGATTGCAGCATTTGGGGAAAGGAAGTGGGAGAGTCCCATGGCAGGACTGGCCAGGTGAGTCACCTGCTGTGAAGAGGCATTGAGCTCTTCCCTCCTGTCTCTCTCTGTGACTTCTGTACAGACAAGGAAGCTCTTGACCAATGCTTCACCTTGGAGCAAGCTCAAAATGGCTGCCGATGACCCCACAGTCAAGATGTGGACTTGTCAACCAGTTGCCTCCCTGCCAGCTGCTGCCTGCCACTCACGTTTTCCTAGTGATCTGACCTCAGTTCCTCTGTACTTCCCGGCTTGCAGCCTGTTGCCAAAGCCTGTGTAGTTTCAACCAACATTGGGGTTAATTTCGCCCAACTGTCCCCGTCCTTCCATTTGGCCACTGAACTAAGGTGCCTATTTGTCTACTGTGCACTGGGTATCGGGCCAGGCTCTGGAGTTGAGCAGATTACAGCACCATGTAGCAGAAATAGAAATAGAAGTAGGGGCCCTTTGCTGGGTTGTGAGGTGTAGGGGGGCAGTGCAGTGACATTGTGGGTTCAGCTTGGGTGGCTTAGGGAAAGCTTTGCTCCAGAATTGCCGGTGTTGAGTCTTGGGGAATGAGGTGGTTCTTCAGGTCTATGGGGGGTCAAGGGAGGAGTCAGAGATAAGCATGGAAGTCCCTAGATCTTGAGATGTATCTTATAGGATTGATGAGTAAGGTTAGAGAGCAAGATGCCCAAATCTGTTAATCTTTGCTGTCTTGTTATCCCTGTGTCTACAACAGTGTTGGCTCTTGGCATGTATTAGTGATGGCTGAAATTGTTTCCTGTGGAGTCTTGGGAGGCTGGTGGACACCAGAATCCAGGGACGGACACGGAGCTCCAGGTTACCACCAAAGAACATGATTTTGGTCTAGGGGCTGAAGTTGAAATATACCAGAATACTTTCCAACTAGAACAAAAACTGAAAAATCAAGATCGATTCATCTACAAACGGGAATTACAAGTTCCGTTTAGTTTAGGTATATGTTTCCCTGAAATATTTTACCCTGTATAGGGTTTCTGAGGAGGGCTGGTGAGCTTGAACTGCTGACCTTGTAGTTCAGACCGATGGAGGGGCTATTTTAAAACTAGGAGATGGAGGCTAAATAGTTGTTCATTAAAAAAAAAAAAAAAACAAGAAAACTGCCTGGTTTGGAAGCACCTGCTTGCACACACATATACATCCCATGATGGGAGGTGGCTGTACCGGGACTGGATAGTTCAGGCCAGCTGCCACTCAGGCCAGTTACAGAAATGCAGGGAACTTAACAGGCAAGGCATCCCTGGGGGATTCAAATGGTTAATGCACTCAGCTGCTAACCAAAAGGTTGGCCATTTAGGCTTACCTAGAGACACCTTGCAAGAAAATCCTGGTGATCTGCTTTGGAAAAATTAGCCATTGAAAGTCCTATGGAGCACAGTTGTACTCTGACACACATGGGGAATCTCCATGAGTCACAGTCATCCTGGCTGCAGCTGTTTTTTTAAAATCAGACAAATGAGACATTTTTCTGGACCTGCTCATCTGTAGAAACATTAGAAAATGCCACCTGTAATGATCATACAAGGAGCTCTGGTAGCGTAGTGGTTATGAATCGGGCTGTGAACCTTAGGGTCAGCAGTTTGAAACTACCAGCCGCTCTACGGGAGAAAGATGAGGCTTTCTGCTCCCGTAAAGATTTACAGCCTCGGAAACCCTGTACAGGGTCGCTATGGGTCAGAACCGACTCGACGGCACTTAATAACAACAATGATCATACAGGTCATCAGAGTCCTTACAGCCACTCCCGAACATCTTATCATCTTGCTGCTCGACAGTTTTCTATCTTGGCTTTCCACACTTGGCATTTTATCATGATAAGCATTGGACTGGTAACTGAAAGGTCTGCAGTTCAAATCCACCAGCTGCTCTCGGAAACCTTACATAGGGTCGCTATGAGTCACAACGTTCCTTATTGTCACTCAGAGCTTTCCGGACTGGTTTTGGGAGTAGCTTTTTCATACTTTATGATGCACTTGCTACAAGGAAGGGGCTCCCTAAATGCTCCTCCTCTGTGGAATGGGGATTAGAGGGGGAGAGGACACCTCACCAATGCCTTACACCTGGGCCCATTGTCTTCATTTGCTTAGTCAGTGCTGCACGGAGATTTCCTCTGGTTTTTGTCAATTCTGTTGAGTAGGAAAATTAGTAACAGACATCTTACTTTGATTTTAGGGTTTCTCTTATCCGGGAAATCAAATGCTTGCCATAAAAAAAGCCAAACTGCCAGAGCCTACCAGAAACAGTGCTATAGTGATATAAATCTGCCTTATTCTACTAGAAATGGGTTGCCAGCAAGCCATTAACTCTTGATTTAAATCTCAGAAAGCCTCCAGGCTGCAGAGGAGCAGCTGGCGGGTTTGAACTGCTGACTTTGCAGTTCAAACGGACCTTATGGTTCCATATTATTAGCACCTAGTAGGCAATCTCTGTAAATGAGGAGGGTAGAATTCAATCAGTTACATAAAGATCAGCCAGTAGTTGCTGTTCTACACGTCTCCCTCCTCTTCTCTTTGTAAACGCATTGTACCTGCTTTCTTGGATCACTTAGATTTCACTGGAATCCAAATGGTTTCCCTACATGCATATAGAATTACTGCTAAGAATAAACTTTATGGTCACCTTTCAGTGAGTTTAATTATTTTAATAGGTGTAACACATGAACCTTTTCATGAATCTGATTGTCTTGGCAGAAACTCCCAGGGAGGTTTGGGAGTGGTGAGACATTGTTCCATGTCTCTGGACTGTTCAGCTGCGACACCTGTGGAGTCAGGTGAGTTCAGGCATCCTCCTAAGACCTGAGCTTCCTAATGAATGCCACAAATTCTGCACCAAACAACCTAACCCCAAGTGGGGTCTTGGTTTTAATCTGCTTTTCTGTAACTGCCTGTTGAATTGCCTATTTCTGTTTTTGTCAATTGGTCATTTCCTTTGGGGGTGTTAACAGTGGGTTTTCTCATTGATTGGTAAGATCCGCAGTGATTAACTTGTGAATTTTGCTGTGGTAGAGCCTGGGGAGCCCCTTTGGACTCATTGTTAGGCTGGTTCTGTGGGCAGTGGCCTCCATTTCTATGGGCCATGCTTCTTTGCAAATCTGCATCTGTTTGTGGTAGTAAAGCTAGGCTTTGCAAGTGAAAGCCCCACAGAGAAGGGCTGTTTTCAATGGTTTGGGGTCTGGGAGCTTCTGACCCTCTTCTTTCTTTTTTTCATAAGTAAATCATAAACCCTACCTGTCCTAGGTGTCCGCGGAAGTGCCGCCTCTTCCAGGGAGCTCTACTTGGGTGGTGGTGGTTGGCCTCTTTCTAACACTAAGTAGTAACTTAGGTGTGTGTTCCTGTGAACATTTATTAATGTCTGCTCGGCCACTGGGCTCAGATCTTCCTGAGGACTGAGACCTTGTCTCATTGCCTAGCATGTGTATCTCCAGAAGCGTCTGTTCCTGTTACTGTTGTAAAGTGCTGTCGAGTTGGTTCTGACTCATAGTGACCCTTTATAGGGGTTTCAAGGAACAGCTTGAGTTTGAACCACCAACCCTGTGGTTCAAACAGACCTTGCAGTCCAGTGCTTTATCCCACAGCGCCGCACCAGGATTCCCTAGGTGGTGCAAATGGTTAAGACACTCAGCTGTTGGAGGTTTCAGTCTGCCCAGAGGTACCTTGGAAGAAAGCCCTGGCAGCAGGGAGGTGTTGGCCCTTCTCCCCCTCCCACTTTGCCCTTGTCTTTGTTTGTTTTCGCTGTTGGCATTGAGGATGCCTGGGAGTCACAGCAGAGTGCACGTGTCCCCAGTAATGAGCTGGTTCTGTATGCTGACAGGACTGTTCCTGGTCTTTCCTGGTCTCCATTCCAGAACCTGCTTACCCTGCCTTCCTGGGACCCAGGCTCCCAGGACTTTGATGCCTCCAGAAGCAATGGCCGTGCTTCTCTGCCTGGCCCTGGCCCTGGCCCTCGCTGGCCACTCCTGGCCACTCCCCACATGCCCGCCTCCTCCTTTACTTCTGGGTTCTGGTAGAGGGGCACCCAGGCTCACAGGGACCAGAGTGGGAGAACCACTGCAGGGGCTGGTGGGGTACTTGGAGGAGGGCCAGGTGCGGGGCCTGGGCATAGCCCCTCTGCAGAGATAGTGCCAGCTACTGCACTCATGCCATCCCGGAGCCTAGGTTGGTTTTGTTGAAGCCGTTGACCATTTTGAAAGAAGGTGCTTTCAAAATGTGCCTCTAGGGTTTGTATGGAAGCCAGTTGCCTTCAAACGGACTCCAACTCTTGCTCCCTAGGGTTTTCAATAACTGTTTTTTTAGAAGTAGATCACCAGGCCTTTCTTCTGAGGGACTTCTGTGTCTGTTTGAAAGCTTCAAGCCCTGTGCATTAACTCTCTATACCATGGGGTACTTCTGGTGTGGCACTGTAAGATCAGCACTGAACAGGAAACCACAAGGTCAGCAGTTCAAACCCACCAGCTGCTCCTTGGAAACCCTATACAGGGTCTCCGTGAGTCAGAACAGGCTTAACTGCACTTAACAACAACCAGTACAACCACTGGGGGATTCCTATGGCTTTTGTAAGTTAAAACGAAGCACCTCTGAAACCCAATTTGGTACCACTCCCCTGTTTTTCTCCTCCGGGCCCTGTGTGGGCCCCTCTAGTGGCTTCACACACCTTGCTCAGTCCTGGCATGGGCTTGGCCTCAGCCAGGTCAAGTTGTCAAGCTGTCAAGTCTCTAGGAGAGGGAAGGGGGGAGGAGAGGACAGGATCCAGTCTGGCAACCCTTTCGTGTGCAAACCAGACCTAAGGGCTGCTCCTCCAAGGACCCCTGTTCCATACCCCTACAGTTGGAGGTGTGGGATTTTGTGGGGAAGTTGTCTCTGCCCTCCCTCCTTCCTCTGCTGGTCCTGGGGTGGCCTCTCCCTGACACCTGGCAGGAATACCAATGAGCTGGGTTCTGGAAGGTTACTGATACAGCACTTCTCTCCATGTGTCCCTCCTTGCCCTTCCAGATGCAGGCCTGGTCTTGGGGTAGTGTTGCCCTCTGGTGAACATAAACTGCCCAAGGCTCTTGATCATGGGGGGGATGGGGAGTGTCTCTCATATTTTGATGTAAATGTCCTAGAGGTCACCTAATAAAGCCTGTGAACTGCTTCTTGTGGCATTTCAGGGGTGCCTTTACTGAGGGTTGTTGTTTGTTGTTAAAGTGCCATTAAGTTCGTTCTGATTCATGCCCAACAGGGTTTCCCAGTAGCAGCTGTTGGATTTGAACTGCCAACCTTTGGGTTTGCAGTCCCGTCCTGATCCTACAAAGCCACACCAGGCATCTTTACTGAGGGTAGGAAGTGAGTGTTGAGATGTTGTTGGTGATATTGTTGTTAAGTTGGTTCAATTCAAACTGACCCCCAGAAGTGCCATAGGATTGTTAAATAATATAAATGTTTATTTTCTAAGAAGGGAAAAATAACCCTAAAAAGTTGAGGTCCTGGTGTGGTGCTGTAGGATACACACTGAACTGCTAACTGCAAGGTCACTGGTTCAACTCCTCAGAATCGCTATACAGGGTCAGAATGTACTTGACCACACTTAACAACAACATCATAGTACTCAGGAGCTAGGCACTGTCCAGAGGCCTTTGCAAAGTTTGTTGGGTGCAGTTGCTACTCAAACTGACCTTGCAGTCCAGTGCATGAGCCGGCAGAGCCACACCAGGACTTTCATTTTACTTGTAAATGCTCCTGCTGATACAATTTTGCATTCGGATCCTCCCTCCGCTTTGGGTAGCATTCATTGTAGTTCCAGCTCCGTAAATTGGAAAAGTTTACTAAACTTTAAGAATGGTCGCTCGCTCTCTATTCTCTAGAACCCACCCGCAGACACTCCTGTGTCCTTACACATTGGCATCTGAGAAGTGCATTTGGTGACCTTAGTAATGAGCAGATTTGGACAGTGTTGGCGACAGAGTTGATACTGACCAGAGGCCTCCGGCCAGGTTCCAGATGGACTGCAGTGAATGAACCAACACCTTTGTAAACTGGGTAGTACATATTATCATTAATTACTTTAGCATTCATTAGTAAGTCATGAAGCTGACATTATTATTCTTCAAGTGACAAAATGATGCCAGCACTATCAAGTATGAATGATTTAAGTCTCATGACTTAAATTGTAAGCTCTGTAGTATTGGACAAATATAGAAAGTCAGAGGGTGAGAGATGTTTAAGAAGACAAATGATTTTCCCTAAGGCTTTTTACTTGCTTCCCTGAGAGTTTAAGGACCTGGGAGTATTTTACTGTGCCCTGCAGTTCCATACCCTGAATACTTGAGCATGTTTTGTTTTGTTTTTTTTACCATTTGCAAGCTTTATTTTATAATAGTGAATGCCATAGAAACTCTGTGGAGTGTTGCAATGGTTAAGTGCTCTGTTGCTAACCTACCGGATGCTTCCAACGTACCCAGGGGCTCTGTGGGGAGATCTGGAGACTACATCCTAGGAAACTCCTTGGGGCAGGCACGTAACAACAACAATAGAAGAATATGATAGAAGGACCTTTAGACAGCCAACGGAGAGCCAAACTCCCTTGGGTAGAGGTAGGGGATGGGAGAGTGAGTGACATTTCCGTTTGAGATGATCCTGGTGGTTAATGGCTCCGACTCATGGTGACCCCTGAACAACAGAAGGGTCTTGTGCCAACTTCATGGACACTGGTATGCTGGTACCTGTTGTTTCAGCCCCTGTACTTTGAGTACCTTCCATCTCAGGGAACTCATCTTCCAGATTGACGAGGATTATTAGGTAATTTCTATTTAGCTCCTTAAGGTCTTCACTGGCTAGTTTTCAAAAGTAGATCTCTAGACTTTTCTTCCAAGTCTGTCTCAGTCTGGAAGCTTTGCTGAAAATCTGCCCACTGTGGATAACCCTGCTTTAAGATCATCACTGTTTCCTGCCCATCAGTTGGTTCTGACTCGTACGGACCATACATACATACAACAGAACAAAGCCTGCACCGTCCTGAGCCATCCTCACAATCGCTGCTGGGTTTGAACCCATGGTTGTAACCACTGTGTCAGTCTTACTGAGGGTCTTCTCTTCTTCATGGACCCTCCTCTTTATCAAGCAGGGGTGTTCGTTTCCAGGGACTGATAGATCACATGTTTAAATTCTATGACACAAAGGCCTTCCATACTTGCTTCTAAGGAACATACTGGCTGTATTCTTCCAAAACAGATTTGTTTATTCTTCTGGAAATACATCGTATATAAATATCTACCACCAACTCCACCATTTTTAAGATTGTTACTGTTAGTGCCAACGAGTTAGTCCCGACTCTTGAGATCCTGTATAGGGTTTCCAAGGAACAGCTGGTAGGTTTGAACCACCAACCTTGTGGGTTGCAGTCCAGTGCTGATCCACAGCACCATACCATACATGTTGAATGAAAGAAAGATGAAGTATGGTGTGAGCTGGACATTTCATTCAGAATTCCCTGGTTGAAGCTATGGGAGCACTCAAATCGCCTAGACAAACATCCTCTTCAGCTAGAGGAACTTCCTCTTCTTAAGTTTAAAAAATGTTGGGCTCATGAAATATTTCTCTTTTTGAGATTGACTAATTTCACTCAGCATAATGTCTTCCAGGCTCTTCCATGTTGTGAGGTATTTCACAGACTCATTGCTATTCCTTTCCTGTGTAGTTTTCCATTGTGTGTATAAACCAAAGTTTGTTTAACCATTCTTTTGTTGATTGGCATTTAGGCTGTCCCCGTCTTTTGATGTGTCTCTTGTAGACAGCTGATTGAAGGATCCTGTTTTCTTAACCACTCTGCTCTCTCTGTCTTTTGACAATGCACTTAATCCATTTACCTTCCTTCATTGTCATTATCGATAGATATGAATTGATTGCTGTCATTTTGCTGTGTGTTCTTTGTGGTGCGGCTGGTTCCTTTGTTCCACGTAATTTTCTCTGCTGAGTTCACGTTTGTGGTTTTCTATTTATTTTCATCTCTGTTGTATTAATGTTGAATTGCAATCCTGGTGTGGCGCTGCAGGATAATGCACTGGACTCAAAGGTCAGTTTGCACCGCAAGGTTGGTGGTTCAGACCCACAGGATCGCTATGAGTCAGAACTGACTTGAAGGCACTTAACAACAACAATGTTTTAATTAATCTTTCAGATTTTCCTGTTTTTATTTTGATGTGCAGGTGTACCTTTCTTTGAGATTAACCTGTAGTAATTTTTCCTATTTAAAACAGTCAAAATTTATCTGGACTAGCTTGCTTCAGTCTTTTTGAAGTCTCCTCCTATCTGTGGTTGGACGCTGCATGAATGGATGATAGCAATGTAGACCTGTGTCTGTGGAGCCCTGGTGTGGCGCTGTGGGATAAAGCACTGGACCGCAAGATCTGTTTGAACCACAAGTTGGTGGTTCAAACTCACCAGCCACTCCTTGGAAACCCTATATAAGGTCATTATGAGTTGGAACTGGCCCTTAACAACAACCTTTGTAGTGCCAGATGCTGATTCCGAACTAAAACCCAGTACAAAATCCACAGTTGCTTCCTGGTAGTATTAGAAATCCAGCACTCATCTTAGTGTGGTGGCTTGTGTGTTGCTGTGATGCTGGACACAATGTCTAAATACCTGCAGTGGACATACACCCAAGGGGGAAAGGTTTCAGCTGAGCTCTTTGTTGGGACAATTACAGCAGAATGCTCCTTAGAAGGAAGTTTGGGAAGACGTCATTTCTTGTGCCTCAGACATGTTATCACGAGGGACCAATCACTGGAGAAGGACACCATGCTTGCTAAAGTGGGGCATCAGCGAAAAAGAGGAAGACCCTCAATGAGATGGATTGGCACTGTGGCAGCAGCAGTGGACTTAAGGGCAACAGTTATGAGGCTGGTGCCAGACTGGGCAGTACTTTGCTCTGTTGTGCACAGGGAGCTGGCTCCACAGACCCTAACAACAGTAACAGTATTAACAAGAGAAGTTCCTTCAAAGTCCGCTCATACGTGACAGTGTAGAGTAGCTAAGTTCATCCCTGCCGTTTGTAATGGAAGGCGGCAGACGTGATCTGAGCTTGACCAATCACGGCATTTCCTTCAGGCTCATTATGTAGCCATTAAACATTTGTTGTTCCCTTGCACCCTGACCACCTCTTGTTCTACCTTCCAGGATTTCATTCAGATGTAGAGACTCAGCACAGTGGCTGAAAGAGCCCAGCCTGGTCCTGATCCTCTGTGGGCTACTTTCCAGGCTGTCTCCTCCCCAGCCCCTCTCAGACTCCATCTGACAGGCCCCTGAGGGAGGGCTGGGGGGACAAGGGACAGTTGTTGGGCTGGGAGTCAGTGGCCTCCTCTGGCCTGGCAGGCTCTGTCCCCACGCCCACCCCTCCTTACAGACTTCAGAGCTGCAGTGACACACACTGGGTTGAACCTAACTTCCTACCTGCTCATTAAACACAGCCCTGGCATTTTGAATTAACCCCAAGAGCTACACTCTCTGATCCTTGACTAATTTGGAAAGTGAAAGGAATGGAGGTTCCTGTTACTTTCTGGAAATACAGAGAGTACTTGCACTTGCCAGATGCATTTTGAGCTGCTGAGATCTGGTCCTGCCTCACATGCAGGCACTGTGGTGGTAGTTATGTGCTGTGGAGCCGGTTCCGTCTCACAGTGACCCTGGCTAGGGTTTCTGAGCTTGTAAATCTTTATGGGAGCAGCTAGTAGATTTGAACTGCTGACATTGTGGTTAACAGCCCAACTTATAACCCATGACACTACTAGAGCTCCTTAGTGGGCACCGTTGTTGTTGTTAAGTGCCGTCGAATTGGTTCTGACCCATAGCGACCCTGTGTAGGGTTTCTGAGGAGCAACTGGTGAGCTTGAACCAACGATTTAGCAGTTCAGGAAACTTTGCAGTCTGGTGCATTAACCCACAGTACCACACTAGGACCTCCTGATTATTTATTGAGGGACTTGGTGGGCACGTTGCACCACCACTGTCTTGTATTTAACCAGCAGCCTTAGGAAAACAGGGCAGTTGCTCATTTCTGAGAGGAACATGATGTTTACCATTGCAGCCATAGCTGGTGAGTTGTCTCCAACTCTTGGTGACCCCAGGTGTGCCCATATATGTTTGTTTGTTGTTTCAAGTGCCATCTAGTTGGTTCTGACCCATAGCAACCCCTGTATAGGGTTTCCGAGGAACAGCTGGTGAGCTTGAACCGTCAACCTTTAGGTTCAAGCCAACTTTGCAGTCCAGTACATTAACCCATAGTGCCACACCAGAACTCTACAGAGGGGTGCACTTATAGATCCCAGAGAAAACAAGGCACATGTGCTCTAAGAACATTCCAGATCTGTGTATTGGTTCTCGTTGTTGGAGCACAGGGGGCAGAGGAGACATGGATGTGGTCACCTGTCATTTTGCCCCGGTCTGAATGGACCCAGGATGGGCCAGTGGATCCAGCTGCGGAGTCCAAGGGGGCAGCGAGAAGACTACAGGGAGGATGGGCAGGGCTTCGCAGGGTGTTTGAAGTTGGAGGAATAGCGGACCCCTTGTATGGAGGGGCGGCCGCTCCTGAAAACAACAAGCTAAGAGTTCCTTCTGCGCTGCCTCGTGTCATCTCACCTGTTAGTAGGTGGGGCTGGTGCCTCCCTGGTGTTGAGGCCTCTCACCTAAAACATGCCTCATGCATATGAAGTGGTGAATGATTAGGAAGCAGGTATGGTAGGTGTGCAGGCCTGAGACTGAGAACTGTCTTCCGACCCCCACTTCCTGGTGACTGGTGCTTGGTGGTGGTGGTTGTGTACCACTGAATTTGTTCCGACTCATAGCGAGTCTGTATAGGGTTTCGGAGGCTGTAAATCTTTATGGGAGCAGAAAGTCTCATCTCCACTCGCCCCCCCCCAAACAACTGGTACATTCAAACTGCTGACCTTGTGGTTGTTATTGTTGTTATGTGCCGTGGAGTCGGTTCCAACTCAGCCACCCTGTACAGGGCTTCCGAGGCTGTAAATCTTTACGGGAACAGAAAGCCACATCTTTCTCCTGCGAAACAGCTGGTAGTTTTGAACTGCTGTCCCTGAGGTTCGCAGCCTGTTTCATAACCACTACGCTACCAGAACTCCTTGACCTTGTGGTTAGCAGCTTGTAATTCACTATGCTACCTAGATTCCTTGTTGTTAAAGTACCTCTAGTCAATTATGACTCCCAGCAACCCTGTATCAGTTTCTTAGGAGCAACTGGTGGGTTTGAACTGCCAACCTTGAGGATCAAACTGGCCTTCTTTCCAGTGTATTGTCCTGCAACCCCACATACCCTGATTGTATCTCAAATGCTTCATGCTGGATAGAGACCACTCATTTCCGGAGCTCTACCTTGCCCTGTTCCTCCCCCCCCACAATCGCCTGGGGACCTGTTCAGTGGACCCCACCCCCAGAATTGCCCTTGACAAATCCTTTGGCCCGTGGCGATTCCTGTGGTGCTCCAGGGTGAGAGGAGCTGGCCAAGCAGATGAGGAAAACGTGGGAGGAAGTCATACGCCCAGCCTAACCAGAAGTGTGTGTGTGTGTTGTCACACTTGACTTGCTAGGAGTGCTTTAGTACCTCTTGGTTCCCACAGGGCCCGAGGGCTGCCTTCTTTTCTGGAGTGTCATTGCGACACTCTTTAGTATCCACGACCCTCAGTGGACTCCAACTCCCAGCAGCACTATAGGTCAGAGAACTGTTCTTGATGGTTTCCACATTGTTCATCTTTACAAGAGCAGACAGCCTCCTCCTTCTCCCTAGGAGTGGACGGTGGCTTTGAACTGCCAACTTTGCAGGGCGTTACCAGTCCACTGAGCTGGCTTTTCATCTGTTTGTGATTTTACTTGATGCTTTCTCTCTCCCGTCGCCTCCTTTCTCTTCACTGGACACCATTGGCTTTGCCTATAATTCTGCTCCCTCAAAAGCTGATGGAACATTAAGTGGGGTCGTCTTCTGATGGGGCCTGAGGGCCGGGGATTTTCTAAGAGTCCCCAGATCTCTTGGAGCATCTGGGGGAATGCGCCATCCATCCTGGCTCCAGGGTGGTTGGATTTGTGCCAACTGCTCCTCCTCCCAGCACCCCCTCCCTGTCACCTTGGATTGACCCGGATCCTCCAGGTGAGGTAGATCCCTGGAGAGGTTTACTTAGTGAAAGGAACCTGTGTGTAAAGACCTGTTTCCGTTGAAAGTCATAAGTGCATTCCGAAGTCACCACATGGCTACCCGGAAGCCCCGAGGATTCAGTCAGGACAGAGCTGGGGTGTGGCTGGCAGGGTGGGCTTCACACTGAGGAAGCTGACACTTTGATTCTGGAGTGGGGGTCCTGGAGCTACACGGGACCGCCAAGTCTAAAGGGAGATAGGGACGTGGGGGAGAAGTACGCTCAGGTGCCCTGGGTTCAAGCCCACCTCTTGCCCCTGTGTAGCTTTGGTTCTGTTCCCGTAATTTTGCTTATGAGATTCCTGTAAAGGTTAATGTGATTACATTGAGAACTGTAAGGGCCTTTTCTGGGATTGCTGTTGCCGTGTGCTGTCGAGTCGGTTGTGACTCATAGTGACCCTGTATGGAGTTTCCAAGGTTGTGAATCTTTCTGCCATGGATCAGGCAGCTGGTGGATTTGAACTGCTGACCCTGTGGTCCACTCTGCTACCAGAACTGATTTTCTGGGATTGTTGTTGTTGTTGTTAAGTACCGTGGAGTCGGTTCCGACTTATAGTGACCCTGCACAGGGTTTCCAAGGCTGTAAATCTTTACAGGAGCAGAACGCCTCATCTTTCTCCCGCAGAACAGCTGGTAGTTTCGAACTGCCGACCTTGAGGTTAGCAGCCCGATTCATAACCACTATGCTACCAGAGCTTCTTTTTCTGGGATTGGTGATTAGTAAATGTAGTTTCCCTTCTTCTTCCTTGAGGAGCGCTGTTGGCACTGTGGGTTAAGCATAGGGCTGGTATCTGAATGATTGGTGGACCGAACCACTGTCGTCTCCACTGGAAAAAGATGAAGTTGTTTGCTGCCATCCAGATTTACAGCCTCGGAATCCCCATTGTGCTGTTCGACTCTGCCCTCTCGGGTTGCTGTGAGTGGGAATCAGCTTGGAGGCCATGGGTTTGGTTCTTCCTCTTTATTTGGAGCAGTGTCCCCTATTCCTGAAGGACTCTCTTTCTCCCTCTTCCCAAGCACATCCCTCTCAGAGCCCCCTTGGGTCCGTTCTTAGTGCCCTCGCTTCGGTTTAGGGGTCACGTTTCGTGTTAGTTCTTCGGGAATGTTTCTATAATGAGGGTGCAAGTGGTTTGTGGTCAGGACTTCGAGAGCTTGAGTTTTCCTCAGAGTGATTCTTTGGGAGAGAACACAGGCACCCCAGAATGTCCCATGTCCTTAGCCTTCTGGGCTGCATCCTGTCGCTCTGCCATCAGAGGTCCTGTGGGTGGTTTGTACACATTGCCCCATATGTTGGTAGGTCTGCTTTTGGGGTCTCTGTCCTACAGGGGATTTTTGGGCAATGCCGAACAAAGGGAATTTTTTAAAAAAAACAACAAAACTTTGAACATTTTTCCCTTGGAGAAGGAGCACATTTTAGTATTTGAATCAGCTGTAACTAATGTGCCAGACTGCAAAGCCATTTCAACTGCAAGGTCGGCAGTTCAAGCTTACCAGCTACTCCTCGGAAACTCTATACAGGGTCGCTATGGGTCGGAACCGACTCAACGGCACTTAACAACATCACCAGTTGTTGCTGGAGGATAAAGGAAAGGTGGAGATGAGCACAATTCAGTTGGGGAGGTTTTCCTTTGGGGGCCCTACCTGGTGGACTGCTGTAAGATAAGTGCAGGACCGCATGGTTGGTTTGAACCACAAGATCGGTGGTTCAAATTTACCAGGTGCTCCTTGGAAACCCTACACTGAGTTTCTATGAGTCTGAAATGAGTCGACAGCACTTAACAACAACAGTCGTGTGCGAGGCCTTGCTATGTGTTATCTCTGCTAGCCCCCTACCTAGTTTGCAGATACAAAGGGGCTTCAAAAGTTTGTGAAAAAATGGAATTGAAAGATGACGGGACTTTCCTTTTTGAAGTCCTCTCATGTAGACGTAGATGCAAATAATTGAAGTGTTACAGTTTGCAGGTACTTAGTATGTGAGTGTCTGAGAGTGGTTAAAAGACAACTGCTCACAGGTAGTCAGTTCAAACCCACTCAGTGACTCTGAGGGGGGAAAGACCTGGCAATTTGCTTAAAAAAAAAAAAAAATTAAAACCTGCGAAAATCCATTGCCTCTGAGCTGATTCCAATTCACAGCAGCGACAGACTAGGACAGAGTAGAACTGCCTCATAGGGTTTTCAAGGCTGGGATCTGTATGGAAGCAGACTGCCACATCTTCTTCTCCAACTGCTGCTGACCTTTAAGACGGTTCTAACCCATATAGGGTTCCGACCTTGTATAGGGTTTCCAAGGAGCAGCTGGTGAGTTCAAACCGACCGTGTGAGGGTCCAGTGCTTATCCTGCGGACTTGCACTTGACCTGCAGAACTCCTCTTTATAAAGATCCCATTCCATTGCCTCTGGGTGGATTCCTATTCAGGGTGGCCCAATGGGACAGAGTAGAACGGCTCCCGAGGGTTTCTGAGCCTGTCTTCTTTACGGAAGCTGCCACAGCGCGCTGCCAGGAAGCTGCTAGTGGCTTGGAACTGCTGACATTTCCAGTTAACCACTGCTCCAGCAGGGCGCCATTCCATAAAGATGACAGCCTACAAAATCCTATGGGGCAGTTTACTGTATTGTCTGGAGTCCCTGTGGGTCAGAAATGGACTTGATAGTACTTAACAACCACATAAACAGTCTGGGGCTGAGCTGGACTTGTCACCCCGTCTGTTCTGTTTGTCTTTCCTTCTTCTTCTGCTACTGTTGCTCTGAAAGCTGCTATTACTGTTTCTCTCTGACTTTTTCAAGTTCATTAAAGAGAAGGATAATGTAATGTAATTCCACCCACTAACCACAAAACCAAATCCACTTCCCAAGTAGACTCTGACTCACAGTGACCCTATAGAGGGCTTGTCCTAGATGTGCATCTTTACAGGAGCAGGTAGAGTCTATCCCAAGGACCAACTAGTGGGTTTGAACTGTCCACCTTTAGGTTAGCAGTCCAATGTATAACCCAGTGTGCCACCAGAGTTCATAATCCCTCACAGGGTTTGTTGTTGTTAAGTGCCGTCGAGTTGGTTCCCACTCATAACGATCCTGTATAGGGTTTCCAAGGAGTGGCTGGTGGGTGTGAGGTGCTGATTTTACGGTTAGCAGTCCAGTGCTTATCCTATGGCACCACACCAGGACTCCACCCACTAGGGATTCTATATTAGCTCAGTTGTGTCCCCCAGCACCCTGGGCTGCAAGACCGTTGGGAGAAGTGCCCAGGTTCTACGTGGAAGCCAAGCTCAGGTGTCTCCAGGAACTTGTTTCCTCTCACCTGAAGAAAACCCTGAACCTGGTGGGAACGATGGGTTGGCTCCAGGCTACACCTGGATCCAGCTTCCACCGTCCCTGGGGAGTCTACCCCAGACCTGCTCTGACACACACAGGTCACTATGAGTCTGTGTCCTCTTGACGACTAGTTTGGTGGTTGGTGCCAATTTAGGATACCTTAGCTTCCATGTTGTCTACAGACTCACCCTTATTATTAACAAGATAACTGGTGGCGCAGTGGTGACAGCAGTCAGCTGCAAAGTGAAAGGTCAGTGATTCAAACCCTGCAGCCACTTCACAGGAGAAAGATGTGCTTCTTTAGAGGTTTGTTGTTAAGTGGCGTCGAGTCAGTTCTGACTCACAGCAACCCTGTATAGGGTTTCTGAGGAGTGGCTGGTGAGCTCGAACTGCCCATTACAGTCCAGCCCATTAACCTGCAGCGCCATACCCTATGGGTCAGTTCTAGCCCATCCTTTAGGGTCGGTGTCAGCTGGAATCCACTCCATCCTTGGTCAGGGGTCCCTTCTCACCTGAGTCCCCATGCTGCCTCCGCCCTTGGTCAGGGACTGTCACTTTGCTACAGTAATACCCAGAAGACCATGTACTAATTCTTCCTCAGGGGACAGGGTTTTAATGGACCTGACCCCGACAAAACAAAGTTGGCTTCAAACTTGCCTGTGGGCCTCGGTAAATCTTTAACGGTCTGCATTACCATTCTCTCTCCTGCTATTAACAGGGTTCCATAAATCACACTCCCCTTCCTGCTGTGAATAGCTCTCCTCACTAACCAGACTCCTGTCCTGAAATCCCAAGATGGGGCTGTTCCCCAGCTGGTGATGACTGGCAGCTGGTGATGGGAGCTGGGGAATGGAGGAGGATCTTGAGAGCGTACCTGGGGTAACTTTGCTTTCAGCTGGCAGTCACAGCTAACACAGAGTTCCTACTATGTGCCCTTGAACTTCATAGCAATTCTATGAGCAAAAGGGAGTCTGATTTATTCTAAGGTGTGCGTTGTTCTCTGGTGCTGGTGTTCCCTTTATGTTGCTGTTGTTACATGCCGTCTAGTGGGTTCTGATCCATAGTGACTCTGTATAGGGTTTCCTAGGAGCAGCTAGTGAGCTTGAACCACTGACTTTGCAGTTCAAACTGACTTTGCAGTCCAGCGCATTAACCCATAACACCACGTCAGGATTCCATGTTGTTGTTGTTGTTGTTAAGTGCCGTCGAGTCGGTTCCGACCCATAGCGACCCTGTACAGGGTCTCCGAGGGTGTAAATCCTTACGGGAGTAGAAAGCCTCATCTTTCTCCCGCGGAGCGGCTGGTAGTTTCGAACCGCTGACCTTAAGGTTCGCAGCCCGATTCGTAACCACTACGCTACCAGAGCTCCTTAGACCTATCCATTTCCAGACTTGAAGGGTACCATGGATTTGGAGATTCTTATTTTATGATTTCGAGTTCTGTTCTACGTTTTTTGTCACTCTGTACAGGACCTTCTAATGTGACCCTTTTCAGATTAGTTGGTGGTGAGAGCTGGGTACCAGCTGCATGTGGTGTCAGGGTCTTGGAGACGGATTCTCCAGTGGCCCGTTGTTAGTTCATTGGACGACTTGTTTCCACACATCTTAGATTTTCTTCATTCTTCTGTCCTCTGGACAGGGAGATATGGATCAATTTGTTATTAATTTATCTTTGGGATGATTTTAGTATACACTGTTGGAGAGACAAAGGTTAGCCGCAGATACCTGGAACCTCACTTGATACCAGTACATGCTAGGTAGTTGTAGAGTGAATGAATAAAAAGTCAGCAGATCCCAGAGAGACCAGGCCTGGAGGAGTGCCAGGGTTTTGTGGTCATCCTTAAAAAGAAATCAACCGTGTTGTTGCAGCGTCCTGGCGCTGGTTCTTTGCTGCTCCCCTTCTTCCTGACCCACCTGCCCTGCTGTGCGGCTGGCAGGATGGCCCACAAGCAGATACACTACTCGGACAAACACTTCGATGAGCACTAAGGGTGTTGGCATGTCATGGTACCCAGAGAGCTTTCCAAACCAGCACCCAAAACCCATCTAATGTCTGAAGAGGAGTGGGGGAGACTAGGTGTCCAACAAAGTCTAGGCTGGGTGCACTATATGATTCATGAGCTAGAACCGCATATTCTTCTCTTTAGACAACCTCTTCCAGAAGATCAACAAAAATGAAGCGTATCTGAGGATCGCCAATGAAATATTTTTCAAATTTAACGTATATGTGTATATATGTACAAATAATTCACCCATACCTGTGCATGAGCTGTGTTCTTCACAGCAACAGAGCTCAGTTAAATACAACTACAAGCAGATTGCTGTAAGGTGTTTAAACTTTCTTCTAGTCAGGTTTTCTCTTAAATACAGTGCCTGTTGAACTTTACCTGTTACTTTTGTTTAATAAAGATTTTATGTTGCAAAAAAAGAAAAGAAACAAAGAACTGCTTCCTACCAGCTGACCTAATCTTCCTCAGTTTACTGTTGGGTGCTGTCTAACCTGGCTATTAACAAACTAAGCAGCCACCTACCCACTGTGGGCTTTTCTCTCCACAGCCCCCTGAGGCTCCCTAGGGTACTTTACTAAGACCAGTTGCCTAGAGCTGACTCCAGCTCTTGTCCACCCCATGTGAGGCAGAGTAGAACTGTGTCCTATAGGGTTTTCAGGGGTGCTTTTTCAGAAGTTAGTCTCAAACTCCAGCTTTTTGGTTAGCAGCCGTTTGCACCATCCAAGGATTCCCTAAGGGAAGGAGCTCGAGACAGGTTGCAGTTGTCATCTGAGATGTCCCACGTTGCCTTTGGTGCCAGCATTACAGGGATTTAATTTAGGAACTATTTCAGGGTACCTCATGGCTCAATATAAAGAAGGAAGAATTACTGCTGCTCTGGGTACATGGCGTGACAAGATTGTGTTTCCTTCTTCCAGGCCGGGGTCTGATCTTCTGACCAGAGGGCATTAAAAAGGCATACCAGTCAGTTGCACGGAGCCTCAGTTGTGAAGTTTCCAAGCTTGATGGATTTACAGTAGCATTTGGCTACCTGGGGAATAAGGCTGGCAGAAGCATTCTATGGAATTATGCACACCTGGTGCTGTGGGTTAACGCGCCAGACTGCAAAGCCATTTGAACTGCAAGGTCGGGATTCAAGCTCACCAGCTGCTCCTAGGAAACCCTGTACAGGGTCACTATGGGTTGGTATCGACTTGATGGCACTTAACAACAACAACAACAACAACAACCTGATTTTGGATGCTAGGAGTGATTCCAGCTACATGGAGACCCAGGGACAGAGGACCCAGCTTTCTGCAGAGTCAAGATCTCTGGCACATTCTCAGCCAGCTCCCTGTGAAACGTAAGTCCCCATCTATCTCCATGTCTACAAATCTCATGTGTCTCTGTCCTGCTCCCATCTGGGCTTAGGTGTGGCTGCCCTGCCTGGGTGGTGGGGACTTGGTGCCAGGGCTGGCTGTTAAAGAAACCAGCATTTTATGAGTGTGTGTTGGGTGTCCGGCACGGCGCTGGGTGCCTGGGAGGCAGATGTAGGGACAAATGGCTCCTGGGAGCCACTCTGCTCACCTTGTTCCATGTCACAGGGTTTCCTGGTTCATGTATCTGCCTCTGACTACTAGATCATGAGTGAGCTCCTTGGAGGTAGAGTCTCTTCTTCATGACTGGATGTTTCTTAACCACACCGATGGTCCTTCATGCCCCAACACGGCTGAGCTGAGACCTGGAGGTCATTGTACGCAGGGGATAATTTCTTGACTTCATTCTTAGACCTTTAAACAACACAAAACCCCAGAGCTTGAACTATGACGGCACTGTGTTAGCAGGGCCTCCATGGAACTAGATGGGCCTGGGTGGGACTCCAGGAGTTACTGGTGGGTTCCTTCCCCTTCTCTGTTAAACCCCAGTTCCAGCCCCATGTGTAACAGAGTAGACCCATGCTCCAGGGGTTTCAGTAGCGGTGGGGTGGGCGGTGGGGTGGCTTCCTTCTGAGCACCTCAAAGTGGACCTGAACCTCCAACCTCTTGATGAAGCGGTGAGGCAGCCGCTTAACGTCACACTGATCTGAGGAGCACGCTTGCTGCATCCCTGCACTGTGCCCTGCACACGGCGTGGGAGTGATCATGGTGGGTGGACTCTGAGCTTGGGCACTGCTTGCTGGTGTGAACAGTGAAGTAAGGTCTCAGTCCTGTGGCAGGTCAGTGCCTGGCACCGGCAGAGGGAGGGAGCCCTGGCTTGGCACCAGTGACTGGGTTGGCCCGTAGGAGAGTGGCAGCTCCCTCTGGAGAGTGCCTCAGGTGGACAGGTCACTCGGGGACACCTGGCCCACTTTGGATCGGGGCCTGGTTTTGGGTTTGATAGGCCTCCAAGGTCTCCCAGACAGTGCTTCTTCAGAGTCTGTCTCTGGCCTCCCACACCTGCGGTTAGCACCTGTTGTCCACAGCCTGAGGTGCTTTCTCAGTTTCTGCTAACCGTACATCTTTCTCCCACACTGGAAGACACCGCTCTCTGAAGTTAGGCTAAGCACACAGTAGGCACCTTATTCCTTCCTTCACCATGGCCCAGGCGTGTGCTTGCTTCCTTTAAGCAGACCGACACAAGTGAAACAGCAGTCTCTTTCTGAGCATCTCCTAAGTTCACCTGACAGTCCCACCAGGTGTCTCCGTTTCACAGGTGGGGAGCTGGAGGCTGTTTGGGGCCCAGGCACACGCTCCAAGTTATTTATCCAGGAGAGGGCTGAGGGGCAAACCAAGACCCACAGCTGTACTGAAGCATGCCACTCCAGCCCTTCAGCAGAGGGGAGCCATGTTTCCTGGGCGTCTTCAGGAGGGTGTGTGTTGGAGCACTTCGTTTTGTGAATGCTCATTGGTCCTCAGAATTTAGTGTACTCCTGATCTTCCCACAAGGGGGCTGGGGTTCGCTGTTGTCATGGCAACCCATGTACAAAAACCCCACGTCTGGTTGGCACCATCTTCATGAGGTGGTTTGCTTGGGTCTGTTGTTTTGGCCTTTGTGCCTGTCAGCCTGAGGACTCATCTTCAGTTGTACTGTCAGATCTATGGGGCTCTCATGGGCTGATTTTCAGATCTCCAGGCCTTTCTTCCTAGTCTTAGTCTGGAAGCTCCACTGAAACTGTCCACCATGGGCCATCCTGCTGGTGTTTCAAATACTGGCATCGTAGCAACACGCAAGCCACCCAGTATGACAAATGGACAGACAGACACTCCATAGTGGAGTCATTGTCTGGGTTTAGGTTGCAGTGTTGCACTGGACCCCAGGGGTGGGGGTGGGGTGGGATTGAAGTCCAGCCCTAGAAACTCCCAGTCTTGGGAGGGAGGACTGAGTCCTTGGTTAGTAAGTGGGGTTTGCAGCATAATGGTAGGTGCTAAGTGGGCCGGCCATCCAAAGGTGCCCTGTGGCTGAGCATGCAGTGATCTGGGGAGATCTTTGTGGACGGGCTACTGTGGTGGGCAGAGTACCTGCAGTGTCTGGGGAGACAGAAGCATGGGGGCTCCCCATCCCCCTCCCTCTGCCTTCACTGGCCTCTCACTTGTCTTTTTTCCACCCCCGCCCTCCCTTATCACTCAGCCCACAACCCTGTTTGTTCTGGTTTTATCGGTTGGTCCCTAGAACAGCCCATTGTGGTGGTCCATGGTGGTCCCAGTTATCTCAGCTCCTCACAGAGGGTGAGACACAAAGAGGTCTGTGACTCCCTGTTGAGCAGGGGGCTGCACCCTGTGTGTGGTCACTGTTCATTAGGGCATGTGGTAAACATCCCCCTACTCCAACCTTGGAACACAGCCCTGGGGTAAGTACTGGTATGTAGCTGCCAAGCAAATGCCCCTGGCCACGAAGCCGCCCACAGGTCACTCAGCCCAGAGCCACTAGGCCACATTGCCTGGAGCTCTGAGGCCCTTCTGCCCTTAGGGTGGGGTTGCTTAACACCTTCTTGTTGTTGTTAAGTTCCAGTGAGTCAGACTCATGGGGACCCTGAATAGACTTTCCAAGGTGGGTTTCAACTGCTGACCTTAACAAATGCGTGGTGGACATGGTCCTCCTTTTAAATATGAAGAAACTGAGGCCCAGCAAAGACAAGAAATCCAGCAAGAGACTGGATCAGCCTTTAAGGCCCTTACCCCTCTGCTCTTGTCCCCTCTGGCAGCTGTGTGTCCTTGGGCAACTCTTGAGCCTGTTTGGACCTCAGTATCCTCATGAGCAACGAAACCCTCTGATTTAGCTCCTAACCCAGGCACTTTTCTTTTCTTTAAAACAGTGTCCGTTTGGTGAAAATATTCACAGTAAAACACGCTCCCTTTCCAACACTTTGTGTTCCGTGACATTGGTCACGTAGTGTCAGCATTCCTGTTATTTCCGGCCGACTTGTTTTGCTCCCTCCATTAACTTCTCCTCACTGCCCCCTCCCACACTCCCAGCAGTCTTACCCACCCTTTAGAGATTAAGTGTGCATACCTCACTGTTTTAAAAGAGCAAGGGTGACATAACCTGCTATTTACTTAAAAGGTGACTTCAGGGCATACTTTGGCTTCATGACTTAAAGACTGTCCCAGGGCAATGGCCAGGGGTGATCACCTCCAGCTTCCGTGGATCCAGTAAGTCTGGATTCTTTGAGAATCTGGAGTTCTCTTCTATGTTTATCTCCCATTCTGTCAGGATCTGTAGGTTGGGGCCCTGAGGAGAATGCTGTAAGCCAGGGCGCTGTTGGTAAGTACCATCGAGTTGATTCTGACCCTGTATTGGTTTGCCCAAGAGCGACCAATGGGTACGAACCACCAACTGTATGGTTAACAGTCCAGTGCTGATCTAACAGCACCACACCAGACCCCGTAGAAGACTGTGTTGTTGTTGTTAAGTGCCGTCGAGTCGGTTCTGACCCATAGCGACCCCGGGTAGTGGTTATTATTGTTGTTAGGTGCTGTCCAGTGGCTTCTGACTCACAGCGACCCCATCCATGCACAACAGAACGAAGCACTGCCCAGTGTGTACCATTCTCACAATCATTGCTGTGCTCCGGCCCATTGCTATGGTACTTCCGTCTCAGTGAACGCTTCCTCTTTTTTGCTGACTCTCAGATTCAGGACACAGCTTCCAAGGAAAGACTTCATTCTCTGTCAGCTCTGGAGAAGGCCCTTGTCTCTTTTCAACTTCTGTTCTGAGCTCCCTGACAGTCTTCACGAGGTGCGGCATCTGTCTCCCCTATTCTGAGCTTTGCTTTCTTCACCAATCTGCCTCTTTTAGATCTCAAGATGGACTTTGTTTCAGACCCATCCTATCATGATGTGGCCTCATTAACACAACAAATAGACACTTTTCCCTACTGGAATTGTACGCATAGATACAGGGTGTAGATCTAGAGTGTGTGTACTTGGCTTTGTGGTGTTGATGCTGTGTAGCTCTGTCCATGTCCCTGTGGTCAGGTGGTCAGGGTAGCTGTGTCCTGACCCTGTCTCTGTTCTGCTGGGTAGCCCACTGTGACCCTTCTGGTGGTGGTGATGTGCCGTGGAGTTGGTTCTGAGTCATAAGGCTCTGGATTTCCAAGGCTGTAAATCTTCATGGGAGCAGATGTCTCACCTTCCTTCCATGGGGTGGCTGGTGCATTTGAACCCACTGATCCTGCAGTTAACAGCCCAACACATAATCCGCTATGCCACCAGGGACTCCCGTGATCATCTCTGCATCCAGAGAAGTCATGATGGAGTGACCGGCCAGCTCAGTGTAGGGCTGCATTGAGGACAAGAAGCATCAGACAATGACAGCCCCATCTTATGTGTACATTCCCTCTGTTATTGGCTGCAGCTTCCAATCTGGGACCCGCTAAATTCGTTGTGTTTCCCAAATACCCCACCGTTTGCAGTCAACCCTATGTCAGCTCTCAGATTGAATTGTGAACGAGGGATTGTTCCCACTGCGCAGGCAGGTGATGACTCATGCCTTCACCTCAGTGAGCCCACTCCTGAGCTGATTGTGAAAATTAAATCAGAGAATGCATTCCAGGGCTCAATTCAGTGCCCAGCATTCCATATGTACATAGGGAGTGTGAGCTATTTTAAGATGTAGGCACGCCTCGATTTGATGGCACACTGCTTTCTACAGAGATATTGTAGGGTTTATGTTTTGTTTTGTTTTTACCAATTGGAGCTGTGTGGCGACCCTGTGTTGAGCAAGTCTGTCGGTGTCATTGTTTCCAATGTCACATTCAGGTTGTTCCCACAATGCTTTGTATTTTTCATCATCTCCATTACACACCGCAGAGTCTGCTGTGAGGTGTCAACGTAACTGTTCTATGCACTGGGGAACCACGGCTTGTGCCATTAGCCTTATTGCAATATTCACTTCATTAGGGTGCTCTGGAACCACGCTTGCTATATCTCCAAGGTATACCTGTAAAATACTAATATTGAATGGGAAGATCATAAATGTATGTTGTTGCTAAGTGTTTTTGAGTGGGTTCCGACTCACAGCGACCCTGTATAGGGTTTCCAAGGAGTAGCTGGTGGGTTTGAACCACCAATCTTTTGGTTAGCAGTCCAAGTTTATCCTATTGTTGTTGTTGTTGTCAGTTCTGACTCATAGTGACCCTGTATAGGGTTTCCGAGTAGCGGCTGGTGAGTTTGGACTGGCAGTTCTTGTGATTCAAACCAACATCGTGGTCCAGTGCTTATCCTACAGCACCACACCAGTAGTGTCTAAAATCAAGGACTGGAAAACTTTTTCTATTAAGGGCCAGATAGGAAATCTTATTGGCTTTGCAGCCATGTGGTCTCTGTTGTTTTTGTTGTTGTTGTTGTTGTTGAGTGCTGTCGAGTCGGTTCCGACCATGTGTAGGGTTTCTGAGGAACAACTGGTGAGCTTGAACTGCCAACCTTGCAGTTCAAACGGCTTTTCAGTCTGGCGCGTTAACCTACAGCACCACATGTAGTCTCTGTTACTACTCCACAACTCTGCCTTTGTAGCTGGGAAGCTGTAATGGGCACTATGTATGTAAGTGGTTGGACAGGCCCGTGTTCCAGTGAAACTTTGTAACAACAGACAATCGAATGTGCTTTCACCACTCTGCAGACCTCACTGCTATGGCTAACATACAGCAACCAGCAGACAGAGCAGGGTGCACAATGACACTGGGGACATGCACACTCTTTAGAAGGATCACAAGAGCAGCATTTCTCCAGGGATAAAGCTCAGAAGGCAGGAAGGGATGGGGAAAGATGAATGGAAGAGGGAAACAAAGGGAGAAGCTAAGAAGGTTGTTGTTACATGGTGAGGGCTACAACCAGTGTCGTGAAACCAATTATAAATGAAACCTTGAATGGAAAACGAATGTGCTTTGTCACCTTTCACTCAAATCACAATAAAAAGTAAAAAAAAAAAAATGAAGGAAGTGTGTTTGCGAGAGTACCAGCTCCTGGATCCTAGACTTGGAGAATAACTGGTCTGGGGTGCAGTGTTGATATGATGCTTGCTGACCACCCGATGGCCATTCCTTTCACTGGGGACTTTGTCGGGCACACAGAATGTCTTCAGGTGGCTTCTGCTCTTAGTTTATTTCAAGGTGTTACTGTGGTTGAAGTTCACACAACAATTTAGACTTCCTCTGAACAGTTTCTATGCAAATGATCCAGTGCTAACTGGTTCCATTCTTCTCAGGGTCTCCTATTCTCAGCCGTTCTCTGCTGGCTGTACCATTCCCAGTACCATCGTTTCTCCGTCCCCTTTACCTTCTTTTTACCTTCGCTGTAGAATAATTTCGGTCTCCTGGATGATATTTTAAATGCTCTCATTCCTGATGTGTGATAGTCTTTGTTTTATGATCCAATCTGTCATTTAGCTCAAAAGTGATGGCTGCATCTTTTATCATTGATTCTGCAAATATTGATTGACGACCTGCTATGTCTCCTGCTCTGTTACTGACCCTAATAAAATCTGAAGACATTTTGGCAGGGGCTGCTGAACTGGCAAGGGATGATCTCAGTGGCAAATTTTGGGGAGGGTCAGTTACAGAATCTCCAGTGGGGGGTACATAGTGCAGACCCGGAGTTAGATGTAAGTCTACAGTGCTCATTTCAGCGGTTCTGCTAACCTACCCTTTCAGCTCCAATCAGTTCTCAGCCTACAGGCTCATGGGGTATGATTCCCCTGCACTTCTTCATCACTGCGGTGATTGAAAGCATGTTGTCCTTGGAATATAACAAAGCCAGGGTTTGAAGCTTCGCTGCTCCATGGCTTTGTGGCCTCACTCAGGTTACTGAACCTCTCTGAGCCTCACCTGCAAAGTCAGGTTAACAACACCTCTGAGCATCTGGTGCTTACCTGGTGCTGGACAGTTCATCTTTACTCTCTACATGTGAATCCTGCCTTCCCTAGGGCCTGGGGACTGTGGGCCTTCCCTCCTTCCCTCCTAGCTCTGCTGCCTGGAGCCTGTGGAGTGTGAGGATGGAGCCCCCTCCTCCTAGGTACCTGTTGGGTAAGGAGCCCTGAGAAAACATTGGCCTGTGGAATTCGGAAGTTAATGAGGGGAGCAGATTCCAGGAGGCTCTTTGCTTGACCTCCCCGCCCCTTGAATGAGTTGGAAAACAATAGATTTCTAGCAACCACACGAAAGGCATTTTGATGCAGTGGCCTTGGCCAGGGTGGGCAAGGGTGAGTCCCCTGCCCCAGGGCCTGCTTAACCTGAGATAGGCCTGGCAGGAATTGAGGGAGAGAGGCAGGCCAGCTGGGGAGAAGAGGTATGCTTTGGGTGAACCCGTGAATCAATTTTCAGGTGTCCAAAGGACAGGCAGCGCAAGGGGCTGTATAAGACAGTTGTGGAAAGTTGTGAGTTGATTCAGACTCATAGAGACCTACTCCAGACACGGGGTCTCCAGGCTGGGAGGCTTTCTCCTGCAGGGCAGCTGGTGGTTTCGTACCACCATCCTTTTGGTTAGCAGTGGGGCGCTTATGTACCGCAGTACCAGGATTCCTGAAAGCATAGTTAGTTACCTTTAAAAAGGGGGGTCAGGACCTTCTTTCCATCATTCTGGCCTTAGGACCTGAGACAGTAACATAACAGGAACTGACTTTTGTTGACTGGGACCTTGTCAAGATACAGTCTCTGCTTCTTGCTTCTAGATTCTAGATCCTTCCGATGGAAAGGCTGTGCTGTTGGAGACCAGAGCTGGGCAGGGGAATGGCCATAGTGTTGGGGCCAGGACAGGTGGAGTCCAGGCCCTGGGCCTTGGTGAGCCTGCTGTGGACATTGTGGCCATGTTTGTGAGCTGGGTTCTAACCCACTCGGACTTCTTTCTTACGTCTCCTCTTGCTGGGAGGAAGGTGGGTTATTTCCCATGGTGGATGTCTGGGTTTGGGGTGGGTGCGCCCCCTTTCCCTTTGTGCAGTGACCTCCCTGATAGCTGCATTTCTGGGCAGTTGCTGCAGATGGAGTCTCCCCCCACATCTTTGCCATCACCATCCCACACGGGGGGGTTCTGGGGAGAGAGGGTAAGTCCCACCTGATTACCAGGAACTCCGCCGGCCCTCTCCCCCTGAGGAGGCTTATCTGACTTGAACAAGGCACAGCTGCTGCTGGTATGTCTCTGAGTTTCTCCAGTTTCAAGCTGGTTTAGTGGGAGGTGGTAACATACACTTAGCCAGCAGACTCCCAGCTCTTTGTTCTCCTGGGACCCCAGAAACTCCTTGTTGCATGTTCTGGAAACCTGAGGTTGCTCCTAATAATAATTTCCCAAGGGTAGAAATGTCTGGCGACTGATGGGACTTGCCAGCAAACTGAGGACCATGTTAGCCCCCACTCTGGGCTTCCTGGCGATGTGATCAGGAGACATGAAAGCAGGTGTGTGGCTAGTCCTGTCTCCTAACCTGACAGAGAAAACCTGCCATCGAAATCAGTTGCTTGTCAGCTGGAGCAAGTTTGGGAGCCTTTGAGCAACTGCTGAGAGCTGTGTCAGGGTTTTGGTTGGGGCTGTGTTTCGCCCCTGACGAGGTCTGGAAGGACCAGGACCAGGACCAGGGGCAGTAGCTGAGTCTTTCTTCGCAGTAGCGAAGGTGGCAGAGGTCATGGGGTACTCCTTTATGGCCCACGCTGGACGACTGCTGAGGTACACGACAGCCAGGGTGAAGGCAGCCCTGCCTCCTTCAAGTGATGGGGTGCTGGGGTTGCTCTGTGCTCCGAGCAGCTCTCCTCCGTTTCCTCTGCTTTCCACGGTCCTTAGAGCATCTCACCCAAGTATGGAATCTGCTGCTGAGTTTTGGATTAGTTACTTTGCATAATAGATCCCATTCTGAAACAATGGATCATTTCGTATTACTCTATTCCCGGTTGCTATTTGGCATGCCTAGTGAGCCCATGTGACAGACTAGAACTGCCCCAAGGGGTTTCCTAGGCTGTGCTCATCACAGGAGCAGAGAAATTGCCAGGTCTTTCTCCTGCTCTGCTCAGCCCCTGGGTGGTTTCAATCCACAACCTTTTGGTTGCCAGCCAAGCGTGTAACCATTGTTCTACCAGGGCTCCTTCCCGACTGCTCAGGAATGTTGTTGTTGTTGTTGTTGTTAAGTGCTGTCAGTCAGTTCTGACTCATACTGACCCTGTATAGGGTTCCTGAGGAGCGACTAGTGAGTTTGCACACCGACCTTGTAGTTCAAACCTACCTTGAGGTCCAGTGCTTACGCTATAGCACCTCACCAGGACTCCCCAGCCCAGGATTAGCAGGCATTAGCAATGTGGCACATTTGCTTTAGACCATGTGTCCTTGAAGCAAATGAAAACAGAAGTAAAATGAAATCAGCAAGGACTCTTCTCCCATAGATGCCCCATGTCTGGAGCTGAGGTCCAGCCTGCCCATGTCCTTACACTGACACTGCTGGTCTCTGGAGGGCTTGGCCAGTACTGTCCTTTCTGTGTGTTTAGGGCTCTCCTGTGTGTGGTGCCCGCAGGTCTCACCTGTCTTTTTGTTTGGGTGTTCATCCTCTCCCTCGGGTGAGTTTTGGATTGTTCTGGGTTTGGACCCATCCTTGGGTTTCACACAGTGCACATGGGTGTCTCCGGGAGCAGTATGTGCAGGGCAGGCCGTTTGCAGCCTCATCAAAGGCAGTGTGTCTCCCCAATCAGACTGGAATTCCTGCAGTGCAGAGCTGGGTTGCCCTGGTCTAGGGCCGTACCTGACATGGGCTAGAAGCTCCGGACTTGATGAAGTGGGCTGGATTCTGGGTGGAGATGAGCCAAGCCCTGGGGAGGGGTAGAGTTGAGGTGGAGAAGCCCAGTGTGGCAAACATTTGGGGGCCGGGCAGTGGGAGCTATAGGCAAATGAAAGAGGAACCGTGAATGGTGAGCAGAGGAGACTGACTGGACGGAGCTCCCCCTCCGTAGCTTGGAGGAGGCCCTGTGAGAAA
Organism: Chrysochloris asiatica; assembly: GCF_000296735.1. Classification (NCBI taxonomy): domain Eukaryota; kingdom Metazoa; phylum Chordata; class Mammalia; order Afrosoricida; family Chrysochloridae; genus Chrysochloris; species Chrysochloris asiatica. The sequence continues at coordinate 35,368,715 of NW_006408519.1, forward strand.
GGGGTCCCAGGATCATGGGCTACAGGTCTGGGGTTAAGTGTGACCCTTAGCACTTCTGCTGGACAGCTCTTCATTGCACTGGTGCCTGCTGAGCCCCGTGGCTGGGCAGAGTACACGCATCTTCTGGAATCACCCTGTGAGGTCATTGTCCTGGTTTCATGGGTTGACTGGACCCCACAGTCCTGTTCTGTCCTTCCACGTCCTCCACAACAGAGCTCAGGGCCTTCAGGGCCCAAACTAACCAGCCTGGGGGTCCTCACTGGGTCACTAGCTAGGTGCGTGGCCTTGGATAAGTTAGTTAATGTCTCTGGACCTCTGTAAAGTACAATCCTAATAGCTCTTGCATATGGGATGGTTTTGAGGTTTCTGGGAGATAGTCTGTGTGAAGAATCTAGCACAACACCTGACATTACCAAGTGCTCAAGGACGCATGGCCCAGTTTCTGGCCACGTCTTCACAAGTGACCCCACTATGATTCAGAGAGGCCCTCACACAGTCTGATCTTATGGTTTAAATGGGGCCAGTCTGTCTCTAAACCGGAGTTCTTCCCCTCTGGCCTTGTGGATGGTCCCTAATAAACCACCTGGGTTACAATCCCTCTGAAGAGGGCACCAGAAGGCGGTGGGTTCCTTTGTCCTGGATGGACACCCGAGGGACCACAATGATCCCAAGACAGCACTGGGGCCCTGGGGGCACAAGCAAGGCAGGGAAATGAGCAGCTGCTGCTTGCAGGGTTAATCAAGCCGTTCCCAGGGTTTCATTTGCTCACTTGTTAATGACAAAATAAATGCTTCTAAATAGTGTTGAGGTTTCCAGTTGACCTTACATTTTGAATTCCGACAGCTCTGGTATGTTGCATCTTCCCAAGAATGATCTATGTTCAGATAGCAATGGGGAGGATGATAAAAGGAACACACTGGGGTAGAATCAGGCAGGGCTGAGCGGATTGGAAGAAAGACTGGTGATGAGTTGGGTGGGAAGTGGCTTAAAGGGCATGTGCGGTGATGCCTTTGGCTCCCAGGTGCTGGGGTCGGGGGATTGGGAAGGAGGCTCTGCTGGTATAGTATTTGAGTTTTGTTCTGACCTGCGCTCTCTACAGCACATAATAAGGTGTAGGCTGTTGTATCACCTAGTCACATCCCACTCACGGCAGCCCCATGACTGTCAGGGTTTTTAGTGACTTGAGTTTTCACATTGCCAGGCCTTTCTTCCAAGGTGCCTCGGCATGGACCAATTAATAGCCGATTATGTTTACTGTTAGCAGCACTCAGGGCTCTGTGTCATTGTTATCCTTTATTGAATGACTATCATGTGTCAGGACTGCTGATGTGGCGCTGTAGGATCTGCACTGGACTGCAAACCACAAGGTTGGTTACTCAAACCCACCAGCTGCTCCTCAGAAACCCTCTACATTGGAACTGACTCGATGACATTCAGCAACAACATCCGTGTGTCAGGAGTTCAGTAATTCTTCCAGCAACTCCCAGAGTAAATGCCGTAAGAGCCTTGTCTGACTAGCTGTGAACACAGGCACAGACACCCAGTTAGGAAGGGTGAAGCTGGGATCCCCACCAGCCTGCCTGCTACTTATCACACACATGTGAAAGCTCAGTGAGCTGAGTGCAGACTGGGTCCCAGATGGGCAGGAGAAGCCTTGTGAAGGCACTCCTCCTGGTGGGGGTGGCACGGGCCTGCTGTGTTTACAATCCCCCTTTCTCCTGCTGTGTCTCCGGAAGTCATAACCCGCTGGCCGCATGCTGAGGGCTTGCTGCCGTGGATGGCAGGGAAAAGGGCGACGTCAGATATAAACATTTCTGGTCTTATTGTCCCACCAACTGCCATCAAGTTGATTCTGACTCTGTGAGCCTGTGTTGTTGTTGTTAAGTGCTGTCGAGTCGATTTCAACCCATAGCGACCCTGTATAAGGTTTCCAAGGAGCAGCTGGTGAGCTTTGAACCATTGGCCTTGTAGGATAAAGTAGAACCGAATCTTTGGGGTTCTGAGACTGCGAATCTTTACGGGAGCAGAAAGCCTCATCTTTTTCCACCGGGATGGCTGGTAGATTTGAACTGAAAGCCCCAAAGGTAACACCCCAACACTTAACCCTCAGTGTCACCAGGGCACCCCCAGCCACCCATGTTGCTGATGGATTACTAGATTATTACACGGTGGCTCAGAAGACCAGATTTAAGTCAAACCTGGGCTGCAAAAAGAAGCTGCAAAAGGTTGGTGTTTTCCCACAAACGGCTGGCCGATCCTAAGCCCACTTGAGTGGCTGTGGATTTGGATTTTCAGAAACCAGATTTTAACAGTATGTGTGGAGGGTAGATTTTAGCAGTATGTGTGGAGGGTTTTTTGGGCTGAGGGAGGGAGAAGATGGTGGTTGAGGAGAAGGGAGTATGGGCCAGATACACCCACTCCCAACTCTCTCCTGATGGAGTTTCTCTCTGAACAGGGAGCAGAGGGCTGGTTCGTGTGGCTCCACAGGGCTGATCCATTCATTGATTAAGGAGGAAATTCCATTTCCATTATTCTGCAACTGTGTGTCCTCTTGGTATTCTCTGTCATAGTTTTATGGCTGCCTCATCTTTTTGGAATTTCGTTCTCTCTTCCCTCTTTAGTGTTTGTCCTGGTATGGTCCTGTAGGGATAAACCCTGGACTGCTAACTGCACCAGCCCTTGTACAACAAGATAGAGGCCCTCCAGCATCCCCATGTTGGCTCTGAACTGGACTGCTGTGAGCCAGAGGGGTTTCTTTGTCTGATTTTTTATCAGTAGATCACCAGGTCTTTCTTCCTAGTCTGTCGCAGTCTGGAAGCTCCTAACAGACAGGTGGTGGCTTGGCATGAGGTGCCTTGGTGGGGAGCGGAAGGTACCTCTGACTCCAAGGCTCTGCTGTGGGAGCCACAGGAAAATGGCACAGATGTGGGTTTACGGTGCTGCGCCAGAACTGGACAACCTGAGTTTGAATCAGGACTTGGTTCCATGTGCTAGTGTTGTTTCTGTCAGCCACAGCTTCCCAGCAGCAAAATAGAAGTGATATGAATGCTTGCCTCAGGTGATTGCTCTGAGGACCAGATGAGACTATACTGCTTTAACGTTTAACATGAGGAGAGTGCTGTAGGATAGAGAAGCACTGTATCACTGTGCGCTGAACTGCAAAGTCGTTTGAACTGCAAGGTCAAACTGCAGTTCAAGCTCCTCAGCCTCTCCTCAGAAACCCTATACAGGGTTGCTATGGGTTGGAACTCGACGGCCCTTAACAACAGCAGCATTGAACTCTATGGGGAGTGGACCATGGATGCCGTTTTCCATGTAAGAGCAGAGTAGACAGGATGGGCCTCTAAGGACTGCTGTGGCTCTGTGGACGGGAAAACCAGCCTGCTGGAAATCTGGACCGGGACTGCAGTGTGCACTGGTTTGAGAGGGACTCAGGCCTTCTGGGAGCTAATGAGCTGCCCACTGCAGTGGAGGATTGTGGGAAAGGCGTTCCCAGAAGGACCTTGGAACCTACAGAAGTTAGGCCCACTGCATGTCATTTTCTTTTCACATCAGACCTCTAGGGCTCAATGCTCCGATGCTAACTGAAGGGTTGGTGGTTGGAACCCACAGCAGCTCTGAGGGAGAAAGACCTGGAGAGCTACTGTCACAAAGATCACAGCCCAGAAAACCCTGGGGGGCAGTTCTGCTCTGCCCCACAGACCCGCTGTGAGTCTCCGAATGAGCCCTGTGTTGGCACCTGCAGCAGCGGGAGGGAGGTGGGGACAGAATCTAGGTGTACCCCTGCCGCAAGGTCAGCTCTGCTCAGAGCAGGAGCAGAGTGAGGGGACTCTTAGGGCCCACAGAGGACTGGGGTCTCTGTCATACAGGGTAAAGGGAGCTGGCAGGAGACTTAGGGGCCGGGAGAGTGGTGTACTCGAAAGTTACGGGGTGATGAACATGTACCTGAGAAGTGTATTTCAGCAGCTCAGTTTGTCCCTTAGCACATTGACCAGTTACATAACTTCATGTCTTGCAGTAGGTCTAGCAGGTACATCAGCCCCATTTGGCAAATGAGAAAAAGTGGTGGGCGGATCAGAGAGGTCACACATCGGAAAATGGCTGCCCTGGCATCCCAGCCCCAGCAGACTGGCTCCAAAGCCTGTGCTTGCCACTAGTCTGCTTCTAGAGAGTCTGTCTGTGTGATGAAGGGATAGAAGACGTAGTGAGGCAGTTCTGTGGTAAAATATCACTGAGTTGTTGCTAAGTGCTGGGCACCTCTATAGGGGTTTCTGAGGAACGGCTGTTGAGTTTGAACCGCCGACCTTGAGGTTCAGTGCATTATCCTGCAGCTCCACACCAGGATATCTTCTCACTGGGTTAGGCTTACTCATATGCACCCTGGGGAGGTGACCGCAGTTGGGGGGACCATGGGAAGGGAATGGGGATGTGGGTTTCGCTGCAGCCTCCCTGACTTGCCTATTCCTTGGCAGGTGCTGGTTGGAGAGACTGACTCCTCTGAACAGCAGGCTGGATGGATTCTGGGACCTGGGAGACCTCCTTTTTGTTTGCAGCCTTTGCTAAGATGTCCCTCTTGTTGACAGCTGTGTTTCTTTGCTCTGGGCTGTGCTTGAAAGAGCCTGTCCAAGTGGAGTGGATCCAGGCACCTTTCTGTTGGGAGCTGGACCTGGGCATGTGTGTTGGGAAGGCTCCTGAGACCCCACAAGCGCACCTAGCAGTGAACCTGGCTGGCCTTCCCTGCCAAGTCTTTACCGTTGCTGTGTGCTGTGATCTCAATTTTGACTGCTGGTGAACCAGCCTGCAAGATAGAACGGAGCTGCCCCAGGAGGAGCAAGTGTCAGGGCATCTCTCCTACGCAGCCCCTGGTGGGTTTGAACTGCTGACCACTGGATTAGCAGCTGTGCGCTTAACCGTTGTGCCTCCAGGGCCCCTTGGCAGAGCCCCTGCCTGTCTGTAAGTGACTGCAGCTAGCCTGTCTGTCCCCTGCAAAGTGAGGGCCAGATCTCCCAGAGGAGGACACTCAGACTCTGAGGACAGAAAGGGCCGGGAGCCTGCTTGCATTCTCCCTCCTGTGTTTCCAGAGCAGACTGCGGTGTCCTGGACCCTGGATATGGCTCCTTATTTCAGAGAGTGATGGCAGCTCTGGCCTAGTTCCCCAGTTTGTTCTTGTTAGTTTGGATCGAGTCAGTCCTGACTCATAGTGATCCTCTCTCTGTACCTCCAAACAAAACACTTGTCTGCTCCTCACAGTCGCTATGTGTGAGCCCCTTGTTGTGGCCACTGTGTCAGTCCATCTCATTGGGGGGGGGGCCTTCTTTTTTCGTTTTTTCTGCTGACCCTCTCCAAGCATGCTGCCCTTCTCCAGGAACCAGTCCCTCTTGATAACAGGTGCAAAGTACCAGTCGATGCTTATGGATGATGACACGGAGGTCAGGGAGCTTCAGGAATTCACCCACAGACACAGCTGCACTGGAGCGGGATGCGCTCGCCACTTTCTTTGCTTCTTAGGGTGCCACGCAGGGTGGGGGTGGTCTCTCTGATGGACGTCTGGTGCTCTCGGGCCTCCGACTTGTCTTATCTGTTGAGAAGACAGGGCAGGGAGAGCAGCTTTACTTTGTGTAAACTGTTTTAACGGAAACTCACTGGGTGGTGGTGGTTCAGTAATGGATAAAGAAGGGGTGCGGTTCAGGGTGGTGAAGTTGGTGGATGGGGAAGGGGCAGGGAGAACTGGACTCTGGGTTTTGTTATTGTGTGAGCCTGTGGCTTATGACAAAGTGGGGCTTCTAGCCCCGGGGCCCTGGTGACGCAGTGGGATCCATGGGACAAAGCTGTGGCAATCTGCTTCCATAAAGATTTGTAGCCTCGGGAACCCTATGGAGCAGTCCCGATACTGTCCTGTGGGTTGGCATGGACTCCACAGCAGTGGGTGTTTTGTTTTTATTGGTTAAGCTTTTGTTTTGTCAGATCCTATATACTTGAAAGGTCGGCGGTTCAAGCTCCCCAGCTGCACCTCAGAAACCCTATACAGGGCCGCTATGGGTCAGAATCGACTCGACGGCATTTCACAACAACCACAACAGACACTTGAAAATGACGTGGAGCTTCAGTTGGTGTCTTTGGAGCAGGCGTTGTGTTCACGGTGCATACAGTCATAGAAGCACCCAGAGCAGAGCCGCCCTTGGGTGCTACAAACAAAACCGTTCCTGTGCTTGGTTGCTAACTGAGAGATTGCGGGCTGGAATCCACCCTTAGAGGGGTTTCTGAAGAAAGGTCTAGCAATCTACATCTGAAAACCCAGCCACTGTAAACCCTGTGGATTCTCCACAAAGACAAGGTTCTACATTCTACTCTTGTGAGTGGCTGTTAAGTGCTGTTGAGTCGGTTTCTGAGGAGAGGCTGGTGAGCTTGAGCCGCCGACTCTGCAGTTCAGTGCCATCCTAGGACTCCACGTTTGTGAGGCGGGGGGGAGGTCGTACAAGTCTCTGAGTGGCCTGTCTACTGTTCTGAAAGGGATCACATTGGAAGGTGTCCTGGATAAAGTGGAAGAAGAATGTGGAACAAAACTCAAAATCACCAATAAAAGCAGGCTTACTGGTCAGCTAGAGACTGGTAGAACCCCAAGACCATGGTCCTTGGTTACCTTTCAGCTCTGGAACTGAACTCACTCCCATGGTTCAATGTTCAGCCAAGCAGTGTCTACGTATAGAGGGGGACAACGCACTAGTGAGGTACGGACACCCTGTTAGATCATTTACCCAAGGAGAAAGTTCAGAAGGACTAGGGAAGGAGGAGGAGGAATGGAAAGAAAGCACAGAAGAGGAAGGACTAGGGAAGAGTGACGTGACGTTGTGGGGATACAATTACTTAGTGGAAACTGAGCTGTTCTGTAAACCTTCACCCCCACCTCACAGTAGAAATCTAACATCTGCAACAACAACCCTGAAAGCACATTTCTCCTCTAACACACATGGATGACCATGAGACAGAATCGACAAGGTGACACATAGAAATCTTAGGGAGAACGGCGTTGTTATGTGCTATCTGTTCAGTTTTCCACTCATAGATATATAACAGCATGTTGCTGTTACCAAGTGCTGTTGAGTTGTTTCTGACTCATAGCAATCCTGTATAGGGTTTCCGAGGAGCAGCTGGTAGGTTTGAACTGCCAACCTTGTAGTCCATGGTTCAGTGCTTATCCTATAATGCCACACCAGGAGCTCTGTAACAGAATGTTGTTGTTGTGAAGTGCCGTTGAGTCGGTTCTGACCCATAGCGACCCTGTATAGGATTTCCTAGGAGCGACTGGTGAGCTTGAACCACTGATCTTGCAGTTCAAACTGACTTTGCAGTCCAGCAGCGCATTAACCTGCTGCTCCATTCTAGGACTTCTATATATAGCTGTACATTGTTGTTAAGTGCCATTAAGTTGGTTCTGGCCCATAGCGACCCTGTCTAGAGTTTCTGAGGAGTGGCTGGTGAGCTTGAACTGCCAACCTTGTGGTTCACACTGACTTTGCATTAACCCGCAGAGCCACACCAGGACTCCCATGTAACAATGTAGTTAAATAAAATTTGAATACTCATGTAATGCACACAGTGACCCTGCAAAATAGGTGTGTTATCAGCACTGCCATTTAACAGATGAGGAAACTGAAGCTCAGAGGAGGTAAATAGTCTTAGCAGGTAGGTGGTGGAGTGGATTTGAATCCAGGCTCGCTCTGCTGCACACAGCGCTCCTCTAAGTCACAGGCAAACTACCTCTGTGGGCACATGCTTCCTATTGCCCCCAGTTACCCTCATGGAAAAGTTTTTTCTTCCCCATGGCCACCAATGAGCAAAGAAGCCATTAAGGAATTTGCCAGAATTCAACAAATTGTAAATGGTGGTACTGGAACCCAGGGTCACTGGGTGGAACTTCTCTGTCGTCTCCCCTCTTGTTTGCTGGTGTCTAGGGTCAGCTCACCATGTAACCTGGGCCTGGGTCCTCCCACAGTGCCAGAGCCTGGATCCCTGCCATCCTCCCTGGGGGTTCGGGGTGATGTCTCCGCACATCTCTGCCTGCGTCCCTACCCCTGGCATTCAGACTGGGATTCCCTCTGCCCTGTCTGTGTTCTGAACGGGATCCATAGGTCCCCTTCTGTGGTAGCTACCCTGTCGTCCTGACTTCTTGGTGGGAGAAGGACAGGCAGGTAAGGCGGAGACCCTTCTGGGTCTGCCCGTGGGTGGTCTGTGTTCTGTGCCAGGTGTTGGCAACTTCTGCGTGCTTCGGGCTTTAGGAGGTTGTCAGTCTGTAAACACTTCCTGTCTTGAGACCCACCCTCTCCCCCACGGTGCCTGTTTCCTGTCTGCTGTGGAAATGACAAACAGCTGGCCCCAGATTCCTCCACCATCCCGGCTCTGCGATGGCTTAAGTCATCTTTTCCTTCTCTGTGGCCTCAATGCCTTCTCACAGGCCAGTTTCCCAGCTGTGCCGTACTCAGTTGTGTCCCTTCAATGTGGGTCACTGTACTTGTGGGTGTCATCCCATTGGGGAATGGAATTCTCTCTGTTATCTCAGCGCAGGGTGAGCCTTAAGCCAGTTGCTTTTGAGGTAGTAATAGAGCAGAGTAGGTGGAGAGGGGAAGTTACCCGCCTCTTAAAGGAAACAAGGCTTTCCCCCAGAGCACTCCCAGAGATCCTTTCCCTAAAGCTGGCACCCAGAACTCAGGCTTCTTGTCTCCCAAACAGTGAGAAAGGAACCCTGGTGGTGTGCTGGATTAAGTGCTAACTGCAAGGTCACTGGTTGGAACCTACTAGTCACTCCACAGGAGAAAGATGAAACTCCCTGCTCCCATAAAGATGTACACGCCTGGAAACCCCTCGGGCAAATCTGCTTCAGAACCCACTTGATGGCAGTGGGATTTAGTTGTTAGAAAATAAACTCCAGTTTTTTAAAACCTGGTGTACCAGCACCAGCTAACAAGGACACCAGCCCACTTGAATCACACTCAGAAGCAGGGCTGTGGTCGCACAGGGGAGGGTGTCCACTCTGGACCTACATGCAGGACCCCACGGCACGCATTGTAGTGCCTGTCACTGCCAAATCACTACCTGTACTTTGCCACATCCTGGTTCACAATCGTTAGGAGACTACCGTAGTCAAACAACCTGAATAAAAACTGGGCAAAGGGCTGGAGGAGACATTTCTCTAAAGAAGAATCAAAAGCACAGGAAAAGATGTTCAACAACAGTCGTCATGGAAACCCAGATCACAACTACAGCTTCACACCTATGGGAACGGCTCTAATCCAAAACATGAAAAGTAGTGTTGGAGCCTGGAGCCATCAGCCTTCCTGGGCGGAAATGTGAAATCTTTGCTTCAGGGAAACATGGAGTTGCTATCTGGTCCAGCAGCTACACAAGTAGGCATATAGCCCAAAGTACTGAAGCCACGTTCACCCAAAAACTTGTATACAAATGTTCAAAGTGGGTTTTTTTGTTTTTTTGGAGGGGGCTGGGATAAGGAGTTAGGGTTGGGACTTTGGTCAGCACCAGGTTGGTCCTAGGACTTTGTTAAATGTTAGGGTTAGGGCTAAGGGTAAGGCTTAGTCTAGTTTTAGGGTTACACTTCATTCTCTAACTACACTCTTCCCTCTTTATGATTTTTTTGGGTGGTTTTTTGTTGTTGTTGTTGCAACTGATATCTCTGGTTCAGTCTTGTACATTTGTTTTACTTTGAATACATCTATATCTGGATGAGTTCTGGGTGATAGTGTCATGTTTGTTAATCTCAGGTGGTTTTTGGTTCCTGTTTTTGGTTCTGTTGTTGGTTTTCTGTCCAAATGATTCCCTTTAGTACTTTTTGTAAGGTTCTAGAAGGTTGGTGGTTGGAACATTGATGGCTTGCAAATTCTTTCAATTTCTATTTATTTGGAAATGTCCTAAATTTTGCCATCATATTTGATGGACACGTTTGATGGGTATATGATTCTTAATTAGTTGTCAGTTTTTGTGTCTTTCAGAGTTTTATATATGTCATGCCACTGTCTGCTTGCCTGTGTGGCTTCTGCTGAGAAATCAGAACTTAATCTTATTAGTTCTCTACAGGTAGCTTTTCGTTTTTTCTTGAGCTGCTCTTAGGATTCTTTTCTTGTCTTTGGTTTTGAATATTTTGGTATTCAGATGTATTAGTGGTTTTCTTTGGAGTCTTTCAATCTTAGAGTTCATTCAACTCAATGCATGCATATCTTTTTGTCTTTCATGATGGTAGGGAAGTTTTCTTCCAACAATTCTTGGACAGTATTCTCTTTTTTTTTTGTTTTGTTTTCTGTATTTTCCTGTTCTAGAATTGCAATCACACATAAATTATTCCTCTTAATAGTGTCCCCCATAAATTCTAGGCTTTCTTTGAATTTTTAAAATTCTGTTTGTCTGATTCTCCCTCTAGCAGATAAATATTGAGAGATTTGTCTTCAAGCTCAGTAATTCAGCCTTCCATTGATTCAATTCTACTTCTTTGCCCTTTCAATATATTATCTATTACTGAAATCTTAGTGTTTATCTTCTAACTCTTTAATTGCTATTTTTGTATTATTTCTAATATTTCATCAGTTTATATCCTGAAATCTTTGGTTTTTACTGTTGTCTTTGATTTCATCTGCCATTTTCTCGATCATTCTCTCAATCCACTGAAAGTACCTATATATCATTCCTTTACATTTCTTACCAGCTAGTTCCAATACCATTTCTGGTGGTGTTTTCTGACTGTATTTCGGTCACTTTTTTGAGGCACTCTGACCTGTTTCTTAGTGTAAGCTGAAATTGTCTGTTTTCTCTGAGACATGGTGTTGCATTTGTAGGTAACTGATTCATACATGCTGCTGTGTTCTCAGATACTCACCACCTGTCTCCTGGTGGATGTGATAAGAGATTGCAGGTGTGAACACAGTTCTCTATTCAATGTTTGTGTAGCATAGCTTGCAGTGGGTTCATGTGTTTCCAGAAGCTGGGAGACTCTGCCTGGCACCTGACCCCAGACAGAGCCGAGGCTTCACAGGAGAGGGGTGCCATTGGTTGTTGCGTGGCTAGGGTGGGGACCTGCCACTTGCCTGGCTACCAGGAGAGCTCAGGAACAAGGCAAACCTGCACCCCCTTGCCCTCCACCTCTAGTTGTGTCCTGTGCCTGACTCACAGCCTCTCGCAAAAGTTCAAGAAGCCTACACACCACTCCAGGCCAGCCTGGAGTCTGTTCATTTTTCTTCTATCTCGCATCTCTTCAGTCAACACTCGATCCCCCTCTCTGTCCCGTCCTCAGACTCTCAGGGCTCCAGGACCACATCTGTATCTGTTCACTTGCTCTCCCATGTCTTTGTCGCAGAGGGTCTGTTCAGTGCATCTGCCTACTGCACCATCTTGCTCCATAATCCGTAGTGGGTTTATTTGTAATAACCAAAGGGTGGAAGGATGGAAACAACCTAAATGTCCACCAGCAGGTGAACAGGTCAGCATAGTGTGGTCTATGCAGATGGTGGAACACTAGTCAGTCACAGAAAGAAATGAAGCTTTGGTCTCTGGTAGCGTAGTGGTTATGAATCAGGCTGCGAACCTTAAGGTCAGCAGGTCAAAACTACTAGCCGCTCCATGCCAGAAAGATGAGGCTTTCTGCTCCCATAAATATTTATAGCTTTGGAAACCCTGTACAGGGTTTCTATGGGTCAGAACAGACTCGACGACACTTAACAAAAACAACCATGCACGTGAACCTTGAGAACACTGGGCTGCATGAAAGAAGTCACAAAAGGTCAGAAGTCACAAAAGGTCAGATTCTATTTCTAGGAAGAGGTGTATGGTGGCTCCATACGATAAGCACTGGACTTCTAACCACAAGGTTCAGTGATTCAAGCCCACCAAGTGTTCTGCAGGAGAAGGATGAGCCTTTCTGCTCCCGTGAAGATTTGCTATGGGTCAGAACTGACTCCATGGCACTTACCTACAATTTGTAGGAACAAAGGAACCCTGGTCGTTTAGTGGTTAGGCATTGGGTTGCTAACTGTAAGGTCAGCAGTTCGAATCCAGCAGGTGCTCTGTGGAAGAAAGATGAGGCTTTCTTTCTGTACAGGATCGCCGTGAGTTGGAACTGACTCAGTGGCACACAGCAGCAGCATTTGTAGGAAATATCCAAAATGGTAAGTCCATACCTGATGCTGTCAAGTCGATTTCTCCTCATGGTGATCGGCTCTGTAGAGCAGAGTGGAACTGCTCCATAGAGTCTCCAAGGCTGATGCCGTCTTTACAGAAGCAGACTGCCCCGTCCCTCTCCCTCAGAGTAGCCACTAACCTTCGATTAGCAGCTGTCCCACCAGGGCTCCTTGATAGCCCCATAGAAGCAGACTGGTTCCCTATTTTCAGTCTTGCAGGTTTGCTTTACTTTAAATATTTCTCTATCTGGATTGAATTGTCATGTACGGTAATCTCAGGTTGTTGTCTGCTCTTGTTGGTTCTCGGTCCAAAGAACACCCCTTAGCGTTGTTTTTGGTAAAGTTGATCTAGCCATTACGAATTCCTTTAATTTCTGTTTATCAGGAAATGTCCTGATTTCACCATCATATTTAAGGGACAGCTTTGCTGGGGGTAAAATTCTTGGTTGGCAATTAAAATTTTTTTTCAGAGTTTAGTATATGTCATCCCATTGCTTTTTTGCCGTCAAGGTTTCTGCTGGGAATCCAGAGTTTAGTTTTATTAATTCTCCTTTTTAAGTCACTTTTCAGTTTTTGTTTTTTTCCTGATCTGCTCTTGGGATTTTTTCCTTGTCTTTGATTTTGGAAGGTTTGATTATGGTATCTTTTGGTGATTCCCTTTTGGGACATACACTGTTTGGAGTTCGTCCAGCTTCTTTTGGTCTTTGGTGATGTTAAGGACGTTTTCTTCCAACAAGTCTCTGTGCCTTTCTCTTCCTGTTGTGGAATCCCAGTCACCCATAAGTAGTTCCTCTTCATGGTGCCCCACATCAAGACTTTCTTCAGGTTTTTTTGTTTGTTTTTTTTCCCCCCTGATTGCTCTTCTAGCATATTCATATTGAGAGATTTCTCTTCAAATTCAGGAATTTGAGCTTCCGTTGCTTTTCATCTACTGCCCTTTCAATGTATTGTTCATTTTAAGATTTTTGCATTAATCTTCTGGATTTCTAATCACAAGTTGTGTATTTTCATTTAAGGTGTTTATTGTGTTCTCCTTCCTTTCCTGGATCTTTCTATGGATCCTTTGAAGGTACCTAATCATCATTCTTTGGAAAGTCTTTCCCAGCTACTTCCATTACCTTTGTTTCCTCTGAATCGTTTTCTGTCACTGTCATTAGTTTGAACCCTTCTTTCTTGTGTCTTCCTGTGAACTAAGATGTGCATTTGTTGGACCTGGAGGGGAGAAGTGCCTGGGAGGAGCTCATGAGGTGGTTGTGGGAGGGATGTGACAGTTGAGTTCCTGGTCCTCAGTGGAGTTGAGTGTCCTTGGCTTTTGATCTTCAATGTCCTCTGCAAACACTTAGAGGAGAACTGTGTAGGCACTCAGGAAATGACCATCAATTGGTTTCTCTGCATTCTTCCTAACCAAGCTGGAGACAGGTGGTTTCCTAGTGTCCTCTGGATGATTTTGGCTACCTTTTTCTCTCACAGTAGGAAGTGTTGCCAGAAGACAGGATGGAGGAGGATCCAGGCTCTGGCCTTCATCTCTGTGTCCTAATGAGGTGTGTGACTTAGGGTAAAAGCAGAGAGGACTGGCATTTCTGATGGGTTGGGGTGGGGCTAACTCCTTAAGGTTGGGTGGAGAACTGCATCCCTTCTCCCCGTCGGTCATATTGCTGCGTGAGCTGGGAGCTGTGGAGAGGGAGGCATAAGAGCTCCTCCTCAGTGTGTCAGTCAGGGGAGAGGAGCACCTTAGGGTCCCCACTGGTTCGGCACTTATCCTCTGACTGAGGTCGCCAACGGCAGCGCTCATTCTCAGCCATGTGACCTTGGACACGGCAGTTCATGCCAAAGCCCTAGTTTTCTCACCTGCAAAATAAGGAGTGGGGATGAGATTTAGAGGGTCTCTTTTATTTTGACCTGAAAACTCTATGACCCTGGCAGTATAAAGTGGATGCGTTTGACAGCCCTCACTTGCAAATATTTTTGTCTTGCTTTTCCCCTTTCTGCCTATCCATCCATCCTTCATTGATCTATCTGTCCATTCCTGTATACTTCCATTCTCCCATTTATCTATCCATCTGTCCGTCCATCCATCCATCTGTCCGTCCACCCACTCATTCATTATCTGTCTGTCAGTTCATGCATTCATTATCCATCCACCCTTTGATGAATAAATTTATCTGCCTGTCCATCCATCCATCCATCCATCCATCCATCCATCCATCCATCCATCCTATCATCTATCCACCCACCCTCATTCATCTGTGTGTCCATCCATCCACCCTCCCCCACCAGACTTAGCTAAGTCTTGATACAGAGAAGACAACATCAAGACAGATGTTGGAATACCGAAGTAAACTCTAACATCACGAGTGGTGTAATTCACACAAGTACAAGCTGCTCTGAAAGCAACAGAGGAGGCCAGCAAAGCTATCCTTAAAATCCTTTGGTGTGGATTCTGGCCTGCTTTCTGCGATAATTCAGGCCCCTCTAGATGCAGGGGAACAGTGTCATTGACCTCAAAAGGCCTCTTTGAGCCACAGGAATCTGTGGTGTGGACTTCTCAATTGCCAGCTCTGCTGCAGAGAGAGAGAGACGGGCAGGCGGGACAGAGGCACTGGTCAGTTCTGCTGCACAATGATGTTTGTGGAAGCAAACCTCTGTTTCCGGGAGCAGCAGTGGCAGTCTGTGTGGGAGGCAGTGTGGCTTGGAGGGCCAGCGGTCTCTTGGCTGAGTGCTCCCTGGGCGGCGGTGGTGGCTGGCCTAGACAGACCTTCCCTCTGATGTGTTAGTCAGCATCCCGTGGCGAATGGCAGAGCAGAGCCTGGGTTTCCGACAGCCCTGGCCGCCCCAGCACCGTGAGCAATGACTGAGGTGAGGCTGGCCTGTGTCCCTCAGCTCCAACCCCCGCAAATGAACTTGGGTACAAGGCAGTTTTCTAATAAGCAGGCTCAGCTCGGCCGACAGAGATGAAAGACTGTGTGAGTGGGTAATTTTGGCTTTTCCTGATGAAAGCGGTTGACATTTGTCCGGACCTCATCTTCCCGACAGCATTGCCTTTCATGTCTGCTATCAAAGGCTGTCCCTCTGTGGTATGTTCCGGGGTAGGCAGTGCCACAGGCATCGGATTGGCCTGCTGGGAAAATACAAAGGAGATGCGTGGCTAGTGGCCCTTGCAGGCTGCAGATGGAAGAGTGGAAACAGCAGAGGCAACGCACATTTGTCCTGGTGGTGACACCCCACCGTATATCCTGGTCCCCGGCTGTGTCATGGAAAAGACTTTGACCTTGTGAGGTTGGCTGGATTCTCATGCTGGCTTCTCTGATAAACACTGGTGAACATACAAGTCATTTGACCTTCCTAACTCTCTGTCCTCATTTATTTATCTGACTCATGACAACCCCATTGTGTCAGAGCACAACTGTGCTCCACAGGAAAATAAGTTGATTCAGCATGAGGTTTTCAATGCCTGATTTTCCGTAAGTAAATTACCAGGCCTTTCTTCCAAGGTTCCTCTGGGTGGACTTGAACTCCCAGTCTTTTTGTTTGCAGCTGAGCGTCTCACCATTTCTACCACCATGGCACTCTTGGCTCATAGGAGGTGCTTCATACATGACTGGCAGGTGGCTAGGTGAATGGGCACTTTGCTTATGCCAGCCATGTGTGGCTCATCTTGGCATAGTGAGCAACAGTGTGTGTGTGTGTGTGTGTGTGTGTGTGTGAACCGAGGATTAAGTACCTACTAGATTCTCTGAAACATGCTAGGCTACACTGCTTCCCCCACATGCAAATGTTGAGACTTGATTCATTCATAGAATTCCTGAGACACCCATGAGACAAGTTGAATTGCTGCTTATAGCAACCTGCCCACATGCCCGTCAGTTTGTTGTTGTTAGTGACGGCAAGCTGGTTCCAGCTTATAGAGACAGTGTGCACAACAGAGGAGTTCTGGTGTGGTGCTATAGGATAAGCGCTGGACTGCTAACCACGAGGTCGGTGCTTCAAACACACCAGCCGCTCCTCAGAAGCCCTATACAGGATCACTGTGAGTCAGAGCTCACTTCATGGCACTTAACAACAACATGGCTAACAGAACGTGCACAACAGAATGAAACACTGCCTGGTCCTGTGCCATTCTCCCACTGGTTATGGTCGAGCCCATTATTGGAACGTTGTGTCAGTCCATCTCATTGAGAAGCTTCCTCTTTTCCGCCGACCGTTGACTTTACCAAGCGTGATGCTCTTCTCCAGGGACTGGTCCCTCCTGACAATGTGTGCAAAGTCGCTGAGAATGCGGTCTTGCCCCGGGATATCTTCAGAGCTGAGGTGATGTTGACAATTTGAATGTTCTTCCTTCTACTGAATCAAAACCCCAGCTTTATGTGCTTTCTAGCAGCTCTCTGGCTTAGGGTCCTTGGGACCCTCCTAAAGAAATGAACCGCTTTGCAAATGCCCATTTTGAAGGTGGTGAAGATGGTGAAGGATACATCGTTCCTGAGCTTTCTCTTCCATTGGTTTATGGCCACTCACCTAGCCCAGTGCCCATGGTGATGAGGCTTCACCTTCTACAGCCCCGTCTCCCCAGTTCCTGAGTGGTGTTATAAGGACTGTACCATGTACCAGTTGCTTTTGAGCAATTCGGACTCCTGACGATGCCACATATGTCAGAGTTGACCTGCGCACTGTTGGGTTTTGAGTGGGTGGTCTTGGGGCATGGATCTACAGAGCTTTTCTCCAAGGCTTGTCTGGGTGGACTGGATTCTTCAGCTTTTCTGTTAGCAGCTGAGTGTCTGAATCTTTTGTGGCACACAGGGACTCTGGTTTACATTTGTAGCTGGGTTCAAAGCTTTGTTTGACCCTTCACCAAGCTGTGGGACTGCCATGTAGTCGATTCCCACTCTTAACGGCGTTATAGGATCGCCTTGGAAGTCCTCCTCCACACGGTTTCCAAAGCTGTATAAGTCTTCATGGGAGCAGCCAGCCTCGTCTTCCTCCTGAGAAATCACTGGGGGGCTCAGATCACCAGTTTTGCAATTAGCTTCTGAGGAGCACCCTGGCTGCACTTCCTCCAACACAGATTTATTTGTTCTCCTGGCAGCCCTTTTAATATTCTTCTGCAAAACCAGAACTCAAATGCATCATTTCTTCTATGGTTTTCCTTATTCATTATTCAACTTTTCACGTGCATATGAGGCTATTGGAAATACCATGGCTTGGGTCAGGTCTACCTTAGTCCTCAAACTGACATCTTTGCTTTTGACCATTTTAAAAAGGCCTTGTACAGCAGATTTGCTTATAGTGCATTATGTCATCTGATTTCTTGATTGTGGCTTCCATAAGTGTTGATAGTGGACCCAAGCAAATTGAAGTCTTTGACAACTTCACTCTTTATTTTTTGTGATGTTATTTATTGGTTCATTGGTGAGGGTTTTTTTGTTTCCTTTACATGGAGATACAACTCATATTTAAGATTGTAGTCTTTGATCTTCATGAGTAAGTATTTTAGGACACAATAGAGCTGCCCCTCTGTGGGTTAATGCGCCAGACCGCAGAGCTGTTTGAATTGTGAGGTCAGTGGTTCAAGTTCACCAGTCACTCCTCGGGAATCCTATACAGGGTCGCTATGGGTCAGAACCCACTCAACGGCACTTAACAACAACAACAATCTTTAGGGATGCAGACTGGCACATCTTTCTCCTGAGGAGCAGCTGGTGGGCTTGAACTGCAGAATTTTTGGTTAGCCTCGAAGCGCTTTATCCACGGTACCACCAGGGGTCCTTAGGCACCTACCTTTGAGGGTGAGTTAACGCTAGTAGAGTTCTAGAACAGTGTTTCCAGGCCCATGGAAGCCTTTGCTGTATGTGGAGCTTTTGCTATCTACCAGTTGATTTGCATACCAATAGTTACTCATGCTGGTAGTTAGATGTGGTACATGCTGACAGACATCTAGTGAAAAAAGAAAAAGCTCTTCTGTGAAACTTGAGATTACTTTAGAAAGACTGGATAATGGTGGGTTGTTATAAAGCTGTCACCAAGGTAACAAATGAGTTACCGTCTGCTTGACTCTGACTCATGTCTACCTCTTGTGTGTCAGGTTCAATCTGCTTCACAGGATCTTCAGTGGTTGGATATCTGGTGGGAAGTACATCACCAGACCTTTCTTCTGAGGTACCTCTGTGTAGACTTGAACTGCCAATAGCATTGACCATTTGGAGTCCTGGTATGGCATGATGGGTTAATGCGCTGGACTGCAAAGTCAGTTTGAACCTCAAGGTCGGTGGTTCAAACCCACCAGCCACTCGTTGGAAACCCTATACAGGGTCGCTATGATTCGGAACATACTTGACAGCACTTAACAACAACAAATTTGTTGTTACTTGGTATTAACCACAATACCAAGGTTTAAAGGGAGCCATTTCAGAAGCAGGAACGGGATCCCAAGACCATTAAGAAAGACGAGCCAGGAGCTGGGCGTGAGATTTCTACTTGGAAACCTGGTGGCAGCCGAGCTGGTGACAGAGGTATGGAGACAAAGAGCAGCTGTTAACCTAGGAGCAAAACAGCTGTTTAAAA